>NC_137941.1:3302725-4502725 GCF_963969265.1 Rhamphochromis sp. 'chilingali'
TATCAAACTTAAGCTCTGACAGGATTTTCAGTTTAGATAAACATGAGCACTCTGGCTTTACGCGTGAATTACTTCAGACACACAAGGGTGACGAACGCTTGGTTTAACTGCTGATCATCCGACAAAGTTTTTTTTTCTTTTTAATTCTACAGTGCTGGTTTTAACTATAAATGGAGCAGTTGTTAGGTAATATGTAATGCCCTTAAAACTACAGTTGCTGCTCAGGTAGTGAGGTTCAATTACATAACATGCAACAGCATCACTCAGCTGAAAAGCCACAGAGTAAAAAACAAATAATTTCAAAAGTATCTAAAATGATTTAACGCTCCAATGTACCACAGAGACATTGATGATAATTATAAATTATCTGGATCTGGAGTGAACGCATGCAGTTTAATCCTTTAAGTTATCTCTAATCTTTAAAAGTAGAGTAACTGCACAAATTATTTCTGATTTGGAATTTCATTTCACACGTAGTGTACATTTATATTAATATATATTTTCCTATACGCTGATTAACCGATTTGTTGTTCTTTTACGACTCACTTCCTCATAAAACGTTAGGTATTTAAATTTAATTCAACATAATTTTATTTATATAGAACTTAATCACAATATCAGGTAATGTTATCAGGTAAAGACCCCGCAATAATAATAATAATACAGAAAACCGCAGCAATCAGACGACCTCCCTATGAGCAAATACTTGGTGAAAGTGGGAATGAAAAACTCCCATTTAACAGGAATCTCTGGGTTGAAGGGAGGAAGACAGGACAAAAGATGCACTGTGGAAGAGATAATGATTGAAACTGAATTATAATTAGTACAGTTAAGTTATATTATAGGATATTTTAGTCAGACAGTACTTAGTAATGCTTTATTTTTGATTTGATGCACATGCTTTACTGCATTTTAGGTACAATGAACTTATCATGTTAATTAAACCAGTTTGATAGTTCACTTTGTGGCTTTATCCTGCAATCAGCCATTAGAAGACAGGCACACTGTGGTCATAAAAGGCGCACATGATCAGCAGTGATGCTCAGTTGGTACTAAGGACCCCAAAGTGTGCAAATGAAACATTTCCCCATACCACCAGCCTGAACTGTTGAGGTAAGACAGGATGGAGCTGTGCTTTTATGGTGTTCTGACCTAACTGTGATCCTGCCATCCGAATGTTGGAGCAAAAATTGGTGAGCCTGTACAAATTGTAGCCTCAGCTTCCTGTTCTTAGCTGACAGGAGCGGCACCCGGTGTGATCCTCTGCTGCTTTTGCCCATCTGTTGAAGGTTTGTTGCACCTTGGTGGTAATGAGCAGTTATTTGAGTTACTGTTGCATTCCAGCTCGAAGCAGGCTGACCATCATCCTCTGACCTCTGGCATCAACAAGGCATTTTCTCCCAGAGAACTGCTGCTTGTGGACTTTACCACCACTGTTAAAGTGTTAAAGTGTCCAGTGAGTGTATTTTGAATAAGAATCAGATCGACCAATCCGACCAATCACTGGAGCCCATTAATCTCTTCCCTAACACAGCAGACAGGTGTGGAGTCCACATGGTTTCAAGTTCCCCATTATGTTTTTATTGCATTAGTATTTATTTATTTACAGCCTGCTTTTAAAGGATATGGAAACATCTGCTTAAAGATAATTGAGTGTGGGTGGAGAGGACTCGATTGGTTAGATTATATTCAGGCTGAACAGTCACTGTAGGTGAGCGGGGCCTGGAATACCCAGGGAACTGGAGAAATATGATTTATAGCACTCAGCCTTCTCATTATTTGGTTGAGGCTGTCAGCTGTCACTGCACACACAGGAAATCCACGAGGCTGCATAGCCACAGGGCACGGGAACAGTGCGACTGCGCATCCTCCAAAACCCGCTGTAATGACAGGCTGTGGGGATGACTGACAGACGTCAGCACTGTCTGCGTCCCTTTTCCATTCAAGTCAAAGCTTTGAAAGGCTGACGGTTGTGTGCTGAATGTACACTTCGTGTGCACGTATGCACAAATGTGTGAGAAGCAAATGCACAGAAGGAGAAAAGCAGCAAACACATTTAATATTTTTTGTAAACACTCAAAAAATTTTGTTACTCCTTTTAATCATTTACTCCACATTTTTATTTAAAGTCATTTAAAGTACCTTTCAATGCTTTAAAAAAAATTGCATATTGGTAAAGTGAAGAATTACTTGTGATACCCGTGTCTCATAATTTCTACTCTCAGCCTGGTTTTAGCTCACCTCAGAGCTTCCTTTATTTCCAGACATGCTCAGTTTGGATTAGTCTGATAACAGAACTACAACCACAGAATGGGCGCTACACAGAAGCTGTTATGTACATATATAATTACTTTGTTAACAGTCAGCCTCAAGCAGCCACTTAACTAGTGTCACAGTCAATGGTTGGAGACAGCAGCGCGGCAGCAGACAGTTAAAATAATCATCCTTTGTGAAGTGACACAGACACAGCACACGTCACCAAACGCTCGATCAACACAAGAAACAAGACACGTTAGTTTCATTTATATACTCTTTAATATATCTTAAAAAATGGATATACAATCTGAGAAAGAAAATGTCGAGGATCTGAAGAAGAACAGATTGTTAATCTCGTTCCTCTGGCCCTGGAGTTTAACTGAAGCGAAGACATTTCCAGAGAAACATCCGAAGAAGAGGAGAAAACAAAACAAATTACCTCCAACAACACAAACTGCCAAACTAAAGGACACCGATAACAAGATCTCCAACAGCAAGCAAAAGTATTATTAAGGCCAAGAAAAAGCACTGAGTGTTGGGCTGAGGCAAAAACTACCGAGACAATTTGTTGCCAATTAATGAAGCGTGGTGTAGCCAGATCTGGGACTGCTGTCACTCTGTTTTTAAAGTCCTGGGTCTTTTATTTTGGCAGAGTCGGGTGCTTTGTGTTGTTGTGTTTGCTAAGAAAATAAAAATGATCTGAGCTGATGAATCCAGATTTTAAAAAAGAAAGAGGAAACCAGAGCATGCTAACAAGTCACATCGTCTCCACAAGTCACACTGTAACTGCCCACACACACACAGACACACTCCAGGAGCACAAACTGTCATTTTTGTTAATCTTACACGCACACTTCCTACACAAAAATTCAATCTTCTGCCTCTACATTTCCACATCCTCGGTAGGCTGCAACACTCGCACACAGACGTTTTCCTCATGCAGACGTGAAAACAAAGCTGAACAGGTGAAAACAGGCGATGCTTACAGACTCAAACCGGAGGCACAGCAATAGCCAGGGCCGGGCAAACGACACACGCTCACACACACACAATCACTAGCCAAAACCCACAGCAGCAGAGGTTCATGGAGACATTATCTAGTTAGTCCAGAATTCCTAGCGGCCATCCCACAAAGCATAATCTGCTCTAGTCAACCGAGAGGCGCAAATATAGTTTAACTAGTTAACTAGCACTCGAGGTAGCAATTTAATCCAGTGTCAAACATGTCAACTGCCTCAAGAGTGTTTCCCACCAAATCTGTGCAGTTTTTTTAACCTCCCCTTTTCCCCAGTGTTTGACTGTGACCGAGCCTGCAGAGCTCCACACATTTATTAGACCCCCCCCATCCCCCCACCCCCAGGGTAAGGTTTACCCCACTGCTGCCCTAAATCAAAAGTATTAGTAATGACCAAAATCATTGTTTATGTTTCTGTAATGCTTAATCCTGCAGTACACACAAGCTCTTAATCAAAATTGGATTTTTAAATGGTAAAATATAGTTATTGTTATGATCCCTGACATTTTAAATTTCCTGTTTCACAAAAACGCTGAAAAAGTAAATCACAATTATTAGCAATTATTATTATTATTTTTATTAAGATGCCAAATTACATGTTAACTTGCATTACTGAATAGAAAAATTAGTTTTAGTTGTTGAATGTGATGTCTCAGAGAAGTGCTGCAGATCAAATTCACCTATAAAAATGTAAAATCGGTTTGTTTTTGCATAAACAAAGAAAAAAAAACATATTTTTGACAGAATTCTCAAATATTTGTGATTCCTGTTTTTATGACAGGCGTTCCAATGGCTTTGTTAAGTACTGCACTTTCATAGATTTCATAGATGTCCAGAATGACGCCTTCCTGCAGTCTCTAACAGATCTAAGGCCACTTACATTAGCTAGCTAGTAATCCTGCTAGCATGTCATCTTGCCATCTGTTTTCATGCAATCTGGAAACCTGCCTTTTAAAGTAGCTGCTTGAACCAGCGTTCAAGTCTTCTGGGCTTCTGATGCACCCAGTGGAGATATATTTGGGCCAAGTTTTCATATTCTTTTGGCCAGTTATGACTTACACCTGCATGCAACTACAGCCTGCTCACCGATCAGTTGAACTCTGGCTACAAACAATAACAGCAGACTCTGCACGTCTGTATGCAGATATCATTTACAGAGTGGTCTTTATGAACCTCTGCTATTGTTTTCTCCACACACATTCAGATAGTGAAATCATACAGTCTGCTTACAAAGGGGGAGAGACTGAAATAGCGCCATTTTTAGAAAGATACAGTCAGCTCGGAAATCTCCCTAAGGGAGCAGAACGAGGGGGTTTGTGCAGATCAGTCAAAAACCTCAATATCGGTTTGGCTCAGCACTGAACAGTGACTATAAAGTAAAAAAAATGACTGAGTTTAAAAGTTGTAAGGCTTTCTTTGCACCTATTGATCTTCATTGGAGACATTTTCACACATGAACACTGGAGAATGTCAGGACTGTCTGGTGGGATACGATACACTCTGCAGCTACCGGAGCAGGCAGGAGGGAGTGCTTGCTGTGAATTCACCTGACAGTCACCTGTTCTTTTCGCAGCTCACTTTAAAGATCATTGAAAGGTGGCTGCACGTCTCTCAATAATCTTTGGAACAGTTCGGAGCTGCAGTGCACGTGGTTGATGACGAAGAACGATCTTGAGTCATTTTAAGTGTTGCCTACGTACATCCAGGAGGTCATTTGGAGTCGTGTTTAAGGTTTCCTCCAACTTTTCTTTCTTTGACAGATTCTTTACCGTGTTTAGCACTTTGTTGCTTAGTGCTGTTATCAGACTCTTATGTCATCACTTCTTTAAAACCAGTCGTTGTTTCGCTTACATGAAGAGCCAGCATGCCAGAAGTTTTGACTGTACTGTTTTAACCTCTCCATCTGCAACACAGAACTTCACATGTGCGCTCACCTGTGCTGTGTGTGTGTGTGTGTGTGTGTGTGTGTGTGTGTGTGTGTGTGTGTGTGTGTGTGTGTGTGTAACAGAGACAGATGCAGTAAAAAAGACAAAGAAGTGAAGAGGGCAGTGGTGCAGAGACAAGAGATGAAGTTGAAAAATGAACAGTGCATTTGGCTGTTTTTGTGGCAGTATTTTATGTCACTGGAACTGAAAACACACAGCTGTGTCTGCGTGCATGTGTGTGTGTATGTGTGTGTGTGTACACATGCAGAGAGAATGACATTAAAATGGGTCAGTGTGGTCATTCACATGCTGTCTAATGGGGCTGGGGGCTGCAGGCTTTCCAACTTCCAACCAATGTGTGTTTTTCCATGTGCTCACCTTTTACTGCAGGCTGTGACTGCGTGTGTGTGTGTGTGTGTGAACTCACATGCATTTTCACTTTAGTGACACAAACATGGCAGGCACTGGAACAGAGAACTGACAGTAACAGATAATCTTCCTCTTGAGTCATCAAATTTAAAAATAGCCAAGCGTGACTTGTTGTCTTCTTCAGTTAAACATCGCATCCAATTCCATCGCCACGTGGCTCGTGTCCGACGGGCTCGTCAGCGGGGTGGCGTCATTCGTGTGTCTTGCCACAACAGACAGACACTGTGGTCACTGTAACCCTCGGCCGATTAACTAAAGCGTTATTTTCTTGTGTATGTAAGTCCTCTCTCCAACGTGTGACTTTTTTTTTTATTTTTATTTCATTCCTGCGATGTGAAGTTTATTGCAATTGGGTGAACAGAAGAGGCGGGGCGTCGCCAGAGCTGTGGTGTTGAGAGGGAGGGGAGTGGTACGAGTCAAAGAGTCAGCTGCTGATTCACACATGTGGGAGGGGAGTTGGCCAAGAGAAGCAGAGGCAAGGTAGAGCAGTTTGGTTAGTTGGTGCAGGCTGCAGCGGGTCACCAATGCTTTTATCATCTGGCGTAATGCTTGATGTAATCTTGAACCTTATTCCGAAAGTCCTCCTGAGGACAGAGAAGGTAAAGAGAAGAAAAGAGTTAGATGGGAAAACTAGAAGTAAAAATGTTGCTGTGTTGCTTTTTCCCCATTTAAAACCAAAAATGGCAAAAAAACACAAACACTGATCTAACTGAAGATATTTTAATGTACTTTTTAGGTCGCTATGCTAGTTTTGGACATATTAGACGCTGTAAGGCACTTTTTCATTCCACATGTTAACTTCTTGCCAAATAATTGGAAGCAAAACAAACAAAACAAAAAGACAAACAAGTGTAAGAAGTATGCACGAGGACTAGGCTAATCTGAGGCGACACTACACAAATGTAGATCCAGAAAAATCAAGGGTCATTTGAATTTTACTACACTGAAAATATGCAAATGACCTTCGGCAGATTTGTCAATTAATTTCTTGATGTACAGTGAAGGCACCCTGCTAAAAATGCAACATGTATAGGGGTACAGTATGATGCATAAACACTGTTAAACAAGCAACAACAACAAGATAAATAACAGCCACTGTTGCAAAACTAGAATATTAATTTCACCAAATATTACATCTCTTTTAACTGTACTATGCACAGTATCAGTCCTATGCAGATGTTACACTGCAAGTAAATGTACGTAAAATCTACAAGCACAAAAACCCAAAACAAAAAGACAAACGTTTAAATTCTTACGTCTGATAGTTTAAAAATGAAATTCTTCAAGTTTTTCTCACTCGGGGCACATCTAGTGCCCGAGACGTGGAGTGCTTGACATCTTGATAATAACGACGTCTGTATCGAGTCGACGTTCCTTGGCCATATCCCTTCTGGTCCTTAGTGTCTTCCTCTTTCCTTACCATGTGTCCCCCCCCCCCCTACTCGATCATGCCCCTTCAGGTTATGCTTGACATCGTTCCACCCCCACCCACCATGCACGAGTCCTGTAAACGCCCCTCTGTCGTTACTTCGACTCATATCTCCTGGTGGCATCTGGTCCAACCAAGCTGTGTGTGACCTCCACTTTCCATCCTCTTTTTTCCCCTCCTCCGCTACCCGCTAGTTTTAGTCACGGTTTAAGTTTTCCATCCTTTAAAACCATTTGGCTTTTCTTGCCAACATCCTTTTCATCTTAACTTCTTTTTAATCCCATTATTCCTTTAAACACTGTTTCAATTCAATTTTATTCAGATAGCTTATACTTGCTTTACATTGTAGAGTAAAAACCTTATAATATTACAGAAAGATGTTTCAGCAAGCACTTTGTGACAGTCCAGAGACATTACAAGACTCACACACTCTCTCACATACACACACACACACTCTCACACACACACTTTGAGGCTACAGGCTATTAATTTGAGCTGCAGCAGCTTTACTCTGTTGTGAAAAGGTTTCCTTTATTTGGTCTACACTAGAAAATGCAAGGTCAGGCTGTTAGCTACACACATTATAAATCATAGAAAGTGCTGTAACTGAGGTTGCTGCTCACACATAACAACAACACAGGGGACATTTTTTACTAGTATTAATGATGATGCAGGTATGACTCTGCACAGATTGCTAGCATTTCCCAAGTATGCGGACATGGGGTAGAAGTTAGGCCCCCCAAAAAGAGTTGAATCTGACTTAGGCCCTAAATAGCAGGTTAATCCTACTCTGTTTATTTAAATTTCTAATGAGAAACTATGTGCTACAGGCTCACATGGTCTTCTGCTGAATGTATTTTGAGTAAATGATCTTTTCCCCAAAGAACAGCACACAAATCATTCCAAACAGATGGATTTAATCCATCTGTGCTTTCAACTGGCCTTTTTTTTTTTTGCTATAAATATTTAGCTAGCTTATTTGTGACTAAATTAATATTTGTGCACCCTTGGTTCCTAAGCATCCTCGTCTGTCGACCCACTTCTTAATATACCTCTGCTTTTTTTTTTTTTTTTTTTTTTTAAAACCCATCCACCACCACAGGGTCCTGCTCTTGTTACAGAGTCCCCCCCTCTTGTCCAACCTTTCACATAAATGTGCCGTGCATTGACAACAACGCCCTTATTTATGCGTCAGGTCGAGCGGCCTGTTGGTTACGCACACATTTCTCTGAGGTCGCTGGAGTACGAACAAGAAATGGAGAGCATGAGAAAATAAAGAGTAAATGGGAAAGAGAAAGAGAGAGTCTGTGCACAAACAGGGGAGACGGCATTAATGCTGAAAAGTTGCCAGCAACCATAAAAGAATTGATGACAGCGGTCTGAGAATTGGTCCATGGAGGGATGATGGATCAACTATTCTCTGTTGAGAGATTACTCCCTTAAGACTTTAATTAATGCTAGAAGAGGAATGAGCGCAGTGTGCTGGAGTCTGGGTACCCAAACTGCTTGTTTCTAAGTGAACCTACTATTTTGGTTTATTATATTGATATATATATATAGAGAGAGATCAGACCGTACTGACTAACATACTCAGCCAGTCACACTGCTTGGCTTGTGACCTCAGCTTAAAAAAAGCAAAGAGAGCTACTGAGAATGGACAAGACTACAGTAAAAATGGTGAAACTGAAGACATACACCTAGTGATGCACAAATCAATGAGTCAGGGATCAGAATCATCCTTGATTGGTGAACATCTGTTCAGCCTCGTGTCTGTTTTGTATTTTGCATGAAACGTTGATGTTTTCTTGATTTTTTTTAGTTCTGGTTATTAGAAAAAAAACTGGCAAAACACACTGAGCCAAGAGGAAATCAAAATGGGCCAAATATATTTCAAAGCTGCTATTACAAAAGGTGTAACTTGAAGAATTACTGCACAATAATTATAAACAACTTTTTCTCTTCCATTAATTAAATTTGAACAGCTTGATCCAGGCTTCATCAAGTATACCTAATCAACTACTTGCTAAATGCAATTATTTAACCAGTCAGTCCCATTCAGCACATTGAGGCATGTAGACACAGTCAAGACAGCCTGGAGAAGTTAAAACCAAACAGCACCACAGACGTTGAAGGTGACATGGTTGTTGATGCCAAATGGGCTCATCTGAGTATTCCAGAAACTCCCGATCTGCTCGGACTTTCCCACACAACCATCACTGGTGTTTACAGAGAATGGTCTGAAAAAGGGAAAATATCCAGTTTGCAGTTTGCACTGGTAGAGGTCAGAGGATAAGTGCTGGACTGTTTCAGGCTAATATGAAGGCAAGAGTAACTCAAAGTAGTACTCATTATAACTAAGGTGTACAACCTGGTGAGTGGAGGTCACAATGAACTCATAATGAGCTTTGTCCTGAAATATTGGTACATTGAGGCCATAAATGGGTGGACATGGTCGGTAACAGCACTCGGACGGGCTGTGGTGTTTAAATGTGGTGTTTAAGAGCAGCTCAGACTGCACAGGATGCCAAACCTCGAAGCAGATGGGCCACAACAGCAGAAGACCTCACTGGACAGCACTCTGGTCAGCTAAGAGCAGGAGCTTGGATGATGGGGCCAGAATTTGGTGTAAATAATATGAAAGCATCGTATTTTTCGGACCATAAGGCGCACCGGATTATAAGGCGCATTAAGCAAAACAAAGCAGTCAGAGAAGTCAAACTTTACTCAACTCATTCTTCTTGCTTCCTCCACTTCCGTACCATTGATTCATTAATGTTGAATTCTCTCACAGCTGCTCTATTTCCATGTTGTTGCAGTATATTAATGACTAACCTTCTATTGTGGATGGATTATCTCAGTTGTTCTCCTGACTGAAGTTTGGTCCGTTTACAGCATCCTGCCATGCGATTGCATTTGTCCCTGACCATTGGAAACCCTCAAGTTAACGAGTAGAAAAAAGTTAGCGTTCATCCTCCAGCTTCACTGTGTTTGTTATGCTAACATAGCTGTGTCGCTAGCCACCACGTAGCACATCATTATATACCAGCAAGTCCAACTTCAGTAACCCTACAAACGTCACTGCTGTTTAGTTTTCTGTCTTCATTTATGTTGGAAGTGACAGCAGAGCTGTACGTTTGAATTTTTTAACAAATCTCTCAGTCAGAACATGCTATATCATGTTTAGCTAACTAGCGAGCTAACTTCCTGCTAACTTCTAACTCTGTTAAATTTAATAAATTCTGTTTTCATGGATGCCTGGATGTTAAACTTAATTGTTACACCTGGTAAAGCAGCAACGCTGATCATCTTATTAAAGATGAAAGAATTTAGACAGTTTTTAACTCTCAGTGATGCTGCAGTGTTCGTTTGACTTTGGGACCTGAAGTAACTGAATTTAGGACCCAGATTACTCCACGAGGCTCTTGACTACAGTAACCGTAATTCTCCGACAATCCATAAAGCGGTGCGGCTTCGTAGCTTACCAAAGTCGTACTAAAGCATTTTTTGACAGATTTTTGAGCGCCGTGTACCAAATAAAATCGGTTTGAGGTCTGTATCACAACCAGAATACATAAGGCGCACTGTCGATTTTTGAGAAAATTAAAGGATTTTCAGTGCGCCTCATAGTGCAGAAAATATGGTACTTAAACTACTTAAACTGTTAGGGCTGGTAGTAGAGGTGAAATCCTGTGGGGGATATTTTATTTACACACGTTGGGCCCCTTAGTACCAGCTGGGCAGCGCCTAAACACCACAGCCTGTCCGAGTGTTGTTACTGACCATGTCCACCCCTTTATGACCTCAGTGTACCCATCTTTCAGGACAAAGCTCATCGTGAGTTCATTGTGACCCCCTCAGTCAACAGATCTAATAGTGCACCTTTGGGATGTGGTGGAATAGAAGGTTTGCATCACTGATGAGCAGCTGACAGCAACTGTGTGACACCACTGTGTCAATATCATCTCAAAATCTCAGAGGGATGTTTCCAGCATCTTGCTGAATCTGTACCACAAAGAGTTCAGACAGTTCTGAAGGAAAAAGGATGGGGCAAACTCTGTACTGTAAGATATACTTAATGAAGTGGCCAGTGACGTGCGTATAGACATTAGTATGTCAATCTATCCAAGAACTGCTGAGAGAATTCACTAAAGGCTGAAAATTTTAAGCTCACAGTTCATCTTCTGACTACTGTTATAATAAAACCCTGCCTGTGACACTTAGTGGCTCTTCTTCCTCATTTGGCAGATGACGTGACATCACAGAGGGAATTAAAAAAAAAAAAAAGGCAAATATGTGGTGACAAAATGACACATTAACTGTGGAAGTAAACACCAATAGAGTGCACACAGATTTTAAGCTAGAAACTCTTTGTCAACTGGGTCCAATTAAGATGTCAATACAGACTAGGAAGTTTCTCAGTGGCAGAATAAGAAAACAAAAAAACCTTAATTAAGCTATCACACAACTATGAGGAGAAACAGGATAAGAGCAGCAACTATTAAAGACGACTCACAAAAAAATAGTACGGGTACATTTACATACTTTGATCATATACGTTTCTCTTCCTTTGTTCTCGATTTTTCTCTTACAAAAGAAAATTGGCTGAACTGCAAATTACTCTGAGATTCATTAGATTTAATATTGCAAGTGAACTCTGCAGTCGATTAAAAAGTTTGTTGGACTGGAGCTTACTTTTCTTGGCTTCACCTAGAGAAAGCAATTAACTCTGTTCCTCCAGTGATCTGCACAGGTACTCAAAATATGCACCACCATCAGTGGGAGGGGAATGTAAATTAAACCCTGTGGGTTCAAATGGTTGGTTTAAAATCGGCTAAAATATAAAAACTGAGCAACTGAGGGCCTCGGGATATATCAGGTAAGCAGACTATGAAGGGAAAATATGTCGGCGTAAGGAGCGATGTGAACAGGAAAGTAAAGAAAGGACAGCAAACAGAAATGACATCCATCGAATTAGCCAACTGTTCCCAGTCGTCTTTTTAAACATACAAAAAAGACGAAAGAAAAGCAGAATGAAGAACCAGGCACGTGTTAAAATCATGCTCTAAGCTTCTGTAGTCAATCCACTTGTGTCCACTAATCAAGGATTTCAGTACCCTGGATCATTCTTTGCTGCATGTAAATGTGATTTGATATCTCGCTGGTAAAACCTGGAAGTGTGAAATAAACTCCCAGGTATCCCCCCCCCTCTCTCTGCACCTACTCAGCTCAGCTGAAACTTAATTAGCACTGCTGTGGGTGAATAGCTCTGCATTAATTGAGTGCATGGAGTGGTATACTGAGGCCACAGCCTTTTGTTTGAAAAACCTATACTGGAGGTGTCACTATGCAAAAGCAACTCTGCTACAGTCTGAAAGGAGGAGGTGGAGGCTCTGGCCGCTCACGATGGATGACATCGTGGCTCATGCAGCACTGAACTCGTCACCACTCTGGATTCCCTCGGCTTTTTCACCTTAAGAAAGGCCAGGCTGCTCATTATACAACTGCTGCTTTGACTTTGAAATTTAGAGCCAACTTGTGCCTCACTTTATCTTCCAGTGACTGTTTTCTGATTATTTGCACAAATCTTTGCTTCCACTTCAGCTACAGTTCATCAGTGTCTACAGGCAGGGCCTACGCTTTGTCTGGCCACTCCGGACGCACCATCTTTTCAGATGACAACAAATGGAGTTAAAGACCTTTATAGACCACTTTACATCACATGCTTGTTAAGTCAGCACTTGGTCTGACTAAACACAGACAGCAGCAGAGAGCAGACATGTCCAATGCTGTTGTCGTTCACTGCCTGGCTGCCACTGCAGAGCTCTGACACTAAACTGATAGAACAGGTACACAACACAATAAGGTGACTGGAGCTGCTGAAGGCTCTGACAGTGTGCTTGTTAACCCGTGTAAGAGCCTGCAGTGTAAATCCAAAGGACAGTCTCCCCTGTAAGACTTTGGGAGTGGACATTAAACCCCCCCAGTAAACCTCGTCTGTTGTGTACGTCGATGGCACAAAATGAGTGGACTGTTCACTGTTATAGAGGTTGTTGGGGTATTATTTTGGGATCCTGTTCTACACCACACACTCCCACATGCACTCATATCCCCAACTTCCTGTACTGTGGACTGAAAGACAGTGAGAAATCGTGTCTATGCATGGAACTCACTCCAAGCTAAATCCATCAGTCATTCAGTTCTTTATATGTTGAGACAGTTATTTTATCTTTTTCTGTTTCTGTGCCGCAGTTTGACAAATTTAGGGAATACCTTATTACATGTCAGATATAGGGGCAATAACATCTGCTGAAGCCTACTGGGATGGTACCGATAATTCAGGACATTCAGTGGGTGACAAAGTAGAAAAATATTAGTATTTTATAAACAAGAAGTGAACACTGCTTCTTTTAAGAGAGACTCAAGAATAAACAACCTTGATACGTGGTCTCCTTTTGTGCTTTAACGAGACCCTGTGGGTCATTCATGGACAGAAAGCTGATGAGGAGAAGAGAAGCCCAATCGAGATGCAGCAAAAGGTGAGAGAGTGTGTGTCTGTACTTGACACGTCTGACTATTGACTGAAGAAGCAAAGCCACTTGAGAGACCCAGGAGTGAGCATCTGGGAGAGTTAGAGAGAGTTAGTCCCTTTAATTGGTCAGTAACAATAAGTGGAGGTGAAGAACATTTAGCATTGTATGAATGAACTTTGAACCCTCCAAGGGCTGACTGGTACAAGGTCACTGTGCGCTTTAGGACAGAGAGTCTACTATGTATCCCAAATACACAGGCTCCCGTTTGTATTTCATATCCACCGAAGTATACGTGCTGTAACACAGTCCTCTGAGCCTTCTGCTCGCTCACGGTTCAGCTTGTTGACATGTTAACAACATTTGATATTTTATGATAGAAGCATGCTCGTGATCTCTGGTAGCGTGTTAATGGTAAGAGCCAATGTACACTGTTCACACTGTCCAGAACATTTCCACCACTGCTGTTGAAAAAAACTGAACAAGTAAGATGTAGGACAATTTTTAAACAATGTGATGTTTTTACATTTCTTCTATTGAATTAAAGCATTTCAGTAAAAAGAAATGAGATAGAATCCAACTTCTCTTTCTTGTAGGTGCAAACTTAAAGAAACGTCTTATCGCTGTGATCACCAACAAGGACTTCTCCAACAAGTACTAAGCCATGTTTTGCTTGGAAATCAAATACTTTATTAAAAGTTTAAATTATAACTTTTATGCAATGATTTTGATTCCTGGATCTTTGGTTGATACTCTGTAATTAAAAATGTAATTCCTAAAAACTTGTTAAAACCCTTGATTAAAAACTGAAGATTTGCATTTCATCACAAGGTGATGGCTTTATTTAAAATCCAGCATGGTGGCATACAGAGCTAAAAAATACAAATGTGTAATTGTGCAGATACTTGTGGACCTGTATGCTTTTCAGTTTGCTAACAGATTCAGTACTGTACAAAATATTCTTAAAGTAACTAATATAGTTGGTGCATCATCGAATGCAACCCAGCCCCATAGCCCTTCCTCAAGTCTTTCCACCATTCAACATTTACTTTTTTCTTCACATGCAAAACCTACTTCGAGTCAGCATGTATTATGTAACTAGGGCACAGAAAATGTTTACACATCAAGAAAAACAGGTAACTGACAACAAGCGCCCAAATCACCCTGTTCTTGGTTTGAAACACAGATCTCAGAAGGATTACAGTCAGTCAGTCTCATCTTTCACACACTTCTTTAAGCTGGAAGGAGCTAATTAGTATTTATAGATCAAGTCTTTGCTGAAGACTTCAAATGTCAGAGACTGTGTGCATTGCAGAGCTCATTATTAATCCACTTCCTTCATAAATCACAGAGAGATTCATACAGAGAAATACAATTTTTTTTGTTCTGGGCAGCGACTCCTGAACATCTGTCATAGGATGATCTCCTTTCTTCAGTGTCAGCTACTCTACCACGCTTTGATCACCTACTACAAATACAGCAGTTTATGTAAAAAAAAAAGTTTGAACAATATATATATAAATATAATTTTTAAAGAAGTGGACATGTTAACACAATCTCGCTGTCCTATTTAGAGTTATCTCTGAACTGTTTGTTGTACCGCTGTCTACACATGTACACAGACAAAAACCCACTCACAACTAATAATAGCACAATACCATTATAACCAACAACGCACACACACACACACACAGATTTACACACACTCATACTGCATTGCTCATGAGGATGCTTCCTTTTAGCCACTTTAACCAGCTAATGTATTCAGAGAGCAGCCACAGGAGGAGCCCCACTTCAAATGCCTCAACACAAAGTAGCACACGCATCCACATTCACAAGCATATTTGTGTACTGACACTCGCACTCCCACATCTCTATCCACTCGCTGCTGAAGTTGATTACAGCAGGCTTTGACTCAGTGGGAGTGGGTCACGGTTGGATGACTTTTCAGATGTTGTGACTCTGAAAAGCCACAACAGGCGGTAAAGCACCACTAAAACTTACTGAAACACATTTCGAAATGAGAGATTTTTATCATTAATGTATCAAATTACCGTAAATGTCGGGCTATAAGCCGCTACTTTTTGCACAAGCTTTGAACCCTGCGGCTTTTAGTCAGGTGCGGCTTTTCTATAGATTGTCCATGATTTTTGTGATATCGTAAGACGATTTGTTTTGTTTGTTCCGCTGTTGTACGGCACTACGTTGCCTGGCGGAAGGATCGGGGTTCAAGAGTGGTATGTTGGTCACATGTCCATCCGCCAGGCAACATAGTGCCGTACAAGTAGCGCGAAAAACAAACTTCAAATTAACGCTATGCGTTCAGCGGGAGTCGTGGATGACGAGCGGCGATAAACTTGCGAAAAGCAAGTTGTGCTCAACTCTACCGGTGGATTCTGACAGCGTGGAAAAGTGTGCAAACATCCACGATCACCAACGGATTTCGAAGGGCTGGACTGCTGCATGATGGAGAGGAGGACACCGCCACGGCCCTTCAGAGGGTGTTCGACTCTGACACTGACAATGACAATGAGGATTATCTTTGGTTTTGAAAGTGACAACGAAGGAAAGAAGCTGAGAGTGGATGACGAAGCCATCCTGAGCCTGTTCGTTTCCGACACTGGAGAAGAGGACTTTGGTGGTTTTAGTGCGCAGGAAGATGGTGGTGAATGACTGACTTTTCTTCTTGTTAAAGCCGTGTCTCTGCACCTGAGCCTAAAAGGTAGTCTGAATCTATTTTTCTGGTGTGCTGTAGGTTATTGTTATGTACTACATTTGTTACTCATTTATGAAGCACAGCACATGTGCAAATATGTACCCATAACTTGATTTTCAAAATATTAATAAAAGGGGTGTGTCTCCAAACAGCCATCTCTTTCCTGACAATTCGCTTTGTGCATATTCTCTTACATATGATAAGTCAATATTGAAACACCTGCGGCTTTTGGTCAGGTGCGGCTAATGTATGTACAAAACAGGATTTTCCCCTGATTTTAGCTTGTGCGGCTAATATTCAGGTGCGCTTTGTAGTCCGGGAAATACGGTAGTAACTTTGTTAACTCAGAACTATAACTGAAAACACTA
The DNA here is from genome assembly GCF_963969265.1 of Rhamphochromis sp. 'chilingali'. Taxonomy (NCBI): domain Eukaryota; kingdom Metazoa; phylum Chordata; class Actinopteri; order Cichliformes; family Cichlidae; genus Rhamphochromis; species Rhamphochromis sp. 'chilingali'. The sequence continues at coordinate 3,319,391 of NC_137941.1, forward strand.
AATGGATACACTACAAAAACAAATTCTGCCTTTTGGTCAGTCTTATCAATTCAAACTGCTTTTAGTTTCACAACTGATCTGATTATATATCTGTAGTTCAACGACCAAAAGTCTGTTTCAGTATAAATGTGTGTAATCAGTCAAAGTTTAGAAAAAAAACACTGATTTGACTAAAGCCACATTATAAAGCTGAAACGGGTAAAGGTGCTAAATAACAGACTGGGGCAGTAGAATTTAAAATTTAATTTGAAATAAATTTTGTTTATTTGTTTAATTATAAAGCACCGAATTACAGGTCACCTCAAACTGCTATATACTGTAAGGTCAAGTTTCTAAAGAACACAGAGAAAACCCCAACAGATGGACAACCCCTATCAGCAAGCACTTGGTGACAGTGGGAAGGAAAAACTCCCTTTTAACAGGAAAAATCCTCCAGCAGAAACAGGCTCAGTGAGGAACAGTTGGGGGTGAGCTCATAGAGTTTTCTGTCAGTGTAATTATCATATTCATTCATTGCTGTAAGTGAACAGCAATGAATGAAGTAGCCACAGCCAAACGTAGGCGCTTCTGCTATTCTGTCTGTGCCCCACAGGATGCGGTTGTTGAGACAGCAGTACATCAACCACATTAACTACAAGAAACCTTCATATAGAGATTCTGCACCACATACACTGCCACTAGTGTGACTGTTAATTAGCAATTAAACTGACACCTAAATGTTTAAGTCTCACATGTGGTCAGCTGGTCTGGGAATAATAAAAAGTGCATTTCCAGTAGTAGATTTTCTTACCTATCACAAGCTGGCTAGACTGTGTGGAAATGTGTTCATCCCAACGGCATTAAAATGCATTAAATTACAATGCACAATAAATGAGTAATATATGAGAATAGTGCAGAGTGATACAGGATGCAAGAAAATATCATTCATATTAACCTTTACCTTTGTAATCAGAAATGAATTTTTAATAACTTATAGTTAAACATTTAAAAGGTCATTGCCCAGGTCACAAACACATATTCTGAAAAGAATGACATATAGTTAGTAAACATTTATACCTACAGGAGCTGCTAAGCCATGCAAGCCCATCCCATGAAGCTCCTGGTGCACAGATCTTGTGCTGCTGTTAATGCCAGAGGAGGTCTGGAACTCTGCAGCCATTAAGGCAGCAGAGCATATAATGTTTTTAGAGGGGTATATTGAACGAATTCATCAGCTACATCATGTTAGATATTTGTCATAGAAAACCGGAAGTTAAGAGACAAAGAAAGAAGGCTTTCATGAACCAGTAAACCACACTCACATGACAGATTAAGTCTATACATGGTTTACAGGCGTTTGTTTCCACCTATTTAGTCAGTTAATAAAGATCCAGTGGATGCTTGACAAAACACAGCAGTCAATAAATGAACTATTTGCATGCAAATTTACCTGCAACAGCCTAACAGCTGCAACTTCTGCCACAAACACTTTTTAAACCCTCAGCCTTTTAAAACCCCACGCACAGTCAAACCTGCATATCTAATGGGGGCTCACATGGCAACCATCATCACACACTGTTGGATACACTCCAGTGAACACGGGAAACTGTACGTACACAGGGCAGAAGGTCAGTGATGTACTTCAAAATGCTTTCAGCTTGCCCCTACTGAGCCTTATAATTATTTCAACAGTCAGCAGACTCCCTGCAGATGTTGGCCAGAAATCTATGAATTAAACTTATGTGACCAAAATACTCAAATGATCAGTTTTAACAGTTTTGACACTAAATCGCAGGTAACTGATGGCCAAGTTAAACATAGATGGAAGGGAAGTAAGGCGACGCAGCGGGAATAATAATTTAAAGATTAATCAGCCAGGATAAACATATTTTTTCAGGGATCTTGTGTGTATATATTTATTTATTTATTCTCTATTGGGATTCCACTGTTCTCATGTTAGCTCAAAGCTTACCCAATATGCAAAAAGCCCAGTAAATCCCTGGCACTTACCAATATAAGCTTGACTAAATATATTAAAGTTATAGTCAGAATACATAATTAGCTTACAAACCATCAGGGTAGTGAAGCATATATAAACCCAGACATCCAGTTTGATGGTGTGTTATTTGACTTACAAATGGCAGAGCGTGCTTCAGAGGCAGTGTATTCAGTAGTCTTGCACAAAAACACCATATGCACCTGCTCTGTACAGACAGTTCTGGAGTCATAACGTCACTGTCTGCTCAAAAAGGTTGCCGTGTGCTCTTTGTCTTCAGCCCACCATACCAGATTAAAGCACACCGAGTTACCACATAATCCAGCTACAAAAGCAATGGTTTGCACAGAGCACCTCTGGAACCTACAGCAGCAGAAATTTTGTTTCTAAATATAGCTTATATGCAGGATATGCAGCAGTAAGAATCTCACTGTAATGATCGCAATGTGTGTATGTTTCTCCTCCAAGACACGTAGATCAATCTAGCGTACTGGGATTATCAACATCTACATATAACAATGCAACTATTATTTTTAGAACACACATCTACGAATTATATGTTATGTGTAGTAGCTGATCTCAAATGAATGGAGACATTGTTCACATTATGTGTGCATTACGTGCACACTTACATACCTTTTCGTTTAAACTAAACTGGAATGTGTTGTCGTGCATATCAGTAAATAAGAGTAAATAAGCTTTTTTTGCCATCTCATATATACAGAGATATAATGAAGATTTTAAAAAGGCAATGTGATAAATTAAAGTACAAAGTCTGTGTTTACATATGTGAGCGATAGCCACAGGCTAGTATTATGAGGACTACGAGCACATCTTGGATGCTGCAGATAATTAACAAGTGTGCCGAATTTATACCAGATGACCTGAACGACATGTCTCACCTTGTCTCTCAGATGATGTTCTGCTGCATCAATGTTCAGCGGGTCATCAAAGTTCAAAAGGTCCTGTGGAAGAGGCAAAGGAGGGGGTCATCATCGTTCGATGGATCAAACCACACACATCTTCAAAACTGGCATTTATTTCAGTATCAGCTACATGTGTTAATTCTGTAAACTTTGGTGTGGGAAATACAACCCACATTCACATTACTTCCTTTCTGTATTGACACCCTGAAAGCAGCAACTGTGATAAACAGAAAGAAAATTGAGCTAAAACAGACGCCTGAGAAGTGGTTTCCTTATAAAGTGGTAGGACTTAGGGCATGGCCACCGATATTTAAAGATGTTAGATGCTGTTTAGACATGTTCGAAATGTGATGAGGTTATTCAAGCTCACATTAAATGACTGGACTAAATATTCAAAATGCTTCAAGCTCCTTAATCTCTTCTTACTATGGCAGTAAATAACTTTTTAAAAGTTATTTTTATTTAATTTAAAAAAAAAAAAAAAAAAAAAATCAGACATACTTAAAATTCACGTTTAGATTCACAAAATTAAACATTTAACATAATTCTGAAAGGACATTCAGATAACTGTATGTTTTTCCTCAATATAACCCTCAATTCGATTACTTATCAATTTCATTCATTTCCTAAAGAATTTATAATCAATTAGTCCTTATCTTTCCATATAAGACCTGGAACTAGGAGACATCCAGAGCCAGCTGGCCCAGGATCTCGATAAGTAATACGTAATCCAATTTTCCTGCTTTTATTCCCCATCAACTCAAAGCGTTCATCATGAGGAGAAAGATAATTTCTCTACGCTGCAGAAGCGGATAAAAAAAAAAAAAAACAAGGACCTTGTTTAATTTGATGTGAATTAAGAGTAATGTCATTAGTATAACCTACATACAGCGAGCAGCTTCAATAGTGTGAATGTCTTTGTGAAGGTTTACTCTCCAGTTAAGGGATTTAATTCAGGGAGGGCTTTAGGAAGCTCTTTCGTTGGATTTCCCCGATTTAGATGACGAAATTCTCCAATGAAACTGTGCATGTGTTCACGCGTTAGGTCATAAACTAGCAAAAACTTACAGTAAACAAGGAGTTCAATCCCCAGACCACATCCTAGAAGACAAAAACAAATGAAAGAACATTAACAAAAACACTACACTTACTACATTATATGCATACTATGAACATATTTATACTATGTTTTTAAAAACATTCTGATTTTTGACTTCTGATAATGAAGAAAAACATTTTTGTTTATTTATTAAATTCTATAAAAGCGAATGAAAGATGACGTACAAAACGACAGCACAAAAACATCTTATAAGTCTGGCAAACTTTTTGGCAAGCAGATGTCAGAGACTGATGAACAGCTCAACACAACATGTATAAGATCTATAACACAATGCAAAACTTTTATAAGAAGTCATTTTCTGCTGAAGTGCTCAAAACTAGCAGAGAACGTGAGAATTCCTCAATAGCTGACATCTAACAACACGTTTGTTGAATAAAACACTTAAAGGCCAGCCTTTCTTTGTTTTGGTGTAAGTGTATTTCCCCTATCTGAAAACACGTTAAAGATAAACTGTTTCCTTGACCAGAATGTCAAAAACAGCAAACATTTTTATACATAACCTGTTACATAAACACATTTTTACACGTCTAGTAATTTCCTCAAAAGCAAAAAGATGTTTTTCAGTGCCGTCTCATGTTGGGATTATGCACAGTAAAAAGGTTGAAGGGTGATCTTCACCCACAATAGCTACAGTAAAGAAAAAAAAGACAGTTAGAAATGACAACAAGTACATCAGAAGAAATTGTGAGAGACCAAAAAGACTAAATAATCTTCATTTCATTCACTTGCTAAATACAACTTGCAATACTGATCATTTTAAAGGATTACTTTGATTTAACTGAATGCTTTCAGAGGTTTCGTTTACCTTCATTCATGCCATAAGAAAATATTTTGTTAATTTACATAATTACATGAAGTTCTGAGTAATGATTATTTTAAAAGACAAACAACTAGCTTGTCTTTCAAAGTTCTGAAGGTGTGCACTGGATGCTTTGTGAGAAAAGTAAACACAAAGCCTTCTCGTTGTACAATGTTCATGATATTAAAACCAAAAGTTTTCTCTTCCAAATCATGGTGAGCTAAAACTAAATCCCTTCCAGCTTTTATTAAAGCCAGTCTAAAGTAAGAGATTATTTTTTACTTTGCTTTACTTTTTCTTAAAGCTGTAAGGCACTGCAGCCAGTGATATGCCCTTCTAAGCAGAAGAAAGTTTATGAGCAACAAGAAAAAGAAAGGGAAAAAGAAAAGTCAACACAAGCTCCGAGTGAACTAGAAGTTAGGTAGGTAAAAACCATTTTAGAGAAAACATCCGCAAAACACAGAAGGAAAAAATGTGAGGAAACTGGTTACCTGAAGAAAAACAAAAACAATGTTATTACCACTCCAATCAACCTAGAAGCAAAAAACTACACTCTACTGACTTACTTTACATACTTCACTGCAAGGACACCCCGGCAGCCCAGTGCTCAGAGCCACGAGTGTGAGCAGAAGTCAGCAAAAGTCAGTAAAAGAGAAAGGACGACTTTGAAAAGTGTCACGACGCCTTTCCAATCAACATTTCCAGAATTTTCTAAAAGCTATGGTGCACCTTAAAAACAAACATCGGATTTAAACTGTGAAACAAACATTGCTTTTTTTCTAATCCTTTAACAAAAAGAACCTCTGGCAGCATTTCTGATTAGTCAGCAAATAGTTTTGTTTGAAGTGAATTCATAAAACCACAAAGATGATTCTCAGTACTGGAACTACTGATATAGGACCTGACTATAAAGCACCTATTAGAAACACTTACATAGAATAAGTTGAAAATAAATACATGTAGGCACAATATTTCTGCTGAAATAAACCTTAAAGCAATGAAATATTGAATATGGCATGACTATATACAAATACACACAGCAAAGATATTTCACGTAGCAGTGTGTGGGCTGAAGTACAGAAGAGCGGTGACCAACAATCCTTTTGTTGTGTTTTCTTTTCACTTTTGTGAACCTGATGACACTTGCTGACGCACATCAACCCAAAGTCAACCACTCTCACACATATGATCACACTCACACCTACCTTTAGGTAAACAAACACAGGCCACGTTTTAACTTGAGCTGGGGTCACACAGAGAGACAGGCCAGGAATAGAAAGGGACAGCCACAAAAAACCTTAAACAATATGACTGTGAGCATCACTCGAAGCCTTTTATGTCCATCATAAATCGTTCCACCAGATCATCAGTGAAAGGCTGTTTAAATGTTGCCATTTTTAATTATAATAGCTGTTCTAGCAACCACTTAGCTTTGGATATGCAAAGTACAATCGTAATTTGGACAGATTTAGAGCCAGTTTAAGGCCAAAGCAGTGTTGGGGGTTATTCATTACAAAGTTATGCATTTTACTATAATCATTTGTACTTTGGCATGTACGCTCTCTCCTCCTTAGCAGCTGGGCCAATATGAAACTTTGCACAGACATCATCACACATACAGCAATCATTAACATCTATGCTTTTAAATTTATTTTAAATCAGAATTCTCTTGATTTTTCTCTATTCTTATTAGGGCTGCCACGATTAGTCGACTAGTCACGAAAAATCGTCGACTATCAAAATCGTCGACGACTGATTTAATAGTCGACGCGTTGTTTGAAGCTTTATAAGATCACAAAAGACGCAGGAATAAGTAGTAGGATTTAACAGTGTAATAACGGACTGAAACAGAAGATGGCAGCACTGCATGTACAAGGATGCCAGCTGCCGTTAAACCCCGAAGAAGAAGTAGCTGTGTCCCAGAATTCATAGCGCGGCCCTGCTCAGTTTCCAACAATGGCGGCAGCTAGTTAGTCTTAATATTACTCTTATTATTCTTTCTGGGTCACAAAATAAACTCAGTTTATCAAGACACCACATATTTTCAAAAGCGCTCAGACGTTTTTGGAGACGTCTGTTACCCACTAGCTCGATAGCTAGCCGGGGGCTAGGCTCACTAGAGCCCGTGAGAACACCGGACCCCCGGCAAATCGTTTTCAAACCCACCGCCGTCTTTCACTTCTCAGGTTAAACATGATATATGAGTCACTTAGATAACTTAAAAATGTTATTATTTGGCTTTTTTCAGTATTTTATTTGTTCCTGAGTAAATCGGTTTGGCTGAGATTAAAGTTATAGTTTTTACACAGCTGAATAAACGTCAAGCAGACAGCTGATTATCAGAAATGTGAGATGCTGGAGAATTTACTCCGGTGTCCTTTTATATTTTAGATAGCAAGGAGTTTATTAAACTTCACCGAAACAATCTGCAAATTTCATTAAAATTTAATAAACTATCATCTTGTCTTTATTTTTACTTAGCACATACCTTAAACACTTAAAGCTGTAAGCTATTGATAGTTATATAAGAGCAGATGCATGTTGGTGCAATAAGCTGTACGCTGTACGTCCAATGGATGATGATCTGATTAGTCGACTAATCGCAAAAATAATCGGTGACTAGTCGACTATCAAAATAATCGTTTGTGGCAGCCCTAATTCTTATATTATGTTTTTGTCAATAACAAGCACTACTACTTACTGTATAATAGGTCTGACAGCTAAAGCTTGGGCAAAATCAGGAAATTGATCTCGACAATGATCCCAAACACAGCAGCAAACCTCTAACAGAATGGCTGCAAAAGAAAAGAATCGAGGTGTTGCAACAGCCCAGTCAAAGATCAGACCTCAAGTCGAGAGAAACCCTGTGGACTCAAACAATCATCTCAAGTTATTACTCTTAAAGTTCTACAAGTAGTCGAATTGTGGGATGTACTCGTTTTTTGCACACACACTTCTACTGCATTTTTGTGAAGCTTTGTGAAGTTTTTCACAGGACTGATTGTGTGAGACTAGCCTCTAATTGTTCTGAACGGAGCCACAGGACTGTAACCCATACGTATTATGGGCTCATTCTAATAACATCTCCTGTCATTCAAAGTAAATTAACAGTCTGAGCAGCAACTATCAAAACCACCTTAGATGCAAATTAAAGTATAATAAATGCAAGTCTGCCACAAACTTTGGTAAATCCCATTTGTATGATTCATTCAAATACTCTTCTCAAAAAAAAAAAAATTACATTGTGTAAGGAATACATATGCAAAAATGTATTTGTCCACGACTTGTTTTTTTTAACATTACGATAAAGAGAAAACCAATTATGTCCTCACACTGGATACAAAGTTGCTTTCTGTGCAGTGCCTTCTTATAATCAAAGTCATGGAAAAGAAAACGACAGAGGAACCGCGGCTGAAGTACTTTATCAAAGAGGTTTCAGAGTAAAGTGTTCCCCGTTTCTCAGATTTTCAACATTTTAAGTTTCATTTTATAGAAATAAAAATGCTTTTTTAAAATCAGCACAGATTAGGATTTGTTTTATTTTTTATACTTTATACATTTCCACTGTGTTCTGGAAACTAGTGCCAACAAGCAACATGAGATTAAAGTCGAATGTAACGTAATTGATTTGAGCTTCGGAGGAGGATTTGTGGGGTTCCATAGAAGTAATCAGAGGAAGGTAAATGAAAATAAGACTATGTGTGCATGTCCGCTACATCAACTGTGATTGTACACCAAACCACAACAAGAAAAACTGCTTATAACCACAGCATATACAGGCTGAGCAACTCATGAGCTCTATAACCTTAACAAATTGTGACAACATCTAAAATGTAATCAAAAACTGACTTAGGGATTTGGAAATTATTTCAATTCTACATTTATTAGAAAATAATACAAAAACTACATGCAAATTTAACCTTTTTAGTTTAACATTTTCTGTGTCTGTGAATTTACCATGGGTGTGTTATTCACTACCTTGTGTTGCTCACAGAGATTACTGTGAAAAAGAGTGTATACACCTGCGCAGCGCTAACAATTACATTTCTTTTTTTACAGCAGATGGTTAATCAATTGATTTGATCATGTGATTTAGAGCAGGACACAACTTAATGATGTTTTTCTACCACAGGATTACTGAGATATTGTGTGAAGAAAACTGTGGTTACAGGATATATGTTGATGATGAAATTACACTGTGTTGTTGAGGTAATGTTGGAGAAAATGTGAATGTTACAGGGGAGAAATGAATAAAGTTTGAGATATACTGTCCCTATCAGGTGCTGCTGACGACACCCACAGCAGTGAAGATTGCTGAAAGAAACACTTGGATACATCAAGCGCACTATTAAAAGGTGACACACATCAAGGCCAGCTCGGAGTAAGTGGCAGGAAGACCGGGTACAAAGGGGGGGAGAGCCTCCAGGGCCCCTCGTCTCAATCCGGTGAAGAAACCAACTGAGCCACAGGTACTCATCAGAATGGCTGGGAATGTGCTGTGCACCTTCTTGAGCCTGTGGACCCTGAGTGGGATGACAGGAGCGCACTGGGACAGAGCAAACCACACCCAGTACCCGCATGGGTTTTCAACCAACTACTGGTGGCAGTTAATGAACACAACCGCTCGCATAAACAACGAGACCAATTGTTATGCTTGTGATGCCACTGACTACACATTCTTCTGGACTGTGGCCATATAGCATCACTGAGAGCGAGACAGTTTGTTTGGTTGCCTTAGCAACACATCCAGGAGTAAACGTACTTGGAACACTGCCAACTTTTCAACTCCTCTGAACCTGAATGGACGGTTGATTCACCAGTAGCTGGGAAGGTGAACTGCTCTGGTGGATTAGTCCAAGTTGGAGATTTATCATGGAATTTGTGCGACATCACCTATTCTTTTTGTCCTCTGCAAGAAGGATGTAAACAGAGAAGCCTTTTGTCTACATTTACATCATGAACACTTGAGTTTTGAGCCAAGAAGATCAAAACACCTTGATCCAATTTCCTTTACAAAGCTTTTTCTGCGGTGACAACAGGACAGGAGAAGAGTTGTAAATGCAGATAATTCACCAGTTGACTCTAACCCCCACAGGATGCCTACAGTGAGAAGATTTGGGGGGTTGATAGGAGTCATAAAGAAGGGTGTTGACCAGGCTACAGCTTTGAAAGTTAGCTGAGAGCCACATGGACAGACAATAAAGTCAACTGATATGTTTGAATGCCTATGTCTGTATACAGTTGGATTGTAGTGACATATGATTTTTGAGAATGTTGATTCTTCTTGTTTGACTGTTGACATTCAGTTGTTTACTTGCAGAAATGCATGATGAATCGCACGACAGGAGTAGATGCACCACAAGGCTGGATAGCTTGGTTACTGTCTGGTCCTTGGTGGCATCTTCTTTTGAAAATATTAACTCCTGTTTTTGGACTGTTGACATTGATTTGCTTATGTATAGGATGCATTTTACCGTGTATAAGATCAATGCTAACTAAAATGATGTCTAATACATTTGTTAATTATGTACTTTTACAACAATATGAAATGACTGAAATGAATGACATGAGAGAAGCCTGTGTATAAATGACGCCTGCGCTGAAAATGTCAAGCAAGAGGTGCATTGCTAGAATATACTACACAGGAATAATTTGGAGCATAAAAATGACAAAACAGGAGGGAAATGTTAGAGTGAATTGTTAAATGTTGTCATTTTTATGCTTACCATTTCTACATTGTTTTAACTCTGTGATGAAAGGAATTCATTCTTTTGTCCCCCTCCCCAGCCTCTCGAGGTTCTGGGGGGGCTGTAGTGTTTTATTGCAGATACATCCTATCTGGAAGATCTGTTTCTTGTGATGTTGCTCCTGCTTTTATGACCCTTTGGTCAGCAGGAGGTCACACACACACACACACACACACACACACACACACACACACACACACACACACACACACACACACACACACACACACACACGTTCACACTAGGGCTGCTCAATTAATCGAATTTTAATCTAAATTATGATCTGGGCTTTCAACGATCATTAAAAATGACTGAGCCGATTATTAGCACCTCCCTCGTGCTTTACTCTCGCGCTGCTCCGTGTGGCAAATCGAGCGCACCTCTCTGCATTTCGAACTCGCGTCACAACAATTAAGAGGACCCGAGGGAAGCTCGGAAAGCTAAGCAGAAGTTATTTGGAGAGGAGAGTGACTGCCGTTGGTTGAAAAGGGAGGTAAAAAAAACCTTCAGTGGTGTGGAAACATTATGGGTTCGCGGAGTCAGACGTGGATCAAGTAGACATAGTGTGTAAACTTTGCCACAGTGTTGTAGCTGCTCCACAGAGCAACACTGCAAAGTTCACTAAACATAGATAAGATAAGATAACCTTTATTAGTCCCACACGTGGGAAATTTGTTTTGTCACAGCAGGAAGTGGACAGTGCAAAAGTTATGAGGCAAAAATTAGAATACAATAAGAATAAATACAGTACACAGCTGTACAGAATAGAATAAAATAAAATACTATATACAGTAGAATAAAATAAAATAAATATACAATAAGATAAAAATAGAATACAAATACTATATACAACTGAGTAAAAATACAACGATGACAGAAAGTATTATTGCATATGTATGGATGTGTGCTTGATCAGTTAAAGTCTTTATTATGGAGTCTGACAGCAGTGGGGAGGAAAGACCTGCGAAATCTCTCCGTCCCACACCGTGGGTGCCGCAGTCTCCCACTGAAGGAGCTGCTCAGTGCTGTCACAGATGTTTACATTTTTCATTTATTTTTTATATTGTAAACATTTGCACTGTTATCAGTATTTGCACACTATTTTATATTATTTTTTGACAATCTTTAAAGTCATTATTCAATACATTGCTGTTGTTAAATAAATATCGTCGAATAATCGAGATCTCAATTTCCGTGAAAATAATCGTGATTATAATTTTTGCCATAATCGAGCAGCCCTAGTTCACACATATACATACAATGCCTTGTCTTAGAAACATGTGGGCGTTGCCTTGCTGTGATGTGCATTGTGTGAACTGCTTTCCCAATAAAAGGCAGTGAGAGGAGGCCGTCATTGGGGTCATTTTCGTGGTAGACACCGACGAGGCCTCCCTTGCAAGTAAATCGATCGATCGCTGACTGTCTTGTTTTCTTCATGATGAATAAGTCTCTAAACCAGCGGGGCTTGTGGAAAAACTGACCCAACGTTTATTTTTTATCAAATGTGGAAAAAAATACCTGAAACATTTTTTAAAACCAACCACAGGTCATAAGTAACACGGCTGCATATGAAGAGGTAAAGAATGGAAAGTGTTCACTACTTTCTGGAATATTGAATTAGATATTCAAATTGTTAAGCAACATTAAAACTGCAAGTAATTCACTGACTGTGGTACCTAATCTAATTCAAGTTTTAGAAATTCAACAGAAATGCCTGGTTATAAGGGACAAAACCAATGTTGAATAGCCATGATCTCCAGGCCTTCAGGCAGCACTGCATTTACAATAAAGGGGAAAAAAAAGGAAAAGATGTGGTTGGTGAAATCACTCTGTGCGCTCAGAAACTCTTTTCAGGAATCCTGCTAACTATTTTCAGTGAACGACATTCACGGATTCAAGGTAATAACTCTACAAAGAAACAATGACAAGGATTTATTGGACCCAGCTCATTTAAGATTGTGGGAGTTAAAGATGTCCTGCTGTCCGCAAATCAACATTGGACATTTTTGGATCACAGCAGCGGTGGCCACCAGACTTTTACTGCCATAAAAGCAGCTAAAAAAATAAAATAAAATAACGCATATTTTTTTCCAAAGTGTACATTGTTTCATAGATGTTAAAAGTAGATTTGACACATTCTTTAATTCTTGTACAATCATGTTGTACACGGAAGAATAGTAGATAATTCAGTTCTTTTGTACAGTTATTTTTCTCCAAGTTATAAGCCTACATTTCTATAATTTCCCTTTATGAATCCTTAGTAGAAACCTGATTGCAGACACATAACAGTCATTGGACCCCATTATACATTTTCCCCCCTAACCGACTGTGACTGAGAGCATGCTAAATAATGTAACATCATTTATTCAATGCTCTGGGGATACTAAACCTGTAATGATGATCACCCAATAAAAGAAAACATAACCAGCCTGAGAGTTTCAACTATGTGAGACATATTGTACAAGGACAAATAGTATGAACAAAGTGTTTGTACAAGAATAAAGGAATGTGTCTTCTTTGAAGGAAGGTAAAGAATAAAAGCAATGTCTGCAAAAAACAAAACAAAAGGCAAAGGAAGGCAGCTAGTCTGGATTGACACACACACACACACACACACACACACACACACACACACACACACACACACACACACACACACACACACACACACACACACACACACACACACAAAACCTAAAACAGGAATAAAGGGTAAGACAAATCCTGACAGTAACTTCCGACAAGCGCCTTTGCAGGAAACTCGAGGGTATTCAAAGAGGATTTAGTGAATGACCCTCTAAACTCGGAAATCCTGCACTGGAGGAAGAAAGCCCACCCAGTACTTCAAATGCATACATTTGCATATTTCTAAAGCTACAAGAGCATACCAATGCAGTTTGTGACAGCAATTTTTATATACTCTTGAATCTCTGCAGAGAAATCTTATTTAACGTAGAAAGTACAACTACATTATGTTTCAGTCCATAGTTTCTATCAGACATTATTTCAGACAATCTTGAATTGGGCTAGAGGAGGACGTCCTTGCTCGAGTCTTCAGTAACTCTTTCTTAAGAGATTAAAAAAAAAAAAAAAATCTAAATTGAGTGAAGGGTGAAGCATGAAAAGTCAAGGCTTTCTTTTACATGCAGCTGAAAAGCTTTTTTATTGTGGAGTTTATCTTCCACGGCCCTGCAACACTTTATTGTGTCCTGAGAGAATGCCAAAGCTCTGAGCTGTATTTTTTCTGCCTCTTTGTTAGTTTAAGAAAGTGAAAGACACTGTGTGTCAAGGAGTGTGATGCTCGTGTCTTTTGTGTTTGAAATCATGTACAACCCCAACTCCTGTGTAAAGTAAATAAAAACAGAAAACAATCACTTGCAAAACTCATGAACCCATATTTTACTCCCAATAGAGCACAGAAAACATGTTTATGAAAAGATGGGCAGAGGTTCACCAGTCTGCAAGTCTGTAAAAACACAGTGTCTACAAATAGAAGAACAATTTCAGAATAACGATGCTCCACTTAAATTTGTGATGACTTTGAATATCTTATTATCTGCAGTACGTAACGCCTTCAAAAGAAATATCTGCGTGCAAACACGTGGTCTTCAGGCCCTCAGGCAGCACTGCATTAAAAACAGGCTTGATTCTGTCATGGAAATTACTGCCTGGGCTCAGGAACACGTCCAGGACACAGTTTACCGTGCAATCCACAAATGCAGGTTAAAGCTCTATGATACAAAGAAGGAGCCATGTGTGAACGTGATCCAGAAACACTACCATGTTCTCTGGGACAAGGCTTTTTAAAATGAACTGAAGAAAAGTGGAAAACTGTTCTGTGGTCAAGCGACTTGAAATTAATTGACGGCATCTGGCTTGCAGTTCAAAACTCTTGATCTTTGATGATATAGGGTGACATGGGTTTTAGAGGAACATATGCTCCCATTTATCTAAGCAAAACCTTACATATTCATACTCAGGATAATCAGCAAGAGGAAGCAGAACTGCGCATTACATCTATTACAACAACATGGCTTCACAGAAGAGTCTGGGCGATGAACTGGCCAACTTACATTCCAGACATTTTACCTTTTAAAAACATTTAGCTCGTCATGAAATGAAAAAAATAAAATTGGACAAGGACGACCAGGGACGGCTGAGCAGCAAGAATCCTCGCTCAGACGAGACTGCGTCAACCTCCTTCTCCCCAAAGTCTAGCAGCGCCCCTCCTCAGTTCCCAGATGTTTACAGACTGTTAAATAAAAAAAGACATGCTGGGTCCGTCCTAATGTTTGACGCACGATTCTCCCATAGAGTTCAAAATGACTATTTTTTTCTGAAAATGGGACATTATTTCAGTTTAAACATCTGATGTTTTCTACATTTCACTGCGAGTAAAATATGGGTTTTATGAGATTTGCAAATCACTGTATTTTGCTTTAATTTACATGTTACAGTGTCCACATTTCTTAAAAATTAGCATTGCATCAATATTTCCCTCCAAGGGTTCAGCACGATATAAGTTATATAGTTAGTTGAAATAGTCTTGAAAAAAATAATAGCATTAAGTTTAATTTTGATTCACATATAAATTAAGATATCTGTGCGCTTCATAGCAGGAACAGAGCAAAACAAAAGCTTTGGGTTTCAAACACGCTTGGCAGACTATGACCACCACATGTTGGTCTCTGACGGAGAAAATTGACCTGTTATCCAGATAGTTTGTTGAGTTTTGGGTACATTGCAATGGTATCAAAAGCTAAGGAGAGATTCATAAATATTATGATGTAGCAATTAGAAGGGTCCAAACTTTTTTTCATCATAGAGTCCAATTCTAGTAAGACTGCCGACATCAGCAAACTGCACCTTTCATCACACCTTTGAGCCACATCTTTGTAACGGGACTTGAATTGAACCCCTAGCCCACAGATAAAACACTGATGATGACCCCAAAGTTCAATTACACAGCAAAAACAAAGAAAAGGAAATTCTACTGAAGAAAAAGTTACACTTTACCTTTAATGTTCTAGTGGGGGCCCAGCCTGTGCCATCAATAGAGTGCTCCCGCAATAAGCTGCAGAAGAAAAAAAGAGATACACAGCTAGAGTATCTGCAATACTGTAAACGCTTGCGCTTTATGTAAGATGCTTTGTGTGAGCTTTTTAATGCACAATGTTTTTTTTTTTACTGTAGACTACTAATTTTTTTTTGCATTTGCATGCATTGTCGAGGATTCTCAAAGAATGAGGGCTCAGAGAAATTATTTTTCAGTTTTGGTTTTCTATCAATTTCTAGGCTAAATAGAAAATGACAATATGAGATAAAATGTCACGCGCTAGGAAGAAGTAATATTGGGGAAGGGTACACACAATTTACCTCAAACAGATTTCTCCATTCTCCGTGATATTGGGATGCCATATTCTGGTCAGACATCTCACTTTAGGAGGCTGGAAACCAACAAACCAACAATTTAGGAAGAGACACATTTAAGTTATCTGATTATTTTAACATTATGTGATGTTTTAAAAGCAGTCCATTTCTACTTCCTATTAGTCTCCCAAGTTACCTGAGCATCACTTCATACACGCTCTAAACCAACTTAATTAATCAGACTAAATTTCATTAGATGACAGACAAGACTCAGACACAGAGAAATGTCCAAGAAAGAAAACCCTCAACCAGAAAATAAAAACAGAGGAATCATGTTAAATGAGTATTGTTTCTTTTTTGAATCGTGTTGTGCAAACAGCAGTTAAAAAGCAGAGCACACAAAACCCAGCAGAGTGTCCAAAAATGGTCTAGTCATCATTTCTGGGCAACGAGGATGCGTCTGAGCCTTTGGTGCACGTGCCTCGTATCCTGCTGTTTCTAGTAAAGCATTATTGACTTTTCTGACCTCTTTTCTTTGTTAGCAAATGTGACATAGGCCACTGTAAAAACAGTAAAATCATGTAATTAGAATTTTATTGTAGCTTTACAGGAGTGGTTTCAAAGATGGTGTTTGAATTAAGTAAGTAAAACCAAAGAAGACAGTAAGGAAGGTTTCTAGCTTAGAGCTCCCGCTACTGCAGCATGATGAGAAAAAACATAGATAAATCTAATTTCCTGTGACACTATCGTCTACTTTTCAACTTCAGATGCACGTACTTATTCAACAAGACATTGTGGTGGTTTTTGTTTACCCTTATGAACAACGTTAACTGGGCAAAATAGATTTAAATACAGAGGACCTTCATATGAGAACAAGCCACCACCAGCTCTTCAGTCGATAACTGCATTTTAATCTTTCAAAAAACAATAAAAACCAATGTTAATTTCTAATAGTATATGATGTGAATATTTATTATATTAGTAAATTATTGTATGTCACTTATCTGTTTCTCCTGCTAACCTGTTAATGTTATAGGGGAGGTGGCCTTATAAAACCTTATGGTCTTCCTAACCTCTCCTGCACAGTTGTTCTTATTTTTAAACTTGTTGTTGTTGTTAATAATAATAATAATAATAATAATAATAATAATAATATGTTGCTGTTGATTCTATTTCTGTCCAAAACAAAAACAAACTTTTTGCTAATCAGATTTTTTAAACGGCTTTAAGCTTCCCCATTCTGGACTTGATGGCTACTTTCTTTTTCCTATAATGCTATTTGTCTGGAGCCATTTTGTTATGAAAAAAAGAGTAATATACAGTAGCCCCCAGCAAGTCACAACACCCTATTTTCAAGTACAGCCAAAAAAGAAATATTTCTTATCGCACTTTTTATGACTAACAGCTTATTACAAAGAGATTGCACTCATAAATACTTGAAAATGAAGAAACGCTGTTGCATGACACACACTGTTCACTTCACCCCGATAAGTCGGAGTGACTTGAGTGATAATTATAATTATGTCTTTGTAGAGTCATTCTGATGTCCTGATATCTACAAAACTTTATACCAGCAGCTATGTGATGTGGTTCTGATGAGAATTAAATTATATGGATTTAATTTCTCAAATTACTTGTTTCTATATCATGAAGTTAAGTCTTACACTGATGTCAATCCCATCTTGACATTTTGAGTACCTACATGTGACAACCAACTATTGCATTTGGAGACGACAAAGCTATTAAACATAAACAAGTATTGATACTTCACATCTAACAGGAACTGGATTACAGTAAAGTGAGGGGGTATTTCTGGAACAAATCTAACAGTTATTGAAAATGCTTCTCTTTGCTTGTGTTGTAATACTGTTTAACTGGTCAGTAAGACTAGAAAAGCACAGTGCAACTGACTGTCCTTTAATGACTGACCATTAATTATGATTGTGTTTCAGTTAAAGTTTATCAATAGATCAACTAATGTAACATTTTAGGCCATTTGAAATTAGCAGATTATTTTTTACATTTAAAAACCTATAATCAAGAACTTCTTGTTCAACAGCAAGGTGAACATTTGTATCAGTTCAGATTAGAAAGAATTTGTTTTTAAAAAGACGTGAGTGTCAGTCTGATAATGAATAAACCCACTTATTATTCCCCTAACAGCTGACATTTTGAGTCGTAAAGTCGATCTGATTAACTGTTCATGGAAATTATTTTTCTTGGTGATTATTCAGGAAGGATCTGTCCATGAGCAAGATTTTACAGCTACACAGCTCATAAGAAAGCCTCGCTTCAGGTCAGAGATACATGTCAAAATTAAAAGCTTTTTTTTCCCCATGATTAACAGGTGTTTAGCCCTCAGCCGTAAAAGGCTGACAGAGTATTATAGTCAGCTTGCCGAGCGGGCGATGCGGACATGCAAGTTTGTCAACATGATAACTCAAGAATGAGCAACGTAGAAGTTTTGAAATTTATACTACTGATGTATAAAGATTTTATTTGAGAATTGTAATTTGCTCCATAAACAGCATGTATGAGTGTATTTATGTGTTCATTAATTCCGTCTCTAACCCCCGACTTTATTCTGGCTCTACCATGAGGAGAAAGCCATATTTACAACCTGCGAGCACAGACTCACAGCTAACCTTACTAAGATACAGCAATTATTAATTTAGTGCATCATATCATTTGTAAAGATAGTTCAGTTTAACTGCTGGAGTCAAGCCAGTAATAAATGTAGGCATTTAAAAAAAAACCAAAAAAAAAAAAAACCAGTTTTGCATCTTAACAGTCGCCTAGTTTACCTCATATCTCTGTTTCCGTTCACAGTTTGTTCAATTACTCACTCACAGATCCCCATCTACTCCAGTTAACTCTGGTGTACCCCAGGGCTCTGTCCTGGGTCCTTTACCCTTTACTATCCATCTCCTACCCTTAGGTAATATTTTCAAGAAATATAACATCCAATTTCACTGCTATGCAGACGACACCCAGCTCTAGGGCTGCCACGATTAGTCGACTAGTCATGATAATGTCAATTATTAAAATCACTTAGATAACTGAAAAATGTTATTGTTTGGCTTTTTTTTAGTATTTTATTTGTTCCTGAGTAAATCTGTTTGGCTGAGATTAAAGTTATAGTTTTTACACAGCTGAATAAACGTCAAGCAGACAACTGATTATCAGAAGTGTGAGATACTTGAGAATTTACTCCAGTGTCCTGTTATATTTTAGTTAGCAAGGAGCAGACGGCTGAGTTTATTAAACTCCAACGAAACAATCTGCAAATGTCATTAAAATTTAATAAACTATCATCTTGTCTTTATTTTTAGTTAGCACAGACCTTAAACACTTAAAGCTGTAAGCTAATGATAGTTATATAAGAGCAGATGCTGCTGGTGCAATAAGCTGTATGTTTTATGTCCAATGGATGATGATCTGTTTAGTCGACTAATCGCAAAAATAATCGGTGACTAGTCGACGATCAAAATAATTGTTTGTGGCAGCCCTACCCAGCTCTACTTATCTTCCACACCCACAGCTACTCTCCCACCCACATCCATTTCTGATTGTTTAAGAGAAATCTCGATTTGGTTTACTCACAATTTTCTTAAACTTAATGGCAAAAAGCTCCCAGAATTTATTCTAACAGGAACCAAATCAAAACTTATTTTCATCTTCGTATTATTAACCGCCTTCGACCTTCACTCACTCCAAACAGTACTGCCATACTTGCCAATGCTCGTCACATTTTGTTTAGATTACTGTACTTCTCTATGGTCTACCTCATAAATCTCTCCTTAAACTGCAGTTAGTTCAAAATACAGCTGCATGTATTATTTTCAGAATTAGACTTAAACAACTCCATTGGCTTCCAATTCACCTCCGTGTCGATTTCAAGATCCTGCTTCTTACTTTCAAAGCGCTTCATAACCTCGCTCCTCCATATTTATCTGATCTTCTCCATACGCACTCACCACTTCGTACACTCCGCTCTTCTTTAGCTTCCCTTCCATCTGTTCCACCTGTTTACCTGACTACCATGGGAGTCAGAGCCTTTAGTTATTCTGCCCTGAGACGTTGGAATGCACATCCACCAGACCCCCAGACTACAAACTCTCTACTTTTAAATCACGTCTTAAAACCCATCCATTCAAAATTGCATACCCTTCATGATGATTCCGTCTTATTCTCTTTTTACCTTGTTGAGCTTTTATATTTTCATACATTTTTTATTTTTCATTTACCTCGTGTTTTTATTTTGTTGCACTAATGTAAGGTGACCTTGAGGGTCTTTAAAGGCGCCTATAAATAAAATGCATTATTATTATTATTACTACATTCCTTACATTAAGATCTAAATGATCTAAAATGATTGCTTTTTTATGCAGAAGGATTTGTGAAGCTATTATGAAGTGCTGCATATACTTGTGTGGAGCAAATAATGATTGTGTGAAAAAATGTAGAGCAAAGGGAGAAAAACAACACAGAATAAATACACTTACACAGAAGAGTATCAGAATAAATGCTTGGTAGGAAAAGAATGAGTGAAAGAACAAACAAAAGGAAGAGGTGAGCAGGCTAACACAGAGACACCCACGGGCACAGAAATGTGCTTTTCAAACCAGCCCACAGGAGAGAAACTTGACTACTCACCACCATGTTATAGGCTTCAGGGACATCTATTTCAAATTGAAACCTTCCACTTTGGTAGTAACCCTCATCTGGAAAGAGGATGACAAGAAAGGAGATTTTCAGTCATCTACATGAATACTGATTCTTGGTAAGAGATCACATTCATTCAGTGTTGGTGATCAGGACTTAAAAATAAAACAACAATAGAAGTATTTGAATTCAGAAAGACTTCAGTAAAAATGACCTTGAAAACAAGAACTTTAGCAAACACGTGACAAGAGCTGTGCCACATCACACTGTCCACGATAATAAGAGTGTCAGTTTTATGTGACATTTTGTGGCGTCAGTGAACCAGGTTATGAAGGAATGCGAGAACAAGATGCTAACAGCTGGCGATGCGCAACCCAAACATAAACAAAAGACCCCACCGAGCATCACTAGCAGCGCACCATATGCCAGGGAAAGCAGACAGACAGAGAATCCTGATAGAAAAACAAAAAGAAGAGGGCTTTCAGTACCTGTTTAAAAAGATTGACCCAAAATACAACAGGAAAAATTTTTTTTTCAATTTCAATATGTGAGAATATTGTGCAGCAGCTCTTGCAGAGACTAAGGTTAAGATACGTAAGGTATTGTTAAGCGATTATTTTATAATTTTACTTCAAATTCCCAGGGATAACACTACCCAGATTACCGTGCTCACACTTGACTGATGCTGTGTCAGTACTATTGGACTTTAATGTTGCTCCACCTTGATAATGTCATTCTTCACATTAGACTCTGTCATCAGTGACAGGAGTGGAAAAGAAAGATGGAAATGCCCTTCATTCTATCTGCACTAATAAATGCAGCTAAATGCAAGCTGCCATCACTAATAAATCCCTCAGTATTTTTCTCCTAGACCATTAGAAATATTATTATCACAAGTTTCCTTGAAATGGTGAGATATAATTTTGATTCTCTCTCTCACAGGCCCACACTTAACATGACAATGTTTGCATTAAACAGTTGCATTAAATGGTTGGAGCTAACAGAAAACCATTCTTCCAAAAATACATCCTTTCTTTGGTGTTTTGATGATCTTAAGAATTCTGCCTGACACACCAGCCTAAAATCTCATTAACCTTTAACTGGCAGATTTGAAACATGAAGATATAGCAAACAATCCATGCCATTATCATCAAACCACTGCCTGACCCCTGATGCCCTGGAGATGGGAGAACCATCTTTGTGATAAAAAAAGATTTAAAAAGGACAGTTATCATTGATGGAAATGTTTCATCATAGGATAAAGGTGATCACCCAGGGCAACTCTGTATCGATTTGCTGTGACCTCTTCTTTCTGAAGAGACAAGTGGAAACTAAAACATGGCAGCAAAATACCATCAGCATCCCGTCACTGTAGGGGCCAAACATGCTGGACCACAGTGAAGGATGACGTATCTGACCACATCTCCTTTCCCCACATCTCCACTGAGGAGTAAACTCTTACATGTGCATTTGTCTTTGTAATGAGACGTTTATGCATTGCAGCCTTATTAAATATCCTTCTCTATTTAACTCTTGATGGCTAGTTTTGCTGAAGCGTACTGCACTGACCTCAACACATCACACAGACACAGTGTACATGTGATCACAGTGCCAAACCACAATTTCTGACATCAATTAGGTACGGTCATCAAAAAAAATAGGAGTTGGTTCACATTTACTGACATCCTTCCTGTAAATCTAAATACAGAGGCCTCTGCGGTCACAGCTGCTAATGGAAAAACTATCCAGCCGAGTAGTTTTTATGACTGAAGCTCATTTCAACCATGCCCTTACAATGAACCCTCGTTCAAAGTCGCTTAGGTCATCCTCATACTGGGCATGCCAGCTTTAGCAGTGGAAACACATGAATGCCTCCACGCCCCCCTGGACTGCAATCACACTGCGTTTAACATTCCAGGTCCACTTTTGCTTTAGTTTGGCTCTTTCACCCCCAATCTTTCACTCCACTGCTCTTCTTCCCCATATGTCTTTATCTCACACTTATTTATAAGTGACTTATGTATATATGTATGTATATATATGTATATATTGTACTATTCTTAGTTAGCGTATTGTCTGTCTTGTCTTAATGTTGGTTTAAAATGGAGCACTGTAACAAAAAATAATTTCCCCCAGGGATCAATAAAGTATTCTGATTCTGATTTTTCTTCTTGGAAGACCAATTACTGTGAAATATAGTTGAGCTACATGCAGGGAGGTCTACGGTGGGGAAAGTTTTTGGTCCAGTTTTCCACACACTCTCACATCCTCATGTAGCCTTCAAAGCTCATTAAAGGCTTGTTCAGACATAGGGTCTGTTTAAAGGGTCTTTAATTAGCCGGATGACATTTACATTTCTGCTCTCACCTTATGGGGCCAGATGCTTTGAAAAGGATAGGCACTAAATATGGTACCATCACGGATCACAGGAGAAAAAAAAAAAAAAAAAAAAAAATGGAGACATGGGTCAGATTCAAAGTTATAAAAAAAAAATTTAAAAAAAAAAGAAAAAGGAAAAAGACAAAAGGGAAAAAAAAGAAAAAAAGAAATGGCTACTGAGCCTGTCACAAAGGTGGACTTGTCACTCCTGACAACCTGCTGAAATTAAGGTAAGAGAGACAAGGGATGGAAAAAACCCTTGGTAACTGACCATTAAATGATCCGTGTGTGTGCGTGTGCGTGTGTGTGTGTACTCAAGATTTTCTGATATTGTGGATCAGCTCCACTGTAATACAATTAGGGATGTTCCAGAAACGTAATCAGCAATAAGTTTCCTTCCCAATGCAATTCTAACAAAGAGAGATCTGAAATATACTTCCTAAAAATCAGTCTTGGCTCAGTATAGTCAACATGTCTGGCTTTATTTACAGAGTTTTTATCACTTGTTTCTATTCAAACATTATTACATTGTTAAATTCTATTCAATGCAACAATGCGGTGCGATTTAATTAGACGGCAAACAACCTCCTCTGTATTTTAAAAGGTAAAAGACACAAACAGAGAAACTGACATAGAGAAACGCAGCTTCAACATTAGCAAGAAGGAGTAAAGAAAGAAAAAGCTAAGGAATCAAAACCAACAAGGCAAAGTAACAAAAAGATTTTTTTTTTTTTTTTTTTTTTTTAAAAACACAGCCTCCCATAAAAACAAGAGGAGTAAGAATATGACAGTCAGTATTTTTTTTTTCTAACAGCTGCAGTCAGAGGTCATAAATAATTCATGACTGTCTCCAGTACACAGGAACAATCAGTATTTGTTGTGACTAAACACTTCTCATGAACACTAAAACAAATAATCTCACAGCTGAACTCCAAATTTCTGTAAACCATGATTATCACATGATTTAACATAATTATGTATATTGCTTATTGCCTGTTTAGGGCACTGAGAAGATTGCTTTCTTCCTACATCAAGAAACAGCTTAACATTTAAATAAGGGATACAAAGCTCAGCCCTTCATCATGGTCGGTCTGCTTTGCCCTTCACACCGAGTATCCTACTCAATACAAATATTCAACCCTTATTGGGATCAACAGCCTCTGACTCGCTGATTGCAGCATAAAATTTATTGCCCTACCCGGACGAATTATTGTATTTGTGATTTTCCCCCTAGGAAGGCGGCGTGTGGAAAAGTGATCTCTGCAGTGCATGTCTGTGTTTACAGATAATTACCGTTTTACTGAAAGGCATTTTAAACAGGACATAAACACGGATCATCTAAATGTTGAAAACCTGACGGTAAAAAAAAAATAAAATAAAATAAATATAGTAATACGAAGAACGAGACTATGACTCAAAATATGCTGAAAAGCAGAGCGACACTTTGCGACACCAAACTATAGATGGTTCTGGCGCCACTTAAAGCTGTGCACAAGCTGGACATCACTGAACTTCTGATGACTATGCAGCTGCTGTAGCTTCCTTATGGTCATGTCTCAGCAGGAAAAAAACAACAGTTGTTTACTCTACAGCACCTCTCACTGCTCTCTTAGCTGGGACTTTTGTTCTCCGTGTTTATCAGTCTAATAACTTCACAGCAGGAAGGAACAAACACTGGCAAGCATCTTAACAACCAAAAATCACAGAACAGAAAACACAAAAACCCAACTGTGGTGATTCTGAGGCTAAATCTGAAGACGTGGCTGCAACAAAAAGTGAGTGAAGTTAGCAACGAATTAGAAAAGCATAATAAATGTTTAAAATTGACTTTGTATCAAGATTGGGCCCTTTTACTTTATTCAAACTTTAGTCACACTTCCAGGCTTGCGCATACACTTTGTACGCAGCAACAATGGGCATTACAATACTGTAATTATGCTTCCATGCAGCACAAAGACAAGGCGATTGGTACATCAATTTTCTCTCATCATTGTAGTTCTAATAATAATAACAGTGACATGTGAGAATGCGTTCACCCCGTCGTGTTGCTGGTGTCCCCATTCCTCAGAGACTGAGGGGTCTAAGAGCACGGGGTCACAGCACAGAGTGTTTCATGGGAAAAGAAACAAAAGTACACAGACATTCCAACTAAATAACAACAGACCTAACTAATGTGTTGTCTACCACCTGCCTTGTTTCAATTAGATCTGGGAAGCCAATCCAGCACCAGCTATGTTTCCTTTGATGAGTATTCATGTGTTCTTAATTTGGTTTTGTGTCGTTTACTTTGTGTGATATGTATGAGATGATTTGAGCTGCTCAAAAAATGTTTTTACAAGTAATTGTTTACTAAAAATATGAGAAAGAACAGTGAATAGTAATACAGCTTAATTCCCAGAATGACCTACAGATCTATTATATGTGACTGTCAAGGACTTTATCTGAAAGGTGATTTTCTGATGTTTTGCCCTGCTGATTTAGATGATTTAAAACTAATTACAGATGAAGGTTAGATCTTTACAAATAATCTCCTTTTCAGAGGACTCACAAAGCTCTATTCATTAAAACATTCCCACTACAGGATTTTGCCTGATAAGTTATTAGTATCAGTGCAGCAGCATTTCCTCACCATGGGTGAGCAAAGTGAATCAGGCCTTTTGTGAATAAAACGCCAACAAGAGTTCCTTTTTTCCTTTTTAATTTTTTTCTTTGTTAAAAATCACACCATTTAACACGTTTAAATATATAAAAGTAATATTTTCAAAAGCCCTCTGAGTCAAATTGCCAGCTTAGTTTGTGCCACCACTGCATGTCATCAACTTTCATCTCCTCTCTCTCACACACACTTTTATCTTGTCCTTGGTCTCTACGCTTTTCCTTTCTTTTCTCTTTCCCCATCAGCCTCCAACCAGTCATGCCAGATGGCTTTTAAAACAAACAATCAAGATGTGATTGAAGTCAAACATCCAGGGGCTTAACAAAAGTATTGTATTAGCTGTTTAGAAATAAGAGCCATTTTTGTACATAGTTCCCTGTTGTCAGGGGCTCAAAAGTAATTGGACAAGTCTATGACGAGCAGTTTCACAATCAGGTGAGGGCAGCTACCTCGTTATTTTATGACAAGTTAAGCCAGCTGTGGAGTTGTGGGTGTTGCATTTGGGATCTTTTCACTGCAACTCAATAAACAGTCAAAAGAGTTGTCAATAAAAACAAAATATAATAAAATAAAAAGTAATTAACCTGTCAAGAAAATTGCAAATATTTCATGAAACCTAGACAAGTCAATGAGGGCTTATCCAGATTGACAGGGAGATAAATGTAAGGAGAAGGAGAGCGCTCTGAAGCATATCACATCAAACATGGTGGAATCAATGTTATGGTATAGGCATGTACAGTGGGGCAAAAAAGTATTTAGTCAGCCACCGATTGTGCAAGTTCCCCCACCTAAAATGATGACAGAGGTCAGTAATTTGCACCAGAGGTACACTTCAACTGTGAGACAGAATGTGAAAAAAAAAAATCCATGAATCCACATGGTAGGATTTGTAAAGAATTTATTCGTAAATCAGGGTGGAAAATAAGTATTTGGTCAATAACAAAAATACAACTCAATACTTTGTAACATAACCTTTGTTGGCAATAACAGAGGTCAAACGTTTACTATAGGTCTTTACCAGGTTTGCACACACAGTAGCTGGTATTTTGGCCCATTCCTCCATGCAGATCTTCTCGAGAGCAGTGATGTTTTGGGGCTGTCGCCGAGCAACACGGACTTTCAACTCCCGCCACAGATTTTCTATGGGGTTGAGGTCTGGAGACTGGCTAGGCCACTCCAGGACTTTCAAATGCTTCTTACGGAGCCACTCCTTTGTTGCCCGGGCGGTGTGTTTTGGATCATTGTCATGTTGGAAGACCCAGCCTCGTTTCATCTTCAAAGTTCTCACTGATGGAAGGAGGTTTTGGCTCAAAATCTCACGATACATGGCCCCATTCATTCTGTCCTTAACACGGATCAGTCGTCCTGTCCCCTTGGCAGAAAAACAGCCCCATAGCATGATGTTTCCACCCCCATGCTTCACAGTAGGTATGGTGTTCTTGGGATGCATCTCAGTATTCTTCTTCCTCCAAACACGACGAGTTGAGTTTATACCAAAGAGTTCTACTTCGGTTTCGTCTGACCACATGACATTCTCCCAATCCTCTGCTGTATCATCCATGTGCTCTCTGGCAAACTTCAGACGGGCCTGGACATGCACTGGCTTCAGCAGCGGAACACGTCTGGCACTGCGGGATTTGATTCCCTGCCGTTGTAGTGTGTTACTGATGGTGACCTTTGTTACTTTGGTCCCAGCTCTCTGCAGGTCATTCACCAGGTCCCCCCGTGTGGTTCTGGGATCTTTGCTCACCGTTCTCATGATCATTTTGACCCCACGGGATGAGATCTTGCGTGGAGCCCCAGATCGAGGGAGATTATCAGTGGTCTTGTATGTCTTCCATTTTCTGATGATTGCTCCCACAGTTGATTTTTTCACACCAAGCTGCTTGCCTATTGTAGATTCACTCTTCCCAGTCTGGTGCAGGTCTACAATACTTTTCCTGGTGTCCTTCGAAAGCTCTTTGGTCTTGGCCATGGCGGCGTTTGGAGTCTGACTGTTTGAGGCTGTGGACAGGTGTCTTTTATACAGATGAGTTCAAACAGGTGCCATTCATACAGGTAACGAGTGGGGGACAGAAAAGCTTCTTACAGAAGACGTTACAGGTCTGTGAGAGCCAGAGATTTTCCTTGTTTGAGGTGACCAAATACTTATTTTCCACCCTAATTTACAAATAAATTCTTTACAAATCCTACCATGTGGATTCATGGATTTTTTTTTCACATTCTGTCTCTCACAGTTGAAGTGTACCTCTGGTGCAAATTACTGACCTCTGTCATCATTTTAAGTGGGGGAACTTGCACAATCGGTGGCTGACTAAATACTTTTTTGCCCCACTGTATGGCTGCGATTAGAGTTTACTGATGACGTGAGCACTTTCAGAAACAGAAGGATGAATTCTGGAGTGCACGGGGCTCCACTTTCTGCTCATATTCAGATAAATGCTCCAATGATGTTTAACAGTGCAATTTGAACCAAATGACTAAGATTCAAAATCTATGAGGGACAGTACACAGAGTCAAACCTACAAATGTTGTGTCATTGCCTAAACACTTGACTGATATATATATATATTTTTACCTTCTTTACAGGTTGATCAAATCAGAGAGTTGACTTTAAAATGAAGACCACAGAGCCCAAGATGCACAACCTTTGAGTCCAACATTTAAATGAATACAGGATTCAGGAATATTTTTTCCACATTTGGTACAAAAAGTGATTGAGCACACTCTGCTACCTTCAGAACAATGTATTCATGCATTTCTAACCAAAGCAGTGAGTTTTATAGAACAACGTTTTAACCCTTGTAGCATGAAAACTGTTCCAGAGTAAACGGTGCCACGGTCTATGAGAAACATAGAGAACAAGAGAAGAAAATATGAAAGAACATGAGGAAAAAAACAAAAAAGCAAAACAAAGGATCGCTTAGCCTAGAGCTAAAAATGCTCTACATAGCAAGTCAAGCTGATTTTACCTTACGCTGCTAAGAGATATTAGACAGCCTGCATCCGGAGGAAAGTTCCTCTTGCATTTGATTTTTCATTTTCCGGCCCGACTACAATTACCTTCCCTGAAGCACAAATTAAAGATGCTTCATGGGTAACGTCAGCTTTTTACACTGCCATTCTTAAAGGAAAAATCTAACAATGGAAATAAGACAAATATTCATACAGCTTTGCCAGAAACACACCTGTAACATGACACGTCTTTATAAATCCACCATTTATTCATTTATTAATTTGAAAAGCTTGATGCTATTTTTTTAGTAACCAAACTCACACAAATTATAGTATCATCCTTTAACATGCATTATAGAGAAATGTACTCCTGTAATCGTGCCTGTGCTTAAATGCTTTTAGATTTGGCTATTAGTATTTTGTGTTTTGACGAGAGGCAATATTTTGTTTGTTCTCACAGATGAAATACAAACGACCAGCAAATGATCAGGGCTGTTGTCTTAAACACCACATTGGTTACAACTGAGGAAATGCAGGACGGCTGAGGGAGCCGCACAGGAGGAGGGAAAAGGAAGATTAAACAAAGACAGAAAACAGAAATGGCAAAAGGGAGCATGTGATAGCCGAGCGCGGTGCGGGTGGAGCCGAGGTGGTGCACGCCAGAAGAGACAAAGGTTTTGAATAATTGAGCAAGCCTTTTCTGAGAACTCAGTCTCCTTATCAACTCCTCTTAGAATAACACGAAACCAAAGCTTTACTCTAATTGCTGATCTTTGCTTTTCTCTGCAGATATTGCTTACAAAGGCCTCTGTGAACGTTAACCTGAACGTTACAGTGCATACTGCAGTGGAGGAGAGGTGGATGAATCACCGAGACACAATTACACAAGGCACACATTTATTACAGGATGAGACAGCTTAGAATTTTCAAATTAATTCATTTCTAAATGCCCGACCCGACAAAAACAAAAAAACAAAAACCTAAACAATTAATTCCATTGTAAAAAAAAGAAAAAAGTTTAAATATTGATGAGTTCCTAAAGTTAAATAACAGTTCTCTAAAGTCATGTTTAAGCTTAAAACTGCTACTAACAAACTCAATTCAAATGCTTTCGATTAGACCAAATCGCACCAATATTTTTTTTTTTTAACTTATACAAAATGTATTTGTCCCTCCAATTTATTCTATTAGTCTGTGATTGCTGCAATAAATGTATTTTATCTAAGGAATAATGTACGAATGGTGAATGAAAAAGACAAAAAGCCTTGTCATATGAAAAAACTAATTTAGCATAACACTTATCCTAAAACCAGACCAAACTTAACACTTAGGGTTAAACCCCCCATGTTACTAAAACTATACAGGTAGGAGTAAGACCTTTGATGCACAGATGCTTGGTGGACTCAGAACCCATTGTTGCCATGTTTTGATGCACTGAGGTGTCATTTTTATGAATACAAGGAACAACATGCAGTCTCGCGGTCATTAATGTTATAATCATCTGATTAATTTCTATAAAGAGTTCTTTGAGATGCTGCAGTGGAGTCACTCATGCAAAGACTTGTGTTACCGTGTATTTGTAAAGTTGCAAATGTGGACAAAGCCTTGCTCACAAAAACCATCAGAAATGAACTCTCCAAAACAACTTCCAAACCGAGACCATCCTTCATGCACATGACCTCAGTCCACTCACTCCCAAGCCGTACACCCGCCAGCTTTGATGTGGACTGGATGAGTAGTTGTTGGGAAATGTGAAAACATAATAAGACATCTTCCTTAAATTATTAGCTAGATGAAATATTCTACAAATATTTAAATAATATATTTATTACCGCTCTGTTTCTTTGCTTCTCTCCTTCTATTGCTCCAACATGACTGAGATTTCTCTCAGTCTATGGATTGGCATGTTTACTGATGAAAATGAAGACAGATTGCTACATGAGGAGAATGATAAGGAGAAACTGGGTTTGGGCTGGAAGAAAGTTTGTGTGTGATGGAGAGGAAGCAGGAAGTGGGACGCATGAGAGCCTCCGGAGACTTAGGTAACCCCACACCACTATGTTTGGTTTGTACAATATTCGACAGGTAGCCCGCTGAGCTTGAAACAATGCTGATTAAGCACAACTGCCTTGGGGAGTGAGGACAGTGCTGCGGTAATGTGAAAGTACAGAGAATGCTTAAGTGCCTTTCAATAGGAATACTTTAGGACACACAGAGATTGAGAAACAAATTGCAAACACTTGCAGTCTCCTCTCCTTTACACTAAATCACCTGAACCCAACAACGTCCCCGTCAGAGCTTCTTTTACTACACCACTTCATCTTTAAATGTGCTGGTGAAGTAAATTTAAGTGAAACAGAGATTTAAAAACTTTTATAACTAGAATAAGAACAAACTTTTTTTTTTGTGAGGGTGTACCAAAGCAGTTTTTAGAGCGGGATCAAAACAGGCTTTCTTATTTTCTTACCAGGAGACACTGCCAGCTGAAAATGATGCAGCTTATCCTCATCTGGAAAACTGGCTTTGCATGTGCCTGGACACGAACGATGTGGGGAAAGAGGAAAAAAAAAAAAAAAAAAGAGTCATTAGAGTCAGATAATAAAAACAGAAGAATATTTGCCTTACTGGCAAATAAAGGCATTAAAATCTAAGACATACTGCAATCTGTTCTAACCATGGTATGTTGATACCGCCTTAATTTGGTGCAGGATTTTTGCCTTGCATTTCAAAGTCCCTGTGGCACCATATTCCCCCCTGGTGTTCAAGGACAGGTACTACACTTAAAACTATAAAAGAACTCCTTTTATTTGTTTTACTTACATAATTACCAGCTTTTTGATTAAATAATAATAATAGAAATAATTCCTTTATGTCTTAAAATGACTCCAGACTGCCATCTTCACATTCACATTATATATATGCAAATGAGCCCCAGCAGCTCTAGCATATATACTCAGTGCTCACTATTGGCTTTGGTCACACACCGTAACACTACTCTGTGCTGCACAATGGAAGTTATAATATCAGAGTAATGCAGACACACACACACACACACACACACACCAACTAGAAACTCATTCTGAAGAGGATGATCAAATTATACCGGGCTGGCTGCCAGTCAATGCATCAGAATGTTAATATAACGTGTTTCACACATTGCTCCCTGATTAGAAAAGAATTAATGAAACCCTGGTTGTCTGAATCAGTGTCATTAAAGAGCCCTTGAGAAATAAAGTGCTCTGCTTGCTCTATGAGAAGATTGCATATTGCATTTAAATACAGCATCAATTTTTTTATAACCTTTCTTCACCTCAAAACATGAAAATGATGTCTTAAAAGCTGCAAATAAAAACTTACATAAATGGATCAATAACAACAATAATAATTATGTGATGAAGTAAACAGCTACAATTAAGACATGTTTATGAGCGTAAACCTATAGAGAATAAAAATGTCTTCACTGCACGGTGGATGAATCCCAGCTTTCACCTGGACAACAAAACTTCCCTCAGTGAAGTCCATCAGCCACGAGTGCTCCTTGTTTTTTTTACATCTGATTTGCTTCTTATTTCCCCATCCACCCTACGTTTAACATATTGCCTTTAACAGGCAAAGCTCTCTGCTTTAAGTGATTCCAAGAAAGTCACAAATATAAAAGTGAAAGACTGTGCACACAAATCTGTCACTGTTCTTCACACTGGTGTTTCTCACTGTGTTCACAGCCGGGAGGGTTGTTTTTACGTATTTAATGAATTCATACTCTTCAAGGTATCTTAGCGTTCATACTGGGACGTAAAGAAAGGATACGTAGTGGTCCATACATATTTAACAAATGAGGTTTGAGCACTCGGGAGTTCCTAAAACAAACAGCACTTTGCATCTAAAAAAAAAAAAAAAAAAAAAAACCCAACCAAACAAAAAAAAAACAAAAAAAAACATTGATATGTTTTGATAAAACATTTATCATCCAGACAACGATATAAATCACAAACATTTTAAATTTTCTGTAAATTCTGTGAATCTCGGGCAACTCGACTTGAAGTGTTTTCAGCTGAGCGCCGTGTACCTGAAGTCGAGTGTTTTGACCGATCCGTGAAACTACAGTTTTAGATACAAGTTGTAACGGCCGCCATTTTCTTTGTGAGTATTTATTACACGGCGTGCTGCGGGGAAAAGCTTGTTTTAACGTTTAAGTCTAAGGTGCATTTTGAGCACCTGACGGCTCTATTTTGCTTTTCATCCGTAAACTCGCTCCGTACTTTTTTACGCGACTCTTGAGTAGGTGGTAGAAGAGGTTTGTCGTGTTTGAGTCTGTAGTGGGGACCGGTTTTCGGCATAATTTGCATTGTACAGTTTTCTGGTCCGTGTCAGACTTTTCATAACCAAACCATGTCCATGCTACAGAGGTAGCCCCTCGTTTAGAAATATGGTCCTCGATTTGTTTTGACTGGTCCTTCCTTTTCTGTTATACTAACATGGAGCCTATAAAACAGGAAGCTCCGTTCTGCCGGAGGTTTCTTCCTATTAAAAGGGAGTTTTTCCTTCCCACTGTCCCCAAAGGGTCACATGATTGTTGGGTTTTTCTCTGTATGTACAGTATTATTGTAGGGTCTACCTTACAATATAAAGCACCTTGAGGCGACTGTTGTTGTAATTTGGCACTGTATAAATAAATAAAATGTAATTACATTGAATTGAAGTTGCTGATTGGAAATGTAATAATTAGATCTTTGTAATCAGCAGATTGGATAAAATCTTATTGGACAAAACAGATGCCGAAAAAGCTTAACTTGGGGAGATAATTTGCAGTATAAAAAAGTGAAATATATGTTATTCCAATAGTGAGATGGAAAATCACAATAAAATTGTATCTCGAGTGAAGTATTGAGGTAATATCGTATAGTGGGAAGTCTGGTGATTCCCACCTCTAACATATATTAAATCCTAATATGTTTTTACACATAAGCCCGGTTTCCATAAATAAAAACTACTTTAAAAAAAGCACTTTGCACAGAACATTATTTTATCATTCTTTAATTGTACAGCACAGGTTGCAGAAACATAAACGCCTCCTGCTTCACACTGCTGTTCATCTAAGAGCCGCATGACCTCACAGCAACTGTAGTGATTGTTTGAAAAGCAATTTGAAGAACTCTCAGGTTGTCATATGAGGAAGAGATCAAATAAGCTGCGAACACCCGCTGCAGCAGCGCCTACCTCCAGCAACTACTCACTAGTGCTTTTTTTGGACTCTTTGAATTGTGTCTTAAATTTGAATCTCACAAAAACATCTTCTAAGAAAGCCAATCAGCGGTGTTACTTTCCTGTTTCCGTGTGCATGACACATTGTTCATTGACCCTCAAGCTACACATCAGTTTCATCAGGCCACAAACAAAACCAAAAAAAGAAGCAACCTGGTCTGAGCCACAGCAAGCATGATGAACTCTGCACTTGTGCATAGCAGTGACCAAAGAAGATCTGATATACTGAGGTGGAAGTGCTAAAATAGTAGCCAAGGGTAAAGTTTGTTTAAACAAATATCTCCCCTAAGGGCAGAAATACAGCGAGCAGCAAACGTCTTCAGGCCTGCATCACTTTTGTTTATATTTAAAGACATGAATCACTTGCAGCTTAGCACAGATACATTTATGAGGTCGAACTCGACGAGCTGGCTGAAAATGCGCAGCTAAATAATGCTAAGCTGTCTCTTATCATTTAAAAACATCCACCAGTAGGGTTGCCAACCGTCCCTTAAAAAACGGAATCGTCCCGTATTTCGAAACAAAAGTACACGTCCCGTATTGAGCTAATAAGGGACGCACTTTATCCTGTAACACAGTGAGAATCAAAAGTAGTCTATAAATGTTTATGGAATTAACGCTTTGTTTGAAAACATAATTCCCAGCCCCTCTCCTGCTTTGTGACCAATGAGCTGACAGCACACTTATGACAATTCGAGTATGACAATTCAGATTACCGCTCATCTCATTGGTCGAGGAAAGGTCGCTTGCGGAGAAAATACCGGAAGACAACAGATGACCACAACAAGAAGCATGGCCAACAGGGGAACAAACGCCGACACTGCGGTGCAAGTCTCGGACGACTGTACACCTAAAGCTGGGCAGACACTGTGCGATTTTTTCAGTCACGTTATTCAGCTCCTGCTCAAACTGCACGATTGACTCACAGGGGTTAGAAGTTGGTAGGTCACGATGCAGGTCTCACACTATACCGCCCGATGCTCTGATGCGACCTGAGTGCTCACACTGTGCCTCCATAACATGAAGCTTGTAACAGAAAATCTGTCGCTCTCTCTGTCTTTCACTCACACACACACACCAACACCATCAACTTTGCTAAATTGCTAATGAAAAACATGATCAGGCAGCTGTGATTGAGCAGCAATGTAAATCCAACTATTTTCACGGTTGTTGTGGTCATGATAATTTTGTGATGCCACATGGAAAAGGCTCGGATGAGCTTTCCAAAGTTCTACAAGTTGTGCCTCCATCGCTTGTGTCCAGATCACACGCTGCACTGCCGTGCTGCTCCGTCTTTTTCACCGACGTTTACGTGTTTGCGCGTGAGCAGGTGTGGTGACACAGCCGCTTCTCGTTACCCCACGTATACTAAACGATGCACGATGAAGGCCAAAAACGGGCCGATCACCAAATCGGTCGCACGACTCAAAAATCGGCTCAAAATGGACCAAAAATCGCACAGTGTAAGCCCAGCATTAGAGCAGCAATGTTTGTTCCCCTCAGAGAAAGAAAAAAAAGGCTGCAAAAGTACAGGGAAGAATGGGAAAAGGAAAACACCTGGCTGGGAAAATGCACGATAACACCTATAACGTGCACTGCACTGTGTGCCGGCGCACTTTTTCCATAGGCATCCTTCTAGTGGTGGGCACATGAAGAACATGAGGGGCGTGACAGCTCGGGGAACCCTTAACCAATTTTTTATCCACCAGGCCACGGCAGAAGCAGATATGGTATGTAAACACTGGTTTGTTTTTTTTAAACCGTCTGGTTAAGGTTAATATGGGCATGTGCAGTGAATATCAGCGCTATGTGGCCAGAAGTGTGATAATATAATTTATTTTGTGTAATAAACAACTGCAAGGATAGATGATTACAACAAATAGATGACTAATACATAAAAGTAATACATAGATGAATATGATGAGTTAAGATGCATAATCATGGGAACAAGTGGGTTTACAAACAGGAGCAGCTGATTAGCATTAGAAAAGCTGAAATAATACCTCAGCTGAAGCCAATTGTACTAAATGCACTAAATGTGCACTGTTACAAGAATATTTTTCGTTCTATTGCTTTCTATTAATTTATATAATAAGTTAAGCAGGACAGAGTTCTTTTAAAGAAAGATTTACTTATATTCTCAAAAGTTAAGCATGACAGGCTTCTGTGTAAGAAAGAGACCTGTTTTACTGTGTTAATGTTGTCATTTTGAGCTAAAAATAAATGGCTAAATGATCATTTGTTTCCCATATGGTCATATCAAAAAGAATATCCATCTGCTTAAATCAAATTCAAGTCAAATGGTTAAAAAATAATTTCACACACAAAAAAAAGAGCTACCACACTGGGAAGGGTGAAGACAACTGGGTTGCCCGGCCCTGGCCATGAGGTGTCCCTTATTTATTTTTCAGGGAGTTGGCAACCCTATCCACCAGTCTGTCATTTGTAGGGATGGGTATCGTTTAGGTTTTATCCGATACCGGTGCCAAATCGGTACTTTTGAAACGGTGCCGGTGCTTAAACGGTGTTCGAACCGGTGCTTAAAGAATGGAGAACACAAACTTTGTCCAAAAACCTCTCATGTTCAGCTGGTTTTTTTTTGTAAAAAGATAACAATGTTAGCCTTTTCTGCAGCTATGTGGCATATATGGTATCACTCTTGGCTGGAAGCAGTGCTTAATCAATGGAAAAAACACAAACTTTGTCCAAAAACCTCTCATGTTTAACTGTTTTCCACTTTTTCTTTGGTCATTTTAGCCTTTTTGGCCAGGGTGAAGGGAGTATCTGCCATCAAACAAGAAGACAGCCGCATGTAGCTATGATGATGTTTGCTAGTTCACCTTACATGCATTAATGTAATAACGTGGTTAGCCTACTCAACGTAAATTACACACTAACAACATTAAGCTACTCACGCAGAGAAGAACGGCTGCTGCTGCATCATCATCCTCATCATTTCTGCTACACTGGCAGGGCTAGGGGCCAGGACTCTCCTCTTCGGGTTTTTGGGGGATGTTGCTCCGGGTCCGATAACTGGCAACCCACCCGACGTGCACGGTGTGAGGTCTCGCAGCAAGCTATCAAATACGGCGCATTTCTCGGCTTTTAAAAAAAACGCTATGCGTCGCCAGCTGTTTAATCGGATTCTTG
Source organism: Rhamphochromis sp. 'chilingali' (assembly GCF_963969265.1). Lineage (NCBI taxonomy): Eukaryota > Metazoa > Chordata > Actinopteri > Cichliformes > Cichlidae > Rhamphochromis > Rhamphochromis sp. 'chilingali'. The sequence goes on from NC_137941.1 coordinate 3,356,395, forward strand.
GTGTTACCTCCTTTGACAGTATCACAGTATCAGCTTAAAGCACTTGTTGCAGGCTGCTGAGTTTGCATATTTTGCTATGAAGTACAGCCAGACTTTGACCGCTTCGCCTTGGGCATTTTTAATCTGTAGCTCTGCTCTAACAGAACGTACGTACCTGGCCCCGCCTACTATCCTCGGAAACGTAAAATGATTGGCTAGAAGTGTATCACAGCTCAGGAAAAAAAAAGCACCGAAATAAAGCACCGAAATGTGCGCTGCTTTTCGGTCTGGTTACTACCGTTTATGTCAGAACCGGTGCCATCATGGCACCGGACACCGGTACCCATCCCTAGTCATTTGGACTAAGTAGTCTTCCATGAATCACTCACTTAACAAACATTTTAACCATGAAGTAAAATGATCGTGTTACTGGTTGTTGCTGAATAACTTCGTGGCAATGTAATAACGGCTTAAAGTATGGTTACAAATAGCTTTCACTTAACATTAGCAAAGCAATTTGTCAAAAACAGAGAACGTGAAGCACATCAGAGGCTTGGTTTTCTTTCCTGCCTCCTTTATACCATAACTGAGGAAATTAAGAGCCAGAAGGAGACTATGAGGATTTATGGCAAATTAGGCCAATTACTCAGTTGTCAGAGTTTCAGCCGCTTTTGACTGGCGGAAAACGTGAAGCTGAAAAAAAAAATGCTGTGTGTATGAAAGTAGAAGTACTTACTAGGAAGATTGGCTTCAAGTTCGGCAACTTCTGTTGGCAGAAAATAAGAACGAGTGAGACAGCAGCAAAAACATAAAAAAAAAAAAAGAGGCTGAAGAATGAGGCACAGTGTGATATCCTCATACACAAAGAACTCAAACTCCCACACTGGTGTTTTTATAATGAAGTAATATTTTAGTAGCTGCATTGTCAGGAAAGTTTCTCTGCATAAAACATAAAGTCTAATATGAAATTCATACACGAAAAAATGTATTTTACATACAGCGCAGTGTAGCAGAGACACACAGCGAGTAACACGGTGGGCCAAAGTAGGAAAAAGGAGACGGGGAGAGAGAAGAGCAACGCAAGAAGGATAAAAGGTTGTTTTGTTCTCGCTGCCAGAGGGCGAGGTCGGGCTGAATTTTTAAAAGCGTTCAGGGTCTGTTGTGTTTTCTCACTACTGACACACTTTTCACTCCTAATTCGTGTCAGCTGGTTTAACACCTTTACCTCCCAGAAAAATACACAACAAAAATACCCGTTGTATTTTTCTTCTCTGGGCAGCTGGTGCTGTTGGTCGGACGTGGCCTGCTGAGAATTTTTACTTTGGTAAATATGCTCTTTGAGATGTGCATAGTCTAATAATTAGGTCATTCAAGGAAGTCGCTGGAGTTTCATCTGTTTCTCCACACAGAATGTGCATACACAGTAATCTACTTAACAGCTCCCTCGGAGATAACGCCGGCTTACTGTTTTGCCTAAGGAGACCAACGATGGGCTTTTATCAGATTAAGAGTAGCTCACAGTAACAAACTTTGGCCAAAAGGCAAAGTCCTATTCAGATTTTGAAAAATTTTTAATCCACCACCTACAATTTAGGTCACCTGTCCCCAGCTAAGAAAAGCTAAAAGAGACTCCTTCCTTCTGGCTGAAGGTGGGTCTCTCTATAAAACTAATACGTGTAAAAACATTTGTGTGAAGTATGTTTTTGGGATGGTTGGCTCTAAATCACCAACTTATACGGTCATGCATTCAAAAGTTAAACATAAAATTTACCAACTTTATTTTGCGTCTGTAAACATGATATACTTGCACTATAAAATACCAAAATAACAATAATACAACAAGGACATGTGCAGCCTTTATGTTGGAGGGCTGGGAGATGTCTTACTACAACAGTTGGCCTGAAAAGCATTTTGTTAGTGGAGGTAAAGCTTCAGGAGTGTAAGACCAAGACTAAGATTACATGTTTGATAATAACGTCAGACAAATGTGAGTGTGAAAGTTATTTCGAGGCTATTTTCTGTGTTGAAACACAAAATTATTCATTGATCAAAAAACCAATTTGTTTACATCTCTTGGGTCTTATTGTGTTGTCATGAGCTGCAGCTGCTGCCATTATTCATGCATGTTTGACTGGCAAAGCTGTCACCTGCTGGGAGTCTCAAAGGGAATGGCATTTGGGTATTTCTCCACGTGATGCTCAAACAAAAATTCTGACTAATTAGATGTATTACCTACAACTAATATTTTAATAAAGTTGATTTCCATGATTCTATGCGTGTAACATAAAGAAATAAAGAAAGATCCCTTTGGAGAGATCATCTCTGTGCGCACCTCTGGGCGGCGTCCTGCTATTGCAGAGCCCTCACTGGAAGCCCCATTTTAACCACTTGCACTCTTGTCCTACGATGTTCTGGATCTACTTTACTGTGTCTAAAACAAGCATTCAACCAGAGTTTCAAGTTGAGGAGGAAGACGAAGTTGTAGAGCTCAGAGCAGGTGGCCAGTCTCACCTCAGGGCATGCCCACTTATAGGTTTAAACAAGAGGTTTAAAAATTGCTGCTATCGCTAGTCAACATTCTAATGCTAATCAGTTAAAGTACCTCTCTCCTATTTTATTACTGAACACTTGTTGTTGCCCATTATTTCTGAGATGCTACAAGTTCAAGGGCTACAACCCAAAATGTAAAATGTGATTTGATTATTTAAGAACATGATTAAGTGTTTCTAACAACTCTTGAATACACACGTAATATCAGAGGAGACAGCATTTAACCTCGTCCATTACGCTCGACTCGGATTTCCGAGCGTGTACTACTATGACACGAGTCAGTCAGACTGTGTGCTGCCATTTAAAAACATTAGTAAATTAGCCTCAAGGAGCATCCCTAATATTCATGGCGCTCTGCACAGTGAATGTTTTGTCTCTGTGGTCAGAGCCAGAGAGAGAGAGCTAACATAGAAGTGACTCTCACCCTAACCAGTGAGCACAAATGCTGGGACAGACTCCAGCCACTCCGTCAAGCTAAGATGGAGAAACAGTTAAGAAGAAGGAAGGAAGGAAGGAAGGATGGATTATATTCACAAGAGGAAAACTGTTGCAACCTTGTTGAAATCTAGTTTTGTTCCTGTAATAAAAAAGGGAAACTGAAACTGAAAAATGGACCAAATTATAAAATACCCGGGTACCTTTGGTAAGGAGGCGGTCTCTGATTGAGACCCTGTGGGTGGAGTCTGAGGCTCCGGAGGCACGGCCTGTCTTTCCTCCGTCTTCTTTCTTCAGCTTACTGGCCAACGTGAGCATGGCTACGCTGATGTGATATGACTGTCAAAACCACGGTGCACCGTGCTGCAATGCACTGCTGCTCAAATGCCTGCAAACAACACAGAGCATACAGAATAAAATGCTCAGTTACACCATACTGCATAACACACAGATGCAGAGGCATTATAAGGTAGTGATACAGCAGTCAAATAATCCTGAATTACACGAGGGAGTCTGTGTTTTCATTACAAATAGATATTTCTACCACTTCCTTTAACTGTTCTCATTAGGGGTCGCCACAGCAGATAATCTCCCTCCCCATATCCCAGCATCCTCCACTGTCACACCAACCCTCTGCATGTCTTAGAATAGAATAGAATTCAACTTTATTGTCATTGCACATGCACAGGTACAGGGCAACGAAATGCAGTTTGCATCCATCCAGAAGTGCTTTAGTGATATAGATATATTACAATATATATTAGCAATAATATAGATATGTGAGTATATTACAGAAATGGGTCTATTATGGTATGTTATAATGTACACGGTATGAAGTATGTTGTGAATATTCTATAACTAAGTATGTACAGGCTGTAGTGAGTACAAGCTATGTACAGGATATGAACAGGATATAAATATGAAAAACTATACAGAATATGAAATAAATAACTTTACAGAATCTGGGATATACAGCTATACAGAAATGGGAACTATGCAAGTTGTAAACAGTTGTAGGATTAAAGATTATCGAATGTACAGAATGATTATTTACACAGAGCTATACAGTAGTGCAGTTAAGATAAGTGAGATATAATTCCTACAGAGGCTATATAAAGTGCTAGTGGTTGTGAGTGGTGGTTCAGTCCATGTTATTATTGTGTTTGAGGGTACAGTTGTCCATTGTGGGTGTGTGTATGTTCAGTCCATGAGTTTAACGTGGGTCAGATGTCAGGAGGCAGAGTTCAGGAGTCTGACAGCTGTGGGGAAGAAGCTGTTCCGGTACCTGGTGGTCTTAGTCCGGAGGCTCCTGTGGCGCCTCCCAGAGGGCAGGAGGGTGAAGAGTCCATGTGATGGGTGACTGGGGTCTTTGATGATTTTCCCAGCCCTTTTCAGACACCGCTTCCTGTAGATGTCTTTTATGGCAGGAAGTGGTGCTCCGGCGATGCGCTGGGCAGTTTTCACGACCCTCTGCAACGCCTTCCGGTCCGAGGCAGAGCAGTTCCCGTACCAGACTGTTATACAGTTGGTCAGGATGCTCTCGATGGTGCAGCGATAGAAGTTCACCAGGATGTCTGAGGACAGGTGGTTCTTCCTCAGAGTCCTCAAGAAGAAGAGGCGCTGGTGAGCCTTCTTGACCAGCTTGGAGCAGTTGGTCGTCCAGGTGAGATCCTCGGAGATGTGGACTCCCAGGAACTTGAAGCTGCTCACACGCTCCACAGCCGTCCCCTTAATGTGGATGGGTGGATGTGGGTCAGCATTCCTCCTGTAGTCCACGATGAGCTCCTTGGTCTTCTCGGTGTTAAGCAGCAGGTTGTTTCTGTCGCACCACTCAGCCAGACGATCCACCTCCTCCCTGTAGGCGGCCTCATCGTTGTCACTGATGAGGCCAATCACCGTGGTGTCATCTGCAAACTTAATGATGGTGTTGGAACCATCAGCAGGTCTGCAGTCGTGGGTGAAGAGGGAGTAGAGGAAAGGGCTCATCACACAGCCTTGTGGTACACCGGTGTTCATTGTGATGGTAGATGAGCAGCGGTTATCCAGCCGGACATGTTGGGGACGGTTGGTCAGGAAGTCCAGTAACCATTTGCAGATGAGGGAACTGATACCCAGGTCTGTCAGTTTCCTGATGAGTTGTGAGGGGTGGATTGTATTGAATGCTGAACTGAAGTCTATAAACAGCATTCTGGCGTAGGTGTTGTTGTTGTCCAGGTGTGAGAGGACAGAGTGCATTGCGATGGAGACTGCATCCTCTGTGCTCCTGTTCCGGCGGTATGCGAATTGGTGGGGGTCCAGGGTGGGGGGGAGACAGGATTTGAAGTGTGCTAGGACCAGTCGCTCTAAGCACTTAGTGATGATGGGGGTGAGTGCTACTGGGCGGTAATCATTGAGGCAAGATGGGTTGGAGTTTTTGGGTATCGGGACGATGGAGGTGGATTTAAAGCAGGCCGGTACCACAGCGTGGGCCAAGGACAGATTGAATATGTCTGTGAGCACTCCTGCAAGCTCCCCAGAACACGCTCTGAGAACACGCCCGGGGATGCCATCAGGGCCTGCAGCCTTGTGGACATTGATCCTGCTCAGCACCGCTCCTACATCGGTGGGGGAGAGAGTCATAGGTTGGTGGTCTGGCGTCATGTCTGCTTTGGTTGTGGTTGTGGGGTTCCCTCGCTCAAAACGAGCATAAAAGTTGTTGAGCTCGTTGAGGAAGGAGACATCAGAGGATGCGGGGGAGGGTTTGGTGGTCCTGTAGTCTGTGATGGTCTGGAGTCCTTGCCACATGCGTCGGGGGTTGGAGTTGGAGAAGTGTTCTTCTACCTTCTTTTTGTAATGGTGTTTGGCTTTTTTGATGCCCTTCTTTAGATTAGCCCTGGCTGTACTGTAGGCGTGTGCATCTCCTGACCTAAAGGCAGTGTTGCGGGCCTTCAGGAGGAGACGAACATCCCGGTTCATCCAAGGCTTCTGGTTGGGGTACATGGTGATCCGTTTCTGGGTGGTGACACTGTCTGTGGTTTTGGAGATGTAATCCAGTACAGATGAGGCGTACTGGTCCAGGTCTGTGTGGGTGAACATATTCCAGTCTGTGTTTTTAAATCTGTCCTGGAGCACTGCGTCTGTCCCCTCTGGCCACACTTTAATTGTCCTCACAGCAGGTTTCACACGTTGGATGAGTGGTGAATACCGAGGTGTGAGGAACAGGGAGAGATGGTCCGATTGTCCAATGTGGGGGAGGGGTGTGGCTTTGTAGGCTCCAGCCAGGTTGGAATACACATGGTCTAAAGTCTTGTCTCCTCTGGTGTGGCAGGAGACATGTTGGTGGAATCTGGGGAGGACTGTCTTTAAGTTGGTGTGGTTGAAGTCGCCAGCAACAATAAAAGCAGCCTCGGGGTGTTTATTCTGGTGTTTGTTAATGGCTGCAGAAAGTTCTTTCATGGCCAACCTAGCATTAGCGTCGGGGGGTATATACACGGCAGTGAGTATGATCGAAGTGAATTCTCTGGGGAGATAATAAGGTCTGCATTTGACCATTAAAAACTCCGCATTAGGTGAGCAGTGACTCTCAGTAGTAGTGGAGTTCATGCACCAAGTATTGTTAATATAAATGCACAAACCTCCACCTCTGGTCTTGCCGGAGTCATCTGCTAGCCTGTCGGCTCAGTGTGTGTGGCGTCCTGCTAACTCGATAGCATTGTCCGGGCAGCTGTTGTTCAGCCATGTTTCGGTGAAAAACATGACATTTGAGTCCATAATCCGTCTGTTGTTAGTGATGGAGAGCCGTATCTCATCCATTTTGTTTGCCAGAGAACGGACATTGGCGAGAAAAATACTGGGTAAAGGCAGCCGGTGTGGTGTTAGCTTTAGCTTAGCCCGTAGCCCTCCGCGCCTACCTCGCCTTTGTTTACGATCTCGGCGCCGTCTGCGTGCACTTCCGCCCAGCCGGGGAGAGTGGGCAGCCTCCGGTGTTCTGGAGATCTCTGGGATGAGTCGGAGATCGGCGATAAAACTGTTGGAGTTGTGAGTCCAGATGTCCAGAAGCTCTTGTCTGCTGTAGGTCAGCAACGCACAGCAATTCTGGACGAATAATTCCTTCAATACATCCATAAACCACCTCACAGCTCCATATTTAACATCCATTGGACAATATACCCATTGCCCCTCCTCTGTACATGTCCAAATCAGCTCATCAACTTTGACTCCAACCTGATGTGTGCCTCTCATGAACTCATTTCTAATCTTGTCCATTTTGGTCACCTGCAATAAAAATTTGCCACCTCCAGGCTGGCCTTCTGTCTAATTGTCAGTGCCACCATGTCAAGCTACACATCCTAGCAGGTCTCACTACCATCTTGTAAAACTTCCCTTTTATTCCTGCAGCTCTCCTGTCACAAATTACCCCTGACATCCATCTCCACCCACTCCACTCCACCTGCACTCACTTCTTCATCTCTCTTGTGGACTGTCTGTTGCACTGAATGGCTGACCCCCCCGTTTAAACTCATCTACCTTCATCACCTCTGCTCCTTCACCTCTCATTCACATGTATTCTGTCTTGCTTCTACTGACTTTCATTCCTCCTCTTGAGACCATAGCTTCACCTCTCCAGGCTCTCTTCCACTTGATCCCTACTCTCACTACAGACCACAGTCATCTGCAATCATCACAGTCCATCAGTGGATGGTCAGCCTGTCCATCACCACTGCAAACAAGAAGATCCCTGAAGTAAACTCACCCGACCTTGAACCCATCTGTCACTCCTACTGCACACCTCACCACCATCACGCTGACCTCATACAGGTCCTGCACCACCCTTATATCCTTCTTTGCCAATCCTCACTTCCTCATGCAGCACCACAGTTCCTCTCTGGACACCCTATCATATGCTTCACGTAGAACATTAAAGACTTAGTGAAGCTCCTTCTGACCTTATCTATACTTCCCCATCAACACTCTCAAAACAAGTATCACATCTGTAGTAACGTCACTTGTTAATTGCAGTTATTCAAACATTCACACTGGTTTCCTCCCACAATCTAAAATTGAGGACAAAAATTCAAAACTTCTCATGTAACTGTGGTTTAAAACATAATGCAATGCTGTTACAATTATGCACATACAGGTAACACAGAGAATAGAGAGGCGCAAACACACAGACCATAGCTCTTTCAAGGTAAATTGCATCAAAGGCAAACAGTAAGAAGTCTCTATTTTTTCACAGAAAATTAGTACTACTACATATCACATACATTACTACAACTACTGTGAAAAAATGATTTTAAACTCGTTCATTTTTAATCCATCTTAATTGCAACTCATAAGCAACTCATCTGCAATTCCAAATGATGTGCAGAGACGTGCTGAAAAAGTTTTGAATTATAGATATGTTAAATATTATTTCCTGCACAATCATGCTTTTGATCTCGTAGCTATCATCTGGTTGCAGAGAAGGTGTGAATTTAGTGTGAATTTAATGCGGGGGGATTCAAATGTAACTCAAAAACAAGATCTAGTATTGAGCACCGCAACACAACATTTCCATCAACAGAAGGAAATCTCACTGCACACATTCCTTCTGTGTGATAAGCAGGTTGCTGAGTCAAGACATCACGGAGTGTTACATTTCTTGCAGGATCACTACTCGTACAGTACAGTCCACAGTCAGTCAAGGGCTGGAAGTTTTCATGACGAGAAAACAGATGGACCTTGAATCCAGGAACACAGATATACTGTAAACAAACAGTGTCTGAGGCCGAATGTGACCCTGACTGTTAAGGGTATATCATCAGTGGGGCATACAGAGGACAGCACTGGCTTGCTGTCAGTTGGTCTATCTTACCTTTTTCCTGACAGGTTACATTTTTTATCTGGAACATCATGAGACATTGCACATGCAATATTTGTCCTCCGCTCTCATCTGACATCAGACTCAATCTTTATGGTCTTTTGAAAACATCATGTGCCACGGCGCTCTTACTGTGATACTGCTTCACAGACAGCGCAGGCTGCAGCTCTCGGTCAGTGTGAATCCAGTCTGAGCGATGTGGGAAGCAGAGACTAAAGGTATCAACTATCAGCGGACCGTGAAATGTGTGTCACTGCGCCTGAGTCAAGGCCCACCTGCCTCAGCTGTCACTCACTGCTGCACCTCCTTGACACATAGCACCTGGATGCCGGTCAAACAGTAAGCAGGCAACATATGACACATCTGTCAGGCCTACCGCAGTTCCAGCGATCAGCGCAACTGAAAATGTTCCCTAAATCCCAAACTTCCCCAAAACCCAAACCCAACGTGACCCAAACTAGAAGGAGTCGGCTCCCTTCTTATAACACCCAAACCAAACAGAGGTGTAGTACACGAGTTAAACCTTTGTGCAGAGCTGAAAGTGCTTCAAACACATTCAGGACTCGTACTAAAACTTTTCAGAGTGAAGTCACTGCCTCGTCTCCGAGCTGTGGGCTGCTGTGTTACCGTAAAATAACAACAACAAATGGCTCACACCGCTCAGCACGGCTAGCTGGACACTATGCCCAAGCTCATACGCAGCCTCGGCTCGGGGTTATTCCTCTCTAAACGCAGATGGGAGCAGCTGTACAGCTGAAAGTTGCCCGCAAAGTCTGTGTGCTAACTGCTGTTAGCCTGTGTGTGATCTGTGTTACCTGCTGTCTCAGAGCTAGCGCTCCGCGCTACACCATAATCAGCCGCCCCTCCTCTGCTCGGGCCGCAGTCTGCAACTCCAGCCGAGACTCGTAGCAGCTCCGTGCGCCTGTAAATAACCTCAAAAATGACGCCCTGGAGGCACGAAATGGATATGAACTGATTTAGGAATCAGCTGTCAGAACTTCGCTCCGGTGTCATGGGCAACGGAAGTGCAGTGGGTAGTTTACCTTACTGCTGTCCGTGTAGACAGTGCAGCTGATAAATAGTTCCGCAGGGCAGCAGCCGTCTTCTCGTCCATTCTAGTAAGTTCCAGTTTAAAATGGGTAGTAGACGATATGATTATTTAAAAAATTAATTACAGAAATAATTTAACATTACATTGGTATATTATTTGTACATTTGTACGTGCATTTCGTGCCAGTGCCAGTGTGTGAATGTGTGAATGACTGAATGTAGTGTAAAGCGCTTTGGGGTCCTATGGACTAGAAAAGCGCTATACAAATGCAGGCCATTTACCATTTACCATTTCATTTATGTCATTAACTACAGCAGCATTTCTTTGTCATGTTGAAAAACTGAGACGTACATTTTAAAAGTGTATGTCTTTTTTCTTATATTGAGATCGTCCAGGGATTCATTGTGCAATTAAACCAGGGCTGCCCAATCCCAGTCCTCGAGAGCTACTATCCTGCAGCTTTTAGATGCATCCCTACTCCAACACAGCTGAATCAAATGAATGGCTTGTTATCAGGCCTTTGCCAAACACGATGGCATGCTGAAGAGGTAATCAAACCATTTGATTCAGCTGTGTTGGAGTAGGGATGCATCTAAAAGCTGCAGGACGGTAGCTCTCGAGGACCGGGATTGGGCACCCCTGAGTTAAACTAAAGATCAGAGTGGGGTGTAGTTTGAGTTTGATACTGTTTCTCTAAAAGGATTTGGACATGAGTAAAATGTTTCCACTTATATATAAACACACAAATAATGTATGTTTATATATAATTATGAGCTGCATGTAACCAGATACAGTGGAGCAAAAAAGTATTTAGTCAGCCACCGATTGTGCAAGTTCCCCCACTTAAAATGATGACAGAGGTCAGTAATTTGCACCAGAGGTACACTTCAACTGTGAGAGACAGAATGTGAAAAAAAATCCATGAATTCACATGGTAGGATTTGTAAAGAATTTATTTGTAAATCAGGGTGGAAAATAAGTATTTGGTCACCTCAAACAAGGAAAATCTCTGGCTCTCACAGACCTGTAACGTCTTCTGTAAGAAGCTTTTCTGTCCCCCACTCGTTACCTGTATGAATGGCACCTGTTTGAACTCATCATCTGTATAAAAGACACCTGTCCACAGCCTCAAACAGTCAGACTCCAAACTCCGCCATGGCCAAGACCAAAGAGCTTTCGAAGGACACCAGGAAAAGTATTGTAGACCTGCACCAGACTGGGAAGAGTGAATCTACAATAGGCAAGCAGCTTGGTGTGAAAAAATCAACTGTGGGAGCAATCATCAGAAAATGGAAGACATACAAGACCACTGATAATCTCCCTCGATCTGGGGCTCCACGCAAGATCTCATCCCGTGGGGTCAAAATGATCATGAGAACGGTGAGCAAAGATCCCAGAACCACACGGGGGGACCTGGTGAATGACCTGCAGAGAGCTGGGACCAAAGTAACAAAGGTCACCATCAGTAACACACTACAACGGCAGGGAATCAAATCCCGCAGTGCCAGACGTGTTCCGCTGCTGAAGCCAGTGCATGTCCAGGCCCGTCTGAAGTTTGCCAGAGAGCACATGGATGATACAGCAGAGGATTGGGAGAATGTCATGTGGTCAGATGAAACCAAAGTAGAACTTTTTGGTATAAACTCAACTCGTCGTGTTTGGAGGAAGACGAATACTGAGTTGCATCCCAAGAACACCATACCTACTGTGAAGCATGGGGGTGGAAACATCATGCTATGGGGCTGTTTTTCTGCCAAGGGGACAGGACGACTGATCCGTGTTAAGGACAGAATGAATGGGGCCATGTATCGTGAGATTTTGAGCCAAAACCTCCTTCCATCAGTGAGAACTTTGAAGATGAAACGAGGCTGGGTCTTCCAACATGACAATGATGATGCTGATGAGTTGTGTTTGTTTTTCCACATGCGGTGTTATGTTATAGGCAAACATCTCCATTTTGATCTCATCTGTCTAAAGCAAATTTGGGTTTGTTCAGAAGCAACTGAAAGATGAGGCTTTCTCCTTGTAACCCTTTCAAATATTATTTGGTCTTTTTCTAATTTTAATGTAATGAACTTTAATGTTTAAGAACTGTGCAAACAATGTACAAAGCAGCAAATAAATCTTTGCCCCACAACATCCAGAACTTGTTCCAAATAAGACAAAATACTCATGACCTGAGAGGAATCCTTATGTTCAGCAAGCCAGTAGGGACAAATGTAAACTATCACAGCATTACAGTCACATGAGTTAGTGTGTAGAACACCTGTACAGATGAAATCAAGACAAGTACATCAATACACAAATTCACACGATTGTTTAAAAATAATAAATTGCATGAATATAGGAAATATTCCTCTCAGTGACTGAGTTGTCTCACTGTGCTCTATTGAAGCCTTGACCTCCTTTTTATAGATCAAAGCCAGAGTAACCCAAGCTTCAAGCGCTCATTAAGGTATTTGTAACATAGATAGAAAATAAGCTCAGAGATTAAGCAGGTGTTAACCACAGCGTGCTTAGTTTATGTAAAAATGTAGTTTGTTATTGTTTTGGTTTAAGTGCTAAAATTGTTTTATGTGTGTATGTTTATGTGTTGTATATGAGTGCAGACTTGTATATAGTTAAACATGTATGGATCATATAATGTCAAATTCTGAATATGGATTTGTAAGCAATAAAAGTTGAAATATGGGGGTAGGAACAGGAAAAGTGTAGACTTCATCCTACTCTGAGCATGCTCATTCTGTAGACATAGATATATACATGAAACATCTATCTATCTATCTATCTATCTATCTATCTATCTATCTATCTATCTATCTATCTATCTATCTATCTATCTATCTATCTATCTATCTATCTATCTATCTATCTATCTATCTATCTGTGAAGGTGTTCTCTTGCATTGCTGTGCAGGGCAAAGGCTCATAAATTCAAACGTTAGGATGAAGAAGCATCTATGTATGAAATGAAAACCTCCTGTTTGCCATGTCTGCACAAAGACACACAAACACACTCAGAAATATAAACCGGAGTATTTGCTGTTTGACAGAACAGCACATTCTTCTTGGAGCAAACCCAGTTCGCCCTAAAGTATTTGGACAAAACTGTTCATTCACTCAGCCAGTTGAACAAGGAACGAGGGTGGTGCTGTCACTGTAAACAAGCACATGCTCTTGACTGACCCGTCTGATTAGATAAGGGTCTTAAAACAGGAGGGGCGTATTAATCTTGCAGCGGGTGCGCATTCTGTTTTTCATCTACATGTGTTTAGACAGGTGTTGGCCATCAGGCTTTCTGGCCAAAGGACTAACCCCGTGACTGTGTTACGTTCACTTCCTCGCTTCACACAATGCGTTTGTTATTCGGAGGATGTCCAGTAACAACAAAGCGTACATCTGTATTTATTTGTGGGAGTGTTGGTGCTTCATTGTAGAGCTCGAGAACCAAAGTAAATAAGTAAATATTTATAATTAATAGTGCAAAAATTACACTCGAACCCCGAGCAAATAAATACTCTCATAAATCAATGAGAGTTTTAGCCTAAAGAGAGAGCGAGAGATCAAGAACACAGACTAAAGAAATAGACAAATTAGACTTTCTGTCCTTAAATGACCCCAATCCAGTACTGAAAATCAAGACATTTACTAAAATTATGTATACTGTCACGTCAGGGCCTCAGAGATCAAAACAGACTAAAGAGGGGGATTTAAAACAAAGTTTGTTACTTTCATACCCAAAGGAGGCAATTAACTGACAGAAGTGCCCCTTAAGGAATTTCTGAGTTCTGTTTATCTTTTCAGAAACATCTTGAAATTGAAACGTTTAATTAGCTTCTGTCAGCTTTGATGTCTGAAGCCCATCGGTGCCTTGGAAAGTATTCAGCCCAAGTGAAAAAAACAGTCTCATAGAAACGTATTAGGATTTATCTTCTGCTGCTATGTTGTCTACAAGCCGGTGGCTCTGGATTGTCCTTGAAGGCAGATCTTTAATCTTCGTTTCCCTTCCGTGACTCAGATTCAGTCACGCTGCTTGGAAAATATTACACAAGTTATTATTTTATAACTCTAACCGACTGAAGCTGTGTGCGCTCCTCACAGTGCATGTGCTATTTTGAGGTACTCACTTGATTTAATGTCACAGTAATTTGACATTTTAAGTCGAGCTGTGGAGACTGCTAACCGCTTTTGGTGACTTTATTATCAAGTTACAGCAAAACTAATGAGTTCCAGCTTTAAACCACAGGATTACATTTCCATGTAATTATTCACTTCCGAGCCAGCTTCATTACACAGCTGCCTTGAAAGTAAACAAAAACAATCTGCTATATTTATTTATTTATTCCTAAAATTTACAAGCAAGTTCATACAGTACAAAATCAGCTGAATGGAATTTCAGTGTATTTTATTTGAAATTACAACGTGATTATATTTACCTACCAGTACGTGCAGATAGTACCCTACAATAAGTAAAAAGTCAAGTTTTTACACAACACAAAGAAATTATTATACTATCGGCCAATTTCAGCAGCTTCTAAGTACAGAGTAAGCAAAAAAGAACAAATAAACATAGAATATCCATCATGCACATCAATATAAGGAAGATTAAAAACTATTTTAATAAATAACGATGTAAAAAGGTAAGTCACTCAATAATATGGCTCCACAGCGTACTTATAATGTAGGATGGGGAAATATTGCTTGTTTTCTGCAAAATTTATGCAACACTTAAAATGACTGTATATTTTAAGTATTTCTTTGGTGACAATTTGCAGGTCACCTAAATAATGTAAATACAGTTAAACTGTTATTGGTACTTTATTAAACCACTGTATGTTATGTGCTTGTATCCAAGGACAACGGCTCTTTGTTATTTCTAATTCATTTTCTAACTGGCACAATAAACATCTGTAGTTTATGGGTGAACCAAAGATTTGCTCATATTTTTTCAGAAACCAAAGTACAGAATAAAAAGAAAAAATAGTTTTAACAAAGATTTTTCTTAAATGTCCCCAGAAGTACCCCTGGTTACTCTGAATGCACAATAAAGTCATGTCTGGCTGTCAATTCAGATCACACTGCGACTGCAGCAGCAGTGACATCAGCCCCAGAGGCTCCAGTCTTAATCATGCAGAAACAAAAAGTTACACTTGGGGCTTTGCTCTCCCCACTGGACCAAATGACCCAGATGTTGGCACAGTGTCCACTCAGTTTAAAGGAAAATGTATCCACAAGAACATGAGTAATGCTTGTGATATCATTTTTATACCGTTATTATGTCTGTTGCAAACTTGCTATTATCAGCTAGGTTCTATCAAAAATCTGTTACTATTGTGTGAGACAAAACAATCCATCCTTGTTTGATTCAGGGAACAGAGGTTTTACAGAGCACAGTGCAGACAGGATGCCAGTCCATCTCTGCGCTAACACTTACACCGATTAGGTGTAATGCTCTGACCGCTGCAGGTGAACTGAATGACCCTGATTATCTCTTCATCATGGTACCTGTTAGTGGGTGGACTATATCAGGGAGCAGGAGAACATTTTGTCTTCAAAGTTGATGTTGGAAGCTGGAAAAACGGTGAGTTTTGAGTTTGACAAAAGGCCAAACTGTGATGTTAGATGACTGGATCACAACCACAGCCCTGCTCCTGGTTTATAGGGATCGATCAAAAGTGGTCCACGGAAGGAACAGTGGTAATCCAGTGACGGGTCATGGACCACCAAGGTTCATGGATGCACATGAGGATTTAAGGTCTGATCCGACAGACGAGCTTCTGTAGCTCAAAGTTTAAAAAAAAAACAACAACAACAAAAAACAAAACGTTTGTGCTGATTCTGATGGAAAAGTGTCTGAACACACAGAAGATCAGAGTTTAGCTGCAGATCAGTCATGCTTATACCTGATGGTAAATACAGACAGCCATCAACCTTGCTGCCTTTTCATTCAGACTAATTTATGTGTGAAATGTAGAAGAATGTTATGAGCTGAAATTCCCTGCAGTAGTGATTCCTGAGCAGAGTAAGAGATGTAGCTTAGTGCTACCAGAGAACGTGTATCAGGCTCAAATTTGTCATGTCAGAAAAAGGCATACCTTTTGTGTCAAACCCATTACAAGCAATCCACCTTTACTCATGTACCATTAGATGTGGTGTTATTGTTGTAGGTGAGCTTTAGGAATATGCGACGTGACAGGGCAAAGCGCTGAAAGAAGAATTGTGTCAAAAAGTAGACCCTGATGGAAGTATTTGGTCATGCTGTCCTCGGGCATGCGGGAAGCTGATGTGTAATGTGCAGTGTTTGCAAGTACCAGAAAACACTGAGTCACGAGAGGACTGTTTGTGCTTGTGTTCATTTTACGATGTATGCTCTACAAAATTATTTGTCTGTTATTAATATCCTTGCTTTGGTTTTTAATGCATAACATTGAAGACTGCACAGATGGAAACACGTGTTTAGCAGACACATCAGACATGCTCACTGTTTGACAGAATATCTCAGTTGGTTTGAAGTTGCTCCAGCACATTCTGCAGAATTCAATGAGAGTTACTATCAGAGCCTGGCGTCTCTGACGTAAAGCACAGAGTTTTCAGTCACAAATCACCGCACACGTGCGCTGACGAAACTAAAACTCTCCTTGAGCCCCTTTGCTTCTGTTTGATCATTGTATAGGGATGGAGGAGGATGCAAATGAGCTCTTGCTCATATTTGTATATTCAAATATTTGCTTATTCAAACTCTGGGCTGCCTCTTTTTTCCTTTCCTTCAGGCTCGTCTGTGGTGGTGTTCCCTTGAGTCCTACCCATCTCATCCTCCTCTTCTTCTGCAGGTCTTTGTTTTGCTCTTTCCTACAGGTCATTGCAGATCAAGTTAGACCAGTAAGTCTTCAAAATGTTCCTTAGACAGCTGCTGATGAAGGTCTGTGAGCCTTTCTCAGCTTCCTATGTTCTGCACCACAGAGCAAAACTGATTTAAGATCAGAGTTGAAGATTCTGATCTTGGTTTGTTTGTGTTCTTGACTTCCAGGTGGTCTTCAAATTATTCTCAGCTTTCACATTATTTTTAATCATTTCCCATTAAAATCAGAAACTGTTACATAGACACCGACTGTGCCCAAAGATGTGGAGTCTGCAGAGATGCATGCGCAGAGTACCCCATTGTGCAAAGATGTAATTCAAAAGCAGATCAATAAAAATAAATCCCTTCAAGCTGACTTTCTGCTAAGCTTTGTCAGCAGCCTGACAGAACAGATGTGATTTCAAAGGACAGACAGCTATTGATTTCCTTCCATATCTTTAGATAATAGCAGGGTGCTTATAATGAGATCTGAATGGAGCCCATGCACTTGAAACATCAGAGAGAAAGGAGGACGCAGATGTGCCGTAGTAAATTGTTGTATTTAATACATGAAAGTAATATTATTTACAACTATTATTCTATCATAGTTTAAATCAGCTGTAGCCTTCACTACATTAATTACATTAAGCAGTAAAAAACTGCAATAATGTTCAAAGGAAACTAAAAAGTTAAAGGTAAAAAAAATCATTTAAAAATCCAGAAATTGGAAGAAGAAAATCAAAAAGCACCGGGAAGTGAGAATGTCATGTTTTTCACTATTTAACAGATTTTGTTAGATACTTCTGCCTGGTCAGAGGAGGAAGACAAGAAGATACTGTAAAAATAAAATGATATAGAGTGAAACAAAATGTAGGTAACTACATATTTTGAGGATGTCCTGTCAGGTTAAAGAGGTTAAAGGTTAAAGCAGACCAACTTCAGATTAGGCAAACATGCTTACTTGGCCCTCCTGAGTCAAACCATGATCTCAAGTCATGCCAGCAGCAACAAGTGGCACTCTAATGTTTAACACTCCTGCACTGCCAGTACTATAATGTGTTTATAATAAAGGCCGTCAGTTAGAAAGTCAGGGTTTGAGAACAAAATTGAGGCTATTTTAAGCATAACAAACATGACAAAGTTACTCTTAGCTCAGTAAAGACAAGAATACAAAAGGATTAGTCTGGAGAACAAGCCCATAAATCCACTGTGGTCTGTAATGGGATGAGGGCCCTGAGAAGTTCAAAGGTTTTCTAAAGCCCTGTAGACAAGAGTGATACAAGGTCATAGAGAACTGTTAAGAAGCAATAGCAACTCCAACCCCTTGTGATAGTTAAGGAAATTCTATTTTTTTTCACTGAGATTCTGAGCAAACAAATTTAAGAGAAGCTGCGATGAACTTTCAAAGACTGAAGGTTGAAAATGGCCCAAGCACACCGACATTAAGGTAACAGGGGCTTCATTTACATCTCCTCCTGGGCAATGAAGCCAAGCAGACACTGATAATGGTGATGATGAAGAAACCAAGGACACAGCAGTCGGGTTTTAATGGTGGTGCTTTGCCAGACTTACAAAACCCTGATCGGAATGGTCTCAGTCATCAGTAGAACATTGATCAATGGCTCCCTCTAGTGGCAACTTATGAAACACCATGAAGGCTTCACATGTTTCTGAGAATTTACTAAAGCAATCTGATGCAAACACTGAGTATATAATTCTGTGCTTATTGGGAAAAGTGCGTATTCAGCAGATAATATCTGCACAACCTTTCTGTGCAACTTCTCTATGAAAAGGCTGGTTTTATAAAAGCTGGATTATTAAGTGTGATGATGAATATCACTCTTATGTTTGTACGGTAAATGTACACACGTGACTAATTTTAGTTAAAATACAGGAAATAAATTATGTAATTAAAGCATTATATAGCACTATTTGTTTCTGAGCTTGTCCTAAATTTTGAGTATCAAAGAGATACATTTGTGCACAGAGAAACTGAAGGGAAAACAAAAACAGGACATGTTTTCTACTGGATCCTTAATTAGGTTCATTTTTGTTGTTTAAAATAATAATAATAATAATGGAGGAGACAGGTGTCAGGCTTCCTGTGGTTTGCAGGCCAAAAGGTAGAAATACTTGACAGCCACCACCACCTCTGTCTCTGCAGAGGTCACCTTCATTACAGACATCAGCCTATGCAGAGAAACACAGGAAGCAGAGCGCATGATAATTCAGCTAGAGGGACTCGTTTAGACAACAACGAATGCCAGTCTTACACCTATAATTGTGGTTTTTCCACTGACATTATTATCACCCACAAAACCTGCTGACATGTTTGTCATGTTACTGTATGTAATAGATTTTAACACTGAGGAACATTAAACTGTCAAAACACATTATTGTCATTATGACACATATACATCGTGAAGGTCCCGGTTCACCTCTGACAGATGTCCTGGGAGAGTCTGGAGGCCTCCTGCGGGTCGTCTCTCAGCAGAGCCTGATAGCTGGAGAAAGACTCCACCAGCCCCATGTAGCTGGACAGAGGCATGGTCTTTCTGTCCCACAAACACTCCTGCCTGTAACACAAAATACACTCGCGGCATGAACGCAGTCAGTGGAGAGAGAGAGAGATAAATAAAATACCCATCAGACATGCCAAGGGGATTTTTTTTTTAAAGTGGATGCTGAACATTAAAATAGCTAAAGTGATATTTTTATTTATTTATTTTTTAAATGTTACAAATTATAAAGTACACAACATGTATATGCTGGAAAGAATTAAAACGTCTGTTACATAAGTAATGGTGGTCTGCTGCGAAAATTCCATATTAAGAAACAATTAGAGTTAGGATTATTTACCATTCCTTGTGAGGGTAGGGAATAGTTTCTAAGGCCTCCCGGTACAAGTTAATAGAGCTCACTCCAAGGTGGGGGCTGTGGTACGGCTGCAACGCTGCATAAAACTGGCAAATCCAACAGAAAAGGCCATGAGAAGTATTTATTATGAATTTGTTAATAATATTACAAAGAGCATCAATCAGACATAACTCGGTAATATTCAAGTTATGATAACTATGAGCTGTGTGTTACAGTCCACTCAAAGTTGGTGCACCTCACTCATCAACTCAAACAACTGCACCCCTCAGCTCAGGCTGTTTTACCAGAAACGCCCTCTAGATGGCAACGCACATCATCTTAGTTTCTTAACAACAAAGTAATCCAAACTCTGTGTCCTTATGTTTGCACTGCATCAAGTGCTGTTTCTCTGGATGATGTGGCAATGAACCTGGTGCATAAAACTCCACCGAAAGCAGAGAGGAGATGCTTCCTTTATTATTATTTATCATCTTTTGGCTGTTTTTTGAAAGCGCCGTTATTCACCGCTCACATTCCTATAAAATAACATCTGAGTGGCACACAAACCCTCCTTCCTTATATATTTATTAGTTAAGGTGGACTTTTTTTTACCCTCTAAAACAGACTTTAAACACAGGAACATCTAATCCTTTTTACATAAATCTTTTCTGTAAGAATTATTTAGTTTAAATGTAACTATTTTAACTGAAATCCCCTTCCTGGACATGAATATGAGGCTTGAATAATGTTTAGTCTTAAAGAAAAGAGTTATTTTAGTAATCATATTGACTTTGTGGTGTATAAGTGAGCGCTCAAGAATTTTTCCAGAAATGGTTTTGCTGCATTACTTTAAAAACCACTAGACTATAAACAGTGGTAATGAAAACACAGCAGTCTATTCTAGGTGGATATTATGCGAGCACCTCTTTGCAGACTTGGTTTAGTGAGTGCGAGCAGCAGTCGGCGTAGCTGAGCTCCATGTCAATGGTGTAGTTGAGCAAGGCTAAGCAGCCGCGGGGCTTCAGGACCCTGTGGACCTCTTCGAGAAAGCGTGGCCTGTCAAACCAGTGGAAGGCAGACATGGCCGTCACCAGGTCCACTGAGCTGTCAGCGAGTGGCAGCTCCTCGGCACCACACTGTCTGAAGATGAAAGAGGAGCAAAGGCCAAGTGAAACTTTTGACCGACTGCAGGATCATTTTTCAGAGTGTTTATGCAGGACTTCTGAAAACACGTAGCTCGCGGCAGAACAATGTAACCCCTGTCCTGTGAAGGCTGGTCATGCTGTGAGGCTTACATTAAGGAACATTCTCCTACTAGAACAGAACAAATGATGTGGCATTAACTGTGGTATTTTATTTTTTTACAGGCACGAGTTTTGATGAATTCTGACTTGTTTGGTCTTTTCTTACTTGTACGTGATGTTCGGCTCTTTGGCGTGCTGCAAAGCCACTTCCAGCTGGGCGGGACTCACGTCAGTGCCCACCACAGAGGCAAAGTGTCTGGCCAGCAGCAGAGTGCCCTGTCCTGAGCCGCAGCCCACGTCAACTGCCAGCTCAAAGGGCCGACCTTTCTGACAAAATATTCAACATGTCGTTAACGCGCTGTAAATGTTTGATGGCAGTTTACAGTTGAAAGGATTCTCGAAGGAGAAGCATTTGTCACACTTACATGTTTTTCCAGGAAGTCGAGCACGTGTTGAAATAGATGACCTGATGGAGAGATCCTGTACCTCCAGTAGGAAGAAGCATGCTGCTTACCTTCAAACAGGCGGTAGGCCATGGTGAGCTGAAGCCTTCTCAAACAGCTGAACCAGCATCAGTTTAAGTAATAAGTTACCTAATGTGGTGTTGTTGTTTTTTTGTCTGTGTATCTTTCTTTTTGATCAGATAAGAGAAGTGAAACTCTACGCTCCACTGTGAGAATCAGCAGTAAGTCACAAACACAAAGAAAGACACACAGTGGAGTGGGAGGTCCCACTCCTGCCAAAACCTGCTTTGCTTCATAATTAGAGCCTTTTAAAGAGACAGTCTTTTTTTATACTCCTATTTTTTGCTTGTTGTTATAATAATGTTGTTGTTTTCTTCTTTCCCTACATAATACTGATTTCTAATATTCTAAATGTCAAAATTAAGCCATGATATTAACATTAAACTGAAATCTGGGTCAAGCTCAAAAGCGCTGTGTGAGAAAAGGGTTAGATTACGGGTCATGTGATGGTATGTGCTCCCGTCAGAACCAATAAAAACTCCTGTGTGTGTCTGTGTGTGTGTGTGTGTGTGTGTGTGTGTGTTACAGCTAAAGTGGAGTCTTTCAGTATTTCCTGTACCAAAAGTTTAAATGTCACCTACAACACATTTTATTTTGCAAGGAAACATAATGGCTTCCTCTTTTCCCACGTGTTAGGTACCTTTAGAAGAATGGATTACGTTCATGAAAAAACCTCCAAGGAAGTAATTATGATGAACTTCAGCGATATCTTTTCTTGAGAGATTTACAGTTACTTAGCAAAATACATTTGGCACAGAGAGTTAATCTTGACCCCATTCGGCCACTTTAAGTTGTAAAGTTTTAAGAGTACCCACTGGGATAGGCTCCAACCCCACCATGAGAAGTGGAAACGAGGGGATGGATGGATTTTACACTACACCTAAATAATACCTACACTAAGACATATCTATTGATTCTGACAGTTCATTATGTGAAAAATCTCTTAAATTGATTTCCGAGTGATAATGACAGCTATTCTTTCAGCTGGAACATCAGATTAACTATTGGAAATATTAAGGAAGGGGCACTGATATGGTTACAATAAGAGGACAGGCCACCCACAATATCAAGACCGTTGACAGACTCATCTAAGCACCCACCCACCTCCACCCCCTGACGTGACACAGCTGGTTAATCTTCAATTCTTTCTTTCCACTTATGTAACCTGTGACTGTGCATGTCAGACACCGGTTATTCACTTCAAAATGAAACATGTGTCCAGTTCAAGAAAATCAGTAAAACACAGAATCTGCTGATAAAAACATGGTTTATTTAGAACAACAGGTTTATGTATCTCACAGTGATATTCACTGAATGTTGAAGTGTTGATTAATGTGGTTTGCAGGCCAGGATGCAGTAATAATCCAGTTCAAGTTCCACTTCAGTGTCAGGAGACGTGACTCCCATCTCTTGAAGGAACCTGTAAGAAGATCAGTGACACCAAAAAGTGTGAGTCAGATCACAATAACAGGCACGGGCCAGTTAAATATCTGAATTTGTGTGTGCAGGTGACCTCCTCTCAGTGTTGGACAGCAGCTCTTCAGCACCTTTGGGGTCTTTCAAAGCGTAGGCTTGGAACATGGACCAGCTTTGCATGAAACCCACCAGATGCCTCACTGAGATCAAGGACTTTGCTTGAAAACAATCAATCCTGTCGGATCAGTAAAATAATACAATTAATCTGATGAAAAAGCACCAATAATGTCTCCTATAAGGCACAAGATTAGTTTTACACACAGCTGAAAAAAACATTCCAGCCTAAGTTTGTATTGTTGGCAGTGAGTTTCCTCTGAAGTAACAAGTTAATGCTGTTTTTGTGCTTAAGCGGTTTTTATTTAACCATCACAGAGGTAGCATAAAGACAGGGATGTGTTTGTGTTTACCTCTCTTTATCTGGAAAGGGGATGGCAGAGTACAGCGGGTCCAGCTTACCGTCAGCTACAGCTACTGGGTTGCTCATGTACGGCTGCAGCGCCTGCTTCACCTGGAAGTGAGTTCATAGAGGTGTGAGATGGTACTGCACCATTTGTTATGTGACTGTCTGCAAAAGCTGTCAAAGTAGTACATCTCTAAAAAGACAAACAAATGATACATTAAAGCAGTGAATGGTGGAACTGCTGCGAATAGTGACTTTACAAAAATATGAGATTCTCAAAACAGTCAGTGCCCAGTATTATTCTTCAACAAGAGACATTTACCAAAGTACAAACATTTTAAAATAAAAAGTTATGCATTTTATAACAGAGAGAAAGCTTAGCTGTAGTGTTCGATTTTGTTAAGAGACAGAATTGCTGGCTCTTTCCCCAAGCCTTTAGTCAACGCTACATTAGGCAAACTATATTTAGTTGGGTGTTCCACCTTAAAAGCCAGTCCAGTGCTGGCTGCTGTGTTTGTCTTGGTGTTTATCATTTTTGTCTTTAATTTTAAATTGCTGTACACTTCACTTTTATTGTTATTATACATCTTATCTATCTGTACATCTCTATTTATAGATCTATATATGTTTGTGTTTGCCTCTGAGTGGATGCAATCATGTGGCACACGGGTCACAAATCACAACACAACTTTGCTGCTTTTATTTTTAAGTAACTACTTTTTTTTAAAATGTATGTAGATGTGCACAAAGGAATGCACCGTCACTGTTCCTGAAAGTTTCTAGCCCCGAGAGATGTCACAGTGACAAAAGAAAGACTGATGTAAATACTTCTAAGTATTTACTGAAGTCAGAAGTAAAGCTGTGTGGTTCGTTTGTGGAAAGCAGATTTCTGTGGTGAAAGATTACAGTTTGAATCATCATGAATGAGACTAAACACAGTGAAATACAAGAACTTCATGGAAGCCGAGCAGGAACAGGGATCTGAAACTCTTCTTGGAAAGCAACAAAAGCAGCGTTTTTGCACCAGGTTTTGTCAGCGCTAAAAATTAACCACGTTGCTGATGTTGAAACTGAGATAATTAACTTCACAGACAGTTTGTTGCACTTTGATTCGCTACAGATAGATTACTTCAGGACAGTATCAGTGCTCGAGTTTTATTCTCTCACATAAAGACACGTGCTCAGAAGATGTTTGAATCCACCTTCACATGTGAACAAACACTGTCAGTGATGACGTTTAACAAAACTAGACACAGATCCTCAGTCACAGCACTGAATCTGACTCTAAACAGACCAGATTTCTCTCACTGAACATGAAAATATACTGAAAAACTGCAGCTGAAGTAATTAAACTTCAAGAAAATTTACAAATGACGCTTTGTATGAAGTGAAAAGAACTGGCATTTTGCAAAAAAGTGTTCTTTGTCACATTCATGAGCTGATTCTGTCTCAGACGCTGCAGGCTCTTTGGCAAAGTCGATGTTTGATTGCCAAGGTGATAATGCTCATGCACACATGGATGTTTGAGTAGAACAGGACACTTTCAGGGAGAGATCCAGGAGCACTGAAAGGAATCCAACGGTGCACATGGGAATGGACTAACACTACTCTGATTATCAGTGTGCACCTACCTCTTCATAGATGTTTTTGAGCCTGTCTCCACAGTTCTGGTAGGTGGGTTTGGTGTTATAATCGCTGAAGCCCAGCAGAGCCATGCAGCCTCTGGGTTTCAAGACCCGAGCTGCCTCTGCCAGAAACCTCGACTGATCAAACCAGTGCGCTGCTGAAGCTGCCGTCAGCAGGTCTACAGATCCATCTGAAAATGGAAGCTCCTCTGCTGTCCCCTTTCTGCAAATGCAACAGACACAATACACAACCTGCCCATGTAAAGGGATCCTTCTACCTAGTCAGCTAAAAGCTGATCAGCTTGATAATACTCAGGAAAATATATTGCGGTGAAACATGAAGGAAGTACTCAACAAGTGATTTACAATAGAAATGTTCCTCAAGCTGTGGACTTGGCAGTTATAAGAGAAATGTGGACATGGTCTTGAAAGAACAGTTTGACATTAAGAAAACTTTTATTTACTTTCTTGCTGTGAGCCAGATAAGAAGGCAGATACCGCCCATGGCATGATATTGCAAATCACTTGCTCGAAGTACTTTACTGTACACACTCCTACAGGCTGCAGCCCGGAAGCTCTCCTACCTGTACGTGATGTTGGGGTGCCCTGGCACAGCTCTAGCCTCTTCCACTTGACACTCACTGATGTCAAGACCCACTACTTCCTTGAAGTGCGGTGCCAGTAGACGTGAATTCTGTCCCGTTCCACATCCCAGATCCACCGCCAGCTCATGTGGCTGTCCCTTCTGGAGTTGCAGAAAGGAGTTTGCTACTTTTTAATGTCTTTCCTTAGGAAAGGCCTTCATATGTGAAGATAATTTGCACATTATATTTTAAGCATACCTTTTTATCTAAGTACTGAATAATAATATCCTTGAGCCCTGCTGGAGGTGTAAAGCGATACTTTTGGTAGATGGAAGCATGATCCTTCCCTTCAAAGAGCCGGTATGCCATGGAGTTGCCTTTTCACTCTTCTCTTTACAACTGCGGCCTTTTAATCTGGGCTGTAAAGCAGCCTTCTTTGTGGAGCAAAGTTCGCCCGTATTGCCCTTCAGCCTCCTGTTTGACTTTAATTGCTTTTCTGTTAATAAAGCTTCTGCATGTCTTCTCTTGTCTTCTTGCTACAGTCTCTGTTAGAGCTGCTTTCTGTCCGGACACACACTGGACTCCTGTTTTTTCCTGCACTGACGTTTTTCCACATTAATCAAAGCATTAACAGGAAAAAAAATCACTGAACTGAAGCTGCAGTCTCAAACATGAGAGCAGAGATACGTTTAAAACACTGAGGGAAGAAAAGCAGAAAGTAAAACCGATGAAGAAAAAATGCTTCTTACGAGTTGAAAGGTGTCTCTGAAGCCAGGAACTAAACTCAGCTGCAGATTTGCTAACAGTGCACAACAGGGGCAGGGCCTCTTACTTAACCCTTTCATGGGACAATTTCTACAGACTGTACTGTCTCATACTGGAACATTAACAAAATAGAAAAGTGGAGAACACACTACAGTTTTAGTCACTGTATTGCATGATTTCAAGTGAGAACGCAAAACATACTTATGATTTTTATTATTATTTTTCCTGTCACCCATTTTACTGTACGATGGCACTTAATACCCCAAATTCCTTACAGTATGTCTTCAAGATATACAGTTAAAAAAAAGGTTTATCTTAGCAAAGGACACCTGGCTATGATTATATTATAGCCGACTGCTGTGATAAAATGCTTTGTCATAACCTCGACCAAGCAGGTTATGTTTTTGAGTGTCTGTGTCATACAGGATAGTTTTGAATGAAACTTTGTAGGAGTGTAAAGTTATGTTAACAATCCAGTAATAATTCATCAGTGTGTTCAAGCTCCAGTTAATGATTTATTGGTTAAAAATTGCCAAAAGGCCTCGTAAAAATATCATGTCACATTTGACCTCTGACCTCTGCTTTAAGGTCAATAGATTCATCTGATGGTCAAAGTGAGAAAAATGCATTATAAAAGGTATTTAAGACTATGTTTCTTACTGTCATTATTTGCATTAACAACATATTGATATGTAGGGAATGATATATGAGGATTCTAAATATCACTTTGGACCTCTGACCTCTTCTTCAAGATCACATAAGGTCAAACTTTCAGAAAATGTCTTTTGCTTTGCTTAAAATTCTACTAACTTTGTTTGTGCTGGCAACATTTAGGACTTTAGAATCTTATTTGGGAATTTTGTTTCTACCCCAAAATGTGCTATATCTTCATAGAAAGTATTGCACAGTACAGTAAGATATTATACAAGTTATTCATATTCAGTTATTTAAAAATTAATACCCATTACCAACGCCGACATAATGTTCATATAGTCAAAGTAAACATCTGTCATGCTTCCTTTATCTGACATTTACTACACTACAAACAAAACAAAACAAAAGGAACATATACAGTATTAGTAGTAGTAACACTGTTCCCTTAAAGGTAAATACTGCTATGGGCCCTTTTATGCATATACAGTGTAGCATAAACGTATGGAATAGAGTTTATGACTGCTGCCATCATAGAGTCTCACAAACATGTTCATTAGGTCAGTCAGCTGGTTTCACTCTATGTTTGTCATAGTTTGCGATCTTCTCTTGACCACTTACACTGAAAAACATCTTTGTTTTGATTTGGTAACCCAGCACAGCCCTCTGGGCGTTGCAAAGTGTGTATAATTGCTCTTGTGGGATAATGAAGGTAATGACCTGTTGACCATTTCCAACTTGAGCAGTGAGCCATCCCATGGGTTCTCATTACTTTCAGCCTCATCAAACATTGAACCAGGAGATGAATTAAACGTTATTTGACTACAGCTCACCCAAGTTCACTTTACTGACACTAATCACCCAAGCTCTGTGTTTTGGCACCTAAGGCAGATACACGTGGGGGTTCATGGCCGTGATGGGCATCTAGAAGGGCCGAGGGACTCACGCAATTCTTTTCAGTGTCCTTGCATCATTCATGCCCCTGTGTGTGTTTTTGATAAGTTGTTTTAAACGTTTGAAATTAAACAGATTTTGTCTGTCCTATAAATCCTTCATGCATGTGAATCCATCTTTAGTATTCCATTATGCATCACTCTATCCACCTAAATACACATACAGGGAGTTAAAAGTAAGGACCTGAGACCTCAAATGTGATTTGGAATATTGAACCCGATAAGTCCTTCCCAAATAAGCATCATCAGTTATTTCAGCCCAGTTATCCCAAAACAACATAATATATGTTTACTGCTGTCCACCATTTCAGAAGATCAAAAGTAATTGTTTACTGTAGTTGTGTTTAAATAGTAGTTGTGTTTTTAAAATGTGGAATAAAGTCCCAGACAAAGATTACTGAACATCAGCCTTGAGAGGCTCTGTCAGGCCTTTACTTTTGTTTTAATACCTGAAAATGTTCTGTGAGGTTGAGTTCAGGTGACTGACTTGGCCATTGAAAAACATCTATTATTTACTTTCACAGTATGCATATAGTATAGTCTGTAAACGCTTATCCTGCTGAGATCATGAGCTGTTCCTTCCTTTGTCTACATTTTTCTTTTTTCAATCATGTATAAATTCATCTTGGTTTCAGAATTGAAACCAAAACGTGCTAAAGCAATAATTTTTTGCATATGAAAACGGAGGGTTTTACTTACACATCACGCACTCAACTTGTCCCAGGCCGCGGTTTCCTTCCACTTTGGAAAAATCGCATAAAAACCGCTGGCAACAACAAAAACATTACAATCCACAAACACGTTTTGCTGATTTGATCAGCTGCTCATGGCACTTCCTACATTGGAATAAACGTCATCGCATTGTGACAGCACACATCAGCAAAACAGGAAGTGACGTCATCTTCGCAGGATATTTCTCTCTTATTTCCCCCCCTCTTGGGCCTTTCAAAAGTTAACTGGTGCTATTGAAAGTCATGTTTGACTTAACAGCTTCTATCACCAGCAGTTAGCTACCCACGCTCACAAATCTGTCTCTTTAACACAAATCTCTAGTCAGCCAATCAGAGGCAGTGTTTAAATACAGCGGCCTCTGACGTCATTGGTCATTTCCAGGTTCAAACTCTTCTTCAGTTCCCAAACCTAAACAAACAGTGAGTTAAACAGCCTAAAATCTTTCGTCTTTAATAAAATATTCTGTTTGGCTGCTCTCCCAGGTGTGACAACAAAGTTGAACCTCCAGACAACCATGAAAAGAGGATTTATGAGACTTAACTGATTAGAAGTTAGCAGGAAGTTAGCTCGCTGGTCTCCATCTAAAGATGATGTACCATGTTCTGACTAATGGATTTCTAAGAGACTAACATGTACTGTTCTGCAATCACTTTATGCATAAATGAAGATGGAAAAACTAAACAGCAGCAATGTTTGAAGGGTTATTAAAGTTGGGCTTGCTGGCATATAATGGTGTGCTACCTGGTGGCTAGCTACAAAGCTGTGTTAAGGATAATATAAATACATTAGGACAGCAAAGATGGAGGATGAGTGTTATCTCCTTTCCACTGAATAAAAGTCAATTTCAGGGTCCCTGATGGTCAGAGACAAATGCAATCATCCATCCATCCATTCGCTTCCGCTTATCCTTTTCAGGGTCGCGGGGGGTGCTGGAGCCCATCCCAGCTGTCATAGGGCGAGAGGCAGGGTACACCCTGGACAGGTCGCCAGTCTGTCGCAGGGCCAACACACAGGGACAGACAACCATTCGCGCTCACATTCATTTGCACCTAGTGACAATTTGGATTATCCAATTAACCTATCCCCACAAGCTGCATGTCTTTGGACGGTGGGAGGAAGCCGGAGTACCCGGAGGGAACCCACACAAACACGGGGAGAACAAGCAAACTCCACACAGAAAGACCCCGGCCTGATGGTGGAATTGAATTCAGGACCTTCTTGCTGTGCGGCAACAGTGCTAACCACCATGCCACCGTGCTGCCTAAATGCAATCATATGGCAAAAAAAGTCGCTGAAAATGAACCAAACTTTAGTCAAGAGAACATCTGACTGAACGAGGTTAGCCATTAATATGTTGCTGTGTTGTTTGGATTACTTGCTATAAAAAATTCCTGATCCTAAGCTTCATGTACAAATTCAAATCTTTGCCTCAGAGTGAAGCATTGAGCTATTTGATGTCTTCCAATCCATGAGCCCATGGGCTGCAGTTTCATCATTAGGAGTCTGTTTCAGAAAGCGGGTTTAGAAAACCCAGAGTTTTCATTAACTCAGGGTATATTTACTCAGAGTTTGCACTAAACCGGCTTCCTGAAATAGGGCCCTGGGACCCGTTCTTCGTACGTCGCTTACTACATCCAAGATCAAATGACACATCCAAGACCAAACCATCGCGCTAACCGTGAGCTCGCTAATCCGGTTCCCCGAACACACCTGCTGTTGACGATCAGTACAGCTGGATGAAGTAATGTGAGATCACTGGGTGTCGTAAAAGGGGCTACGCATCTGAAGGAAACGGTTTCCAGGGCCTAATCCGTGGATCGACTTCCTTCGAGGCGTGGACGTCTATCAGCAGAGAATGTACCTTCACCTATCAGCAGAGAATGTCCCTTAGTCTGTAACACAGTCAAATATATTCTCAAGTAATATTCAAGCATGCCATTCAGCGTGTTAGTACGAGCTCGGGAGCAGCTTGGGAGAACAAGAAAACAGAGACTGCTTCAGGTTGTCTTCCCAAATTGACTCAACTTTATTCACAAGTACAACAGTTTATATAGAGGGTAAAATTCATGAGACAGCAGATTATCAGTTTAAACCAGTACAGACCAAGATAAGGGAGCGTCTTCCTGCCCTTGGGTGAAGAAGCATCCTTTGTGTAGTGTATCAGTTCAGCTACAATTGTGATTATCTCAGCGACATATTTTCAAGGCACAAAACAAAGAGTTCTTACATTAGTGAAATCTGAAACAAACCATTTGGTCTTCAACAGGCATCTCCTAAAAGATTAAGAAACTAATGTAGCTGAGGGAGTGATCTCTGTGGTATTTCAACCTTGTACCAGCCTGTGATTCTCACACATCAATTCTTGGGTCAAAGAGAAAAATAACTAAAACAAAGGGGCCTTATTGAATGACAGAGTTTTCCTGCATAATGTCACTATAAAACAATATCCAGTAAATGCTCCCATGGTACTAAAATACCTAACAGCATCGATAGTAGAAACATTGATCGGCAACCCTCTGATTGGTCGGCGAAAATACGAAGGAGCGCGCTCGGTATTTTTCGGCAGCAGAGCAAGAACTCTTGATTGAGGGATTTCAGGAGTTTCAGAGTTTAATTAAAATGCAAGGGAACACTGCAAAGGCTGCAAAAGCAAGGAGAGAGAAAGTTGCAGAAAGTTGCTGACAAATTAAACTCGTAAGTAATTTAATAATAACAATAATAATGGAGTGGATTTATATAGCGCTTTTCAAGGCACCCAAAGCGCTTTACAATGCCACTATTCAGTCACTCTCACATTCACACACTGGTGGAGGCAGCTACGGTTGTAGCCACAGCTGCCCTGGGGCAGACTGACAGAAGCGAGGCTGCCATATCGCGCCATCGGCCCCTCTGGCCAACACCAGTAGGCGGTAGGGTAAATCTATTATATTACACTATATTATCCAATATTATATTACATTATATTTTATTATGTTATATTATATCCCCTTTCACATTAGAGCCACAACAGGACCCACTAGAACATGGGAACAGGTAAAAGTGAAACATAAGAATATTCTACAGAATGGTAATATTTATCACTTATATTGCTTTTAGTCTCTTGAAAAGAGACCCTGAAATAATCTGTTTGTTTGTTTATAACAACAACCAAGAAAAGGGCAGAGCAAAAACAGACAGGTGGTGGTCCTGCACCCCCTCGTCAACAAGTTGGTTAAGTAAATAATACCCTCACGGGAATATCGATATCTCTCTATGAGCACACTGTCGCCCTGAGCTAAAGGATTCTGTCTATCCCGCAATATACGCTGAATTCTGAAAACTCTCCTTATCAATCTTGCACCTTCCGCAATGGGTGGCTCGCGTATACGGACAGGATATGACTGCGACAGACTTCCCAAATCCACCTTCGCTTTTATAGCCGTGGTCTCTCATCTTGATTACACGAAGTAATTTGCAATTACTACTCTGAAATATGAATTACATCTGTAATAATCACATACATGTAATAGAATGTTAATAGTACATTTCCCTTTTTTAGGAAATGACCTGTATGTATCTGTGTGAAATCAATAAATGGATCAAGTGCTGCATTATCTTTAGTTACATTGATAATATTTATTTATGGTGAAACAGTGGTGGAATATCGCTGTTGCTTTCGTATACATGAAGCGGACATACCTGCGTGGCCGCGATCTAATCCTGTTTACATAAAGTAAACCTGCTCCCGAGCAGGTTTACGCTTACGGCTCTGTTGCTATGGCAGCAAGTCCCGGATGAGCTTCGGGGAACCGAACGATCCAGGATCATGCGAAATCGTCAACAATCAAATCCAGCTAATTTACTTAGCGAGGTACGAAGAACGGACCCCTGGGCCCTATTTCAGGAAGCCGGTTTAGAAAACTCAGAGTGAAAAACGATACTCAGGGTTGAGTAACCCCAAACTGTCCAACTCGGAATATTCGGTTTCAGAAAGGCTGATAACAATTAGTTCAGTCAACGCGGAGTTGCTTTAACCCCAAGTTAAGCGCGCGCACGAGGATACATAAAGCCCTGATTAGTGGAGCACAGATTAAGCGAGTCACCATGGAGATGGAGGGAAAGAAGGCGCGGTCAATGTATTTTACAGCGCTTGAGGCCAAAATACTGATGGCAGCATATGCTGATAACATGCAAATTCTGCGGAAAAAAAGTAACACAGCCTCAGCTGCAAAAGAAAGGGAGCATGCATGGCAAAACATAGAGTCAATGCGTGAGTGTTAATTTAAACATTGATCTAGGGATTTCCACCCATTTAACACGTTATTTTATTATATTTTATTTTATTTTTTATTTTATACATTTTATTTTGTGATGTGATTTGAGCGCAGGTGCAACCCAACAGGCCCCAAACGTTCCTGGCAGCAAGTAAAAATGAAATAGAAAAATATAGTCCAAACAGGTAAGGTGTAATTGTATTATGAGCCATAGTGCTTGGTCTGTTTGTCCGATGTAAATCAATTGCAGTTAGAGGCTACATTAATTTTCCCTCTGTAAGCACTTATTGAAATTATCTGAGCACATTACAAGTACATATTTGCTTACTCTGTATGCTCAAATGTGACCCGTTATAGCCAACAGAAAAAAAGCGGAGGCCCGAAAAACAGGTGGGGGTCCTCCACCACCACCACTCACAGAGGCTGAGCAGTTGGCTTCCACATTTGTGATAATGTTGGCAGCATCACATATGATCTTCACAGTGCAAGGAACACAAATTAGCATCCATTACTATAATGAAATAATTTGTTAGTTTGAAATGCTACAGGGAACTATGTACCTGTACATTAATGCTGTGGAAAGACTTCCTGTTCACATAGTCTCCTTCATTTACTGAAGGAGCAATGATTGGAATGTGAGTGCCATCTATACAGCCAATCACGCCTGGGAACCCTGAAAATAAATGTAAAATTTAAGTAGTAGTCCAAGTATCACCACATCATACATTAAGTTTTGGTCATCCTGATACCTGCAATTTTGTGGCATCCCTCTTTGATAAATCTTGTGGGTCTATGACCGGGGAACACCACAAACGTGTACAGGAGACGTTTCAGTGCAACTGTAACATTCCTGACTGCCCGACAGACGGTAGCCTTGGAAACGTGCTCAGCGTCACCAATATTATACAGAAAGCTCCCGTTTGCAAAAAACCGAAGTGCCATACAAATAATATGTACAGAACTGAGAGGATGTCCGCGATGTGTCACATGAGCAATATTAGGCCTGAGGATGTTATTCAAATAAATTATAGATTGTGCTGAAAAACGGTAACGTTCACACAGGAAATCATCAGGAAATGATAAAATGTCCAAACACGCTCTAATCACTCTCTCTCGGCGGAGAGCTCTGCGGAGAATTTGGGCTTCAACATCTACTGGCTCTTCAAGGAAGGGACACGCCATGTCTGACACTTCCTACAGTCAGGTTTCCGACAAAGAGGCGGAGACAGTCAGGGTTAGTTGAAGTAAACCTGCTAGGGGGCAGGTTAGCTTCACGGAGTGTGTCGTCATAGTGACTCACTCAGAATTAATCTAAACTCGCTTTGTGAAACCGGAAACCCAGAGTTTTCGTTAACTCAGGGTATACTTACTCAGAGTCTGCACTAAACCGGCTTCCTGAAATAGGGCCCTGGGCCCTGTTTCAGGAAGCCGGTTTGGAAAACTCAGAGTGAAAAACGACACTCACGGTTGAGTAACCCCGAACTGTCCAACTCGGAATATTCCGTTTCAGAAAGGCTGATAACAATTAGTTCAGTCAACGCGGAGTTGCTTTAACCCCAAGTGAAGCGCGCGGACGAGGATACATAAAGCCCTGATAAGCGGAGCACAGATTAAGCGAGTCACCATGGAGACGGAGGGAAAGAAGGCGCGGTCAATGTATTTCACAGCGCTTGAGGCCGAAATTCTGATGGCAGCATATGCTGATAACATGCAAATTCCGCGGAAAAAAGTAACACAGCCACAGCTGCAAAAGAAAGGGAGCATGCATGGCAAAACATAGAGTCAATGCGTGAGTGTTAATTTAAACATTGATCTAGGGATTTCCACCCATTTAACACGTTATTTTATCATATGTTATTTTATTTGTTATTTTATACATTTTATTTTGTGATGTGATGTGAGCGCAGGTGCAACCCAACAGGCCCCAAACGTTCCTGGCAGCAAGTAAAAATGAAATAGAAAAATATAGTCCAAACAGGTAAGGTGTAATTGTATTATGAGCCATAGTGCTTGGTCTGTTTGTCCCATGTAAATCAATTGAGGCTACATTAATTTTCTTTCTGTAAGCACTTATTGAAATTATCTGAGCACATTACAAGTACATATTTGCTTACTCTGTATGCTCAAATGTGGCCCGTTATAGCCAACAGAAAAAAAGCAGAGGCCCGAAAAACAGGTGGGGGTCCTCCACCACCACCACTCACAGAGGCTGAGCAGTTGGCCCTCAGCCAAAACAGTGGGCGCCCTGTGGCTGAAGGCATCTCTGCGGGGACATCCTCTGAGTCAATAACCCCGCAAGACACAAGTGCCTACATAAGGGGTAAATTCAAAATAATACATGATGTGCATACATCCTTTCTTCACAGTCACCTTTGCAGTGCTACTCATTCATTTGATAAACTCTTTACCATAATGGATTATTTTGTAGTGAAGTTATTTTCCTACTGATTTTGCCTTCCCTCAGCCTTGGTTGTCTTTGAGAGCATAATGACAATGAAGTGTAAGGTGCTTGGTATGTTTGTTAATTGCCATTTGGTCCCTTGTAAGTTATAAGTGACCTGTATAAACCTCATATTCTATCAGTTGATGGTGATGGTGTACTGCATCTGGTGCAGCCTCCTGTTGAGCCAGACCAACATGCAGTTGTGAGTAATACTCCACAGATTATATGAGTTTACAGTAGAACAGCAATGTTGTTTATTTCTTTACTACAGGAAAATAATGAAGAAACATTGACAGCTGTTACAGAGGAGGAAGCAACAGAGACACTTTATGAGGTTTACATCTTTTAATACTTTGTGTACAGGAAATACAGGCGACCAATAAAGCCAGTTGAACAAAAAATCTGTTTATTCTTCTTTCAACATGTTTAGGTGATGGGTCAAAGGAAATGATTGTGACATATGGTGTCTCTGACTGCTCTTCCATCTTGTATGTCCGTGGGAGGGTCAGGATGTTCATGGTTTGGATCACTGCTGATGTCTGGTTCAGAAGGACAGTGTTCTCCTCTAATTGTGGCAATGTTGTGAAGAATCACACATGCCACAATAATGTCACATGCCCTTTCTGGGGTGACCCTGAGTCTTTGCAGGCACTGGAACCGGGCCTTAAGCATTCCGATAATCATTTCAATTCTGGCTCTTGTCCTGCAATTAGCCAGATTATATCGCTGCTGTGGGCCCGGTTCAGGGTCAGGGTAAGGGGTAAGCAAATAGGGTAAACATGGATACCCCCTATCACCAAGCAAGTAGCCAGTGAACTCTCCTAAGACAGAAGGATACACTTCAGTTCAAATGTCCCTGAAGCAATTGGTCTTTATATATTTTAAAGTATTCTCAACTCACCATGTCCAAATTTTGTGCTCAGTGTACATTCACGGAATATTTGTGAGTCATGGACAGAGCCTGGCCACTTGGCTTCCACATTTGTGATAATGTTGGCAGCATCACATATGATCTTCACAGTGCAGAGAACACAAATTAGCATCCATTACTATAATGAAATAATTTGTTAGTTTGAAATGCTACAGGGAACTATGTACCTGTACATTAATGCTGTGGAAAGACTTCCTGTTCACATAGTCTCCTTCATTTACTGAAGGAGCAATGATTGGAATGTGAGTGCCATCTGTACAGCCAATCACGCCTGGGAACCCTGAAAATAAATGTGCAATTTAAGTAGTAGTCCAAGTATCACCACATCATACATTAAGTTTTGGTCATCCTGATACCTGCAATTTTGTGGCATCCCTCTTTGATAAATCTTGTGGGTCTATGACCGGGGAACACCACAAACGTGTACAGGAGACGTTTCAGTGCAACTGTAACATTCCTGACTGCCCGACAGACGGTAGCCTTGGAAACGTGCTCAGCGTCACCGATATTATACAGAAAGCTCCCGTTTGCAAGAAACCGAAGTGCAATACAAATAATATGCAATGAACTGAGAGCATGTCCGCGATGTGTCACATGCGTAATATATGGCCTGAGGATGTTATCCAAATAAATTATAGATTGTGCTGAGAAACGGTAACGTTCGCACAGAAAATCATCAGGAAATGATAAAATGTCCAAACGCGCTCTGATCACTCTCTCCCGGCGGAGAGCTCTGCGGAGAATTTGGGCTTCACGATCTACTGGCTCTTCAAGGAAGTGGCACGCCATGTCCGACACTTCCTACTGTCAGGTTTCCGACAAAGGGGCGGAGACAGTCAGGGTTAGTTGTAGTAAACCTGCTAGGGGGCAGGTTAGCTTCACGGCGTGTGTCGTCATAGTGACTCACTCAGGCTGCAGCTGAACTCGCTTTGTGAAACCGAAAACCCAGAGTTTTCGTTAACTCAGGGTATACTTACTCAGTTTTTCCACTAAACCGGCTTCCTGAAACAGGGCCCTGGTCTTAAAAATTTAGCTTAAAGACACAAACGAATATTGCTAAAAAAAACAACAACAACAACAACAAAAACCCCAGCGAGCTGACAATCACCACTGATTATTTTTAGAGGCTTGTTTATATTTAATTAAACAAGATCAAAACACAGAAAAAGACAACAGTGTGGTGGGGCGTGGTCTGCGGTGCCATGCGGACACACCTGCACGGCATCCGCAATCTGGCCGGAGAGTTAGAGACACGGGGATTCAGGGTTGTTGGTGTGTGTGGTGTGCGGCCTGCTGCTGAGAGCTGCAGGCCGCACTGTGTGAATAAAGTTGGCTCTCAAATCAAACCTCTGGACCTGTCATGCGTCATCCTTGTCACAAACAGTCTTAATGCAGTGGGAACTTGGACCAGGGTTGATACCATCATAACTTACCAAGCAAATTGTTGCTGACCATGTCCGTCCCTTTATGACCATAGTGTGCTCATGTTCTGATGGGTATTTCCAACAGGTTAACATGCCATGTCACAAAGACGGGATCATGTTGGTTTCCTCCACAGTGACTAGATTGCAGTCCATAAGAGCACTGTTCAGATGCAGTGGAATG
The DNA here is from genome assembly GCF_963969265.1 of Rhamphochromis sp. 'chilingali'. Classification (NCBI taxonomy): domain Eukaryota; kingdom Metazoa; phylum Chordata; class Actinopteri; order Cichliformes; family Cichlidae; genus Rhamphochromis; species Rhamphochromis sp. 'chilingali'. The sequence continues at coordinate 3,394,131 of NC_137941.1, forward strand.
GCAGGTTCTGCATCATGGACGTGCAGCAGACAAACCTGCAGTAACTCTGTGATGCTATCATATTAATATGGAACCTCTAAAATAAAGAATTAAGGCATTTTTGAAGTTAAAAAAAGGCTCAAACTGGATATGAACATGGTGTAACTGAGAAAGTGTCTGGTGAGTGAATCATGATAATACTGTGTACTTATTTGTATTTTTGTACACAAGTGCAATCATCAATAAAGTAAACTATCATTGTTTTAGATTCTCCATGGAACGATGACTGTCAGCTGCCATCATAAAGAGGCGCTCAGCACTGCTCTTAATCCTCAGTGGTTACCTGCTGTTCCACAGACCACACACACTGACAACACAAAGGACTTTCAGTTGTGGTGAGGCTTAGAAACGCTGAATTTATATTTTAAATATAACTGAGACTAAAAGTTGTTTATTTTCTAACTTGTCCAGATTTATTACAAATATTTTTAACCTGTTGTTTTACATAATTGGTTGGTTTGAAAATATTTCTGTTAAATTGTGTTGTTCTCTGTTGCTCATCTGTGGTACTGCCCATTGCCTATGGGGTAAATGGAAAACAATTCCCATCCACTATATTTTAATCTGACGATGTTTGTGTACATAGGAAAGTTCCGCTATCCGGCATTTGTTTTGTTTTTACTCTTGTATACGTTTATTATCTCAGCGAATCTTGTCATAATAGTGGTAATATCAAGAGAGAAAACCTTACACGAGCCTATGTATATTTTTATTATGTGCCTCTCAATTAACTCTCTGTATGGCTCTGGTGGATTTTTCTTCAGATTTCTAAGAGATCTTCTGTCTGACTCAAACTTGATTGCACATTCGGCTTGTTACACTCAGATCTATATCATTTACACCTATGCATCCTATGAGCTTACTATTTTAGGCATAATGGCATATGATCGCTTTGTTGCTATATGCCAGCCTTTGCATTACCACAGCAAACTAACTTCAAGGGTGATCTCCAAGTTGCTCGCTTTTGCATGGATCTATCCAGCCTTTTCAGTTGCAGCCTGTGTTTATTTGGCTTCCAGACTTCCACTGTGTGGCAATAAGATACCTAAGGTATTTTGTGCCAACTGGCCTGTTGTAAAATTGTCATGTGTCCCTACAGTGATCAATAATATTATTGGCATGTTTGTGAGCGTAACCACAGTGTTTCTGCCACTTGCTTTTGTCTTGTATACATATATGCAAATTTTCCTGGTTTGTAGGAAGCGCTCGTCACTGTTCAAGAGCAAAGTCATACAGAGCTGCCTGCCACACATTGTTACTTTTGTCAATTATTCCATTACTGTGTTTTGTGATGTTGCCCTCAGCAGAATTGACCTTGAAGAGCTGAATCCATTTCTGGGCATCATTCTGTCACTGGAGTTTGTTGTGATTCCCCCCATTTTAAATCCTCTCATGTATGGTTTAAAGTTACCAGAAATTAGAAAGTGTATCCTAAGAAACTTATCATGCCTAATTAGATAAATGTCATATGACAAAGAAAATAGTGTAAAAGAATCTGTGCCGTTTCTAATAAAAAGGTTATTTTATTATCAACTTAAAAGAATTAAATAGGGATTATGGTTCTGCTAAGAATGACTTTATTTTAATATGTGAGTAAATGCGAATAGATTCATGTTTCAGCATTTATATTAACGCATGTTCCTGTGCTGTGACTGTTTCAGAAAAACAAACTGAAATAAAGAGTTGAGTTAAAAACAACAACAACAAACATTTGTGATGTGCTTCATACATATTATTAATAAAAATGTGTAAATTCATTATATGTGTTTTCTTGTTTATGGACAACATATTACTTTTAAAAGGGAATAATTAATAAATGTGATGTTCTCCAGCAAATGATAAAATTAGCATTTTGTTAATTTTACACACTTTAACAGCTCTGTCACATAGAATTCATACAGCTCCACATTTATCACACACATGTTCACTTTTGGTAGAGTCAAAGTTAAATTTCAGACCAAATGATATAAAATCATCTAAAACAATTTTATGCAGGCCGACTCCAATATGCACTGTAAATTAAAAATTAAATATTGACCGTTTAAGAGCATTTCACAGAGAGAGAACATATTTTTTGTTTTTTTTTAAATTGGTAAGAAACTATTATTGAACTGTTGCATCATCATGACACTGAGTGATAGGAAGTTGCTTTTTGTGCCTTAAATCTTTTTATATTTCAAGTTTTTTGGCACTAAAAAATAAAAAAAATTTTATTTTTACATGTAATTTACAAATTATATATCTCAGAGAATTCGTCTAAGGCAAATGATTAACACCCATTACAAAATGCACTCTGTGTGGAAACTTCACTGACATTTTATGTTCATAAGTAAAATAAAAGAGGAAAAACCTGATATCATCTTTGTTCTGCTTGTTCAGATTTACCTGTAAAAGTTTTCGGTGATTTTACTGGATTTTCTGACCAGTTTTATATATGTGCAAGATCATTTAAAGTGTCTGAAGAACAAAGGGGGATAATCGTAAATCGCAATGAAAAATATTTATTTCAGAGTATACCATAAAGGCATAGTGTTATAGCCGTTGTCATATATACTTGTTTTTGCGGTACCTGGAGAACTGCCTGTGACAGAGGTTTACTTGCTTCCCCGTGTTTATTATTTTGTCTATTTGTTTATTATTTTGGCCTCGGCTCACCCTGAAGTGCTGACTGTCCTGTGTGGTTGTTGTTTTTTTCCCTTTCTATAAATAAAACCATGTAGTGACAGAAGATTGTCTCCTGTGGCTGCTTGGGTCCTGCTTGGAGCAGGTGCCTCATTCCTGCTATGACCTGACCCCCAGACAGGACTAAACTGGGACCGGATGCCAAAGTGCCGGAGGCTACTGACATGCTCCCTGCTAGCGTGCAGGCTGATGGTAAATGGACTGGTTCTTACATAGCGCTTTTCTAGTCTGAGCACTCAAAGCGCTTTACACAACTTGCCACATTCATTCATTTACACATATTCGCAGAGGCACTCTTTTCTATGTGCTTTCTATCTAAGTGCCTTCTATTGAATGATGCAGCTGGGGACCCTCAAACAGCTTTGTCCACTGAGGATCTCTGCTTAACCCTCTGTGTAAAACAGATGGAGGCCCGCACTAAACAACTTGAGATGCAAGCTATGCATCTCGGGCTTTGGACTTAGAGAAAAGCTCACGTGTTGTTTCCATGCCTGTGTGTGGTCATCCCAGCACATCCACCACTATTTCTATATGTTTTGACATCACAAAGCACATTCAACTAGTCCTTCCATTTCGTGAAGACAAAGTTGGTTCATATTTCAACAACTGCAAGTTGTCCCAAGGAGTTTTGGCTGCTTTTATTATACCGTAAACTGGTTGGTAAAGCCCAGGAGGTTTATACCAGTTTGTCGGTTGTTTAATTATGAAATTGTAAAGAAAACTGTGTTACAAACATAGGAGCTTATCCTGGAAGCTTATCAACAAAGATTTAGGAAATGTGAAAAAACTTCCAGTCAATCATTGCATCAAAAACAGTATCACATTGCTGGAAAGAAGAATTTGTAGATTCTACAAAAGTCTACAAAACATTGGACCAGGTCTCCATTCTTATGGAACTATTGGAGGTTTCATGGGTGACTGACCAACCAGTCAACATGTGTTTTGTGTAAGGGTAAGGTTACATCACACTGCAGAAAATTGGAGAAATAGCTGGGTTGTTGAGGCTTCATGAGTGGACTTCTGCTTTGAGGAGCTTGATCACTTTTCCAGAATGGACTAAGGAGGGAGTGCAGGCTGGAATCTTTCCCTTATGGAATAGGAAAGGTAGAGAGTGAGCAGATGGCAGAGTAACAGGTAAGTAACAGGTAACAGGTGCAAACAAGTCTTTTTTCCACAGAGTTACTAAGAGGCAAAGACAAAGCAACATTCACAAGAACTTCTACTGTCTTTCTAGTGACTTCAGCAAACGGCAGAGAGCCTGATCATTATCACTGAAGCAACAACGATCTGACTGGACTACGAAAGACTACAAACAAAAAACAAAAGAAAACCACAACAAGCCCTGGACAATTATGTTTAATTGGCATATGTGTAAGAAATTCCTAACAGTATTATGAAGAAAGCATTTTTTTAATAAAATTGTACTGCCTCTGCTATGGTTGGGCAGTCAGCTAAACTCCTTCCCCACATCAAGACTCTGATGACACGATTCCCGGTTCACAGGTTTATTGACACAGGGAAAGGTGAAACTGTAACAAACAGTACAAGGCATAATCACTGTACTTATTCACCATGTACATATATAACGATGAAAATATATTAACCCAGTTTTTTAATATGTCAACATGCAATGTTCATATGAATTACTTCCCTTTTTAAGTCAAATACAAACATCAAATTATGATTTTAACAAGTCTTACTATAATGAATGCCTCCAATTCGTTTGTCATTCCCCTTTAACTAGCTCCATAAGCGATTGTTAGCTTAAACTGCACAAGATAGGTTTTATCATTAAACTTACAGAAAAATGAACTTACTTGAAAGAAAGTGGTCTATACATGCACATAAAATATAAAACAAGTCTATACATACCCACAATGCTACCAAAGGCATAGGATGTATGTGGATGCCACTGGATTTATCTGGCTAAGGCCACAATGCTGCAAATGCCTTCTCCTTAATTCACAGACTTACTTCCTGTTTACCGACGACATCATGTCCTATTACAGACTACAGGTTTTAAGGTGGCACCAGAGAGTTACAATTGCATATTTAAACATTTACCAAATCCAAGAAAACAGTCTACCTTAAAAACTTTTGATATCAGAACACTCCCCGCCTGGCGTGATTAACGCCACCACACTTTGTCAATGACAGTTCAACACCTAGACATCTGAAGCCAGAAGAAGTACTATTTCTGTAATGGGTCTCACAAACAATGTTTCTCCTCCTGGCTTGATGACCTTGACCTCGACCTGGCGAACTTTACCATCTTTGCTTTGGAAGGTTTGTGTTACCAGACCAAGTGGCCACTTATTTCTTTGTACTTGACTGTCCTTGAGGAGAACAACATCCCCTGGCTTAATGTTTGGGTTAGATGACTGCCACTTCCTACGTGATTGCAATGTTGGAAGGAACTGCTTGCGCCACCTGTCCCAGAAGGTGTTGGACAGCTGCTGGACTTGTCTCCACTGATGCTTGTAGAGGTCAGCAGCTCCAAACTCTCCTGGAGGAGCAGGAACACAGTTTACCTTCTGTGTTAGAAGAGCAGCTGGCGTAAGAATGAAGAGTTGTCGGGGTCAGTTGTTACAGGAACAAGAGGCCGGGCATTAATGATGCCTGCTACTTCTGCCATGAAAGTTACCAACACTTCATGGGTAAGCTTCCCCTTGAGCTGGAGGAACATGGAGTCAAGAATCCTTCTATCCAGACCAATCATCCTTTCCCACGTTCCACCAAAGTGGGAGGCATGTGGAGGGTTGAATGTCCAAGAGCATCCTTGGGCTGACAGATAAGACTTGACGCCATTGTGGTCGATGTTAGAGGGTATCTTCAAGGACTGACAAGCACCCACAAAGTTAGTGCCTCTGTCTGATCGAATACTTTTGACCGGCCCTCTAACTGCTAGAAACCGCCTTAATGCGTTGATAAAGCTGGATGTGTCGAGGGATTCTATGACTTCAATATGTACGGCTCTTACGCTCATACATGTAAAAATCACGGCCCACCTTTTGCTGTGTGAGAGGCCTCCTCTAGTCCGGCGTGCAGAAACACTCCAAGGACCAAACACATCAAGGCCAACATTTGTGAAGGGAGGGTCTGTTGAGAGACGATCTGCTGGAAGGCTGGCCATTTTTTAGCAGCTTACTGGAGCTCTAAGTCTTCTGCATGTCACACATCGGTAGATGATGCTGCTCACTTTTCTCTTTCCACCAACTATCCAAAATCCAGCTGCACGGACGGCCCCTTCCGTAAAGAGATGCCCTTGATGGTGAACTTGTTCGTGGTACTGTCTAATGAGCAGGGTTGCAATATGATGATTCCCTGGAATAATCACAGGAGTCTTCTCACTCTGAGCAAGACTCGAATAGTGAAGACGACCTCCGACTCTTAGTAGGCCATGTGCATCAATAAAGGGATCGAGACTTTTCAGAGGACTACTTCTGGGAACCTCTTTGTGTATTATGATACATTTGATCTCCTCGCCATAAACCTCTTCTTGGACTGTTCGAATGATGATGTCTGAGGCTTGGGTGGATTCCTCAACACTAAATCCTGTCTTACAAAGATGCCAGCCCTTACAAGGTTTGTTTGTTGTGATCATGTTGTAACAACTGGCAATATGTTTCAGATGGGCGATTGCCCGAGTCAGTGACTGCCACGAAGAAAACTTGGTGAATCGTTGGGACCCAAGTTGCTTGGATGCTGTGGCAGAGCTTAATGTGGACACAAGCGGTCGGATGTCTGGATCTGAACCTGGGTCCACAAGATCAAAGGTGATGTCAGGGACGTCTTGCTCTGGTTTGGACAGAAACCTGGGTCCACTAAGCCAGTTGATGTCTTTTAAAGTGCCTGCAGCAACCGAACGTGTTGCATGGTCTGCAGGGTTCTGGTTTGTGGCCACATAGCGCCACTGGCGTGGACTGGAGGATCTTCGAATGCGCAGGACCCGATTACTTACGTACACATAAAAACGCCTGGTCTCATTACAAATGTAGCCCAGAACCACCTTACTATCTGTGTAATAAGTCACAGCATTAAGCTGAAGATCAAGTTCTGCTGAGATCAGGTCTGACAACTCCACAGCCAGTACTGCTGCACAGAGCTCTAATCTCGGGATTGTGTGCTCTGGACGAGGAGCCAGCTTGGCCTTTCCCATGACAAACCCCACATGCTGGTTTCCAGCAGTGTCTGTGACTCTAAGATATGCTACTGCAGCAATAGCTTTTGTTGAAGGGTCAGAGAAAACACACAATTCTCTGTTGACAGCTGTCGATGGTGAAGTTTCAGTGTAGGGTCTGGGTATTGTCAGACTTGACAACTCTGTCAGTGAAGCTCTCCACGAGGCCCAAGCTTCCTCCTTGTCTCGAGGTAATGGCGCATCCCAGTCACCATTCTCAGCAGTGAGCTCTCGCAGAATGGCCTTGCCTTGTATGACAACTGGTGCTACAAACCCAAGAGGGTCGTAGAGACTGTTAATGATAGATAAGACTCCCCGGCGAGTATAAGGTTTTGTCTCCTGGGAGACACTGAAGACAAAGCAATCTGTTTGAAGGTTCCAGTTGAGCCCGAGACTGCGCTGCATCGGTACTGTGTCTGCATCAAGGTCAAGATCTTTAAGGTCACTTGCATAGTCTCTTGAAGGAAAGGCTCTCATGACCTCCTTCTTGTTTGCTGCGATCTTATGCAGCCTCAGGTTAGACCTGGAGAGGACATCCTGTGTCTTCTTTAACAAGTTGATAGCTGCTTCGACTGTAGGCAGAGACTTCAGTCCATCATCTACATAAAAGTCTCGCATCACAAAATGCTTTACATCAGGGTCAGCATGGAACTCACTGACCTGAACGGATTGATGCAGGCCGTAAATATCCACTGCAGGCGAGGGGCTATTCCCGAACACGTGGACTGTCATGCGGTAGTCCACGATATCTTTGGAGAGGTCATTATCACGGAACCATAGAAACCTCAAGAAGTTTCTGTCCTCTTCTCTGACCAAGAAAGAGTAGAACATTTGTTCTATGTCTGCTGAGAATGCAACAGCTTCCTTTCTAAAGCGAATCAATACACCCAGCAGTGTGTTGTTCAGATCAGGCCCCGTCAACAGCACATCGTTGAGTGACACACCATTGAATCGAGCACTGGAGTCAAAAACTATTCTGATCTTCTTTGGTTTCTTGGGATGGTACACACCGAATGTTGGTAAATACCATCGCTCTTCCTCCTCACCCAACGGAGGAGCCAACTCTGCATGACCATTTTTGAACATCTGTTCCATGAAGCTAAGGAAGTGTTCCCTCATTTCAGGCTTCCTCTCAAAGTTGTGAATGAGAGACTTGAGACGCTTCAGTGCCTGAGGCCTGTTGTTAGGAAGCTGCTGACGTGGACTTTTGAAGGGTAAAGGGGCTACCCAGCTGTTATTTGTGTCTTTCTGTAGTCCAGCCTTCATTATTTTCATGAATGAAGCGTCCTGAATTGAAGGAGCAACTTGGTTATCCTCTTTGGTCCTCTTGAACACATTGCATCCAAGATGGTCAACATCGCAGATGGACTCTTGCTCAGGACATGTTGGAAGATGGTCTGCAACCTGGATGGCGCTGTACCTTTCTTTAACACAAAACACATTAGGGCATGGGTTAAAGATAGATGGCCTTCGCAGCTCTGTGGTATTTGTATAGAAGGAGCTGATTGCTGATGGCCTATGGACACTGCCAAGACACACGTTGCCCACAACAACCCACCCCAGATCTAACTTCTGAGCATAGGGCTGGTTGTGTGAACCATTCACCTGTTTGCGGACTTTATGTACTCTGATAACGTCCCGCCCTAGAAGAAGCATGATCTGGGCATTTGGGTCCAGATCTGGGATGAGGTGTGCCAGTGACTTTAAATGTGCATGATGAATAGCGACATCAGGGGTTGGGAATTTCATTGCATTCTGTGAGACTGGGTAATGGAATGCGGACAGTCCCATCAAGAGATTCCACCTCATAACCACTTGCCCTCCTACCTGATGATTCTTTTACTCCTGCACATGTTCTCAGTATGTATGGCGCACATGGGCTTTTGTCACCAAACACTTCAAAAAACTGTGAGCGAACTAACGACCTGTTGCTTTGCTCATCCAAAATTGCATACAGCTTCACTGCTTTTTCTCTGTTCCCAGCTGGATATACCTTCACAAGGCATATTTTGGAACAGGATCGGTCCATCAGATCTCCCCCGCAAACCTTTGTGCATTTGGCTGTGATGTCCGATTGAGGCAAAGTTTCAACTTCCTCCCCGCCATGGTCTGGAGCAGGGTCCTTCACTTCTATCCAAGGTGCAGGTCCTGGATGTAGAGCTGTGTTGTGCCTTTCACTTTTGCACTCAGAACACTGCACTTTGACCTTGCAATCCCTAGCAAGGTGTGATGATGCTGAACAGCATTTGAAACACAAATTGTGCTCCTTCAAGAACATCTTGCGCTCATCAATCGGTTTTTCTCTGAATGCACGACATTTGCGTAATGGGTGTGGTTTCCCATGAATGGGGCATACTTTATCACAATCATCAAGCTTTGATGAGAACTTACTAGAATCAGAACTAGCTCTGGAGGATACGTCCGTTTTACAGACTGAGATTCCTCTATGCTTGTTTGGCTGCCACGCTAACTTTTCAGTCCTGGGGCTGATGTCTGTCTGAGTGATGAAGTTGAAGCTTGGATCGTTGGCAATGCTAGCCTCCTGGCTAACAAACTCTACAAAAAAGGTAAAGGGCGGATACGGCACATGCTCTCGCCGCTTGTACGATGCGCCAGCTGAAGCCCACTTTTCTTGCAGACGAAAGGGGAGCTTCTGCACGATTGGGTTGACACCTCTTGCTGTGTCGAGGAATGAAAGTCCAGGTAGGTCTCCTTCATCCTTAGCCGAAAGAAGTTCCATCAGAAGATCACTCAACTTTGTTAACTTAGCATAGTCTCGATTTCCTACCTTTGGAAATGTGTCAATGCGCTTGAAGAGAGAATCCTGTATTGCCTCTGTTGAGCCGTAGGTTCTATCAAGTCTTTCCCATATCATATCCAGCCCAGCTCCTGGATGATTAACATGAATTGCTCTGATCTGCTCTGTGTGTTCTTTTGACTCCTTGCCAAGCCACTTTAAAAGAAGATCCATCTCTTCACTCGCAGTCAAATCTAAGCCACTGGTTGCAGATAGAAATGAGCGTTTCCAGGCTCTGTAGTTCTGTGGCTTGTCATTAAACTGAAGTAAGCCTGTAGACACAAGTTCACGGCGTGCAAGATATCTCACAAAATCATTTGGGTTGGGGCTGCCATAGTTGGCGTTAGGAGATATGGGATAGGCTGAGGGAAATGCACCACTATAGTCATTTTGAGATCTGAGATTCTGGGTTGGAGTAGCAGAACTGTGTTCAAATCTTACTTGTCGTGGCTCGTGAACATCTTCTTCCTTACAGATCTGAACTCCATGTGAGCTGGGGAACGGCTGTGATTTTGTTGGCGTAACACTTTCATGCCGCTGATGCTCTGTCTCTGATACTTTGCCTTGGTCCGCAACATACTGTTGTGTTCGTTGAATAGTTTCTAGAGGGTCAGAATCTAGTACACGGTCACAACTACGTCTTTCACTATTGATATTAGCTGCAGCTTCTAGCACTTCTGCCTCCGCAATGGCTGCAGCAGTTTCTTTCTTATATTCTAGCATTTGCATTGAGGCTTCCAATTTAGCCTTTTCTAGTTTTAGGTTTATTTCCTCCTCAGCATAAGAAAGACGAGCCTTTGCTGCTTCTGCACGTGCTCGTGCCTTGGCTGCAGCAGATCCAGTTGATGATGCATAGGAGTGCACAGAAGGAGCGTGCGAATGCGTTTTTGACATGGTTGTTTCTTCTGACTGGGACTGAACAATTTCTCAGCGAATCTCTGCTTAGATGTGCTAATTGTCCATTAGTTGATTGTGATGATGGTCTCCCTACCATCTGTCGGCGTTTCCACGTTATCTTGCCCGCTAGGAAGTGTGGTTTCACTGTACTGTCTCTGCTATGGTTGGGCAGTCAGCTAAACTCCTTCCCCACATCAAGACTCTGATGACACGATTTCCGGTTCACAGGTTTATTGACACAGGGAAAGGTGAAACTGTAACAAACAGTACAAGGCATAATCACTGTACTTATTCACCATGTACATATATAACGATGAAAATATATTAACCCAGTTTTTTAATATGTCAACATGCAATGTTCATATGAATTACTTCCCTTTTTAAGTCAAATACAAACATCAAATTATGATTTTAACAAGTCTTACTATAATGAATGCCTCCAATTCGTTTGTCATTCCCCTTTAACTAGCTCCATAAGCGATTGCTAGCTTAAACTGCACAAGATAGGTTTTATCATTAAACTTACAGAAAAATGAACTTACTTGAAAGAAAGTGGTCTATACATGCACATAAAATATAAAACAAGTCTATACATACCCACAATGCTACCAAAGGCATAGGATGTATGTGGATGCCACTGGATTTATCTGGCTAAGGCCACAATGCTGCACATGCCTTCTCCTTAATTCACAGACTTACTTCCTGTTTACCGACGACATCATGTCCTATTACAGACTACAGGTTTTAAGGTGGCACCAGAGAGTTACAATTGCATATTTAAACATTTACCAAATCCAAGAAAACAGTCTACCTTAAAAACTTTTGATATCAGAACAAAAATTTTAAAACGTTTTAATATTTCTTTTTCAAGAACCTGCAGGTTTGTTTTATTATGTGTTTAGTACATGATACATATTAAATCCCCTGTGATTTTCCAAAGCTGTGAGCTTTCATTCCAGATCAATGATTGGCTGGTTTGAAATCCCAGCTCACGTGTTGCTGTTATCTGTACCTGATAGAGGAGAGAGGAGAACAGATACAGTGAGCGACTAGGCTTCACTTCTCTCAATCACAATGAATAATGTTTCTGTAATATCAATGTTTTTTCTTTCAGGTTTCAATGAAACAGTCAGTCACAGGTTTGTTCTCTTTTTCCTCAGTTTGTTTTGCTACTGCTTCATTTGCCTCGTCAATGTTTCTCTCATTGTGATCATCATCTTGGACAGCAACCTCCATGAATCAATGTATATTCTGCTCTGTGTCTTTTGCATCAATGCACTTTATGGAACAGCAGGTTTCTACCCTAAATTTCTCTGGGATCTCCTCTCTGATGTTCATCTCATCTCATATTACGGTTGCCTTATTCAGAATCAGGTAGTTTACTCTTTTATCTGTGGTGAACTGTCGATTCTTGCACTCATGGCATATGACAGATATGTGGCCATATGTCAGCCACTGAAGTACCACTCTATCATGACAAAGCAAAGAGTCATAAGGTTTGCATGTTTTTTGTGGTTCACAACTTTCTGCATTATGGCTGTGAATACCTTTCTAACATTTAGATTGAAGTTATGCAGCCCGTATATTTCCAGACTCTTCTGTGTGAACTGGAGTATTGTTCAACTCGCTTGTTTTCCAGCACAAACTGCAATCAATGCTATATCTGCAAATATTACAATAATTATTTATTTGCTTCATGGTGCTTTTATAGTTTGGTCCTATATGTATATCATTCAAACATGTCTCAGGTCTATAGAAAACAGAGCAAAGTTCATGCAAACATGTGTCCCACATCTCGTCTCATTATTTACTTTTGTTGTGGCAGTACTTACTGATGTTATAAGTATGCGACTGGGTTCGAAAGAGTTGCCTCGGACCCTTCAAAACTTTGTAGCAATAGAGTTTCTTGTCATTCCTCCTATTATGAATCCTCTGATTTACGGTTTCAAACTGACCAAAATTCGGAAAAAATTGTATAGTGTTGTTATTTTAAAAAGAACTAATTTTTGTTTTATTCGATCAGAAAATAGTTTCACACACAGCTAAGTGTCACACCCATTGTTTGACATCCATTTTAAAATAAGTCCAAAAAAATGTTTAATTTTTACTGAAATTTGTGTTTTATTTGGAGTTGTCTGAAAACATGTCTATTGATGTAAGCGGATATGACGTTTTATTATTTATCTGCATTTCCCAGATGATTTACATTTTGTAGATGTCTTTGCACTAAATGTATTTTTGATGGTCACCTGCCTAATTACCAAAAAAACACTGATATGTAGAAAGGCTGTAAATTTCACTATCTTTCTTCTCATTACCGTTCAAGGAAATAACAGGCACCGTGGAGACTGCACATGTGAAAAGGATTAAAAGACAAACTGTTTTAGATGTGGCAGCACTATCAGAGTGTCAATCTATTTTGATATTATGCTGTCTTATAAATCTGATCCACAACCACATGGATGTGAAGCAGTTTTAGTAGTTTTCTCAGTTTTATCCTCTTTCTCTTCAACACTTATTGAAACAGTCAGAGGTTTTAGCAACTGGACCAGTTTTTGAATTTCTGCTTAATCAAACATGAAAGTCTGTTTTTACTTAACACTTGTACAATTAAATGGCTTTTCCATTGTTTGAAGGATTGGAAGTTGAAGCTGAAGATGTACAGTGCAAATCAGTTTTTCTACATGACAAAATGTTTCTTTTTACTGTATTAAGTAAAAAGAAATGAGAAATCTGTTAAATAGTAAGAAATAAATATGTACAGTTGCAAAAAAAAAAAAAAGATCTGGTAGCTCATTTCTCAGCAGCAGGTGAGGCCAAGAAGCACCACATCCCACACACAAACTACCAGCAAAGGCCTCCCCAATAGGCGTGTTCTCTCCCTGCTGTTCTTGACCCTCTAAACTGATTGACTAGAATGCCTTTTATTGTCACTATAAACACTCCTACCCAGTGCAGACATGTGGGAAAAGAAGAAAGGGGGGTGAGGTGCACAGTGTATACTGTGGCACTGTATACATATTGTAAATGGCCTGTATTTTGTAAAGCGCTTTACTTAGTCCCTAAGGACCCCAAAGCACTTTACACATTCAGTCATCCACCCATTCACACACACATTCACACACTGGTGATGGCAGCTACATTGTAGCCACAGCCACCCTGGGGCGCACTGACAGAGGCGAGGCTGCTGAACACCTGCGCCACCGGGCCCTCTGACCACCACCAGTAGGCAACGGGTGAAGTGTCTTGCCCAAGGACACAAAGACCGAGACTGTCCAAGCCGGGGCTCGAACCGGCAACCGTCCGATTACAAGACGAACTCCCAACTCTTGAGCCACGATCGTCCCACTCCAAGTCCCCGCCCTCAGTGGCCAGCAGCTTCCTAACATCACTCATATCACTGAGCCCGTTCCACTGACTCTCTCTGGCAATCATTCCCAGACTATACAGCTGTACAGGGAGTGCAGAATTATTAGGCAAGTTGTATTTTTGAGGAATAATGTTATTATTGAACAACAACCATGTTCTCAATGAACCCAAAAAACTCATTAATATCAAAGCTGAATGTTTTTGGAAGTAGTTTTTAGTTTGTTTTTAGTTTTAGCTATTTTAGGGGGATATCTGTGTGTGCAGGTGACAATTACTGTGCATAATTATTAGGCAACTTGACAAAAAACAAATATATACCCATTTCAATTATTTATTTTTACCAGTGAAACCAATATAACATCTCCACATTCACAAATATACATTTCTGACATTCAAAAACAAAACAAAAACAAATCAGCGACCAATATAGCCACCTTTCTTTGCAAGGACACTCAAAAGCCTGCCATCCATGGATTCTGTCAGTGTTTTGATCTGTTCACCATCAACATTGCGTGCAGCAGCAACCACAGCCTCCCAGACACTGTTCAGAGAGGTGTACTGTTTTCCCTCCTTGTAAATCTCACATTTGATGATGGACCAGAGGTTCTCAATGGGGTTCAGATCAGGTGAACAAGGTGGCCATGTCATTCGTTTTTCTTCTTTTATACCCTTTCTTGCCAGCCACGCTGTGGAGTACTTGGACACGTGTGATGGAGCATTGTCCTGCATGAAAATCATGTTTTTCTTGAAGGATGCAGACTTCCTTCTGTACCACTGCTTGAAGAAGGTGTCTTCCAGAAACTGGCAGTAGGACTGGGAGTTGAGCTTGACTCCATCCTCAACCCGAAAAGGCCCCACAAGCTCATCTTTGATGATACCAGCCCAAACCAGTACTCCACCTCCACCTTGCTGGCGTCTGAGTCGGACTGGAGCTCTCTGCCCTTTACCAATCCAGCCACGGGCCCATCCATCTGGCCCATCAAGACTCACTCTCATTTCATCAGTCCATAAAACCTTAGAAAAACCAGTCTTGAGATATTTCTTGGCCCAGTCTTGACGTTTCAGCTTGTGTGTCTTGTTCAGTGGTGGTCGTCTTTCAGCCTTTCTTACCTTGGCCATGTCGCTGAGTATTGCACACCTTGTGCTTTTGGGCACTCCAGTGATGTTGCAGCTCTGAAATATGGCCAAACTGGTGGCATGTGGCATCTTGGCAGCTGCACGCTTGACTTTTCTCAGTTCATGGGCAGTTATTTTGAGCCTTGGTTTTTCCACACGCTTCTTGCGACCCTGTTGACTATTTTGAATGAAATGCTTGATTGTTCGATGATCACGCTTCAGAAGCTTTGCAATTTTGAGACTGCTGCATCCCTCTGCAAGATATCTCACTATTTTTGACTTTTCTGAGCCTGTCAAGTCCTTCATTTGACCCATTTTGCCAAAGGAAAGGACGTTGCCTAATAATTATGCACACCTGATATAGGGTGTTGATGTCATTAGACCACACCCCTTCTCATTACAGAGTTGCACATCACCTAATATGCTTAATTGGTAGTAGGCTTTCGAGCCTATACAGCTTGGAGTAAGACAACATGCATGAAGAGGATGATGTGGACAAAATACTCATTTGCCTAATAATTCTGCACTCCCTGTATGTGTTTCAAGCTACACTCACGTTACTAGTTCTGGGTTACCCGTGGTTGCATCAACATAACCCTGTTATCCATTGGAAAAAACTCTTGAGCCACGATCGCCCAGTCATATGAGCAGGTCAATATCAAAAAATATCAAATATACAAATATTGGAAAGAAATAAATAGTTTATATTTACAGTGAGGTATTTGACATAAATTAAATATTGCACAGTGGTGGTAGTGTTTGTATATTCTGTGTATAGAGGAGAGGCTTGAATTGGGGGGTGAAACTGTGTCGTCGGTTCATGTGTGAGTTCAGGGTGCTCATGGCTTTTGCAAAGGAACTGTTCCTAAGTCTGTCAGTGTTTGTGCTGATGCACCTGTAGCGCTTCCCTGAGGGAAGTAGATCGAACAGGTCAAAGCCTGGGTGGCAGCTGCCCTTGATGATGTTTGTTGCTCTGTTGAGGCAGCGGGTGAAACAATTGTCTGCCAAGGAGGGGAGAGGGCAGCCAATAATCTTCTATGCTGCCTTGATTACACTGTGAAACTTCACTCTGTTCCCATCTTTGAGATAAGTCTGACTAATGTGGTGTCTTCAGCAAACTTGATGATGATGTTGTTGTTGTGGGTCGAACTGCAGTCTTAGGTTTAGAGACAATACAGGAGGGGGCTCAGCACACAACCTTGTGGGGAGCCAGTGCTCAGCATGCGAGTGGAGGAGAGATGGGGGCCAAGTCTTACAGTCTGGGGCCGGTTGGTGAGAAAGTCAAAGGCCAAGAGTGACCAGTTTGGTAAAGAGGATATCCGGGATGATTCTATAGAAAGCTGAGCTGTAATCCACAAAGAGCATCCATCCATCCATCTGCTTATCCGGGGCTGGGTCACAGGGGCCGCAGCCCTAGCAGAGAAGCCCAGACCTCCCTCTCCTCAGCCACCTCCTCCAGCTTATCTGGGGGAACACCAAGGAGTTCCCAAGCCAGCTGAGAGATAAAATCTCTCTAGTGTGTCCCAGGTCTGCCTCGGGGCCTCCTCCTGGTGGGACATGCCCGAAACACCTCATTCAGGGGGTGCCCAGGATGCTTGAACAACCTCAAATGGCTCAATTCAATGTGGAGGAGCAGCTGCTCTGATCTGAGCCCCTCCCGGAAGACTGAACTTCTCACCCTATCTCTAAGGAAGAGGCCAGCCACCCTTCGGAGGAAGCCCATTTCTGCCGCTTGTATCCGCAATCTCGTTCTTTCGATCACTACCCACAGCTCATGACCATAGGGGAGGGGAGGGACGTAGATCGACCAGTAAATTGAGAGCTTCGCTTTTACACTCAGCTCTCTCTTCACCACAACACAATGGTATATCGTCCATATTACTGCAGCCGCAGCACCAATCCGTCTGTCGATCTCCCGTCTCTCGTCACTCATGAACAAGACCCTGAGATACTTAAACTTGGGGCAGGAACTCGTCCCTGACCTGAAGTGGGCACTCCACCCTTTTCCGGCTGAGGACCATGGCCTCAGATTTGGAAGTGCTGATTCTCATTCCCACTGCTTCACACTCAGCTTTGAACCGTTCCAAAGCGAGCAGAAGGCCATCACCTGATGAAGCCAACAGAACCACAAAGTAGAGATGAGATTCTGAGAACACCCACAAAGAGCTTTCTGACGTACTTTGCCGCTGCTCCAGGTGGCTCAGCACAGAGTGGAGAGCTACGTTGATGGCATCTTCTATGGATCTGTTCGCATGATTTGCAAACTGGTAATCACTGGTCTGATCCACAATGAAGATGAGTCCGCATAGAAACAGGATGTGGACCAGCTGTTCCACTGTTGCAGTCAGAACCACCCAGACCCAACCGTGGAGGTGGCAGTGAACCTTCAGACTCACCCTAACTATCCTCAAAAATAGAGTACTTACCGTGGATAACTTCAGATTCCTAGGATCCACCTTTCCACATGATCTGAAGTGGTCCCCACATATAGACTCTATCCAGAAGAAGGCCCAGCAGAGGTTGTGGTTCCTGCAGCAACTCAGAATTTACAACCTGATCTCTGAGACCATGGTTTTATGCAAAAAAAACCCCCTTTGATTTACTCATTTCTGGGCTGGAGGAAAAGGGGGTGATCGTGGTGCAACAATAAGGTTACATCACTCTGCAGAAAATTGGAAAAGCACCTGGGATGGAATCTTTCCATTGTGGAATAGGAAAGGTAGAGAGTGAGCAGGCGGCAGAGTAACAGGTAAGTAGCAGGTAACAGGTGCAAACAAGTCTTTTTTCCACAGAGTTACTAAGAGGCAAAGACAAAGCAACATTCACAAGAACTTCTTACTGTCTTACTAGTGACTTCAGCAAACGTCAGAGAGCCTGATCCTTATCACTGAAGCAACAATGATCTGACTGGACTACGAAAGACTACAATGAAAAACAGAAGAAAACCACAACAAGCCCTGGACAATTATGTTTAATTGGCATAAATGTAAGAAATTCCTAACAGTATTATGAAGAAAGCATTTTTTAAATAAAGTTGTAAAACGTTTTAATATTTCTTTTTCAAGAACCTGCAGGTTTGTTTTATTATGTGTTTAGTAGGGGTGCAACGATATTCGTATCGATATTGAACCGTTCGATACAGTGCTTTCGGTTCGGTACGCATATGTATCGAACAATACAACATTTGTAATTTATTTTATCAACTTTCCTTCTGACGATGCTGTCTGTGTGGAGCGCTCAGTGAATCTGCGTTCGACTACTCCGCCTAGGCTGCACTGTCGAGCGCAGATCCACTGAGCGCTCCACACAGACAGCATAGTCAGAAGGAAGAGCGCAGGGCAAGCTAGCGAGACAGAAGTTAAGCTCTCCTTGCAACATGGCAAATTGAACCTCCCCCACCCTCATTCAGATCTGGCGTTTGGAATTATTTTGGTTTTCATGTGACGTATGACCCTGAAGGTAAGCGCGTCATGGACTAAAGTAAAACAGTATGTTGGATGTGCCACGCAATGCTCAATTACATGGGTGGGAGCTAGTGTGTTAGCGCAGTTAGCTCGTTAACATGTTGGCCGTCTAGCCCCATGCACGGGGCTATCGGGGGTAGCTCGTTAACGGAGATTTGCCGTGTTGTGGCGTTAAGGTCATTTTAACGAGGTTAACCTGAAAGCACTAGTGGGAACACAACGAATATGACTGCACATCGACGTCCCAGGGCTAGCGATTTTTCCAGTCGGGCTACCAAAATCTATCTCTGCCCTGCCCGTCGGGCTATTGTAGGAAGGAAAAATCAATGCTTTTGCATTCTTTAGGAAATGTAGCTGGGTAATTATGTCATTGGCATCGGTGAGCCACTGTCAATATGTGACATATTGAAATCGAGTTTGAATTTGCGCTTGTTTTTTTGCTTTCGCTTTGCAATCGCGCGAACTGTGTATAGAGAGCGACAGTACTGATTGGTGAGTGATGATAATTTGTGCACCAATTCCTCTGACATCGTCTTATCAATCGTTAGCTTACTACGCAAACATGACAAGTGAAATCTCCCGCAGTAAGCTTAAACATGTGAGAGGTTGATCGCACAGAGAATCGCTGAGCTTATGTGAGTGCGTGTGTAAAAGCAGCAGGATATATATTTCAGTTCTGCTGAGCCAAATAAGACAGGTCAGGGTGAAGAAGTGACAGCCAAAAAAAGCTTACCGCAAAACGGAAAAGTTATGACAAATCAGACTATAAGGCAAAAAGAAAGTGCAGCTTTATGGTTTCATGGACAAAATAATTTCTGTGGGTGGGAGTGCCTACTGGGGTCAGCGGGGGAGCTGGCCCCAGGGAGGGGTTACCTGCCCCTCCCTTCCTTCCCTCCCCATCTCCAGCTGCCTCCCTCTTCCCGCTCCTCCACAACCACTCACACATGCAGGGCCTTGGAGTGGGGGTATGTCACCAGGGTGCAGAGGAGGCTACCCCCCCCCCCCCCCCCCCCCCCCCGTCCCCTTCTGGCTGCCTCTGCCTCAATTTTATCCCACAACTTAGACATTCACATTATTCACACTCTCATTACACATACATATAGGATCTTGGGGGTGGGCACAATCACGGAGTCCAAATTACCATCAGGGTGTATACCTCACCCCTGACGTCGTTGCCCACCTCTCAATTTTAAATACACTTAGTCATTGAGGGCTAGCAGGAGGGACTATGCGCTTACCTGCTGCTCCTTGGCAGGTAGCTCCATGCCCTCCTGGGTTTTAATTGCACCTTAGAACACATATGCATCAACACTACAATGAGCGGGTGGAGGGAGGTTTGGAGTCTTCTCCCACCCCCATTCTCTGCGGCCTGCTGGAGCGGGAGGGCTAGTAGGAGGAGTTGGCCGTCCGACTGCGGTCTGGGGTGTGGGGCCTCCCTGCTGCTGCGGAGTCGGGGTGGTCTGCCTCTCCCCACCGCAGGGAAAAGGGTAACACCACCTGGGTCTGGGTGCAATTCCCCCCTCCAGGGGCAAGGGTACCTAGACCCGGTTTGTAGAGTACGCTTGGGGAGTGTGATTGTGTGTACAGCGTCTCTTTATGTCTGTCTCCACGTTGGTTGAGTGTGGAGTGAGTGCATATGAGAGCATGAGGGTGGGAATGGATGTTTGTGTCTGTGTGTGCCTGTATGTCTGTGTCTATATGTCAGGTTGGGTATCAGACGCCACCTCTCTGGGGACACCTCAGGCCCTCCAAGGTTTGGAGGCCTATCTCCACCCACCACCACTTCCCCTGCCGGTGGCGGACTCCCTCAGGTGTCGGTGTGTTGGTGGTTCTTTGTGTCTGGGGGTGGGCGTCCGGGTACACACCGGCTCACTCCTTGGCGGCCGCTTGTCGGGGCCTGGGGCCTGGGGCTCGCTCGGGCCCCTTTGGAGGTGGGGTGCCCCCGGCCTCTCGGCCTGGGGCTCGGTCACTCAGGCACAGCTGGGGGCCGGCGGAGCTCACGGGCGCGTCACTGCAACTCCCCCTGGCTTCTGCTCCGCGGCTGCTGGGCGAGCCCTCATCTGGGACTCTCCTCAGCTCTTACTGGAACAGTGGCGCGGCTGCCCCTCTGTTGGTCTTCCATGGTCTCTTGTATTCTGGGGGCCTCTGGATGTCTGGAGTTTTGATCTCCTCCATACCCACTTCACACCCTGGAGGACGGGGCTGTGGCCCCCCCACACTCCCTAGCAGATCATTACATGGAGAAACCTTTGGAATGCAAGCATGCTGATCCACACAGGTATGCACACATGGGTATTCACAGACGCGGACTAAAGCTTTCTTGGCTGCTGCCTCAAAGCACACTGTGCGCTGTCTATCTTGCGTGCTGCACAATATCGTTTATTATTTAGTAAATATTGATATCTATGACTAGCTAGTTTATTGTGATGGTGCTTTGTTTTCTCTATTATTATGTTGCTCTTTGTTGTTTGCTGTCTCCTCTGTTTGTTTTTTTTGTTTGTTTTTTTTTTTTTCTCCATACAGGTGACCCAGGAGTTCTTTTTTTTTTTCTCTCTCTTCCCCCCCCTTCTCACCGTCTCTTCTCCCCTTTGGTTTTCTTTCTTTCTCTCCCCCTCTTTCTCTCATTCATTCCCCCTGTCCTATTTATTTAAAAAAAAAAAAAAAAAAAAAATGACAAAGGATGAACTGAAGCTCTGCCATCACGTAATGTCGCATACTGCTGTTTCTGATGTCATTTAAAAAAAAAAAAAAAAAAAAAAAAAAAAAAAGGCAAAAAGAAAGTGCAGCTTTATGGTTTCATGGACAAAATAATTTCTGTGGCTGCAATATGACGAGCTAAATAACCTGGGCTGCACATAAGTGGTCCGCAGGTGCGCATTCGCTGTCAAAATAAAAAACACGCACAAGGGTTAGGGTTAAATTTAAAAACTGTACTTTTGAGTTAAAATATATATTTATAATTTTAATAAATGACAAATTAAAAAGGCATGAACATTTTTTTTTGTATCGAAAAAATATCGAACTGTGATAACAAAGCATCGAACCGAACCGTGAATTTTGTGTATCGTTGCACCCCTAGTGTTTAGTACATGATACATATTAAATCCCCTGTGATTTTCCAAAGCTGTGAGCTTTCATTCCAGATCAATGATTGGCTGGTTTGAAATCCCAGCTCACGTGTTGCTGTTATCTGTACCTGATAGAGGAGAGAGGAGAACAGATACAGTGAGAGACTAGGCTTCACTTAGATCTCTCAATCACAATGAATAATGTTTCTGTAATAACAATGTTTTTTCTTTCAGGTTTCAATGAAACAGTCAGTCACAGGTTTGTTCTCTTTTTCCTCAGTTTGTTTTGCTACTGCTTCATTTGCCTCGTCAATGTTTCTCTCATTGTGATCATCATCTTGGACAGCAACCTCCAGGAATCAATGTATATTCTGCTCTGGGTCTTTTGCATGAATGCACTTTATGGAACAGCAGGTTTCTTTCCCAAAATTCTCTGGGATCTCCTCTCTGATGTTCATCTCATCTCATATTACGGTTGCCTTATTCAGTCTCAGGTGATTAATTCTTTTGTCTGCGGCGAACTGTCGATTCTTGCACTCATGGCATATGACAGATATGTGGCCATATGTCAGCCACTGAAGTACCACTCTATCATGACAAAGCAAAGAGTCATTAGGTTTGCATGTTTTTTGTGGTTCACAAATTTCTGCATTATGACTGTGAATGCCTTTCTAACATTTAGATTGAAGTTATGCAGCCCGTATATTTCCACACTCTTCTGTGTGAACTGGAGTATTGTTCAACTCGCTTGTTTTCCAGCACAAACTATAGTTAATGGCATATTTGCAAATATTACAATAATTATTTATTTGCTTCATGGTGTTTTTATAGTTTGGTCCTATATGTATATCATTCAAACATGTGTAAAGTCTATAGAAAACAGAGCAAAGTTCATGCAAACATGTGTCCCACATCTCGTCTCATTATTTACTTTTGTTGTGGCAATACTTACTAATATTATAAGTATGCGACTGGGTTCGAAAGAGTTGCCTCGGACCCTTCAAAACTTTGTAGCAATAGAGTTTCTTGTCATTCCTCCTATTATGAATCCTCTGATTTACGGTTTCAAACTGACCAAAATTAGAAAAAAATTTCATAGTGTTGTTATTTTAAAAGGAACTATTTTTTGTTTTATTCGATCAGAAAATAGCTTCACACACAGCTAAGTGTCACACCCATTGTTTGACATCCATTTTAAAATAAGTCCAAAAAAAATGTTTAATTTTTACTGAAATTTGTGTTTTATTTGGAGTTGTCTGAAAACATGTCTATTGATGTGAGCGGATATGAAGTTTTATTATTTATCTGCATTTCCCAGATGATTTACATTTTGTAGATGTCTTTGCACTAAATGTATTTTTGATGGTCACCTGCCTAATTACCAAAACAAACCCCACTGATATGTAGAAAGGCTGTAAATTTCACTCTCTTTCTTCTCATTACTGTTCAAGGAAATAACTGGCACCGTCGAGACTGCACATGTGAAAAGGATTAAAAGACAAACTGTTTTAGATGTGGCAGCACTATCAGAGTGTCAATCTATTTTGATATTATGCTGTTTTTTTTTTTGTTTTGTTTTTTTGTGTCCCGTTTGGATCTTTAGCCATCAGAATTGTTGTCTTAAGGCCAAGAAAGATGCCAAGCGGATTTATTTTACCAAGTGGATCATCATGGCCTTGCCATATTGGTCCATTTGATTGACCTTTATTATAATTATGAATTTATTTTATTTTCAGTTGCTACAAACGGGACAGACATGACTGGGGGATAGGACAGGGAGAGAGAATGAAAGAAAGAGAGGGAGAGAAAGAAAACCAAAGGGGAGAAGAGACGGTGAGAAGGGGGGAAGAAAGAAAAAAGCAAACAAACAAAGAAACAAAACACCTGGGTCACCTGTATGGAGAAAAAAAACAGAAGAGAAAGCAAACAACAAAGAGCAACATAATAAAAAAAACGGCACCATCACAATAAACTAGCTAGCAGTAGATATCAGTAGATACTAAATAATAAACGATATTGTGCAGCACGCAAGATAGACAGCGCACAATGTGCTTTGAGGCAGCAGCCAAGAAAGCTGTAGTCCGCGTCTGTGAATACCCGTGTGTACACCTGTGTGCATACCTGTGTGGATCAGCATGCTTGCATTCCAAAGGTTTCTCCATGTAACGATCTGCTAGGGAGTGTGGGGGAGCCACAGCCCCGTCCTCCAGGGTATGAAGCAGGTATGGAGGAGATCAAAACTCCAGGCATCCAGAGGCCCCCAGAACACAAGAGACCAAGGAAGACCAACAGAGGGGCAGCCGCGCCATATTATGCTGTCTTATAAATCTGATCCACAACCACATGGATGTGAAGCAGTTTTAGTAGTTTTCTCAGTTTTATCCTCTTTTTCTTTAACACTTATTGAAACAGTCAGAGGTTTTAGCAACTGGACCAGTTTTTGAATTTCTGCTTAATCAAACATGAAATCCGTTTTTACTTAACACTTGTACAATTAAATGGCTTTTCCATTGTTTGAAGGATTGAAAGTTGAAGCTGAAGATGTACAGTGCAAATCAGTTTTTCTACATGACAAAATGTTTCTTTTTACTGTATTAAGTAAAAAGAAATGAGAAATCTGTTAAATAGTAAGAAATAAATGTGTACAGTTGCAAAAAAATAAAATAAAAATCTGGTAGCTCATTTCTCAGCAGCAGGTGAGGCCAAGAAGCACCACATCCCACACAAACTACCAGCAAAGGCCTCCCCAATAGGCGTGTTCTCTCCCTGCTGTTCTTGACCCTCTAAACTGATTGACTAGAATGCCTTTTATTGTCACTATACACATGTACAAAGAGATTGAGAGCATCTCGTACCCAGTGCAGACATGTGGGAAAGAAGAAAGGGGGGTGAGGTCCACAGTTCTGTGGCACTGTATACATATGAGCAGGTCAATATCTATATTTACAGTGGGGTATTTGACATAAATTAAATATTGCACAGTAGTGGTAGTTTTTGTATATTCTGTGTATAGAGGGGAGGCTTGAATTGGGGGGTGAAACTGTGTCGTCGGTTCATGTGTGAGTTCAGGGTGCTCATGGCTTTTGCAAAGGAACTGTTCCTAAGTCTGTCAGTGTTTGTGCTGATGCACCTGTAGCGCTTCCCTGAGGGAAGCAGGTCAAACAGGTCAAAACCTGGGTGGGAGCTGCCCTTGATGATGTTTGTTGCTCTGTTGAGGCAGCGGGTGAAATAAATGTCCGCCAAGGAGGGGAGAGGGCAGCCAATAATCTTCTGTGCTGCCTTGATTACACTGTGAAGCTTCACTCTGTTCCCATCTGGTCAGCTGCCGTACCTTACTTATAGGCAGTATGTCAGCAGGCTGTCAATGGACAAGTAGTAGAAGATCAGCAGCAGGTTGGAGTCCAGTTTGTGCTTCCTGGAAACCGGAAGGTGTGGACCCTCTCCAACCATCACTGTTGATGTATCGGGGGCCTAAGTCAGTGCTGTGCCACCTGAAGTCGACAATGATCTCTTTGGTTTTCATAATAGTCAGTGCTTGTTTTTTCTCTGAACACTATGATGTCGACTGGGGGTGGCTGTAGCTCAGGTGGTAGAGCAGATCGGAAGGTTGGTGGTTCGATTCCTGGCTTCCCCTAGTCTACATGCCAAATATCCTTGGGCAAGATACTAACCCCAAACTGCTCTCCGATGCATCCATCGGAGTATGAATGTGTGTGAATGTTAGCTATAAAAGCACTTAGAAAAATGTGCTTGTGCGAATGGGTGAATGCAAAAGTTGTGCAAAGCGCTTTGAGTGGACTGAACTTCTCACCCTATCTCTAAGAGAGAGGCCAGCCATCCTTCGGAGGAAGCCCATTTCTGCCGCTTGTATCCGAAATCTCGTTCTTTCGGTCACTACCCACAGCTCGTGACCAGAGGGTAGGGACGTAAATCGACCAGTAAATTGAGAGCTTCGCTTTTACACTCAGCTCTCTCTTCACCACAACAGACTGGTATTGCATCCATATCACTGCAGAGGCAGCACCAATCCATTTGTCGATCTCCCACTCCCGTCACTCATGAACAAGATCCCGAGATACTTAAACTTGGTGTAACAAAGGACTGGACAGGCAGGGTTTCACTTGAGATACATGAAACACGTTATGGATCTGCATATTTCGGGATGGACAGAAACCGGGTTAACCAGAAAGTCTATAACAAACGGACCAATGAAGGTGGGAGACAGTTTCTTTAACTCAGCTCGGAGCGGAACAAATCGGGTCCACAGCCAAACCTTTTGTCCCGGGTTGTAGGCATGTGCGGGGGTCCGGTGACGGTCCACCAGGTGCTTATTGCGATCAGCTGTGCGAAGAAGGGCGGCCCGGGTGGCTCTCCAGGCACGTCGACACCTCCGTAGATGCTGCTGGAAAGAGGGGACAAAGTGCTCACCTTCGACGGCCGGAAAGAGAGGTGGTTGGTAGCCCAGAGATGCTTCGAAGGGGGACACCCCGGTGGCTGAGGAGGTAAGACTATTGTAACCCGCATCAGATTTGTGGGTTGTGCTGCTGAATAAGGTGTAATTTTCCCTCCCAGCCACTAGGAGGCGAGTATGCCTTGAGATGACTTTCTGTCAGTCAACGTTTCCTGTTGTGAAAGCCGTTACTCACAGCCATCTATTAACTACTCACTAGTAGTTAATAGATGGCTATTTATTAGGATCTAACATCTGTGAAATTCGGCCGGGGGGAGCTGCGTCAGCCAGGCGAGCCATCTCACCACGAGCTCCGGTAAGGGATGCTACATGAATGTTAGCACCATAAAGACATGTAGTTGACTGCTGTTAATATATTTTCTGCTTTAAGAAACAAAACCAGTCGGAGTTGTGATATTTATGTTTAAAGTACTGTAACATCACTGATGTGCAGATGTTTAATTTTAAGTGCTAAAGAATATATTAAAATGTGCCCAGCTAACCGCTAGGATTAAGCTACTGCTTAGCCATTTCTGTGTATTTCTGTGGTCTAACATTACTGTGATTCATCTGAGTTTGTTAGCTTTCCAAAACGTTGGAGAAGCAATAATATCGTCATGCAGTGCTAAAATGCACCCTTTCAGTTTTGTTGATTTAGAAGTTAATTCATTTGATAAAGGTGCAAAAAGTTCATAAAATGTGATTATAAAATGTGAGGGATCTCATTACTCTGTTGAAGTATTAATGTTTTAAGAAGTTGATATATTTTTCTGAGAAATAATTCAAGTTGAAATATCTTAAAAAGAAGAACAGTTAAAAGCGAGCTGTTAAAGGGATAAATATGGGAGAGTGAATCTTACAAGTTTATTTATTCTTAAAAGGGTAAATATAAGGTATATTTTCTGTTGCGCTAAAACCTTGCGTGATGTAACTCAGGGGCGATTCTAGGATCAGAGATTTGGGGGTGCTGAGCACCCAGAGAGCTGCCCAGCCAGGAAAGATAAACCTGTCTCTGTCAGTCCCTGCATCCGTAAATGTTGTCCCGAGTTCTCTCTGACTGTCACTTTGGTGCATTTAAACCCCCGTTCCTCCCTGTCCTCATCGTCTGTTGTCTTCGTCTCCGTTATCAGTCATCATAATTTTACCATCTCTGTGCAAGTCTGCAAATTTCTTTATTAATATAAGATTCTTAAATTCATCAAGTCTCTCTGTGCCTGGGTCCTCGTCACAAAACATGACATGACTGTTTTGTACATTTTAACACAATTTAATCCCCACATTTGTGAAAGAAAAGCAAAACACTTTTTTGAAAAGTCTGTAACAAAACCATCAAATCTGATCAAGCTTATTTAAATGCTGCAAAAGAAGAATGGATTGGAATAGAAAAAGTACATATCCTAACCTTAATTACTGGGGGAGAATTATGAATGATGCTCATAGTGAGTAAAAAGTAAACTGAGTGCATTTTTTGGACAGAGATTCACTTTTAATGTGTATGTATAATATAATACAGATACATAAAAAACACTCCCAAAACAGAATTATTGCAAATAAATTATTACAAAATATTAATAAAAACTATAAAAATGGAGGCAACTTTGCCTGTGGTAGAATTTATACAATGTATGAAAAAAATCTTTATTGCAGACGCTAATTTTACTAATTTAATAATACTAATTTTGTGTTGTAAGATTTATGAGTTTCATGCTTTCATAGTGGTACTTAGGAGAGCTTGACATTTTTATCAGGTGGTACACACTGTAAAAAGTTTGAGAAACACTGATAAGTTAAGTGTGTGTGTGCTTTTGGAAAACATTTAAAGCTGCTGTACAGAATCTTTGAAACAAGCTAGCTTAAAACATTTTTAGAATATAAACAGAGCTTCTGCTTCTCTTTACAGCTCCTCACTCCACCAGGGCTCTTTGGCAGTTTCTGATAGTGTGCAAATGTGATGTACATACTGCGGCAGTCATACAGACAACTGGACGGTCCAAAGGTTGGCCTACCTATTACTGGCTGAGGTTTCAGTAGAGTTGTGGCTGAACCACATAAAAATATATCATTAATTTTAATCTCCCCAATCAATTACAATGTTATGTTGGAATGTTGTTAAAGAGGGTCAAAAATGTTTCAACCCAGTTTGTTTTGCAGATTCTGTATAGCAGCTTTATTATAGGGAGAACACAACTTCCAGATTGTATGAGTAAAATCAGGTTTTTTCTCTTTCTCAGTTTAACAGTTTCTATATTGCCTGTCACTGTTCCCTGTCTGTTTTCTTACATGGTTCTTCCTGACCTTGTACTTTCTCCTCACGTTCCCCTCTTTCCTCTCTCCCTCTTTAGACTGACAATCATACACAAATAGATTGTATTCAATTAGATGAAAAGTTACATTAATATGAAAAAAATTCTATTAAGATCACAAACAAAAAGTCCTCCCTCAGTGTACTTTCAACCAAAAGGCAAATAACCAAACCACATGAACATCTAATAAAAGATATAAACATTGAAACACTGATCCAACATTGTTCTTGATTGACGGATCATTTGATCTTACACTTTTACCTGAATGTGGCTCCTTTTTTTGAAAAAACTTCCTTATATCCATTATGAACCTGGCTGTCTCTCTGTACACAAACACACACACACACACACACACACACACACACACACACACACACACACACACACACACACACACACACACACACACACACACAACAGGAGTTATAAGGTTAATGGGCATTCAGTCAGTTAGCTAGTTAATATCCATTTCAAACAGGACAGTGGTAACAACAGTACGCTACGGACAATTTTAAGTTTTAGATTTTAAATAAGCTGTATACATTTCAATGGGGGCAACAGGACGGTCAAATGTCGCTGAATTGACTACAGAGCAGGACGGATTGTAGGGTAGCAAACATTGTCGGAAAAAACGTTTTTAACACTGCAGGTTACCTGGGTGTAATGCTTTTCAGCTAAAAAGAAACATGGTCTGACTCCTACCTAACTATATAAAGAGTAACTGAAGGATAAATGCAGCTAATATGTCCTGTTTTAAGCCAGGCACTTACACCTCCGCTCCGCTGCGTCTCAGCCACCATCGCTCTGGCAGCAAGAGCGCTAGAGCCAGAGTAGGGGAGAGGCGAGCTGGAACAAACCATTTTGGGAGGAGGGGTTATCTATACTTTTGTTGTTACAATGTTACGTCTCAAACAAGTACAGTACTGTATGCTTTTTATATTTTTAGTAGTGTGTCACACAAAAAGCAAATATTGTCAAAAAAAAGAAAGAAATCTTTGGGGGTGCTTTGATTCATTTTGGGGCTGCTGAAGCACCCCCAAAATTGGGCTAAAATTGCCCCTGATGTAACTCAAGTTATTTCATGATGGTTGAGACATTGTATAACTAAAATAATTTGTTATACTTGAGCAATACTTGACTGAAAGATGAGTGATGGAAGAAGCATAGATAAAATAGTAATGTATGCACTCTGAACTGTGTGCATAGATTGGTTTTTGACCAGGACTGGATCATTCGAGATCTGAACCCTGTGGGTTCAGTGGCGAGCCAATCCCAAGAGAGTGACTGTAGACGGACCAGAGTACGGTGTGGCCAGCCGTGGGATCCATCTTCAGCGAACCTCAGGACTATAACTACATTCCTTGACACAGATAAGACTAACACTTTAAAAATCTGTGTAGTGTTAGAACCAGTGGACAGAAACACACACACACACACACACACACACACACACACACACACACACACACACACACACACACACACACACACACACACAAGGAACTCTAATTTCTCTTTCCAAAGAGAAGTGGACTGAGCAACAGGAGCGGAAGCTCTTTAATTGAAACTCTTTGGAGAATTTCCTTAAAGAGGATGTTTGGTTATGATTTTATTTTTGAGCCCTTTAACCCTCCTGCCATCCTTTAAAAAACTCACACCCATCACCCTAGGGACCATTCTCAGCCACGCCCAAAAACGCCATAAAAAGACCATATATCCATATTTTATTCCACTTTAAATTAGCCAACCTTGTAAAACTACTTCTCCCTGAAATATTCATGTAAAGTTTTAATTATATTGTCGTTGTTTTAACCCTTCAAATCCCAGTGTTATTACATGAGCGCCCTGTGTTATAAGCCCCAAAAAACAAAAAACGAAACTAAATATTTCCACAAAAAACCAGTTGAAGTAATATGTGATTGTCATTATAAGTAGGCCTTTAGATGGACCAAAGATTGGCACCAACATACATTTTGACCTGCCATTATTTTTTTTGCATTTTTTTTGCAATTTAAAAATTAAAACTTCAAGGCCCTGAGTCTTCATTGACATCCAAGAAAAGAAGAAAAAATAAAATCATATAATGATAATTTGGGGATGAAAAATAGCGTTTATAATGGAAGTCAATGGGCAGAAAATGGTCCCCAGGGTGATGGGTGTGGGGATTTCTGCTGCTCAGCCATTTTAGGCTGATTTAAGGAATTCACACTGGAATATTAACATTGACAGGTAAAAACTATCCTGTGGCAAGTTTGGTTATATTCCACTGAACACAGTGGAAATGGCAGCCATTTAACACATAGCAGTGGCACAAAAAGGTCCCAAGAAGGCAGGAAGGTTAATGTGCGTTTGTGCACTGTAGGAAGCCAGCTTTAGACAGGCAGGGTTTGTAAACTTTACAACTTTCAATACAGTTTCTATTCAAATCACATCTTATCTATCATTGTGTGGTTCCTTCTCTGCTGATCCTTTCAAGGCTCCATAGTCTTACCTAGAACTTCCTGATACTAGTCCAAAGTTGTCAAGACAATAATTTAATGCGTATCTCATATTATTTAATTGTAATACCTGTTACACTATTGTGGGCATACTCAACCCATGGGAGTTGCTCACTCCAAGTTGTCTGATTGGTGGATGCCAAGCACCGGAGGGCCGCCTCAAGTTCCTGATTGGCCCGTTCCTGATTGGCCCGTTCCATCTGGCCGTTAGTCTGAGGGTGGAAACCAGAGGAGAGACTGACCTGCGCTTCGAGGGCATTGCAGAATTCTTTCCAGACCCGTGATGTGAACTGCAGCCCCCTGTCGATGTCCGTGGGGATTCCGTGAAGGCGAAAGACATGGTTAGTCAGGAGTCGAGCTATTTCTAAAGCACTGGGGAGCTTGGGGAGAGGGACAAAGTGAGCAGCTTTCGAAAAACGATCAATGATAGTAAGGATGACTGAGTTACCTGATGAGGAAGGGAGGCCCGTGATGAAGTCCATTGCAATGTGTGACCACGGGCGGCCAGGGGTCGGTAGGGGTTGGAGAAGGCCGGAAGATGGCTGATTGACGCTCTTGTTTTGAGCGCATGTAGGACAGGCAGCAATGTATTCGCGGACGTCCTTAGCTAAGGACGGCGACCAGGCGAAGCGTTGGAGGAAGGTAATGGTGCGGTGGACCCCAGGGTGGCAGGTGAACTTGGCCGTGTGAGCCCAATGCAAAACTCGTGATCTGACAGTAGAGGGAACAAAGAGTAGGCCCGGGGGACCCGCACCAAGGTCCGGTTCCGTTTGTTGGGCCTCTCGAATAGCTGACTCAATCTCCCAGGTTTTTGCCCCGACAACACACGTGGAAGGAAGAATGGGGGCGTCCTCGGCAGCTCCGTTGGAGGTGGCAAATTGGCATGAGAGGGAATCGGGTTTGACATTACGAGAGCCGGGTCTGTAGGTGATTGTGAATTGGAATCTGGTGAGAAACAGAGCCCACCTAGCTTGCCTGGCGTTGAGTCGTTTCGCGGACCGGATGTATTCCAAGTTTTTGTGGTCCGTCCAAACCACGAACGGTTGGGCAGCTCCCTCTAACCAGTGACGCCACTCTTCTAGGGCCAGCTTGATGGCCAATAGCTCTCAGTTCCCCACATCATAAGTATCAGAAGTAAGCACAAGGATGAAGCTTACCACCTTGTTGCTGGGAGAGCACTGCCCGCACTCCTGTGTCCACCTCCACGACGAAGGGTTGACTGAGATCGGGTTGGATGAGGATGGGTGCAGAGGCAAAGCGCTCCTTCAGGCAAGAGAAAGCCTGGCGAGCCGGTTCATCCCAGTGGAAGGGGACCTTGGGTGAGGTGAGGTGAGACGAGTCAGGGGTAGAGCGAGCTGGCTATAGTTGCGGAAATGGCGATAAAAGTTAGCGAAACCCAAGAAACTCTGAAGCTGCTTGCGATGGGATGGAGTGGGCCAGTTTAACACAGCCTGAACTTTGGAGGGGTCCGCTCTCAGGTTACCTTGTTCAATGACATAGCCCAGGAAAGAGACTGTGGAAGCATAAAACTCACATTTTTCCCCCTTCACGAAGAGACGGTTTTCCGGGAGGAGGTGGAGGACCTGCCTGACATGGTGTTTTTGTTCAGAGACAGAATGAGAGAAAATGAGGATGTCATCCAGATAAACGAAGACGAAGTGGTTAATGAAGTCCTGCAGTACGTCGTTTACCAGGGCCTGAAAAACAGCTGGGGCATTGGTGAGACCAAACGGCATGACAAGATATTCAAAATGACCAAGGTGATTGTTGAAGGCTGTTTTCCATTCATCCCCCTCCCTTATTCTTACCAGATGGTACGCGTTGCGCAGGTCCAGCTTAGTGAAGATGGTGGCCCCCTGAAGGAGCTCGAAGGCAGAATGAGTGAGTGAAAAATAGTGAGTGGATATTTATTCTTCACTGAGATGTTGTTAAGGCCCTGATAATCAATACAAGGTCGTAAGCTCTTGTCTTTCTTGGCAACGAAGAAGAATCCGGCGGCCACAGAAGATGACGAGGGGCGAATGAGACCTGCGGTGAGTGATTCGTTGATGTATTTTTCTATACTTTCACGTTCGGGCTGAGACAGACTGTATAGGCGGCTGGTAGGGAGAGGTGCGCCTGGAAGAAGATCAATGCCGCAGTCATACGGCCGATGCGGAGGAAGCGAGCGTGCTCTATCCTTGCAAAACACTTGTTTGAGATCATGGTAGACGGGTGGCACGGAGGAGAGGTCCGGCGGCTTGGAGAGAGAAGAATTGGTTAGTGGTTCGGAAGAGGGGGTGGCAGCTTTCAGACAGGACATGTAACAATCCTCCCCCCCACCCCACCTTTTTCCAATCGATAACAGGGTTATGTTGATGCAACCACGGGTAACCCAGAACTAGTGGCATGAGCGGAGCTTGAAACACATACAGCTGTATAGTCTGGGAATGATTGCCAGAGAGAGTCAGTAAAACGGGCTCAGTGATATGAGTGATGTTAGGAAGCCGCTGGCCACTGAGGGCGGTGACTTGGAGTGACTGTGGCAGAGGCTCAGAATTCAGATTTAATCGTCTGGCCAGCGAAGTGTCAATAAAGTTCTGTTCCGCTCCTGAATCGATTAGAGCCTTAAGAGGGCTGACCTGAAGCTGCACCGTTAATTTAGCTGCTGGCATGAGCCGTGGAGGAGACTGTGAACTAGAGCCCACGCCCACCCGTATTCTCATCTCTACTGCAGCCTTTTGGCAGAGACGTGCAAACATTGGCAACATGACCCTTACGGCTGCAATAGAAACACTCACCGGCCCTCCACCGACGGTGCCTTTCCTCAGGGGAAAGGCGAGAGCGACCCAGCTGCATAGGTTGCTCACCCTCCTCCATGTTGTGCGACTCCGAATCTCTTCCGCCACTCGTGGCGCTTCCGCCCGATGCTGCTTCGCCGTGTCCCAGAGACCTCTGGGAAACATAGTCCTCAGTTCTGCGTCGCGCACGTAAATGCCCGTCCACCTTTACACACAACGTTATCACATCAGACAAAGTTTTAGGTAACTCTCTTATCACTAGTTCGCCCTTTAACTCATCACACACGTTGTTCAACAAAGTACTTATCAATGCTGGCTGCCCCCACCCGGTCTCTTCGGCCAACGTCCAGAACAAAATGAAGTATTCCGCCATACTTCGTCTTCCCTGCTTAAGATTTAGTAAATGGTGAGATGCTGCATCAGCGCCAGTAGCTCTCTCAATCACACATTTAAATTTAGCAAGAAAATCCTGGTATGCTGACGTCAGTTCTCAAAACAGCTTGAGCCCAGGTTAAAGCCGGTCCGCGTAAGAGCTGGACAAAAAAGGCAATCTTAGCCTCGTCAGTTTCATATGTCCTCCGCAACTGTCTAAACTTTGGGTCAGAAAGCCGGCACATTTGTGAAACTCACCCGCGAAGGGTTCCGGTGTTGGCAAATCTCGCTCCGGGGGCTCCAGGGAGTGGGATGAGGCGAAGCCAAAGGCCCGGGTGCCGGAAGCTCAGAAGCCGGTAACTGTGAGGAGACAGAGGGAGGAGAGGCTGCTGGGCTTACCAGGGGTACGCGCTGAGCAAGGACCTGCGTTAGAGCGGTCAACTGCTGATTGATGAGCTGCAGCCTTTGTTCGTGACGTTCCAAAACCTCCTCGGCTGTAAGGACGCGCTGCTGGGCGGCAGAGTCCGCTGACTCCATATTCTGGCTGGATCGTTATGTTAAGGTTCAATGCAGGGGACTCAAACGCAGGACTCCTGAATCAGCTGAATAGAAGGGAAATCCAAGGGGGAAGTCACTCGCTCTCCAACTCTCCACATACACGACAACAGTCCTTCTTTTCACACTTGACACACAGATTCACACGGGAAAGGTAATCCAGGGGCACTGTAGATAAGGAGACAGGAATGAGAACGATATTCACAAAAGACACATGACTTATCTTGAGCTGTAGCTTGACTTTCACTGACCTGAAGTGGGCCCTCCACCCTTTTCCGGCTGAGGACCATGGCCTCAGATTTGGAGGTGCTGATTCTCATTCCCACTGCTTCAAACTCAGCTGTGAACCGTTCCAAAGCAAGCAGAAGGCCATCACCCGATGAAGCCAACAGAACCACAAAGTAGAGATGAGATTCTGAGAACACCCACAAAGAGCATTTGGACGTAGCTTTGCCACTGCTCCAGGTGGCTCAGCACAGAGTGGAGAGCTACGTTGATGGCATCTTCTATGGATCTGTTCGCATAATTTTCAAACTGGTAATCACTGGTCTGATCCACAATGAAGACGAGTCCACGTACAGACAGGATGTGGACCAGCTGTTCCACTGTTGCAGTCAGAACCACCCGGACCCGACTGTGGACGTGACAGTGAACCTTCAGACTCGCCCTAACTATCCTTAAAAATAGAGTACTTACCGTGGATCACTTCAGACTCCTAGGGCCCACCTTTCCACGCGATCTGAAGTGGTCCCCACATATAGACTCTATCCAGAAGAAGGCCCAGCAGAGGTTGTGGTTCCTGCAGCAACTCAGAATATACTACCAGATCTCTGAGACCATGGTTTTACGCAAAAAAAACTTAAATTTACTCTTTTCTGGGCTGGAGGAAAAGGGGGTGATCGTGGTGCAACGATAAGGTTACATCACTCTGCAGAAAATTGGAGAAGCACCTGGGATAGAATCTTTCCATTATGGAATAGGAAAGGTAGAGAGTGAGCAGGCGGCAGAGTAACAGGTAAGTAGCAGGTAACAGGTGCAAACAAGTCTTTTTTCCACAGAGTTACTAAGAGGCAAAGACAAAGCAACATTCACAAGAACTTCTTACTGTCTTACTAGTGACTTCAGCAAACGTCAGAGAGCCTGATCATTATCACTGAAGCAACAATGATCTGACTGGACTACGAAGGACTACAAACGAAAAACAGAAAAAAACCACAACAAGTCCTAGACAATTATGTTTAATTGGCATAAATGTAAGAAATTCCTATCAGTATTATGAAGAAAGCATTTTTTAAATAAAGTTGTAAAACTTTTTAATATTTCTTTTTCAAGAACCTGCAGGTTTGTTTTATTATGTGTTTAGTACATGATACATATTAAATCCCCTGTGATCTTCCAAAGCTGTGAGCTTTCATTCCAGATCAATGATTGGCTGGTTTGAAATCCCAGCTCACGTGTTGCTGTTATCTGTACCTGATAGAGGAGAGAGGAGAACAGAGACCAGATACAGTGAGCGAATAAGCTTCACTTACATCTCTCAATCACAATGAATAATGTTTCTGTAATAACAATGTTTTTTCTTTCAGGTTTCAATGAAACAGTCAGTCACAGGTTTGTTCTCTTTTTCCTCAGTTTGTTGTGTTACTGCATCATTTGCCTGCTAAATGTTTCTCTCATTGTGATCATCATCTTGGACAGCAACCTCCATGAATCAATGTATATTCTGCTTTGTGTCTTTTGCATCAATGCACTTTATGGAACAGCAGGTTTCTACCCTAAATTTCTCTGGGATCTCCTCTCTGATGTTCATCTCATCTCATATTACGGTTGCCTTATTCAGACTAAGGTGATTTATTCTTTTGTTTTCGGCGAACTGTCGATTCTTGCACTCATGGCATATGACAGATATGTGGCCATATGTCAGCCACTGAAGTACCACTCTATCATGTCAAAGCAAAGAGTCATTAGGTTTGCATGTTTTTTGTGGTTAACAACCTTCTGCATTATGGCTGTGAATGTCTTTCTAACATCCAGACTGAAGTTATGCAGCCCGTATATTTCCAGACTCTTCTGTATGAACTGGAGTATTGTTCAACTCGCTTGTTTTCCAGAACAAACTGCAATCAATGCTATATCTGCAAATATTGTAACAATTATTTATTTGCTTCATGGTGTTTTTATAGTTTGGTCCTATATGTATATCATTCAAACATGTGTAAAGTCTATAGAAAACAGAGCAAAGTTCATGCAAACATGTGTCCCACATCTCGTCTCATTATTTACTTTTGTTGTGGCAGTACTTACTGATGTTATAAGTATGCGACTGGGTTCGAAAGAGTTGCCTCAGTCCCTTCAAAACTTTGTAGCATTAGAGTTTCTTGTCATTCCTCCTATTATGAATCCTCTGATTTACGGTTTCAAACTGACCAAAATTCGAAAAAAAATTTATAGTGTTGTTATTTTAAAAAGAACTAATTTTTGTTTTATTCGATCAGAAAATAGTTTCACACACAGCTAAGTGTCACACCCATTGTTTGACATCCATTTTTTAAAATAAGTCCAAAAAAATGTTTAATTTTTACTGAAATTTGTGTTTTATTTGGAGTTGTCTGAAAACATGTCTATTGATGTGAGCGGATATGATGTTTTATTATTTATCTGCATTTCCCAGATGATTTACATTTTGTAGATGTCTTTGCACTAAATGTATTTTTGATGGTCACCTGCCTAATTAACAAAAAAAAAAACCCACTGATATGTAGAAAGGCTGTAAATTTCACTCTCTTTCTTCTCATTACTGTTCAAGGAAATAACAG
This sequence comes from Rhamphochromis sp. 'chilingali', assembly GCF_963969265.1. Classification (NCBI taxonomy): domain Eukaryota; kingdom Metazoa; phylum Chordata; class Actinopteri; order Cichliformes; family Cichlidae; genus Rhamphochromis; species Rhamphochromis sp. 'chilingali'. The sequence continues at coordinate 3,431,517 of NC_137941.1, forward strand.
GCACCATGGAGACTGCACATGTGAAAAGGATTAAAAGACAAACTGTTTTAGATGTGGCAGCACTATCAGAGTGTCAATCTATTTTGATATTATGCTGTCTTATAAATCTGATCCACAACCACATGGATGTGAAGCAGTTTTAGTAGTTTTCTCAGTTTTATCCTCTTTTTCTTTAACACTTATTGAAACAGTCAGAGGTTTTAGCAACTGGACCAGTTTTAGAATTTCTGCTTAATCAAACATGAAAGTCTGTTTTTACTTAACACTTGTACAATTAAATGGCTTTTCCATTGTTTGAAGGATTGAAAGTTGAAGCTGAACATTTACAGTGCAAATCAGTTTTTCTACACGATAATGTGAGAAATCTGTTAAACAGTAAGAAATAAATGTTTACAATTGCAAAAAGAAAAGATCTGGTAGCTCATTTCCCAGCAGCAGGTGAGGCCAAGAAGCACCACATCCCACACACAAACTACCAGCAAAGGCCTCCCCAATAGGCGTGTTCTCTCCCTGCTGTGCTTGACCTTCTAAACTGACACTGTCACGGTCTGCCGGAGCAAGCCGTGTGGGAATTATTTAGGACCAGGAAGCGGCAGCTCGGGTGCACCTGAGTTTAATGACAAGAGAAAATACAAACAGCAAACGGTGCGGGTGGACATGAAACTGGAAAACTTAAAGTGGGCAAAACTAACAAAACAAACCAGAAATGAAGATGCAGGGAGGTCAGGGGAAATACACAGGGAGAGACACAGAGAAACACAGAGAGACCGAGGGAAACAACACAGACGAACCAGCAATGAGGACGGGTGAACACACACTATAAATACACATACCAGTAATCAGGGGATGGGAAACAGGAGGGAAACATACTTGGGGACATAACAGCTGACGAGGTAAGGGAAACATAAACAGAACACACTGACATAAGACAGAGACCTTCAAAGTAAAACAGGAAACACATACACGTAATGACACAGACTCAGAAACGCAGACTGGACACAGAGATACACGGGCAGAAAGAAAAGAACACTAACCGAGGAAGAACAGAACCAAAATGACAATAATAGAAAACACAAAACGCTGGGTCAAAAGGACCCAGGTTCATGACAGATTGACTAGAATGGCTTTTATTGTCACTATACACATGTACAAAGAGATTGAGAGCATCTCCTACCCAGTGCAGACATGTGGGGAAAGAAGAAAGGGGGGTGAGGTGCACAGTTCTGTGGCACTGTATACATATGAGCAGTTCAATATCAAATATACAAATATTGGAAAAAATAAATAGTCTATATTTACAGTGAGGTATTTTGACATAAATTAAATATTGCACAGTGGTGGTAGTGTTTGTATATTCTGTGTATAGAGGAGAGGCTTGAATTGGGGGGTGAAACTGTGTCGTCGGTTCATGTGTGAGTTCAGGGTGCTCATGGTTTTTGCAAAGGAACTGTTCCTAAGTCTGTCAGTGTTTGTGCTGATGCACCTGTAGCGCTTCCCTGAGGGAAGCAGGTCGAACAGGTCAAAGCCTGGGTGGGAGCTGCCCTTGATGATGTTTGTTGCTCTGTTGAGGCAGCGGGTGAAATAAATGTCTGACAAGGAGGGGAGAGGGCAGCCAATAATCTTCTGTGCTGCCTTAATTACACTGTGAAGCTTCACTCTGTTCCCATCTGGTCAGCTGCCGTACCTTACTTTGATGCAGTATGTCAGCAGGCTGTCAATGGACGAGCAGTAGAAGATCAGCAGCAGGTTGGAGTCCAGTTTGTGCTTCCTGGGAAACCGGAAGGTGTGGACCCTCTCCAACCATCACTGTTGATGTATCGGGGGCCTAAGTCAGTGCTGTGCCACCTGAAGTCGACAATGATCTCTTTGGTTTCCATAGTGGTCAGTGCTAGTTTTTTCTCTGAACACTATGATGTCAACTTCAGGACTTCCTCTCTGTAGGCTGCCTCGTCTCCCTTTGAGATAAGTCTGACTAATGTGGTGTCTTCAGCAAACTTGATCATGATGTTGTTGTTGTGGGTCGAACTGCAGTCTTAGGTTTAGAGACAATACAGGAGGGGGCTCAGCACACAGCCTTGTAGGGAGCCAGTGCTCAGCATGTGAGTGGAGGAGAGATAGGGGTCAAGTCTTACAGTCTGGGGCCGGTTGGTGAGAAAGTCAAAGGCCAAGAGTGACCAGTTTGGTGAAGAGGATATCCGGGATGATTGTATAGAAAGCTGAGCTGTAATCCACAAAGAGCATCCATCCATCCATCTGCTTATCCGGGGCTGGGTCACAGGGGCCGCAGCCCTAGCAGAGAAGCCCAGACCTCCCTCTCCTCAGCCACCTCCTCCAACTTGTCTGGGGGAACACCAAGGCATTCCCAGGCCAGCGGGTGAAATAAATGTCTGACAAGGAGGGGAGAGGGCAGCCAATAATCTTCTGTGCTGCCTTGATTACACTGTGAAGCTTCACTCTGTTCCCATCTGGTCAGCTGCCGTACCTTACTTTGATGCAGTATGTCAGCAGGCTGTCAATGGACGAGCAGTAGAAGATCAGCAGCAGGTTGGAGTCCAGTTTGTGCTTCCTGGGAAACTGGAAGGTGTGGACCCTCTCCAACCATCACTGTTGATGTATCGGGGACCTAAATCATCAACAAGTCATCAACATTTCTGCTTCCTCTGAAGCCCATTTCTGCCGCTTGTATCCGCAATCTCGGTCACTACCCACAGCTCGTGACCATAGGGGAGGGGAGGGACGTAGATCGACCAGTAAATTAAGAGCTTCGCTTTTACACTCAGCTCTCTCTTCACCACAACAGACTGGTATTGCATCCATATCACTGCAGCCGCAGCACCAATCCGTCTGTCGATCTCCCACTCCCGTCACTCATGAACAAGATCCCGAGATACTTAAACTTGGTGTAACAAAGGACTGGACAGGCAGGGTTTCACTTGAGATACATGAAACACGTTATGGATCTGTATATTTCGGGGACGGACAGAAACCGGGTTAACCAGAGAGTCTATAACAAACGGACCAATGAAGGTGGGAGACAGTTTCTTTAACTCAGCTCGGAGCGGAACAAATCGGGTCCACAGCCAAACCTTTTGTCCCGGGGTGTAGGCAGGTGCAGGGGTCTGGCGACGGTCCGCAAGGCGCTTATTGCGATCAGCTGTGCGAAGAAGGGCGGCCCGGGTGGCTCTCCAGGCACGTCGACACCTCCGTAGATGCTGCTGGAAAGAGGGGACAAAGTGCTCACCTTCGACGGCCGGAAAGAGAGGTGGTTGGTAACCCAGAGATGCTTCGAAGGGGGACACCCCGGTGGCTGAGGAGGTAAGACTATTGTAACCCACATCAGATTTGTGGGTTGTGCTGCTGAATAAGGTTGGAGGTGTAATTTTCCCTCCCCACCACTAGGAGGCGAGTATGCGTTGAGATGACTTTCTGTCAGTCAACATTTCCTGTTGTGCAAGCCGTTACTCACAGGCAACCTCCAAATTAGCTGAAAGATCCCAGTAAGAAAAGCTAAAATAAAAGTTAAATTCACAATTTATCTTCACATACTAGTAGTTAATAGATGGCTATTTATTAGGATCTGATATCTGTGAAATTCGGCCGGGGGGAGCTGCGTCAGCCAGGCGAGCTATCTCACCACGAGCTCCGGTAAGGGATGCTACATGAATGTTAGCACCATAAAGACATGTAGTTGACTGCTGTTAATATATTTTCTGCTTTAAAAAACAAAACCAGTCGGAGTTGTGATATTTATGTTTAAAGTACTGTAACATCACTGATATGCAGATGTTTAATTTTAAGTGCTAAAGAATATATTAAAATGTGCCCAGCTAACCGCTAGGATTAAGCTACTGCTTAGCCATTTCTGTGTATTTCTGTGGTCTAACATTACTGTGATTCATCTGAGTTTGTTAGCTTTCCAAAACGTTGGAGAAGCAGTAATATCGTCATGCAGTGCTTAAATGCACCCTTTCAGTTTTGTTGACTTAGAAGTTAATTCATTTGATAAATATGCAAAAAGTTCATAAAATGTGATTATAAAATGTGAGGGATCTCATTACTCTGTTGAAGTATTAATGTTTTAAGAAGTTGATATATTTTTCTGAGATATAATTCAAGTTGAAATATCTTAAAAAGAAGAACAGTTAAAAGCGAGCTGTTAAAGGGATAAATATGGGAGAGTGAATCTTACAAGTTTATTTATTCTTAAAAGGGTAAATATAAGGTATATTTTCTGTTGCGCTACAACCTTGTGTGATGTAACTCAGGGGCGATTCTAGGATCAGAGATTTGGGGGTGCTGAGCACCCAGAGAGCTGCCCAGCCAGGCAAGATAAACCTGTCTCTGTCAGTCCCTGCATCCGTAAATGTTGTCCCGAGTTCTCTCTGACTGTCACTTTGGTGCATTTAAACCCCTGTTCCTGCCTTTCCTCATCGTCTGTTGTCTTCGTCTCCGTTATCAGTCATCATAATTTTACCATCTCTGTGCAAGTCTGCAAATGTCTTTATTAACCCTTTAAGACCTACCATAGAACCAAGGCCGCCAGAGATTACTTTATATTTTTACATGCTGTAGTGCCATTTTTGGGAGCATTTCAAGTTGCTATACATCAGTACAACTGTTATAGCCCATATTTTAATAATATGTATGCATTAAGTCCATAGTAACTACATTAATTGCAAAAAAAGTGCAATAAACTACAAAAAAATTGAAAATCGTTTTTGGTTTTTTTACATATATTTCTACTTGGAGAAATTTAAGAGGCTTATCCCTCAAAACTTTGAATACAAAAAAGTTGCAAAAAATAGTTTACAAAAATAGGAAATTTATTTTGAGTGTCTTCATAGTTTTATTTTTGAGATACACCAATTTTTATATACTGCAGGAAAAACGAAAAACAATCCTATGATGCAAATTTGCAAAGAAAACAGCATGTGCATCTAAATAAACTATTTCCAGCAGTGCAATTCGAGTTCTAAGCATCCCAGCAACTATTCAGAAAAGCATAAAGTCAAACATGACTTATAAAAACACCAGTATAGGCTCTTAAGGCCTACAAGTAAAAAACTACATTTTCCGCAAAAATGACGTCACTTCCGGTTTCGGGCAGGAAATGGTGGACATGCGATCGTTCGCGCTGACGTCTGTTTCAATGTGGGAAGTGTTACGAACAGCTGATCAGATCGGCAAAGCGTGTTTCTGGAATATTATGTTTTTGTTCCTGCAAGCGCTTTTTATGCGATTTTTGCAAAGCTTTATGTGGAAGGAAACCATGACTTAGGACAAGCTGATGGCATAAGATGTAAGTACAACTCCTCCGGTTTCATATGCAAAACAAATTATTGCGCTAGCTTATGCGGTTGCAGTGCTACCGGGATTTAAAAATAGTTACGCAAAAAAGAGCGTGCCCGCTCCGACCGGCTTCAAAGGGTTAATATAAGATTCTTAAATTCATCAAGTCTCTCTGTGTCTGGGTCCTCGTCACAAAACAGGACATGACTGTTTTGTACATTTTAACACAATTTAATCCCCACATTTGTGAAAGAAAAGCAAAACACTTTTTTGAAAAGTCTGTAACAAAACCATCAAATCTGATCAAGCTTATTTAAATGCTGCAAAAGAAGAATGGATTGGAATAGAAAAAATACATATCCTAACCTTAACTACTGGGGGAGAATAATGAATGATGCTCATAGTGAGTAAAAAGTAAACTGAGGGCATTTTTTGGACAGAGATCCACTTTGGGGCGATCGTGGCTCAAGAGTTGGGAGTTCGTCTTGTTATCGGAAGGTTGCCGGTTCAAGCCCCGGCTCGGACAGTCTCGGTCGTTGTGTCCTTGGGCAAGACACTTCACCCGTTGCCTACTGGTGGTGGTCAGAGGGCCCGGTTGCGCCAGTGTCCGGCAGCCTCGCCTCTGTCAGTGCGCCCCAGGGTGGCTGTGGCTACAATGTAGCTGCCATCACCGGTGTGTGAATGGGTGGATGACTGGATATGTAAAGCGCTTTGGGGTCCTTAGGGACTAGTAAAGCGCTATATAAATACAGGCCATTTACCATTTTAATGTGTATGTATAATATAATACAGATACATAAAAAACACTCCCAAAACAGAAATATTACAAATAAATGATCACAAAATATTAATAAAAACTATAACCATTTAGTGCGCATGCGCCAACCAGCGTGCAGCCTGTTACAGTTGCTCCTGCTTTTCTCTTAGTTTAGCTTTTTTTTTCTTACGTATTCTTTTTTTTCCTGACTTGTATTTTCCTCCGTTTTCTATCTCTTACTCAATCAATGAGGGAAGCAAAGGACACCTACAGGAGGAAGGTGGAGCAGAAGTTGGAGAGGAACAATATGAGGGAGGTCTGGAATGGTGTGAAAACCATCACAGGCCACAACACCAAGAAAAGCACAGTGGGGGGGACTGTGGAGAAGGCAAACGAACTTAACAACTTCTTCAACAGGTTTGACCAGCCCACAACCCCCCCACCCTCACCTTCACTACAGAGTCCAATCCCCACTCTCCTACCTCCCTCCTCCAATCCCTCTCTCAGCAGCAAGACATCTCCCCCCCTCCCCTCTGCCCAAACATCTCCCAGTGTCACAGTGGATCAGGTCAGGAGACAACTGAGGAAGCTTCGCCCCAGAAAGGCAGCAGGCCCAGACAAGGTGTGTCCTAGGATGCTAAAGGCGTGTGCTGCTGAACTTGGGGAGCCGCTACAACGAGTCTTCAACCTCAGTCTGCGACTGGGGAGAGTACCCGCCCTATGGAAGACATCCTGCATCGTCCCGGTCCCCAAAAAGAACCGGCCCAATGAGCTGAATGACTTCCGACCGGTGGCACTGACGTCACATCTTATGAAGACTCTAGAGCGGCTCTTCCTCAACCTCCTCCGACCACAGGTACAACATGCCCAGGACCCACTACAGTTTGCATACAAGGCGGGTGTCGGAGTGGAGGATGCCATCCTGTACCTCCTACACAGAGCCCACTCACACCTGGATGGGGGAAAAGGCACGGTCAGGATCCTGTTTCTTGACTTTTCCAGTGCCTTTAATACCATCCGGCCCTGTATGCTTCAAGAAAAACTGAACAGGATGGAGGTGGACCCCTGCCTGGTGGCTTGGATCTCCGACTACCTCACCGACAGACCACAGTACGTCAGGCTGAAGGACATCACGTCTGACACTGTGGTCAGCAGCACAGGAGCACCACAGGGAACTGTGCTGTCCCCTCTTCTCTTCACCCTGTACACCTCTGACTTCTGCTACAACTCTGAATTATGCCACATTCAGAAGTTTGCAGACGACACAGCCATCATGGGGTGTATCTGGGATGATCAGGAAGAGGAGTACAGAAGTCTGGTGAGGAACTTTGTCGCATGGAGTCACACAAACCACCTGCAACTCAACACCTCAAAGACTAAGGAACTGGTTGTGGACTTCGGGAGGTCTAGAGCAGGTCCACTGCCGGTTCAGATAGAGGGGGAGGAGGTGGAGGTGGTCAACAAGTACAAGTACCTCGGGCTGTGGGTGGACAATAAACTGGACTGGTCATGCAACACAGAGCACCTGTATAAAAAAGCCCAAAGCCGACTGTACTTCCTCAGGAGGCTGAGGTCTTTAAACATCTGCAGGAAGCTCCTGAGGATGTTTTACCAGTCAGTGGTTGCTGGAGTACTTTTCTATGCTGTGGTGTGCTGGGGGAGCAGCACAGCAAAGAAGGACTCATCCAGGCTGGAGAAACTGATCAGGAGGGCTAGCTCTGTGGTCGGCATGAAGCTGGACACTCTGGTGACAGTGGCAGAGAAAAGGACATTAAAGAAACTGATGGACATTATGGACAATGCCAGGCATCCTCTGCACACGGCCATTAACAACCAGAAGAGTCTGTTCAGTGACAGGTTGCTTCTCCCAAAGACAAGAACTAACAGACTTAAAAACTCCTTTGTCCCACACGCCATCAGACTGTTTAACTCCTCTCTGGAGGGGAGAGGGAGGGGAAACAGAAGGACAAAGGAGGGGGGAACAACTAAGCTGTAGTGCCTCTTCACCTCACTGTGCAATACCTTTTGTGCAATACTTTTGTAAATAGTCAACGGTGCAATAGACTCAATACTTGAAATGTGCAATTCACTTGTATTTTTATTTTTATTCCTATTTATTATATTTATCCCCTTCGTATATTTTATTTATATTGTCTCTGTATTTATATATATGTGTGTGTGTATAACTCTGTAACTTCTGTCGGTGCTGTGCTTTTTTGGAAATCGAATTTCCCAGAGGAACCCACCCGAGGGATTGATAAAGTTCTATCTAATCTAATCTAATCTAATCTAATCTAATCTAATCTAATCTAAGGACATCAAAGCCCTCCTCAACAACAATAAGAGGGCTTTCAGAGGGGGCAACAAAGAGGAGGTGAGGAAGATCCAGGTGTTACTAAAGGACAAGATCAGAGGGGCTAAGGACAATTACAGGAGGAAGCTGGAGTGGAAACTCCAGCAGAACAGCATGAGAGAGGTGTGGAGGGGCATGAAGACCATCACTGGATTCAGGCCAACCAACAGCAGGGGAACTGAGGGAGGTGAGAATAGAGCCAATGAGTTGAATCTGTTTTTCAATAGATTCGACACCACAGTGTCTGCTCCTACCCCCACAACCTCACCTGTAGTCAGCCTGGAATCCAGAGCCACACCACTGTGCCAGCCTCTCTCTTCACATGGCGCTGTTGCCTCCTGTGAGATTCCTGACACCCCTCCCCCACCCATCACCTTCACTCAATACCAGGTTGAGATGCAAATGAGGAGACTTCACTCAGGCAAGTCTGCTGGACCAGACGGAGTGAGTCCCCTTGTCCTCAAGACCTGTGCCCCCCAGCTGTGTGGAGTCTTTCATAAACTGTTTATGCTGAGTCTGAGTCTGCAGAGGGTCCCGGTGATGTGGAAGACATCATGCCTCGTCCCTGTACCAAAGACGCCACGTCCCAGTGGCCCCCAGGATTACAGGCCCGTGGCATTGACCTCCCACATCATGAAGACCCTGGAAAGGCTCATCCTGGACCAGCTGCGACCCATAGTAAGACCACACCTGGATCCCTTCAGTTCGCTTATCAGCCTCGTCTCGGAACAGAGGACGCCATCATCTACCTGCTCAATCGTGTCTACACCCATCTGGACCAGCCGGCGAGCACTGTGAGGGTCATGTTTTTTGACTTTTCCAGTGCTTTCAACACCATCAGGCCGACCCTCCTGGGTGATAAGTTAGCAGCGATGCAGGTGGATGCTTCTCTGGTGTCCTGGATTGTTGATTACCTGACAGGAAGACCACAATATGTACGTCTCCCACAGTGTGTGTCTGACAAGGTGATCAGCAACACAGGGGCACCACAGGGGACTGTCCTCTCCCCCTTCCTCTTCACCCTCTACACCACAGACTTCAGCCACTGCACAGAGACATGCCATCTTCAGAAGTTTTCTGATGACTCTGCGGTGGTTGGATGCATCAGCAGGGATGATGAGACAGAGTACCGGGCTGTGGTCGACTCCTTTGTCACGTGGTGTGAGCAGAATCATCTGCAGCTCAACGTGGCAAAGACCAAGGAACTGATCGTGGACTTCAGGAAGACCAGGAAACACTTGACCCCTGTTTCAATTCAGGGGGTCAGTGTTGACATTGTGGAGGACTATAAATACCTTGGAGTACACATTGACAATAAACTGGACTGGGCTAAAAACACCACAGCACTTTACAGGAAGGGCCAGAGTCGTCTCTATTTTTTGAGGCGACTGAGGTCCTTCAACATCTGCCAGAAAATGCTGAGGATTTTCTATGAGTCTGTTGTGGCCAGTGCGATCCTCTATGCTGTTGCATGCTGGGGGAGCAGGCTGAGGGTTGCAGATGCCAACAGACTTAATAAACTAATCCGTAAGGCCAGCAATGTTGTGGGGATGGAGCTGGACTCCCTCAAGGTGGTGTCGGAGAGGCGGATGCTGTCCAAGATAAAGACAATGTTGGATAACACCTCCCACCCACTCAATGACATGCTGGTCAGTCACAGGAGCACGTTCAGTGAGAGACTGAGATTACCGAAAAGCACCACTGAACGACACAGGAAATCATTCCTGCCTGTGGCCATCTCCCTGTACAACGCATCCACTTAACACACTGGTTACTGCTACAACTACACATGTTTCTTTTCCAACTATTTATTTATGAGTGACTTATGTATGTATGTATGTATATATATATGTATATATTGTACTATTCTTAGTTAGTGTATTGTCTGTCTTGTCTTAATGTTGGTTTAAAATGGAGCACTGTAACAAAAAATAATTTCCCCCAGGGATCAATAAAGTATTCTGATTCTGATTCTGAAAAATGGAGGCAACTTTGCCTGTGGTAGAATTTATACAATGTATGAAAAAATCTTTATTGCAGATACTAGTTTTACTAATTTAATAATACTAATTTTGTGTTGTAAGATTTATGAGTTTCATGCTTTCATAGTGGTACTTAGAAGAGCTTGACATTTTTATCAGGTGGTACACACTGTAAAAAGTTTGAGAAACACTGATAAGTTAAGTGTATGTGTGCTTTTGGAAAACATTTAAAGCTGCTGTACAGAATCTTTGAAACAAGCTAGCTTAAAACATTTTTAGTATATAAACAGAGCATCTGCATCTCTTTACAGCTCCTCACTCCCCCAGGGCTCTGTTTGGCAGTTTCTGATAGTGTGCAAATGTGATGTACATACTCTGGCAGTCATACAGACAACTGGACGGTCCAAAAGTTGGCCTACCTATTACTGGCTGAGGTTTCAGTAGAGTTGTGGCTGAACCACATAAAAATATATCATTAATTTTAATCTCCCCAATCAATTACAATGTTACAAAGGGGCAGGGATGGCTCAGTAGGTAAAGCAGTTGCCCCATGATCGGAAGGTCAGGGGGTCGAATCCCCTGAACGGCTACCCTGAGGTACCCCCAAGCAAGGCACCATCCCCACACGCTGCTCCCCGGGCGCTGCACTGGTGGCTGCCCACTGCTTCACTGAGTGAATGGGTTAAATGCAGAGAAGAATTTCCCCACGGGGATCAATAAAAAGTGTACATTAGTATGTTGGAATGTTGTTAAAGAGGGTCAAAAATGTTTCAACCCAATAGCCAAGAAAACAGTCCTCATGAACTGGAAAAATAAAAATAATCTTAATTCTAACCAATATAGAAATTATCTATTAGATTACATTAGTCTTGATACAGCTTCTGCCACCACATCAGATCAATTGCTCTGGGCTCCTTTGATCAGCTCCATCACCTAGTGGGGGTGGGGGGTCATAGTTTGGTCCCGCCTTCACTGTTGTGATTGGTGTGGGGGTAGGGACAGGCTTAGGGCGTCGGGGGGTTCCCCGGAGGCATCTTCCTTGGGGGGCTCAACCCGGGGTAGCGGTCACGTCCGGTTAGGGGCTCTGTTGGCTCTCAGGTGACTGTTTCCTCGCGGCTGCGTGCAGCGGGGCTAGGGGAGGGTCTGTGCTGACGGACGTGGGTTACTGACCTGGTAGCCTGGCTGCCCCTGGGTGGGTCCGGGATGGGCGTGAGGTTCTGGGGGCGCTCCGTCTCTGGGCTGGGGCCCGGGCCGGGCCTCGGGGGCTTGGGTCCTGGTTGGTGTGTTGCCGCCGGTGCATCGAGCCACCTGGGGGGGCTCTTCAACTGGTGGGGAAGATTGTCACATCTTGCAGGAGCTTTCCTCTCCTCAGGGGCTCTCTCTGCAGGAGGGGGAGATACAGGAGAGGTGGAAGAAGATCTCAGCCTGGGTGTTTATTGTCTTATGTAGTCTGGAAGAAGAGTGGATGGTGGGGTGGGTGCAGTTTTCTCTGTGGTGGGGTTGGGTGGACTGTCCCGGGCTCTGTGGGGCTGGGAGGCGCTGCTGCGCTGGGCCCCGGTCTGGATGGGCCTGGGCCCCCTTTCCCTGGCGGGTCGCGGAGTATGGGGGTGCCTACTGGGGTCAGCGGGGGAGCTGGCCCCAGGGAGGGGTCATTTGCCCCTCCCTTCCTTCCCTCCCCATCTCCAGCTGCCTCCCTCTTCCCGCTCCACCACAACCACCCACACATGCAGGACCTTGGAGTAGGGGTATGTCACCAGGGTGCAGAGGAGGCCACCCCGTCCCCTTCTGGCTGCCTCTGCCTCAATTTTATCCCACAACTTAGACATTCACATTACTCACACTCTCATTACACATACATATAGGATCTTGGGGGTGGGCACGATACACGGAATCCAAAGTACCATCAGGGTGTACACCCCACCCCTGGCGTCGTTGCCCACCTCTCAATGTTAAATACACGTAGACATTGAGGGCTAGCAGGAGGGACCATGCGCTTACCTGCTGCTCTCTGGCAGGTAGCTCCATGCCCTCCTGGGTTTTAAATGCACCTTAGAACACACGTGCATCAACACTACAATGAGCGGGTGGAGGGAGGTTTGGAGTCTTCTCTCACCCCCGTTCTCTGCGACCTGCTGGAGCGGGGGGGCTAGGAGGAGGAGTTGGCCGTCCGACTGCGGTCTGGAGTGTGGGGCCTTCCTGCTGCTGCGGAGTCGGGGCGGTCTGCCTCCCCCCACCGCAGGGAAAAGGGTAACACCACCTGGGTCTGGGTGCAGTTTCCCCCTCCAGGGGCAAGGGTACCTAGACCCGGTGTGTAGAGTACGCTTGGGGAGTGTGATCGTGTGTACAGCGTCTCTTTATGTCTGTCTCCACGTTGGTTGAGTGTGGAGTAAGTGCATATGAGAGCATGAGGGTGGGAATGGATGTTTGTATATGTGTGTGCCTGTATTTCTGTGTCTATATGTCAGGTTGGGTGTCAGGCGCCACCTCTCTGGGGACATCTTAGGCCCTCCAAGGTTTGGAGGCCTATCTCCCCCTACCACCACTTCCCTGCCAGTGGCGGACTCCCTCAGACATCGGTGCGTTGGTGGTTCTTTGTGTCCGGGGATGGGCGTCCAGGTACACACCGGCTCACTCCTTGGCGGCCGCTTATCGGGGCCTGGAGCCTGGGGCTCGCTCGGGCCACTTCAGAGGTGGGGTGCCCCCGGCCTCTCGGCCTGGGGCTCGGTCACTCAGGCACGGCTGGCTGCCGGCGGAGCTCACGGGCGCGTCACTGCAACTCCCCCTGGCTTCTGCTCCGCGGCTGCTGAGTGAGCCCTCATCTGGGACTCTCCTCAGCTCTTTCTGGGACAGTGGCGCGGCTGCCCCTCTGTTGGTCTTCCTTGGTCTCTTGTGTTCTGGGGGCCTCTGGATGTCTGGAGTTTTGATCTCCTCCATACCTGCTTCATGCCCTGGAGGACGGGGCTGTGGCCCCCCCACACCCTCTAGCAGATCATTACATGAAGGAACCTTTTAAAAAAACAAAAAAAAAACAAGCGCGTCCATGCTCACAGGTGTACACACAGGTGATCACACCCACAAACTACACCCTTTTTGGCTCCTACCTCAAAGCACACTGTGTTCTGTTGATCTTATGTGCTGCACAATAATGTTTATTATTTAGTATTTACTGTCATATTCCCATATATCATTGTGATGTTGTTTATTCTATTACTCTTGTTCTCTTCTGCTTGTTTTCTTTTTTCTTTCTCAGCAGGTGACCCAGGTGATCGATATATGCATTTTTTTTTCTTCTTTTTTTTTCTGCTCATTCTGTTGGTTTTTGTCTTTTGCCCTTCTCCCCCGTCCCTCTTCTCAGCTGTTTCTCTTTCCCTCTTTCTTTCTCCCCTTCTTTCCCCCAGTCAAGTCTGTCCCGTATTCAGTAAGTGAAAATAAAATGAACAATAAAAGGTGAATCAAACGGACCATTACGGCAAGGCTGGGATGGTCAATTTGGTAAAGTAAATCCGTTGGGCATCTTTCTTTGCCTTTAGACAACAATTCTGATGGCAAAAGAGCCAAACGGGACAGGCAAAAAAAAATAAAAAAGAAAAAAAAATGTTTCAACCCAGTTTGTTTAGCAGATTCTGTATAGCAGCTTTATTATAGGGAGAACAGAACTTCCAGATTGTATGTGTACTTTCAACCAAAAGGCAAATAACCAAACCACATGAACATCTAATAAAAGATATAAACATTGAAACACTGATCCAACATTATTCTTGATTGACGGATCATTTGATTTTACATTTTTACCTGAATGTGGCTCCTTTTTTTGAAAAAACTTCCTTATATCCATTATGAACCTGGCTGTCTCTCTGTACACAAACACACAACAGGAGTTATAAGGTTAATGGGCATTCAGTCAGTTAGCTAGTTAGTATCCATTTCAAACAGGACAGTGGTAACAACAGTAGGCTACGGACAATTTTAAGTTTTAGATTTTAAATAGGCTGTATACATTTCATGATGGTTGAGACATTGTATAACTAAAACTAGTGTGCCTATGCCACCGCTAATCAGTGTAGTTTGCCATTCAAACGGCTACAGAGAGCAAAACTCAGCAGAGCAGCCATTTTCCTTACTCCATAATTTTCCACCATGAACTATGGTAAAACCAAACACCGCTCGCGCCTCACAGATGACAGCTTACAGTTTTGTGTAAAGATGAGGTGACTTCATACAGCCCCGATTTGCAGACGCTGTGCGCAGAGGTTCATGAGCAGACCCGACAATGTTTGCATGAACATGCTTTGAAGCATTACGTTATGGACTACTTTTCACACATAGTTGCTGTACCCACACAGTCGGCTGTAGCTTTTCATCTCACAGCCCGACACATACAAAAAAAGAACAGCTGAGAGAGCACAGACTTTACGCCTGATTGCAGATGCCGCTGATGTGGGTCCACCTCCCCTGCAGCGGCACTGCAGACCACGCCCCGCCACACACATCAAACACGTAAAATAAATATTTGTGCACTGTTGCATTCACTTTTTGTTTTTTGTTATTTTTACAGTGTTCTGAATGATTAACAATGGTCTACAGCCAATCTTGTGTATTATTATACAAACTTTGGTTGTAAGATTCAGATAACTATTTCATAAAAGCTAAATATTTTATATGAGCGTAAGAAAGAAAAGTATTTCTTTGTGCCCCCCTTTCCCTGTTAATGCCCTACCTGGCCCCCTGGCAAAAGCTTTGCTAGATCCGCCCCTGCACAGTTACCAGCTGTCAGCTACACAGAAAAGGATATTGGTGTTATTCATCTCTCAGAAACAGTTCATAACTTCCCTTCAACTCATTCATGTCACCTAAAAGGTAAACCTGTTTCTCCATAACCAGTTCAGCTCTGATGATTCAGATGATTGGACCAGCCGTTTTTAAAGCTGTGTCTCCAGCAAACATCAGCTGATACTAGAAATTAAAATCAAATGAATTCTAACAACAGCCGATCAAGCTTAAACGTGCTGCTGTTGTTTAGCGCGATAAACAAACAAGAGAGAAAAGTCGATCATTGATCAGTTTCATGACTGAAGTTTCAACAGGCGAGAGAATGACAGGGGAGGCTGTCTTAAAGTTCAACATCAGTAACTTAGCGCGCACACAGCTGTATAGAAACTCCGTCGTGTTAGCTAGCACGCAGTACAAGTTATTGTAAGTAATCGTAAAAAGTCAGTACAACGAAAATAAACTACACCTAAACTCGGTTTATATCTGACCCAAATAGAGTGCAGTTCATAACTTCTTACCTGAAAATCAGTTCACCTCATGCTCCGACCGGCAGCCGCCTGCTTCTCCTGCCTTCGGTTTCCCTGACAATAATAAATCCGAGGAATAGTAATAAGTTACTGATGAACTTAATGATTTGTTATACTTGAACAATACTTGACTGAAAGATGAGTGATGGAAGAAGCATAGATAAAATAGTAATGTATGCACTCTGAACTGTGTGCATAGATTGGTTTTTGACCAGGACTGGATCATTCGAGATCTGAACCCTGTGGGTTCAGTGGCGAGCCAATCCCAAGAGAGTGACTGTAGACGGACCAGAGTACGGTGTGGCCAGCCGTGGGATCCATCTTCAGCGAACCTCAAGACTATAACTACATTCCTTGACACAGATAAGACTAACACTTTAAAAATCTACCCGGGTAGTGTTAGAACCAGTTGGACAGAAACACACACACACACACACACACACACACACACACACACACACACACACACACACACAGAGGGAATTCTAATTTAGAGGAAGCTCTTTAATTGAAACTCTTTGGAGAATTTCCTTAAAGAGGATGTTTGGTTTTGATTTTATTTTTGAGCCCTTTAATGTGCGTTTGTGCACTGTAGAAAGCCAGCTTTAGACAGGCAGGATTTGTAAACTTTACAACTTTCAATACAGTTTCTATTCAAATCACATCTTATCTATCATTGTGTGGTTCCTTCTCTGCTGATCCTTTCAAGGCTCCATAGTCTTACCTAGAACTTTCTGATACTAGTCCAAAGTTGTCGAGACAATATTTTAATGCGTATCTCATATTATTTAATTGTAATACTTGTTACACTATTGTGGGCATACTCAACCCATGGGAGTTGCTCACTCCAAGTTGTCTGATTGGTGGATGCCAAGCACCGGAGGGCCGCCTCGAGTTCCTGATTGGCCCGTTCTTTCTGGCCATTAGTCTGAGGGTGGAAACCAGAGGAGAGACTGACCTGCGCTCCGAGGGCGTTGCAGAATTCTTTCCAGACCTGTGATGTGAACTGCAGCCCCCTATCAGAGACGATGTCCGTGGGGATTCCGTGAAGGCGAAAGACATGGTTAGTCAGGAGTCGAGCTATTTCTAAAGCACTGGGGAGCTTGGGGAGGGGGACAAAGTGAGCAGCTTTCGAAAAACGATCAATGATAGTAAGGATGACTGAGTTACCTGATGAGGAAGGGAGGCCCGTGATGAAGTCCATTGCAATGTGTGACCACGGGCGGCCAGGGGTCGGTAGGGGTTGGAGAAGGCCGGAAGATGGCTGATTGACGCTCTTGTTTTGAGCGCATGTAGGAGGGGCAGCAATGTATTCGCAGACGTCCTTAGCTAAAGACGGCCACCAGGCGAAGCGTTGGAGGAAGGTAATGGTGCGGTGGACCCCAGGGTGGCAGGTGCACTTGGCCGTGTGAGCCCAATGCAAAACTCATGATCTGACAGTAGATAGAACAAAGAGTAGGCCCGGGGGACCCATACCCGTACAGGGTCCGGTTCTGTTCGTTGGGCCTCTCGAATAGCTGACTCAATCTCCCAGGTTTTTGCCCCGACAACACACGTGGAAGGAAGAATGGGGATCCTGGGCAGCGTCTTCGGAGGTGGCAAATTGGCGTGAGAGGGAATTGGGTTTGACATTACGAGAGCCGGGTCTGTAGGTGATTGTGAATTGGAATCTGGTGAGAAACAGAGGCCACCTAGCTTGCCTGGTGTTGAGTCGTTTCGCGGACCGGATGTATTCCAAGTTTTTGTGGTCCGTCCAAACCATGAACAGTTGGGCAGCTCCCTCCGACTAAGGCCAGCTTGATGGCCAATAGCTCTCAGTTCCCCACATCATAAGTATCAGAAGTAACCACAAGGATGAAGCTTACCGCCTTGTCGCTGGGAGAGCACTGCCCCCACTCCTGCGTCCGAGGCATCCACCTCCACGACGAAGGGTTGACTGAGATCGGGTTGGATGAGGATGGGTGCAGAGGCAAAGCGCTCCTTCAGGCAAGAGAAAGCCTGGCGAGCCGGTTCATCGCAGCAGAAGGGGACCTTGGGTGAGGTGAGACGAGTCAGGGGTAGAGCGAGCTGGCTATAGTTGCGGATGAAACGGCGATAAAAGTTAGCGACACCCAAGAAACTCTGAAGCTGCTTGCGATGGGATGGAGTGGGCCAGTTTAACACAGCTTGAACTTTGGCGGGGTCCGCTCTCAGGTTACCTTGTTCAATGACATAGCCCAGGAAAGAGACTGTGGAAGCATAAAACTCACATTTTTCCCACTTCACGAAGAGACGGTTTTCCAGGAGGTGTTGGAGGACCTGCCTGACATGGCATAAGATAAGATAAGATAAGATAAGATAAGATAGAACTTTATTAATCCCTCGGGTGGGTTCCTCTGGGAAATTCGATTTCCAAAAAAGCACAGCACCGACAGAAGTTACAGAGTTATACACACACACATATATATAAATACAGAGACAATATAAATAAAATATACGAAGGGGATAAATAGAATAAATAGGAATAAAAATAAAAATACAAGTGAATTGCACATTTCAAGTATTGAGTCTATTGCACCGTTGACTATTTACAAAAGTATTGCACAAAAGGTATTGCACAGTGAGGTGAAGAGGCACTACAGCTTAGTTGTTCCCTCCTTTGTCCTCCTGTCTCCCCTCCCTCTCCCCTCCAGAGAGGAGTTAAACAGTCTGATGGCGTGTGGGACAAAGGAGTTTTTAAGTCTGTTAGTTCTTGTCTTTGGGAGAAGCAACCTGTCACTGAACAGACTCTTCTGGTTGTTAATGGCCGTGTGCAGAGGATGCCTGGCATTGTCCATAATGTCCATCAGTTTCTTTAATGTCCTTTTCTCTGCCACTGTCACCAGAGTGTCCAGCTTCATGCCGACCACAGAGCTAGCCCTCTGAGCATTCGTGTTCAGAGACAGAATGGGAGAAAATGAGGATGTCATCCAGATAAACGAAGACGAAGTGGTTAATGAAGTCCCGCAGTACGTCGTTTACCAGGGCCTGAAAAACAGCTGGGGCATTGGTGAGACCAAACGGCATGACAAGATATTCAAAATGACCAAGGTGATTGTTGAAGGCTGCTTTCCATTCATCCCCCTCCCTTATTCTTACCAAATGGTACGCGTTGCGCAGGTCCAGCTTAGTGAAGATGGTGGCCCCCTGAAGGAGCTCGAAGGCAGAATGTAAAAGAGTGAGCGGATATTTATTCATCACTGAGATGTTGTTAAGGCCCCGATAATCAATACAAGGTCGTAAGCTCTTGTCTTTCTTGGCAACAAAGAAGAATCCGGCGGCCACAGGAGATGACGAGGGGCGAATGAGACCTGCGGTGAGTGATTCGTTGATGTATTTTTCTATACTTTCACGTTCGGGCTGAGACAGACTGTATAGGCGGCTGGTAGGGAGAGGTGCACCTGGAAGAAGATCAATGCCGCAGTCATACGGCCGATGCGGAGGAAGCGAGCGTGCTCTATCCTTGCAAAACACTTGTTTGAGATCATGGTAGACGGGTGGCACGGAGGAGAGGTCCGGCAGCTTGGAGAGAGAAGAATTGGTTAGCGGTTCGGAAGAGGGGGTGGCAGCTTTAAGACAGGACATGTGACAATCCTCCTCCCCACCCCACAATGCTCTCCTTTTTCCAATCGAAGACAGGGTTATCTTGATGCAACCACGGGTAACCCAGAACTAGTGGCGTGAGTGGAGCTTGAAACACATACAGCTGTATAGTCTGGGAACGATTGCCAGAGAGAGTCAGTAAAACGGGCTCAGTGATATGAGTGATGTTAGGAAGCCGCTGGCCACTGAGGGCGGTGACTTGGAGTGACTGTGGCAGAGGCTCAGAATTCAGATTTAATCGTCGGGCCAGCGAAGCGTCAATAAAGTTCTGTTCCGCTCCTGAATCGATTAGAGCCTTAAGAGGGTGGACCTGAAGCTGCACCGTTAATTTAGCTGCTAGCATGAGCCGTGGAGGAGACTGTGAACTAGAGACCTCGTCCACTTGAATTCTCCTCTCTACTGCGGCCTTTTGGCAGAGACGGGCAAACATTGGCAACATGACCCTCTCGGCCGCAATAGAAACACTCACCGGCCCTCCACCGATGGTGCCTTTCCTCAGGGGAAAGGCGAGAGCGACCCAGCTGCATAGGTTGCTCACCCTCCTCCATGTCCTGCGACTCTGAATCTCTTCCGCCACTCGTGGCGCTTCCGCCCGATGCTGCTTCGCCGCGTCCCAGAGATATCTGGGAAACGTAGTCCTCAGTTCTGCGGCGCGCACGTAAATGCCCATCCACCTTTACACACAACGTTATCACATCAGACAAAGTTTTAGATAACTCTCTTATCACTAGTTTGCCCTTTAACTCATCACACACGTTGTTCAACAAAGTACTTATCAATGCTGGCTGCCCCCACCCGGTCTCTTCGGCCAACGTCCAGAACAAAATGAAGTATTCCGCCATACTTCGTCTTCCCTGCTTAAGATTTAGTAAATGGTGAGATGCTGCATCAGCGCCAGTACCTCTCTCAATCACACATTTAAATTTAGCAAGAAAATCCTTGTACGAGATGCTGACGTCAGTTTTCAAAACAGCTTGAGCCCAGTTTAAAGCCGGTCTGCGTAAGAGCTGGACAAAAAAGGCAATCTTAGCCTCGTCAGTTTCATATGTCCTCCACAACTGTCTAAACTGCATTGTTATTTGGGTCAGAAAACTGGCACACTGGTGAAACTCACCCGCAAAGGTTTCTGGTGTTGGCAAAGCTCGCGCCAGGGGCTCCAAGCGAGTGGGATGAGGCGAAGCCAAAGGCCCGGGTGCTGGAGGCTCAGAAGCCGGTAACTGTGAGGAGACAGAGGGAGGAGAGGCTGCTGGGCTTACCAGGGGTACGCGCTGAGCAAGGGCCTGCGTTAGAGCGGCCAACTGCTGATTGATGAGCTGCAGCATTTGTTCGTGGCGTTCCAAAACCTCCTTGGCCGTGAGGACGTGCTGCTGGGCAGCAGAGTCCGCTGAGTCCATATTCTGGCTGGATCGTTATGTTAAGGTTCAATGCAGGGGACTCAAACGCGGGACTCCTGAATCAGCTGAACACAAGGGAAATCCAAGGGGGAAATCACTCGCTCTCCAACTCTCCACATACACGACAGCAGTCCTTCTTTTCACACTTGACACACAGATTCACACGGGAAAGGTAATCCAGGGGCTCTGTAGATAAGGAGACAGGAATGAGAACGATATTCACAAAAGACACTTGACTTATCTTGAGCTGTAGCTTGACTTTCACTGACGCGTGGCAGACAAAGATCCAGCGAAGACCAGCAGTCACCTCCTGGCTTAAATGCCGTTCACCTTGATGGGCATCAGATGTGTTCTTTTCTGTGGGTGTGGGCGTGGGCCGAGAGCGTGAACCCACAATGAGTTCTTCCCCGGTGATGGAGAGGAGGAGAGAGAGAGAGCACGAGAGAGAGAAAAAGACAGAAAAGGCCGATCAGCATCTCGCCGATCCCCCAGGCCATGACACTTGGGGCAGGAACTCGTCCCTGACCTGAAGTGGGCCCTCCACCCTTTTCCGGCTGAGGACCATGGCCTCAGATTTGGAGGTGCTGATTCTCATTCCCACTGCTTCAAACTCAGCTGTGAACCGTTCCAAAGCAAGCAGAAGGCCATCACCCGATGAAGCCAACAGAACCACAAACTAGAGATGAGATTCTGAGAACACCCACAAAGAGCATTCGGACGTAGCTTTGCCACTGCTCCAGGTGGCTCAGCACAGAGTGGAGAGCTACATTGATGGCATCTTCTATGGATCTGTTCGCATGATTTTCAAACTGGTAATCACTGGTCTGATCCACAATGAAGACGAGTCCACGTACAGACAGGATGTGGACCAGCTGTTCCACTGTTGCAGTCAGAACCACCAGGACCCGACTGTGGACGTGACAGTGAACCTTCAGACTCGCCCTAACTATACTTAAAAATAGAATACTTACCATGGATCACGTCAGATTCCTAGGACCCACCTTTCCACGCGATCTGAAGTGGTCCCCACATATAGACTCTATCCAGAAGAAGGCCCAGCAGAGGTTATGGTTCCTGCAGCAACTCAGAATTTACAACCTGATCTCTGAGACCATGGTTTTATGCAAAAAAACTTTTGATTTACTCTTTTCTGGGCTGGAGGAACAGGGGGTGATCGTGGTGCAACGATAAGGTTACATCACTCTGCAGAAAATTGGAGAGGTACCTGGGATAGAATCTTTCCATTGTGGAATAGGAAAGGTAGAGAGTGAGCAGGCGGCAGAGTAACAGGTAAGTAGCAGGTAACAGCTGCAAACAATTCTTTTTTCCACAGAGTTACTAAGAGGCAAAGACAAAGCAACATTCACAAGAACTTCTTACTGTCTTTCTAGTGACTTCAGCAAACGTCAGAGAGCCTGATCATTATCACTGAAGCAACAATGATCTGACTGGACTACGAAAGACTACAAACGAAAAACAGAAGAGAACCACAACAAGTCCTGGACAAATATGTTTAATTGGCATAAATGTAAGAAATTCCTAACAGTATTATGAAGAAAGCATCTTTTAAATAAAGTTGTAAAACGTTTTAAAATTTCTTTTTCAAGAACCTGCAGGTTTGTTTTATTATGTGTTTAGTACATGATACATATTAAATCCCCTGTGATTTTCCAAAGCTGTGAGCTTTCATTCCAGATCAATGATTGGCTGGTTTGAAATCCCAGCTCACGTGTTGCTGTTATCTGTACCTGATAGAGGAGAGAGGAGAACAGAGACCAGATACAGTGAGCGACTAGGCTTCACTTAGGTCTCTCAATCACAATGAATAATGTTTCTGTAATAACAATGTTTTTTCTTTCAGGTTTCAATGAAACAGTCAGTCACAGGTTTGTTCTCTTTTTCCTCAGTTTGTTTTGCTACTGCATCATTTGCCTGCTAAATGTTTCTCTCATTGTGATCATCATCTTGGACAGCAACCTCCATGAATCAATGTATATTCTGCTCTGTGTCTTTTGCATCAATGCACTTTATGGAACAGCAGGTTTCTTTCCCAAATTTCTCTGGGATCTCCTCTCTGATGTTCATCTCATTTCATATTATGGTTGCCTTATTCAGACTAAGGTGATTTATTCTTTTCTCTGCGGCGAACTCTCAATTCTTGCACTCATGGCATATGACAGATATGTGGCCATATGTCAGCCACTGAAGTACCACTCTATCATGTCAAAGCAAAGAGTCATAAGGTTTGCATGTTTTTTGTGGTTCACAAATTTCTGCATTATGGCTGTGAATGCCTTTCTAACATCCAGACTGAAGTTATGCAGCCCGTATCTTTCCACACTCTTCTGTGTGAACTGGATTATTGTTCAACTCGCTTGTTTTCCAGCACACACTATAGTTAATGGCATATTTGCAAATATTACAATAATTATTTATTTGCTTCATGGTGTTTTTATAGTTTGGTCCTATATGTATATCATTCAAACATGTGTAAAGTCTATAGAAAACAGGGCAAAGTTCATGCAAACATGTGTCCCACATCTCATCTCATTATTTACTTTTGTTGTGGCAGTACTTACTGATGTTATAAGTATGCGACTGGGTTCGAAAGAGTTGCCTCGGACCCTTCAAAACTTTGTAGCAATAGAAGTTCTTGTCATTCCTCCTATTATGAATCCTCTGATTTACGGTTTCAAACTGACCAAAATCCGAAAAAAAATTTATAGTGTTGTTATTTTAAAAGGAACTAATTTTTGTTTTATTCGATCAGAAAATAGTTTCACACACAGCTAAGTGTCACACCCATTGTTTGACATCCATTTTAAAATAAGTCCAAAAAAATGTTTAATTTTTACTGAAATTTGTGTTTTATTTGGAGTTGTCTGAAAACATGTCTATTGATGTGAGCGGATATGATGTTTTATTATTTATCTGCATTTCCCAGATGATTTACATTTTGTAGATGTCTTTGCACTAAATGTATTTTTGATGGTCACCTGCCTAATTAACAAAAAAACACTGATATGTAGAAAGGCTGTAAATTTCAGTCTTTCTTCTCATTACTGTTCAAGGAAATAACAGGCACCGTGGAGACTGCACATGTGAAAAGGATTAAAAGACAAACTGTTTTAGATGTGGCAGCACTATCAGAGTGTCAATCTATTTTGATATTATGCTGTCTTATAAATCTGATCCACAACCACATGGATGTGAAGCAGTTTTAGTAGTTTTCTCAGTTTATCCTCTTTTTCTTTAACACTTAATGAAACAGTCAGAGGTTTTAGCAACTGAACCAGTTTTAGAATTTCTGCTTAATCAAACATGAAATCCGTTTTTACTTAACACTTGTACAATTAAATGGCTTTTCCATTGTTTGAAGGATTGAAAGTTGAAGCTGAAGATGTACAGTGCAAATCAGTTTTTCTACATGACAAAATGTTTCTTTTTACTGTATTAAGTAAAAAGAAATGATCTGTTAAACAGTAAGAAATAAATGTGTACAATTGCAAAAAAAAAAAAAAAAAAGATCTGGTAGCTCATTTCTCAGCAGCAGGTGAGGCCAAGAAGCACCACATCCCACACACAAACTACCAGCAAAGGCCTCCCCAATAGGCGTGTTCTCTCCCTGCTGTTCTTGACCCTCTAAACTGATTGACTAGAATGCCTTTTATTGTCACTATACACATGTACAAAGAGATTGAGAGCATCTCCTACCCAGTGCAGACATGTGGGGAAAGAAGAAAGGGGGGTGAGGTGCACAGTTCTGTGGCACTGTATACATATGAGCAGGTCAATATCAAAAAATATCAAATATACAAATACTGAAAAAAAATAAATAGTCTATATTTACAGTGAGGTATTTTGACATAAATTAAATATTGCACAGTGGTGGTAGTGGTTGTATATTCTGTGTATAGAGGAGAGGCTTGAATTGGGGGGTGAAACTGTGTCGTCGGTTCATGTGTGAGTTCAGGGTGCTCATGGCTTTTGCAAAGGAACTGTTCCTAAGTCTGTCAGTGTTTGTGCTGATGCACCTGTAGCGCTTCCCTGAGGGAAGCAGGTCAAGCAGGTCAAAACCTGGGTGGGAGCTGCCCTTGATGATGTTTGTTGCTCTGTTGAGGCAGCGGGTGAAATAAATGTCTGACAAGGAGGGGAGAGGGCAGCCAATAATCTTCTGTGCTGCCTTAATTACACTGTGAAGCTTCACTCTCTTCCCATCTGGTCAGCTGCCGTACCTTACTTATAGGCAGTATGTCAGCAGGCTGTCAATGGACGAGCAGTAGAAGATCAGCAGCAGGTTGGAGTCCAGTTTGTGCTTCTTGGAAAACCGGAAGGTGTGGACCCTCTCCAACCATCACTGTTGATGTATTGGGGACCTAAGTCAGTGCTGTGCCACCTGAAGTCGACAATGATCTCTTTGGTTTTCATAATGGTCAGTGCTAGTTTTTTCTCTGAACACTATGATGTCAACTTCAGGACTTCCTCTCTGTAGACTGCCTCGTCTCCCTTTGAGATAAGTCTGACTAATGTGGTGTCTTCAGCAAACTTGATGATGATGTTGTTGTGGGTCGAACTGCAGTCTTAGATTTAGAGACAATACAGGAGTGGGCTCAGCACACAGCCTTGTGGGGAGCCAATGCTCAGCATGCGAGTGGAGGAGAGATAGGGGCCAAGTCTTACAGTCTGGGGCCGGTTGGTGAGAAAGTCAAAGGCCAAGAGTGACCAGTTTGGTGAAGAGGATATCCAGGATGATTGTATAGAAAGCTGAGCTGTAATCCACAAAGATCATCCATCCATCCATCTGCTTATCCGGGGCTGGGTCACAGGGGGCCGCAGCCCTAGCAGAGAAGCCCAGACCCCCTCCCCACACCAAGGCGTTCCCAGGCCAGCTGAGAGATAAAATCTCTCTAGTATGTCCCAGGTCTGCCCCGGGCCTCCTCCTGGTGGGACATGCCCGAAACACCTCACTCAGGAGGCACCCAGGATGCCTGAACAACCTCAACTGGCTCCACTTAATGTGGAGGAGCAGCTGCTCTACTCTGAGCCCCTCCCGGAAGACTGAACTTCTCACCCTATCTCTAAGGGAGAGGCCAGCCACCCTTCAAAGGAAGCCCATTTCTGCCACTTGTATCCGTAATCTCGTTCTTTCGGTCATTACCCACAGCTCGTGACCATAGGGGAGGGGAGGGATGTAGATCGACCAGTAAATTGAGAGCTTCGCTTTTACACTCAGCTCTCTCTTCACCTCAACAGACTGGAATAGTGTCCATATCACTGCAGCCTCAGCACCAATCCATCTGTCGATCTCCCACTCCCGTCACTCGTGAACAAGACCCCGAGATACTTAAACTTGGGGCAGGAACTCGTCCCTGACCTGAAGTGGGCCTCCCACCCTTTTCCGGCTGAGAACCATGGCCTCAGATTTGGAGGTGCTGATTCTCATTCCCACTGCTTCAAACTCAGCTGTGAACCGTTCCAAAGCAAGCAGAAGGCCATCACCCGATGAAGCCAACAGAACCACAAACTAGAGATGAGATTCTGAGAACACCCACAAACCAAGATGGCGGCGTGTGAACAACGCGAGGCTCAGTGTCTCTCCAGAATCTGCTATTTAGCGGTTTTTTATCTACTTTTAACCAGATTATTTGTCCAGAATTGCTGTGCGTTGCTGACCTACAGCAGACAAGAGCTTCTGGACATCTGGACTCAACTCCAACAGTTTTATCGCCGATCTCCGACTCATCCCAGAGATCTCCAGGACACCGGAGGCTGCCCACTCTCCCCGGCCGGGCGGAAGTGCACGCAGACGGCGCCGAGATCGTAAACAAAGGCGAGGTAGGCGCGGAGGGCCACGGGCTAAGCTAAAGCTAACACCACACCGGCTGCCTTTACCCAGTATTTTCCTCGCCAATGTCCGTTCTCTGGCAAACAAAATGGATGAAATACGGCTCTCCATCACTAACAACAGACGGATTATGGACTCAAATGTCATGTTTTTCACCGAAACATGGTTGAACAACAGCTGCCGGACAATGTTATCGAGTTAGCAGGACGCCACACACACCGAGCCGACAGGCTAGCAGATGACTCCAGCAAGACCAGAGGTGGAGGTTTGTGCATTTATATTAACAATGCTTGGTGCATGAACTTCACTACTACTGAGAGTCACTGCTCACCTAATGCGGAGTTTTTAATGGTCAAATGCAGACCTTATTATCTCCCCAGAGAACTCACTTCGATCATACTCACTGCTGTGTATATCCCCCCCGACGCTAATGCTAGGTTGGCCATGAAAGAACTTTCTGCAGCCATTAACAAACACCAGAATAAACACCCCGAGGCTGCTTTTATTGTTGCTGGCGACTTCAACCATACCAACTTAAAGACAGTCCTCCCCAGATTCCACCAACATGTCTCCTGCCACACCAGAGGAGACAAGACTTTAGACCATGTGTATTCCAACCTGGCTGGAGCCTACAAAGCCACACCCCTCCCCCACATTGGACAATCGGACCATCTCTCCCTGTTCCTCACACCTCGGTATTCACCACTCATCCAACGTGTGAAACCTGCTGTGAGGACAATTAAAGTGTGGCCAGAGGGGACAGACGCAGTGCTCCAGGACAGATTTAAAAACACAGACTGGAATATGTTCACCCACACAGACCTGGACCAGTACGCCTCATCTGTACTGGATTACATCTCCGAAACCACAGACAGTGTCACCACCCAGAAACGGATCACCATGTACCCCAACCAGAAGCCTTGAATGAACCGGGATGTTCATCTCCTCCTGAAGGCCCGGAACACTGCCTTTAGGTCAGGAGATGCACACGCCTACAGTACAGCCAGGGCTAATCTACAGAAGGACATCAAAAAAGCCAAACACCATTACAAAAAGAAGGTAGAAGAACACTTCTCCAACTCCAACCCCTGACGTATGTGGCAAGGACTCCAGACCATTACAGACTACAGGACCACCAAACCCTCCCCCGCATCCTCTGATGTCTCCTTCCTCAACGAGCTCAACAACTTTTATGCTTGTTTTGAGCGAGGGAACCCCACAACCACAACCAAAGCAGACGTGACGCCAGACCACCAACCTCTGACTCTCTCCCCCACCGATGTAGGAGCGGTGCTGAGCAGGATCAATGTCCACAAGGCTGCAGGTCCCGATGGCATCCCCGGGCGTGTTCTCAGAGTGTGTTCTGGGGAGCTTGCAGGAGTGCTCACAGACATATTCAATCTGTCCTTGGCCCACGCTGTGGTACCGGCCTGCTTCAAATCCACCTCCATCGTCCCGATACCCAAAAACTCCAACCCATCTTGCCTCAATGACTACCGCCCAGTAGCACTCACCCCCATCATCACTAAGTGCTTAGAGCAGCTGGTCCTAGCACACTTCAAATCCTGTCTCCCCCCCACCCTGGACCCCCACCAATTCGCATAGCGCCAGAACAGGAGCACAGAGGATGCAGTCTCCATCGCACTGCACTCTGTCCTCTCACACCTGGACAACAACAACACATACGCCAGAATGCTGTTTATAGACTTCAGTTCAGCATTCAATACAATCCACCCCTCACAACTCATCAGGAAACTGACAGACCTGGGCATCAGTTCCCTCATCTGCAAATGGTTACTGGACTTCCTGTCCAACCGCCCTCAACATGTCCGGCTGGATAACCGCTGCACATCTACAATCACAATGAACACCGGTGTACCACAAGGCTGTGTGATGAGCCCTTTCCTCTACTCCCTCTTCACCCACGACTGCAGACCGGCTGATGGTTCCAACATCATCATTAAGTTTGCAGATGACACCACGGTGATTGGCCTCATCAGTGACAACGATGAGGCCGCCTACAGGGAGGAGGTGGATCGTCTGGCTGAGTGGTGCGACATAAACAACCTGCTGCTTAACACCGAGAAGACCAAGGAGCTCATCGTGAACTACAGGAGGAATGCTGACCCACATCCACCCATCCACATTAAGGGGACGGCTGTGAAGCGTGTGAGCAGCTTCAAGTTCCTGGGAGTCCACATCTCCGAGGATCTCACCTGGACGACCAACTGCTCCAAGCTGGTCAAGAAGGCTCACCAGCGCCTCTTCTTCTTGAGGACTCTGAGGAAGAACCACCTGTCCTCAGACATCCTGGTGAACTTCTATCGCTGCACCATCGAGAGCATCCTGACCAACTGTATAACAGTCTGGTACGGGAACTGCTCTGCCTCGGACCGGAAGGCGTTGCAGAGGGTCGTGAAAACTGCCCAGCGCATCACCGGAGCACCACTTCCTGCTATAAAAGACATCTACAGGAAGCGGTGTCTGAAAAGGGCTGGGAAAATCATCAAAGACCCCAGTCACCCATCACATGGACTCTTCACCCTCCTGCCCTCTGGGAGGTGCTACAGGAGCCTCCGGACTAAGACCACAAGGTACCGGAACAGTTTCTTCCCCACAGCTGTCAGACTCCTGAACTCTGCCTCCTGACATCTGACCCACGTTAAACTCATGGACTGAACATACACACACACACAATGGACAACTGTACCCTCAAACACACAATAATAACATGGACTGAACCACCACTCACAACCACTAGCACTTTATATAGCCTCTAGGAATTATCTACACCCTCACTTATCTTAACTGCACTACTGTATAGCTCTGTGTAAATAATCATTCTGTACATACGATAATAATTTTTAACCCTACAACTGTTTACAACTTGCATAGTTCCCATTTCTGTATAGCTGTATATCTCAGATTTCTGTAAAGTTATTTATTTCATATTCTGTATAGTTTTCCATATTTATATCCTGTCCATATCCTGTACATAGCTTGTACTCACTACAGCCTGTACATACAGTGGGGCAAAAAAGTATTTAGTAAGCCACCGATTGTGCAAGTTCCCCCACCTAAAATGATGACAGAGGTCAGTAATTTGCACCAGAGGTACACTTCAACTGTGAGAGACAGAATGTGAAAAAAAAATCCATGAATCCACATGGTAGGATTTGTAAAGAATTTATTCGTAAATCAGGGTGGAAAATAAGTATTTGGTCAATAACAAAAATACAACTCAATACTTTGTAACATAACCTTTGTTGGCAATAACAGAGGTCAAACGTTTACTATAGGTCTTTACCAGGTTTGCACACACAGTAGCTGGTATTTTGGCCCATTCCTCCATGCAGATCTTCTCGAGAGCAGTGATGTTTTGGGGCTGTCGCCGAGCAACACGGACTTTCAACTCCCGCCACAGATTTTCTATGGGGTTGAGGTCTGGAGACTGGCTAGGCCACTCCAGGACTTTCAAATGCTTCTTACGGAGCCACTCCTTTGTTGCCCGGGCGGTGTGTTTTGGATCATTGTCATGTTGGAAGACCCAGCCTCGTTTCATCTTCAAAGTTCTCACTGATGGAAGGAGGTTTTGGCTCAAAATCTCACGATACATGGCCCCATTCATTCTGTCCTTAACACGGATCAGTCGTCCTGTCCCCTTGGCAGAAAAACGGCCCCATAGCATGATGTTTCCACCCCCATGCTTCACAGTAGGTATGGTGTTCTTGGGATGCAACTCAGTATTCTTCTTCCTCCAAACACGACGAGTTGAGTTTATACCAAAAAGTTCTACTTTGGTTTCATCTGACCACATGACATTCTCCCAATCCTCTGCTGTATCATCCATGTGCTCTCTGGCAAACTTCAGACGGGCCTGGACATGCACTGGCTTCAGCAAGGAACACGTCTGGCACTGTGGGATTTGATTCCCTGCCGTTGTAGTGTGTTACTGATGGTGACCTTTGTTACTTTGGTCCCAGCTCTCTGCAGGTCATTCACCAGGTCCCCCCGTGTGGTTCTGGGATCTTTGCTCACCGTTCTCATGATCATTTTGACCCCACGGGATGAGATCTTGCGTGGAGCCCCAGATCGAGGGAGATTATCAGTGGTCTTGTATGTCTTCCATTTTCTGATGATTGCTCCCACAGTTGATTTTTTCACACCAAGCTGCTTGCCTATTGTAGATTCACTCTTCCCAGTCTGGTGCAGGTCTACAATACTTTTCCTGGTGTCCTTCGAAAGCTCTTTGGTCTTGGCCATGGCGGAGTTTGAAGTCTGACGGTTTGAGGCTGTGGACAGGTGTCTTTTATACAGATGATGAGTTCAAACAGGTGCCATTCATACAGGTAACGAGTGGGGGACAGAAAAGCTTCTTACAGAGGACGTTACAGGTCTGTGAGAGCCAGAGACTTTCCATGTTTGAGGTGACCAAATACTTATTTTCCACCCTAATTTACGAATAAATTCTTTACAAATCCTACCATGTGAATTCATGGATTTTTTTTTTCACATTCTGTCTCTCACAGTTGAAGTGTACCTCTGGTGCAAATTACTGACCTCTGTCATCATTTTAAGTGGGGGAACTTGCACAATCGGTGGCTGACTAAATACTTTTTTGCCCCACTGTACTTATAGTTATAGAATATTCACAACATACTTCATACCGTGTACATTATAACATACCATAATAGACCCATTTCTGTAATATACTTACATATCTATTGCTGCGAGATCGATCAACTTCAGACCAGACAACAAACGACGGAGGCTCCGGAAAAGTGCAATCAAACGATGAGTTTTATTATCACAGGAGAACAACCAACCGTCAGCATACGGATTGTTATGCTCTGACAAGAATACATTGGGTTCTGGTTTTATAGGATAAAATATCACACCTACGTCAATACAGTTCAAAAATACATGGTGACAGACGGGCAAAAGTTCAACCCGTGCAGACAAGGGTACATCACGTACACTTCTAATAACCATACACCGACATATCACTTCTCTTTTCTACATTACTTGACTTTTAGGGTAATAACTTCAGGTCTCAGCATCTCTGAGAGCTAATAATGGACCCTCGTCATTAATCACTAAGTAGAGTACTTTGCAGCCAGTCTCAAACTGAAGCAGAAGACGCTTAGGCCTTCGCTCAGACCTGCTACTAGATTAATATGTGTATCGTAAGCGTGCATGCAATTAACCTGCTATGTTCTCATCTCCCCTCAGCATGTATCATCTGGACACTCTCACCAGTGAAGCTTAAAACCTTCTAGAATGGAACATCAAGTCTAACCAAGCACATTCATGCATTGTGTATAAAATGAACTCAACCTGTAAAAATAGAAAGGTCAATGTGATGACAGACATCTTCAATGCAATTTTATAAACCCTGCAGGAAATATTACTGATAAATGATACTGTGAAACATGTTATTAATACATTCTTCATAAGGCAGATTATATGGTGGCAATAAAAGAATCTCTGAATCCCAACATTCCCTCTTTTGACATTCCAACAGGAATGTCACCATACTTCATGTTGTATCACTCCCTGCCCCACTCTATGGGTTCCAGGTTCATCTGGTAGATGCCCTCAACCCAGCCAGGGTTTGCAACCCTCGCCACTATCTTTACCAACAATCCTCTGACACAAGGAATGATACAACAAACAGCGATGACTAATATTCCCAAAAATACAGCCAATGAGCACATCACTGATATAGCCACACCTTTCCATTGTCCAAACACGGATGCCACCCAGGACTCCGCTGGGTTTCCGATACCTGAGTGCTCATGCATCGTTTTAGACAAATTTTCCGGCCCTCCAGAGCTCGGGTTACTGAGCCATCTGGGGCAGTATTGTTGGGGATAGAGGTGCAGAACATGTCTCCGAACATAGCACAGACGCCCCCTTTCCTCTGCCAACAACATGTCAAGGGCCATTCGATTCTGCACTCCCATCAGCGAAGTCGGATTATTCTGCAAACCCTTCCATGGCGTCCCTGGTAAGGCTAGAGAGTCTCAGCAAGTTGTAATGAACGTAGTTAATGCGGTCATCATTCTTATTAGGCGTTATCCAAAGGAATATACTTTCAAACCCCGAAGCTACTGGGTCTGCCAGCTTATACTCGTTTGTAACTCCCCTGGGCACTCCTATGGAGTCTATCCTAGTCGGAGAGTTTAGCCAGGGGTCATATGCATGTATACCCTGGGTCCCTCTTTTTTAAATAAAGTTGTAAAACGTTTTAATATTTCTTTTTCAAGAACCTGCAGGTTTGTTTTATTATGTGTTTAGTACATGATACTGCATCATTTGCCTGCTAAATGTTTCTCTCATTGTGATCATCATCTTGGACAGCAACCTCCATGAATCAATGTATATTCTGCTCTGTGTCTTTTGCATCAATGCACTTTATGGAACAGCAGGTTTCTACCCCAGATTTCTCTGGGATCTCCTCTCTGATGTTCATCTCATCTCATATTACGGTTGCCTTATTCAGACTCAGGTGATTTTTTCTTTTGTCTGCGGCGAACAGTCGATTCTTGCACTCATGGCATATGACAGATATGTGGCCATATGTCAGCCACTGAAGTACCACTCTATCATGTCAAAGCAAAGAGTCATTAGGTTTGCATGTTTTTTGTGGTTAACAACCTTCTGCATTATGGCTGTGAATACCTTTCTAACATCCAGACTGAAGTTATGCAGCCCGTATATTTCCAGACTCTTCTGTATGAACTGGAGTATTGTTCAACTCGCTTGTTTTCCAGAACAAACTGCAATCAATGCTATATCTGCAAATATTGTAACAATTATTTATTTGCTTCATGGTGTTTTTATAGTTCGGTCCTATATGTATATCATTCAAACATGTGTAAAGTCTATAGAAAACAGAGCAAAGTTCATGCAAACATGTATCCCACATCTCGTCTCATTATTTACTTTTGTTGTGGCAGTACTTACTGATGTTATAAGTATGCGACTGGGTTCGAAAGAGTTGCCTCGGTCCCTTCAAAACTTTGTAGCATTAGAGTTTCTTGTCATTCCTCCTATTATGAATCCTCTGATTTACGGTTTCAAACTGACCAAAATTCGAAAAAAATTCATAGTGTTGTTATTTTAAAAAGAACTAATTTTTGTTTTATTCGATCAGAAAATAGTTTCACACACAGCTAAGTGTCACACCCATTGTTTGACATCCATTTTAAAATAAGTCCAAAAAATGTTTAATTTTTACTGAAATTTGTGTTTTATTTGGAGTTGTCTGAAAACATGTCTATTGATGTGACCAGATATGATGTTTTATTATTTATCTGCATTTCCCAGATGATTTACATTTTGTAGATGTCTTTGCACTAAATGTATTTTTGATGGTCACCTGGCTAATTACCACAAAAAAAACCACTGATATGTAGAAAGGCTGTAAATTTCACTATCTTTCTTCTCATTACTGTTCAAGGAAATAACAGGCACCGTGGAGACTGCACATGTGAAAAGGATTAAAAGACAAACTGTTTTAGATGTGGCAGCACTATCAGAGTGTCAATCTATTTTGATATTATGCTGTCTTATAAATCTGATCCACAACCACATGGATGTGAAGCAGTTTTAGTAGTTTTCTCAGTTTTATCCTCTTTATCTTTAACACTTATTGAACCACCACTTATTGAGGTTTTAGCAACTGGACCAGTTTTAGAATTTCTGCTTAATCAAACATGAAAGTCTGTTTTTACTTAACACTTGTACAATTAAATGGCTTTTCCATTGTTTGAAGGATTGAAAGTTGAAGCTGAACATTTACAGTGCAAATCAGTTTTTCTATATGACAGAATGTTTCTTTTTACTGTATTAAGTAAAAAGAAATGAGAAACCTGTTAAACAGTAACAAATAAATGTGTACAATTGCAAAAAGAAAAGATCTGGTAGCTCATTTCCAAGCAGTAGGTGAGGCCAACAAGCACCACATCCCACACACAAACTACCAGCAAAGGCCTCCCCAGTAGGCGTGTTCTCTCCCTGCTGTGCTTGACCTTCTAAACTGACACTGTCACGGCCGGGGCAAGCCGTGTGGGAATTATTTAGGACCAGGAAGCGGCAGCTCGGGTGCACCTGAGTTTAATGACAAGAGAAAATACAAACAGCAAACGGTGCGGGTGGACATGAAACTGGAAAACCTAAACTGGGCAAAACTAATAAAACAAACCAGAAATGAAGATGCAGGGAGGTCAGGGGAAATACACGGGGAAATACACGGGGAGAGACACAGAGAAACACAGAGAGACACAGAGAGACCGAGGGAAACAACACAGATGAATCAGCAATGAAGACGGGTGAACACACACTATAAATACACATACCAGTAATCAGGGGATGGGAAATAGGAGGGAAACATACCTGGGGGACATAACAGCTGACGAGGTAAGGAGAACATAAACAGAACACACTGACATAAGATAGAGACCTTCAAAGTAAAACAGGAAACACATACACGTAATGACACAGACTCAGAAACGCAGACTGAACACAGGGATACACGGGCAGAAAGAAAAGAACACTAACCGAGGAAGAACAGAACCAAAATGACAAAAATAGAAAACACAAAACGCTGGGCCAAAAGGACCCAGGATCATGACAAATTGACTAGAATGCCTTTTATTGTCACTATACACATGTACAAAGAGATTGAGAGAATCTCCTACCCAGTGCAGACATGTGGGGAAAGAAGAAAGGGGGGTGAGGTGCACAGTTCTGTGGCACTGTATACATATGAGCAGTTCAATATCAAATATACAAATATTGGAAAAAATAGTTGGTCTATATTTACAGTGAGGTATTTTGACATAAATTAAATATTGCACAGTGGTGGTAGTGGTTATATATTCAGTGTATAGAGGAGAGGCTTGAATTGGGGGGTGAAACTGTGTCGTCGGTTCATGTGTGAGTTCAGGGTGCTCATGGTTTTTGCAAAGGAACTGTTCCTAAGTCTGTCAGTGTTTGTGCTGATGCACCTGTAGCGCTTCCCTGAGGGAAGCAGGTCGAACAGGTCAAAACCTGGGTGGGAGCTGCCCTTGATGATGTTTGTTGCTCTGTTGAGGCAGTGGGTGAAATAAATGTCTGACAAGGAGGGGAGAGGGCAGCCAATAATCTTCTGTGCTGCCTTGATTACACTGTGAAGCTTCACTCTCTTCCCATCTGGTCAGCTGCCGTACCTTACTTATAGGCAGTATGTCAGCAGGCTGTCAATGGACAGGTAGTAGAAGATCAGCAGCAGGTTGGAGTCCAGTTTATGCTTCCTGGGAAACCGGAAGGTGTGGACCCTCTCCAACCATCACTGTTGATGTATTGGGGACCTAAGTCAGTGCTGTGCCACCTGAAGTCGACAATGATCTCTTTGGTTTTCATAATGGTAAGTGCTAGTTTTTTCTCTGAACACTATGATGTCAACTTCAGGACTTCCTCTCTGTAGGCTGCCTCGTCTCCCTTTGAGATAAGTCTGACTAATGTGGTGTCAGCAAACTTGATGATGATGTTGTTGTGGGTCGAACTGCAGTCTTAGGTTTAGAGACAATACAGGAGGGGGCTCAGCACACAGCCTTGTGGGGAGCCAATGCTCAGCATGCGAGTGGAGGACAGATAGGGGCCAAGTCTTACAGTCTGGGGCCGGTTGGTGAGAAAGTCAAAGGCCAAGAGTGACCAGTTTGGTGAAGAGGATATCCAGGATGATTGTATAGAAAGCTGAGCTGTAATCCACAAAGATCATCCATCCATCCATCTGCTTATCCGGGGCTGGGTCACAGGGGCCGCAGCCCTAGCAGAGAAGCTCAGACCTCCCTCCCTCCTCAGCCACCTCCTCCAACTTGTCTGGGGGAACACCAAGGCATTCCCAGGGCAGCTGAGAGATAAAATCTCTCTAGTATGTCCCAGGTCTGCCTCGGGGCCTCCTCCTGGTGGGACATGCCCGAAACACCTCATTCAGGAGGTGCCCAGGATGCCTGAACAACCTCAACTGGCTCCACTTAATGTGGAGGAGCAGCTGCTCTACTCTGAGCCCCTCCCGGAAGACTGAACTTCTCACCCTATCTCTAAGGGAAAGGCCAGCCACCCTTCAGAGGAAGCCCATTTCTGCCGCTTGTATCCGTAATCTCGGTCACTACCCTCAGCTCGTGACCATAGGGGAGGGGAAGGACGTAGATCGACCAGTAAATTAAGAGCTTCGCTTTTACACTTGGCTCTCTCTTCACCTCAACAGACTGGTATTGCATCCATATCACTGCAGCCGCAGCACCAATCCGTCTGTCGATCTCCCACTCCCGTCACTCATGAGCAAGACCCAGAGATACTTAAACTTGGTGTAACAAAGGACTGGACAGGCAGGGTTTCACTTGAGACACATGAAACACGTTATGGATCTGCATATTTCAGGGACGGACAGAAACCGGGTTATCCAGAGAGTCTATAACAAACGGACCAATGAAGGTGGGAGACAGTTTCTTTGACTCAGCCCGGAGCGGAACAAATCGGGTCCACAGCCAAACCTTTTGTCCCGGGGTGTAGGCAGGTGCAGGGGTCTGGTGACGGTCCGCCAGGTGCTTATTGTGATCCGCTGTGTGAAGAAGGGCGGCTTAGCGATTTCTGTGTATTTCTGTGGTCTAACATTACTGTGATTCATCTGAGTTTGTTAGCTTTCCAAAACGTTGGAGAAGCAGTAATATCGTCATGTAGTGCTAAATGCACCCTTTCAGTTTTGTTGACTTAGAAGTTAATTCATTTGATAAAGATGCAAAAAGTTCATAAAATGTGATTATAAAATGTGAGGGATCTCATTACTCTGTTGAAGTATTTGTCACGATTAGTGGAGCGGACTCAGGTGCAGACCACAAGTTTCTTCAAATCAAAAGTGAATTTATTTACAGTGTTCTCCACGGTGAAATATATATACACACACAACGGTGTCTGGGGAAAAGGGGCCGGGGTTCCAGGGTCCGGGAGTGAAAGGGGCAGGAGTCCAGGGAGGGGAGATTTCCACACAGCCCTCGCAACCACACACAGCTCCTCTCCTTTCCTCTATCACTCTTGCTCACTCTCAGTCACCGTGCACAAGGAAAACAGGTCCAGGGGAAATCTATACACAGTTAATCTCCTGGTTCAGACGTACTGACGAACAAACTTTGCAGAGTGCAGGACGACTGACGCTGATGGCTCAACGATCCAGCGACGAGTAGAGCAGACTCGCCATCTTAAGTAGGACTCCAATTCTCATAATCAGCAGCAGGTGTGCTGATCATCTCCAGGTGCGTGGGCCAGGAGCAGGAGCCCATACTGAGCTCCGCGCCGGCAGGAGAAAGAGAGAGTGGAAGAGGACGAGAGAGAAAGGGAGAGCAGAGGCGAGAGAGGAGAAAAAACAAAACAAAGAGCCTGACTGCTGTCAGCTGGCGAGGTGTGGGGACCATGACAGTATTAATGTTTAAGAAGTTGATATATTTTTTAGGGATATAATTCAAGTTGAAATATCTTAAAAAGAAGAACAGTTAAAAGCAAGCTGTTAAAGGGATAAATATGGGAGAGTGAATCTTACAAGTTTATTTATACTTATAAGGGTAAATATAAGGTATATTTTCTGTTGAGCTGTGCAAAGAAGGGCAGCCCGGGTGGCTCTCCAGGCACGTCGACACCTCCGTAGATGCTGCTGGAAAGAGGGGACAAAGTGCTCACCTTCGACGGCCGGAAAGAGAGGTGGTTGGTAACCCAGAGATGCTTCGAAGGGGGACACCCCGGTGGCTGAGGAGGTAAGACTATTGTAACCCGCATCAGATTTTTAGGTTGTGCTGCTGAATAAGGTTGGAGGTCTAATTTTCCCTCCCCGCCACTAGGAGGCGAGTATGCCTTGAGATGACTTTCTGTCAGTCAGCATTTCCTGTTGTGAAAGCCATTACTCACAGGCAACCGCCAAATTAGCTGAAAGATCCCAGTAAGAAAAGCTAAAATAAAAGTTAAATTCACAATTTATCTTCACATACTAGTAGTTAATAGATGGCTATTTATTAGGATCTGAAATCTGTGAAATTCGGCCGTGGGGAGCTGCATCAGCCGGGCGAGCCATCTCACCACGAGCTCCGGTAAGGGATGCTACATGAATGTTAGCACCATAAAGACATGTAGTTGACTGCTGTTAATATATTTTCTGCTTTAAAAAACAAAACCAGTCGGAGTTGTGATATTTATGTTTAAAGTTCTCTCTGACTGTCACTTTGGTGCATTTAAACCCCTGTTCCTCCCTGTCCTCATCGTCTGTTGTCTTCATCTCCGTTATCAGTCATCATAATTTTACCATCTCTGTGCAAGTCTGCAAATTTCTTTATTAAGTCATAAGATTCTTAAATTCATCAAGTCTCTCTGTACCTGGGTCCTCGTCACAAAACATGACATGACTGTTTTGTACATTTTAACACAATTTAATCCCACATTTGTGAAAGAAAAGCAAAACACTTTTTTGAAAAGTCTGTAACAAAACCATGAAATCTGATCAAGCTTATTTAAATGCTGCAAAAGAAGAATGGATTGGAATAGAAAAAATACATATCCTAACCTTAATTACTGGGGGAGAATTATGAATGATGCTCATAGTGAGTAAAAAGTAAACTGAGTGCATTTTTCGGACAGAGATTCACTTTTAATGTGTATGTATAATATAATGCAGACACATAAAAAACACTCCCAAAACAGAATTATTACAAATAAATTATTACAAAATATTAATAAAAACTATAAAAATGGAGGCAACTTTGCCTGTGGTAGAATTTATACAATGTATGAAAAAAATCTTTATTGCAGACGCTAATTTTACTAATTTAATAATACTAATTTTGTGTTGTAAGATTTATGAGTTTCATGCTTTCATAGTGGTACTTAGGAGAGCTTGACATTTTTATCAGGTGGTACACACTGTAAAAAGTTTGAGAAACACTGATAAGTTAAGTGTATGTGTGCTTTTGGAAAACATTTAAAGCTGCTGTACAGAATCTTTGAAACAAGCTAGCTTAAAACATTTTTAGAATATAAACAGAGCACTCTGCTTCTCTTTACAGCTCCTCACTCCACCAGGGCTCTTTGGCAGTTTCTGATAGTGTGCAAATGTGATGTACATACTAGAGATGGCACGATACCACTTTTTTATGTCCGATACCGATACCGATATCATAATTTTGGATATCTGCCGATACCGATATGAATCCGATATAATGTTTTTTAATCAACAAAACTGTTTTTTTTTTTATATCTTGCTGCATTTTGTATAAGTTCATACTCAAGTTTAAAACAACAACTACACTAAAGCTATTCTGTTATACCTGTATGCAAAAAAAATATTTCATAGTTCAGCAATACTGATCAATCTAATAAACTTAAACCTACACCATCCTCCCTATTCTGGTATTTTAAAGAGTACTTAGCAGAA
This sequence comes from Rhamphochromis sp. 'chilingali', assembly GCF_963969265.1. NCBI lineage: Eukaryota > Metazoa > Chordata > Actinopteri > Cichliformes > Cichlidae > Rhamphochromis > Rhamphochromis sp. 'chilingali'. Next base: position 3,471,514 of record NC_137941.1, read on the forward strand.
ATATTAAGCAACCTAACTAATAGGGTCCCAACTCCCAGCAACAACAAAAATAAATAAATAAAAAATAGGGAACCACCCCTCACGCTCCACCTCATGATGCTTAATCAACGTAATCAACCTTAATTTGATGCAGTGTGAAAAAAAATGCACAGAAATCAATTATTTTTCAAGAAATATTAAATAGATTCAACATCTTTCTTCAACAAAATTGCAGACTGCACAGATGGTACCTTCCCAAAGGAAAAAGTACTATAGCTTACTAGGGTATATATATATATATATATATATATATATATATATATATATATATATATATATATATATATATATAGACTTAATAGTTACTATATACAGTAATGGACTTCTATTCATTTTGCATCAAATTAAAACTTTGGGTGTCAGATAATTATTTATTAAAAGCTAGACATTTTAAATGAGAATAAGAAAGAAAAGTATGTCTTTGTACCCCTTTTCCCTGTTAATGCCCTATCAGCCCCCCTGGCTAAACTTTGCTAGATCCGCCCCTGCACAGTTACCAGCGTCAGCTACGTAGAAAAGGATCCTGGTGTAGAAAGTAATATTAAATAAATTCTAACAACAGCTTATCAAGCTTAAACGTGCTGCTGTTGTTCAGCCGCTGGTTTCCTCTTTCTGGTGCAAAGTGGGCCAAAAACAAACAAGAGAGACGGACTCGCGACAGAAAAGCCGATCAGCTGATCATTAAGCAGTTTCATGATTGAAGTAGCAGCAAGAAGAGGCAGTCGTTTGTTAAGCTTAACGCAGGAATGCTTTACAAACATTCAGAGATGGACTTACACACTTGCTTTACTTCTCTCGGGATAACTTTGTCGGAGATGAAATGCCAGGTTGCTAGCGAAGCTCCAAATGCTATCCAGACCACCACAGGTCCCGCATGCCACAGCCGCTCTATCACGTGATGCATACTGCTCCGACGTGCTAACGTTCTGAGGTGAGTTATGGCATGTTGCAAGTTTTGTGAGGTGCTTTCGTGATATTTAATGGATCGGATTACATTTTTTATTTTTCTCCGATATCCGATCCAGTAATTTAGGTCAGTATCGGACCGATACCGATACGTAATATCGGATCGGTCCATCTCTAGTACATACTGCGGCAGTCATACAGACAACTGGACGGTCCAAAAGTTGGCCTACCTATTACTGGCTGAGGTTTCAGTAGAGTTGTGGCTGAACCACATAAAAATATATCATTAATTTTAATCTCCCCAATCAATTACAATGTTATGTTGGAATGTTGTTAAAGAGGGTCAAAAATGTTTCAACCCAGTTTGTTTTGCAGATTCTGTATAGCAGCTTTATTATAGGGAGAACACAACTTCCAGATTGTATGAGTAAAATCAGGTTTTTTCTCTTTGTCAGTTTAACAGTTTCTATTTTGCCTGTCACTGTTCCCTGTCTGTTTTCTTACGTGGTTCTTCCTGACCTTGTACTTTCTCCTCACGTTCCCCTCTTTCCTCTCTCCCTCTTTAGACTGACAATCATACACAAATAGATTGTATTCAATTAGATGAAAAGTTACATCCATCCATCCATTCGCTTCCGCTTATCCTTTTCAGGGTCACGGGGGGCGCTGGAGCCTATCCCAGCTGTCATAGGGCGAGAGGCGGGGTACACCCTGGACAGGTCGCCAGTCTGTCGCAGGGCCAACACACAGGGACAGACAACCATTCGCACTCACATTCACTCGCACATTCACACCTAATGGCAATTTGGATTTTCCAATTAACCTATCCCCACTAACTGCATGTTTTTGGACGGTGGGAGGAAGCCGGAGTACCCGGAGGGAACCCACGCAAACACGGGGAGAACATGCAAACTCCACACAGAAAGACCCCGGCCTGATGGTGGAATTGAACTCAGGATCTTCTTGCTGTGCGGCAACAGTGCTAACCACCGTGCCACCGTGCTGCCACGGTGCCAAAGTTACATTAATATGAAAAAAATTCTATTAAGATCACAAACAAAAAGTCCTCCCTCAGTATACTTTCAACCAAAAGGCAAATAACCAAACCACATGAACATCTAATAAAAGATGTAAACATTGAAACACTGATCCAACATTGTTCTTGATTGACGGATCATTTGATCTTACACTTTTACCTGAATGTGGCTCCTTTTTTTGAAAAAACTTCCTTATATCCATTATGAACCTGGCTGTCTCTCTGTACACACACACACACACACACACACACACACACACACACACACACACACACACACAACAGGAGTTATAAGGTTAATGGGCATTCAGTCAGTTAGCTAGTTAGTATCCATTTCAAACAGGACAGTGGTAACAACAGTAGGCTACGGACAATTTTAAGTTTTAGATTTTAAATAGGCTGTATACATTTCAATGGGGGCAACAGGATGGTCAAATGTCGCTTAATTGACTACAGAGCAGGACGGATTGTAGGGTAGCAAACATTGTCGGAAAAAAAGTTTTTAACACTGCAGGTTACCTGGGTGTAATGCTTTTCAGCTAAAAAGAAACATGGTCTGACTCCTACCTGCTTTGATTCATTTGCTGAAGCACCCCCAAAGTTGGGCTAAAATTGCCCCTGATGTAACTCAAGTTATTTCATGATGGTTGAGACATTGTATAACTAAAATAATTTGTTATACTTGAGCAATACTTGACTGAAAGATGAGTGATGGAAGAAGCATAGATAAAATAGTAATGTATGCACTCTGAACTTTGTGCATAGATTGGTTTTTGACCAGGACTGGATCATTCGAGATCTGAACCCTGTGGGTTCAGTGGCAAGCCAATCCCAAGAGAGTGACTGTAGACGGACCAGAGTACGGTGTGGCCAGCCGTGGGATCCATCTTCAGCGAACCTCAGGACTATAACTACATTCCTTGACACAGATAAGACTAACACTTTAAAAATCTACCCGGGTAGTGTTAGAACCAGTGGACAGAAACACACACACACACACACACACACACACACACACACACACACACACACACACACACACACACACACACACACACACACACACACACACACACAAGGAACTCTAATTTCTCTTTCCAAAGAGAAGTGGACTGAGCAACAGGAGCGGAAGCTCTTTAATTGAAACTCTTTGGAGAATTTCCTTAAAGAGGATGTTTGGTTATGATTTTATTTTTGAGCCCTTTAATGTGCGTTTGTGCACTGTAGGAAGCCGGCTTTAGACAGGCAGGGTTTGTAAACTTTACAACTTTCAATACAGTTTCTATTCAAATCACATCTTATCTATCATTGTGTGGTTCCTTCTCTGCTGATCCTTTCAAGGCTCCATAGTCTTACCTAGAACTTCCTGATACTAGTCCAAAGTTGTCAAGACAATAATTTAATGCGTATCTCATATTATTTAATTGTAATACCTGTTACACTATTGTGGGCATACTCAACCCATGGGAGTTGCTCACTCCAAGTTGTCTGATTGGTGGATGCCAAGCACCGGAGGGCCGCCTCAAGTTCCTGATTGGCCCGTTCCTGATTGGCCCATTCCGTCTGGCCGTTAGTCTGAGGGTGGAAACCAGAGGAGAGACTGACCTGCGCTTCGAGGGCATTGCAGAATTCTTTCCAGACCCGTGATGTGAACTGCAGCCCCCTATCGATGTCCGTGGGGATTCCGTGAAGGCGAAAGACATGGTTAGTCAGGAGTCGAGCTATTTCTAAAGCACTGGGGAGCTTGGGGAGGGGGACAAAGTGAGCAGCTTTCGAAAAACGATCAATGATAGTAAGGATGACTGAGTTACCTGATGAGGAAGGGAGGCCCGTGATGAAGTCCATTGCAATGTGTGACCACGGGCGGCCAGGGGTCGGTAGGGGTTGGAGAAGGCCGGAAGATGGCTGATTGACGCTCTTGTTTTGAGCGCATGTAGGACAGGCAGCAATGTATTCGCGGACGTCCTTAGCTAAGGACGGCGACCAGGCGAAGCGTTGGAGGAAGGTAATGGTGCGGTGGACGCCAGGGTGGCAGGTGAACTTGGCCGTGTGAGCCCAATGCAAAACTCGTGATCTGACAGTAGAGGGAACAAAGAGTAGGCCCGGAGGACGCGTACCAAGGTCCGGTTCCGTTCGTTGGGCCTCTCGAATAGCTGACTCAATCTCCCAGGTTTTTGCCCCGACAACACACGTGGAAGGAAGAAAGGGGGCGTCCTCGGCAGCTCCGTCGGAGGTGGCAAATTGGCATGAGAGGGAATCGGGTTTGACATTACGAGAGCCGGGTCTGTAGGTGATTGTGAATTGGAATCTGGTGAGAAACAGAGGCCACCTAGCTTGCCTGGCGTTGAGTCGTTTCGCGGACCGGATGTATTCCAAGTTTTTGTGGTCCGTCCAAACCACGAACGGTTGGGCAGCTCCCTCTAACCAGTGACGCCACTCTTCTAGGGCCAGCTTGATCGCCAATAGCTCTCAGTTCCCCACATCATAAGTATCAGAAGTAAGCACAAGGATGAAGCTTACCACCTTGTTGCTGGGAGAGCACTGCCCCCACTCCTGCGTCCACCTCCACGACGAAGGGTTGACTGAGATCGGGTTGGATGAGGATGGGTGCAGAGGCAAAGCGCTCCTTCAGGCAAGAGAAAGCCTGGCGAGCCGGTTCATCCCAGTGGAAGGGGACCTTGGGTGAGGTGAGGTGAGACGAGTCAGGGGTAGAGCGAGCTGGCTATAGTTGCGGAAACGGCGATAAAAGTTAGCGAAACCCAAGAAACTCTGAAGCTGCTTGCGATGGGGTGGAGTGGTCCAGTTTAACACAGCCTGAACTTTGGCGGGGTCCGCTTTCAGGTTACCTTGTTCAATGACATAGCCCAGGAAAGAGACTGTGGAAGCATAAAACTCACATTTTTCCCACTTCACGAAGAGACGGTTTTCCGGGAGGCGGTGGAGGACCTGCCTGACATGGTGTTTGTGTTCAGAGACAGAATGAGAGAAAATGAGGATGTCATCCAGATAAACGAAGACGAAGTGGTTAATGAAGTCCTGCAGTACGTCGTTTACCAGGGCCTGAAAAACAGCTGGGGCATTGGTGAGACCAAACGGCATGACAAGATATTCAAAATGACCAAGGTGATTGTTGATGGCTGTTTTCCATTCATCCCCCTCCCTTATTCTTACCAGATGGTACGCGTTGCGCAGGTCCAGCTTAGTGAAGATGGTGGCCCCCTGAAGGAGCTCGAAGGCAGAATGTAAAAGAGTGAGTGGATATTTATTCTTCACTGAGATGTTGTTAAGGCCCTGATAATCAATACAAGGTCGTAAGCTCTTGTCTTTCTTGGCAACGAAGAAGAAGCCGGCGGCCACAGGAGATGACGAGGGGCGAATGAGACCTGCGGTGAGTGATTCGTTGATGTATTTTTCTATACTTTCACGTTCGGGCTGAGACAGACTGTATAGGCGGCTGGTAGGGAGAGGTGCGCCTGGAAGAAGATCAATGCCGCAGTCATACGGCCGATGCGGAGGAAGCGAGCGTGCTCTATCCTTGCAAAACACTTGTTTGAGATCATGGTAGACGGGTGGCACGGAGGAGAGGTCCGGCGGCTTGGAGAGAGAAGAATTGGTTAGTGGTTCGGAAGAGGGGGTGGCAGCTTTCAGACGGGACATGTAACAATCCTCCCCCCCACCCCACCTTTTTCCAATCGATAACAGGGTTATGTTGATGCAACCACGGGTAACCCAGAACTAGTGGCATGAGCGGAGCTTGAAACACATACAGCTGTATAGTCTGGGAATGATTGCCAGAGAGAGTCAGTAAAACGGGCTCAGTGATATGAGTGATGTTAGGAAGCCGCTGGCCACTGAGGGCGGTGACTTGGAGTGACTGTGGCAGAGGCTCAGAATTCAGATTTAATCGTCTGGCCAGCGAAGTGTCAATAAAGTTCTGTTCCGCTCCTGAATCGATTAGAGCCTTAAGAGGGCTGACCTGAAGCTGCACCGTTAATTTAGCTGCTGGCATGAGCCGTGGAGGAGACTGTGAACTAGAGCCCACGCCCACCCGTATTCTCATCTCTACTGCAGCCTTTTGGCAGAGACGTGCAAACATTGGCAACATGACCCTTACGGCTGCAATAGAAACACTCACCGGCCCTCCACCGACGGTGCCTTTCCTCAGGGGAAAGGCGAGAGCGACCCAGCTGCATAGGTTGCTCACCCTCCTCCATGTTGTGCGACTCCGAATCTCTTCCGCCACTCGTGGCGCTTCCGCCCGATGCTGCTTCGCCGTGTCCCAGAGACCTCTGGGAAACATAGTCCTCAGTTCTGCGTCGCGCACGTAAATGCCCGTCCACCTTTACACACAACGTTATCACATCAGACAAAGTTTTAGGTAACTCTCTTATCACTAGTTCGCCCTTTAACTCATCACACACGTTGTTCAACAAAGTACTTATCAATGCTGGCTGCCCCCACCCGGTCTCTTCGGCCAACGTCCAGAACAAAATGAAGTATTCCGCCATACTTCGTCTTCCCTGCTTAAGATTTAGTAAATGGTGAGATGCTGCATCAGCGCCAGTAGCTCTCTCAATCACACATTTAAATTTAGCAAGAAAATCCTGGTATGCTGACGTCAGTTCTCAAAACAGCTTGAGCCCAGGTTAAAGCCGGTCCGCGTAAGAGCTGGACAAAAAAGGCAATCTTAGCCTCGTCAGTTTCATATGTCCTCCGCAACTGTCTAAACTTTGGGTCAGAAAGCCGGCACATTTGTGAAACTCACCCGCGAAGGGTTCCGGTGTTGGCAAATCTCGCTCCGGAGGCTCCAGGGAGTGGGATGAGGCGAAGCCAAAGGCCCGGGTGCCGGAAGCTCAGAAGCCGGTAACTGTGAGGAGACAGAGGGAGGAGAGGCTGCTGGGCTTACCAGGGGTACGCGCTGAGCAAGGACCTGCGTTAGAGCGGTCAACTGCTGATTGATGAGCTGCAGCCTTTGTTCGTGACGTTCCAAAACCTCCTCGGCTGTAAGGACGCGCTGCTGGGCGGCAGAGTCCGCTGACTCCATATTCTGGCTGGATCGTTATGTTAAGGTTCAATGCAGGGGACTCAAACGCAGGACTCCTGAATCAGCTGAATAGAAGGGAAATCCAAGGGGGAAGTCACTCGCTCTCCAACTCTCCACATACACGACAACAGTCCTTCTTTTCACACTTGACACACAGATTCACACGGGAAAGGTAATCCAGGGGCACTGTAGATAAGGAGACAGGAATGAGAACGATATTCACAAAAGACACATGACTTATCTTGAGCTGTAGCTTGACTTTCACTGACCTGAAGTGGGCCCTCCACCCTTTTCCGGCTGAGGACCATGGCCTCAGATTTGGAGGTGCTGATTCTCATTCCCACTGCTTCAAACTCAGCTGTGAACCGTTCCAAAGCAAGCAGAAGGCCATCACCCGATGAAGCCAACAGAACCACAAACTAGAGATGAGATTCTGAGAACACCCACAAAGAGCATTCGGACGTAGCTTTGCCGCTGCTCCAGGTGGCTCAGCACAGAGTGGAGAGCTACATTGATGGCATCTTCTATGGATCTGTTCGCATGATTTTCAAACAGGTAATCACTGGTCTGATCCACAATGAAGACGAGTCCACGTACAGGCCAGCTGTTCCACTGTTGGAGTCGGAACCACCAGGACCCGACTGTGAAGGTGACAGTGAACCTTCAGACTCGCCCTAACTATACTTAAAAATAGAGTACTTACCGTGGATCACTTCAGATTCCTAGGACCCACCTTTCCACGCGATCTGAAGTGGTCCCCACATATAGACTCTATCCAGAGGAAGGCCCAGCAGAGGTTGTGGTTCCTGCAGCAACTCAGAATTTACAACCTGATCTCTGAGACCATGGTTTTATGCAAAAAAACTTTTGATTTACTCTTTTCTGGGCTGGAGGAAAAGGGGGTGGTCGTGGTGCAACGATAAGGTTACAACACTCTGCAGAAAATTGGAGAGGTACCTGGGATGGAATCTTTCCATTGTGGAATAGGAAAGGTAGAGAGTGAGCAGGCGGCAGAGTAACAGGTAAGTAGAAGGTAACAGGTGCAAACAAGTCTTTTTTCCACAAAGTTACTAAGAGGCAAAGACAAAGCAACATTCACAAGAACATCTTACTGTCTTTCTAGTGACTTCAGCAAACGTCAGAGAGCCTGATCATTATCACTGAAGCAACAATGATCTGACTGGACTACAAAAGACTACAAACGAAAAACAGAAGAAAACCACAACAAGCCCTGGACAATTATGTTTAATTGGCATAAATGTAAAAAATTCCTAACAGTATTATGAAGAAAGCATTTTTTAAATAAAGTTGTAAAACGTTTTAAAATTTCTTTTTCAAGAACCTGCAGGTTTGTTTTATTATGTGTTTAGTACATGATACATATTAAATCCCCTGTGATTTTCCAAAGCTGTGAGCTTTCATTCCAGATCAATGATTGGCTGGTTTGAAATCCCAGCTCACGTGTTGCTGTTATCTGTACCTGATAGAGGAGAGAGGAGAACAGATACAGTGAGAGACTAGGCTTCACTTAGGTCTCTCAATCACAATGAATAATGTTTCTGTAATAACAATGTTTTTTCTTTCAGGTTTCAATGAAACAATCAGTCACAGGTTTGTTCTTTTTTTCCTCAGTTTGTTGTGTTACTGCATCATTTGCCTCGTCAATGTTTCTCTCATTGTGATCATCATCTTGGACAGCAACCTCCATGAATCAATGTATATTCTGCTCTGTGTCTTTTGCATCAATGCACTTTATGGAACAGCAGGTTTCTTTCCCAAATTTCTCTGGGATCTCCTCTCTGATGTTCATCTCATCTCATATTACGGTTGCCTTATTCAGACTCAGGTGATTTATTCTTTTGTCTGTGGTGAACTGTCGATTCTTGCACTCATGGCATATGACAGATATGTAGCCATATGTCAGCCACTGAAGTACCATTCTATCATGTCAAAGCAAAGAGTCATAAGGTTTGCATGTTTTTTGTGGTTCACAACTTTCTGCATTGTGGCTGTGAATACCTTTCTAACATCCAGACTGAAGTTATGCAGCCCGTATCTTTCCAGACTCTTCTGTGTGAACTGGAGTATTGTTCAACTCGCTTGTTTTCCAGCACAAACTATAGTTAATGGCATATTTGCAAATATTACAATAATTATTTATTTGCTTCATGGTGTTTTTATAGTTTGGTCCTATATGTATATCATTCAAACATGTGTAAAGTCTATAGAAAACAGAGCAAAGTTCATGCAAACATGTGTCCCACATCTCGTCTCATTATTTACTTTTGTTGTGGCAATACTTACTGATGTTATAAGTATGCGACTGGGTTCGAAAGAGTTGCCTCGGACCCTTCAAAACTTTATAGCATTAGAGTTTCTTGTCATTCCTCCTATTATGAATCCTCTGATTTACGGTTTCAAACTGACCAAAATTCGAAAAAAATTGTATAGTGTTGTTATTTTAAAAAGAACTAATTTTTGTTTTATTCGATCAGAAAATAGTTTCACACACAGCTAAGTGTCACACCCATTGTTTGACATCCATTTTTTAAAATAAGTCCAAAAAATGTTTAATTTTTACTGAAATTTGTGTTTTATTTGGAGTTGTCTGAAAACATGTCTATTGATGTGAGCGGATATGACGTTTTATTATTTATCTGCATTTCCCAGATGATTTACATTTTGTAGATGTCTTTGCACTAAATGTATTTTTGATGGTCACCTGCCTAATTACCAAAAAAAAACCCCACTGATATGTAGGAAGGCTGTAAATTTCACTCTCTTTCTTCTCATTACTGTTCAAGGAAATAACAGGCACCGTGGAGACTGCACATGTGAAAAGGATTAAAAGACAAACTGTTTTAGATGTGGCAGCACTATCAGAGTGTCAATCTATTTTGATATTATGCTGTCTTATAAATCTGATCCACAACCACATGGATGTGAAGCAGTTTTAGTAGTTTTCTCAGTTTTATCCTCTTTTTCTTTAACACTTATTGAAACAGTCAGAGGTTTTAGCAACTGGACCAGTTTTAGAATTTCTGCTTAATCAAACATGAAAGTCTGTTTTTACTTAACACTTGTACAATTAAAAGGCTTTTCCATTGTTTGAAGGATTGAAAGTTGAAGCTGAACATTTACAGTGCAAATCAGTTTTTCTACACGATAATGTGAGAAATCTGTTAAACAGTAAGAAATAAATGTTTACAATTGCAAAAAGAAAAGATCTGGTAGCTCATTTCCCAGCAGCAGGTGAGGCCAAGAAGCACCACATCCCACACACAAACTACCAGCAAAGGCCTCCCCAATAGGCGTGGTCTCTCCCTGCTGTGCTTGACCTTCTAAACTGACACTGTCACGGTCTGCCGGAGCAAGCCGTGTGGGAATTATTTAGGACCAGGAAGCGGCAGCTCGGGTGCACCTGAGTTTAATGACAAGAGAAAATACAAACAGCAAACGGTGCGGGTGGACATGAAACTGGAAAACTTAAAGTGGGCAAAACTAACAAAACAAACCAGAAATGAAGATGCAGGGAGGTCAGGGGAAATACACAGGGAGAGACACAGAGAAACACAGAGAGACCGAGGGAAACAACACAGACGAACCAGCAATGAGGACGGGTGAACACACACTATAAATACACATACCAGTAATCAGGGGATGGGAAACAGGAGGGAAACATACCTGGGGGACATAACAGCTGACGAGGTAAGGGAAACATAAACAGAACACACTGACATAAGACAGAGACCTTCAAAGTAAAACAGGAAACACATACACGTAATGACACAGACTCAGAAACGCAGACTGGACACAGATACACGGGCAGAAAGAAAAGAACACTAACCGAGGAAGAACAGAACCAAAATGACAAAAATAGAAAACACAAAACGCTGGGTCAAAAGGACCCAGGTTCATGACAGATTGACTAGAATGGCTTTTATTGTCACTATACACATGTACAAAGAGATTGAGAGCATCTCCTACCCAGTGCAGACATGTGGGGAAAGAAGAAAGGGGGGTGAGGTGCACAGTTCTGTGGCACTGTATACATATGAGCAGTTCAATATCAAATATACAAATATTGGAAAAAATAAATAGTCTATATTTACAGTGAGGTATTTTGACATAAATTAAATATTGCACAGTGGTGGTAGTGTTTGTATATTCTGTGTATAGAGGAGAGGCTTGAATTGGGGGGTGAAACTGTGTCGTCGGTTCATGTGTGAGTTCAGGGTGCTCATGGTTTTTGCAAAGGAACTGTTCCTAAGTCTGTCAGTGTTTGTGCTGATGCACCTGTAGCGCTTCCCTGAGGGAAGCAGGTCGAACAGGTCAAAGCCTGGGTGGGAGCTGCCCTTGATGATGTTTGTTGCTCTGTTGAGGCAGCGGGTGAAATAAATGTCTGACAAGGAGGGGAGAGGGCAGCCAATAATCTTCTGTGCTGCCTTGATTACACTGTGAAGCTTCACTCTGTTCCCATCTGGTCAGCTGCCGTACCTTACTTTGATGCAGTATGTCAGCAGGCTGTCAATGGACGAGCAGTAGAAGATCAGCAGCAGGTTGGAGTCCAGTTTGTGCTTCCTGGGAAACTGGAAGGTGTCGACCCTCTCCAACCATCACTGTTGATGTATAGGGGACCTAAGTCAGTGCTGTGCCACCTGAAGTCGACAATGATCTCTTTGGTTTCCATAGTGGTCAGTGCTAGTTTTTTCTCTGAACACTATGATGTCAACTTCAGGACTTCCTCTCTGTAGGCTGCCTCGTCTCCCTTTGAGATAAGTCTGACTAATGTGGTGTCTTCAGCAAACTTGATCATGATGTTGTTGTTGTGGGTCGAACTGCAGTCTTAGGTTTAGAGACAATACAGGAGGGGGCTCAGCACACAGCCTTGTAGGGAGCCAGTGCTCAGCATGTGAGTGGAGGAGAGATAGGGGTCAAGTCTTACAGTCTGGGGCCGGTTGGTGAGAAAGTCAAAGGCCAAGAGTGACCAGTTTGGTGAAGAGGATATCCGGGATGATTGTATAGAAAGCTGAGCTGTAATCCACAAAGAGCATCCATCCATCCATCTGCTTATCCGGGGCTGGGTCACAGGGGCCGCAGCCCTAGCAGAGAAGCCCAGACCTCCCTCTCCTCAGCCACCTCCTCCAACTTGTCTGGGGGAACACCAAGGCATTCCCAGGCCAGCGGGTGAAATAAATGTCTGACAAGGAGGGGAGAGGGCAGCCAATAATCTTCTGTGCTGCCTTGATTACACTGTGAAGCTTCACTCTGTTCCCATCTGGTCAGCTGCCGTACCTTACTTTGATGCAGTATGTCAGCAGGCTGTCAATGGACGAGCAGTAGAAGATCAGCAGCAGGTTGGAGTCCAGTTTGTGCTTCCTGGGAAACTGGAAGGTGTGGACCCTCTCCAACCATCACTGTTGATGTATCGGGGACCTAAATCATCAACAAGTCATCAACATTTCTGCTTCCTCTGAAGCAGAAATGGGCTTCAGAGGAAGCCCATTTCTGCCGCTTGTATCCGTAATCTCGGTCACTACCCACAGCTCGTGACCATAGGGGAGGGGAGGGACGTAGATCGACCAGTAAATTAAGAGCTTCGCTTTTACACTCAGCTCTCTCTTCACCACAAAAGACTGGTATTGCATCCATATCACTGCAGCCGCAGCACCAATCCGTCTGTCGATCTCCCACTCCCGTCACTCATGAACAAGATCCCGAGATACTTAAACTTGGTGTAACAAAGGACTGGACAGGCAGGGTTTCACTTGAGATACATGAAACACGTTATGGATCTGTATATTTCGGGGACGGACAGAAACCGGGTTAACCAGAGAGTCTATAACAAACAGACCAATGAAGGTGGGAGACAGTTTCTTTAACTCAGCTCGGAGCGGAACAAATCGGGTCCACAGCCAAACCTTTTGTCCCGGGGTGTAGGCAGGTGCAGGGGTCTGGCGACGGTCCGCAAGGCGCTTATTGCGATCAGCTGCGCGAAGAAGGGCGGCCCGGGTGGCTCTCCAGGCACGTCGACACCTCCGTAGATGCTGCTGGAAAGAGGGGACAAAGTGCTCACCTTCGACGGCCGGAAAGAGAGGTGGTTGGTAACCCAGAGATGCTTCGAAGGGGGACACCCCGGTGGCTGAGGAGGTAAGACTATTGTAACCCACATCAGATTTGTGGGTTGTGCTGCTGAATAAGGTTGGAGGTGTAATTTTCCCTCCCCACCACTAGGAGGCGAGTATGCGTTGAGATGACTTTCTGTCAGTCAACATTTCCTGTTGTGCAAGCCGTTACTCACAGGCAACCTCCAAATTAGCTGAAAGATCCCAGTAAGAAAAGCTAAAATAAAAGTTAAATTCACAATTTATCTTCACATACTAGTAGTTAATAGATGGCTATTTATTAGGATCTGATATCTGTGAAATTCGGCCGGGGGGAGCTGCGTCAGCCAGGCGAGCTATCTCACCACGAGCTCCGGTAAGGGATGCTACATGAATGTTAGCATCATAAAGACATGTAGTTGACTGCTGTTAATATATTTTCTGCTTTAAAAAACAAAACCAGTCGGAGTTGTGATATTTATGTTTAAAGTACTGTAACATCACTGATATGCAGATGTTTAATTTTAAGTGCTAAAGAATATATTAAAATGTGCCCAGCTAACCGCTAGGATTAAGCTACTGCTTAGCCATTTCTGTGTATTTCTGTGGTCTAACATTACTGTGATTCATCTGAGTTTGTTAGCTTTCCAAAACGTTGGAGAAGCAGTAATATCGTCATGCAGTGCTTAAATGCACCCTTTCAGTTTTGTTGACTTAGAAGTTAATTCATTTGATAAATATGCAAAAAGTTCATAAAATGTGATTATAAAATGTGAGGGATCTCATTACTCTGTTGAAGTATTAATGTTTTAAGAAGTTGATATATTTTTCTGAGATATAATTCAAGTTGAAATATCTTAAAAAGAAGAACAGTTAAAAGCGAGCTGTTAAAGGGATAAATATGGGAGAGTGAATCTTACAAGTTTATTTATTCTTAAAAGGGTAAATATAAGGTATATTTTCTGTTGCGCTACAACCTTGTGTGATGTAACTCAGGGGCGATTCTAGGATCAGAGATTTGGGTTTGCTGAGCACCCAGAGAGCTGCCCAGCCAGGCAAGATAAACCTGTCTCTGTCAGTCCCTGCATCCGTAAATGTTGTCCCGAGTTCTCTCTGACTGTCACTTTGGTGCATTTAAACCCCTGTTCCTGCCTTTCCTCATCGTCTGTTGTCTTCGTCTCCGTTATCAGTCATCATAATTTTACCATCTCTGTGCAAGTCTGCAAATGTCTTTATTAACCCTTTAAGACCTACCATAGAACCAAGGCCGCCAGAGATTACTTTATATTTTTACATGCTGTAGTGCCATTTTTGGGAGCATTTCAAGTTGCTATACATCAGTACAACTGTTATAGCCCATATTTTAATAATATGTATGCATTAAGTCCATAGTAACTACATTAATTGCAAAAAAGTGCAATAAACTACAAAAAAATTGAAAATCGTTTCTGGTTTTTTTACATATATTTCTACTTGGAGAAATTTAAGAGGCTTATCCCTCAAAACTTTGAATACAAAAAAGTTGCAAAAAATAGTTTACAACAATAGGAAATTTATTTTGAGTGTCTTCATAGTTTTATTTTTGAGATACACCAATTTTTATATACTGCAGGAAAAACGAAAAACAATCCTATGATGCAAATTTGCAAAGAAAACAGCATGTGCATCTAAATAAACTATTTCCAGCAGTGCAATTCGAGTTCTAAGCATCCCAGCAACTATTCAGAAAAGCATAAAGTCAAACATGACTTATAAAAACACCAGTATAGGCTCTTAAGGCCTACAAGTAAAAAACTACATTTTCCGCAAAAATGACGTCACTTCCGGTTTCGGGCAGGAAATGGTGGACATGCGATCGTTCGCGCTGACGTCTGTTTCAATGTGGGAAGTGTTACGAACAGCTGATCAGATCGGCAAAGCGTGTTTCTGGAATATTATGTTTTTGTTCCTGCAAGCGCTTTTTATGCGATTTTTGCAAAGCTTTATGTGGAAGGAAACCATGACTTAGGACAAGCTGATGGCATAAGATGTAAGTACAACTCCTCCAGTTTCATATGCAAAACAAATTATTGCGCTAGCTTATGCGGTTGCAGTGCTACCGGGATTTAAAAATAGTTACGCAAAAAAGAGCGTGCCCGCTCCGACCGGCTTCAAAGGGTTAATATAAGATTCTTAAATTCATCAAGTCTCTCTGTGTCTGGGTCCTCGTCACAAAACAGGACATGACTGTTTTGTACATTTTAACACAATTTAATCCCCACATTTGTGAAAGAAAAGCAAAACACTTTTTTGAAAAGTCTGTAACAAAACCATCAAATCTGATCAAGCTTATTTAAATGCTGCAAAAGAAGAATGGATTGGAATAGAAAAAATACATATCCTAACCTTAACTACTGGGGGAGAATAATGAATGATGCTCATAGTGAGTAAAAAGTAAACTGAGGGCATTTTTTGGACAGAGATCCACTTTGGGGCGATCGTGGCTCAAGAGTTGGGAGTTCGTCTTGTTATCGGAAGGTTGCCGGTTCAAGCCCCGGCTCGGACAGTCTCGGTCGTTGTGTCCTTGGGCAAGACACTTCACCCGTTGCCTACTGGTGGTGGTCAGAGGGCCCGGTTGCGCCAGTGTCCGGCAGCCTCGCCTCTGTCAGTGCGCCCCAGGGTGGCTGTGGCTACAATGTAGCTGCCATCACCGGTGTGTGAATGGGTGGATGACTGGATATGTAAAGCGCTTTGGGGTCCTTAGGGACTAGTAAAGCGCTATATAAATACAGGCCATTTACCATTTTAATGTGTATGTATAATATAATACAGATACATAAAAAACACTCCCAAAACAGAAATATTACAAATAAATGATCACAAAATATTAATAAAAACTATAACCATTTAGTGCGCATGCGCCAACCAGCGTGCAGCCTGTTACAGTCGCTCCTGCTTTTCTCTTAGTTTAGCTCTTTTTTCTTACGTATTCTTTTTTTTCCTGACTTGTATTTTCCTCCGTTTTCTATCTCTTACTCAATCATGTGGATTGAGAGAGTTTTTGTTCTTCTGGTGGCCGTGGAACTGTTACTTTTATCAAGGAACGGGACCGCGGCACATCTCCTACACGCACGGACTGTTTACTCCAGAGATCAGCTGATCGCCCTGATGCCGGCCGGTTCGCTGGCCAGGCCCGCAGAAGTACCAGCTGAAATTTGGAGGAAAACACATCGGGGATGCAGAGGTCAAGGACAGAAGAGAAGAAAAAAGGTGACGGTGAGACAGCGGAGGCTCGAAGCGAGGAGGAGGTTTAAACCGTGTCTGCCGTCTATCGTGATGGGTAATGTGCGATCGTTGGCAATTAAAATCGACGAGCTCTCAGCACTGGTACGGAGTCAGAGGGAATACCGAGAGTGTAGCCTGATGTGTTTCACCGAATCATGGCTGCACCAGGACATTCCCGATGAGAATGCTTCCGTGGAAGGCTTCCACACTGTTCGGGCGGACAGGGACAGCATCGCTAGCGGTAAGCGGAAAGGAGGTGGGCTTGCTGTTTTAGTTAACAACCGGTGGTGTAACCCTGCCAACATAACAATCAAAGAAAGGATTTGTTGCCCGGACACTGAACTGTGTGCTGTTGGAATCAGGCCGTATTATTTACCCAGGGAATTCTCTCACGTCATCTTGGTGGCTGTTTATGTACCCCCCTCTGCTAACCCCACAGCTGCATGTGACACTATCCACTCTGCCATAGCTCGGCTACAGACTCAGCACCCGAGTGCCTTTATTGTGATCTCGGGTGACTTCAACCATGTATCACTGGACAATACACTACCAACATTCAAACAATATGTGGACTGTCCCACCAGGGGAGAGAAAACTTTAGACTTACTGTATGCTAACGTCAAGGATGCATACAGCTCCTCCTCCCTCCCCCCACTTGGTAGGTCAGATCATAACCTGATTCACCTCACCCCCCGCTATGTGCCAATTGTGAGGAGGGAACCTGTGACCACCAGGACTGTCAGGAGGTGGTCAGAGGAGGCAATAGCGGAACTACAGGGCTGTTTCGAGGTGACCGACTGGGAAACACTCTGTGAGCCTCACGCCGAGGACATCAATGGGCTTACTGAGTGTATCACAGACTACATAACTTTCTGCACCGACTCCATTGTTCCAGCTCAGACTGTTCATTGTTACCCAAATAACAAGCCGTGGGTGACTAAGGACATCAAAGCCCTCCTCAACAACAATAAGAGGGCTTTCAGAGGGGGCAACAAAGAGGAGGTGAGGAAGATCCAGGTGTTACTAAAGGACAAGATCAGAGAGGCTAAGGACAATTACAGGAGGAAGCTGGAGTGGAAACTCCAGCAGAACAGCATGAGAGAGGTGTGGAGGGGCATGAAGACCATCACTGGATTCAGGCCAACCAACAGCAGGGGAACTGAGGGAGGTGAGAATAGAGCCAATGAGTTGAATCTGTTGTTCAATAGATTCGACACCACAGTGTCTGCTCCTACCCCCACAACCTCACCTGTAGTCAGCCTGGAATCCAGAGCCACACCACTGTGCCAGCCTCTCTCTTCACATTGCGCTGTTGCCTCCTGTGAGATTCCTGACACCCCTCCCCCACCCATCACCTTCACTCAATACCAGGTTGAGATGCAAATGAGGAGACTTCACTCAGGCAAGTCTGCTGGACCAGACGGAGTGAGTCCCCTTGTCCTCAAGACCTGTGCCCCCCAGCTGTGTGGAGTCTTTCATAAACTGTTTATGCTGAGTCTGAGTCTGCAGAGGGTCCCGGTGATGTGGAAGACATCATGCCTCGTCCCTGTACCAAAGACGCCACGTCCCAGTGGCCTCCAGGATTACAGGCCCGTGGCATTGACCTCCCATATCATGAAGACCCTGGAAAGGCTCATCCTGGACCAGCTGCGACCCATAGTAAGACCACACCTGGATCCCCTTCAGTTCGCTTATCAGCCTCGTCTCGGAACTGAGGACGCCATCATCTACCTGCTCAATCGTGTCTACACCCATCTGGACCAGCCGGCGAGCACTGTGAGGGTCATGTTTTTTGACTTTTCCAGTGCTTTCAACACCATCAGGCCGACCCTCCTGGGTGATAAGTTAGCAGCGATGCAGGTGGATGCTTCTCTGGTGTCCTGGATTGTTGATTACCTGACAGGAAGACCACAATATGTACGTCTCCCACAGTGTGTGTCTGACAAGGTGATCAGCAACACAGGGGCACCACAGGGGACTGTCCTCTCCCGCTTCCTCTTCACCCTCTACACCACAGACTTCAGCCACTGCACAGAGACATGCCATCTTCAGAAGTTTTCTGATGACTCTGCGGTGGTTGGATGCATCAGCAGGGATGATGAGACAGAGTACCGGGCTGTGGTCGACTCCTTTGTCACGTGGTGTGAGCAGAATCATCTGCAGCTCAACGTGGCAAAGACCAAGGAACTGATCGTGGACTTCAGGAAGACCGGGAAACACTTGACCCCTGTTTCAATTCAGGGGGTCAGTGTTGACATTGTGGAGGACTATAAATACCTTGGAGTACACATTGACAATAAACTGGACTGGGCTAAAAACACCACAGCACTTTACAGGAAGGGCCAGAGTCGTCTCTATTTTTTGAGGCGACTGAGGTCCTTCAACATCTGCCAGAAAATGCGGAGGATTTTCTATGAGTCTGTTGTGGCCAGTGCGATCCTCTATGCTGTTGCATGCTGGGGGAGCAGGCTGAGGGTTGCAGATGCCAACAGACTTAATAAACTAATCCGTAAGGCCAGCAATGTTGTGGGGATGGAGCTGGACTCCCTCAAGGTGGTGTCGGAGAGGCGGATGCTGTCCAAGATAAAGACAATGTTGGATAACACCTCCCACCCACTCAATGACATGCTGGTCAGTCACAGGAGCACGTTCAGTGAGAGACTGAGATTACCGAAAAGCACCACTGAACGACACAGGAAATCATTCCTGCCTGTGGCCATCTCCCTGTACAACGCATCCACTTAACACACTGTTTGCTGCTACAGCTACACATGTTTCTTTTCCAACTATTTATTTATGAGTGACTTATGTATGTATGTATGTATATATATATGTATATATTGTACTATTCTTAGTTAGTGTATTGTCCTTCTTGTCTTAATGTTGGTTTAAAATGGAGCACTGTAACAAAAAATTATTTCCCCCAGGGATCAATAAAGTATTCTGATTCTGATTCTGAAAAATGGAGGCAACTTTGCCTGTGGTAGAATTTATACAATGTATGAAAAAATCTTTATTGCAGATACTAATTTTACTAATTTAATAATACTAATTTTGTGTTGTAAGATTTATGAGTTTCATGCTTTCATAGTGGTACTTAGAAGAGCTTGACATTTTTATCAGGTGGTACACACTGTAAAAAGTTTGAGAAACACTGATAAGTTAAGTGTATGTGTGCTTTTGGAAAACATTTAAAGCTGCTGTACAGAATCTTTGAAACAAGCTAGCTTAAAACATTTTTAGTATAGAAACAGAGCATCTGCTTCTCTTTACAGCTCCTCACTCCCCCAGGGCTCTGTTTGGCAGTTTCTGATAGTGTGCAAATGTGATGTACATACTCTGGCAGTCATACAGACAACTGGATGGTCCAAAAGTTGGCCTACCTATTACTGGCTGAGGTTTCAGTAGAGTTGTGGCTGAACCACATAAAAATATATCATTAATTTTAATCTCCCCAATCAATTACAATGTTACAAAGGGGCAGGGATGGCTCAGTAGGTAAAGCAGTTGCCCCATGATCGGAAGGTCAGGGGGTCGAATCCCCTGAACGGCTACCCTGAGGTACCCCCAAGCAAGGCACCATCCCCACACGCTGCTCCCCGGGCGCTGCACTGGTGGCTGCCCACTGCTTCACTGAGTGAATGGGTTAAATGCAGAGAAGAATTTCCCCACGGGGATCAATAAAAAGTGTACATTAGTATGTTGGAATGTTGTTAAAGAGGGTCAAAAATGTTTCAACCCAATAGCCAAGAAAACAGTCCTCATGAACTGGAAAAATAAAAATAATCTTAATTCTAACCAATATAGAAATTATCTATTAGATTACATTAGTCTTGATACAGCTTCTGCCACCACATCAGATCAATTGCTCTGGGCTCCTTTGATCAGCTCCATCACCTAGTGGGGGTGGGGGGTCATAGTTTGGTCCCGCCTTCACTGTTGTGCTTGGTGTGGGGGTAGGGACAGGCTTAGGGCGTCGGGGGGTTCCCCGGAGGCATCTTCCTTGGGGGGCTCAACCCGGGGGGGGTAGCGGTCACGTCCGGTTAGGGGCTCTGTTGGCTCTCAGGTGACTGTTTCCTCGCGGCTGCGTGCAGCGGGGCTAGGGGAGGGTCTGTGCTGACGGACGTGGGTTACTGACCTGGTAGCCTGGCTGCCCCTGGGTGGGTCCGGGATGGGCGTGAGGTTCTGGGGGTGCTCCGTCTCTGGGCTGGGGCCCGGGCCGGGCCTCGGGGGCTTGGGTCCTGGTTGGTGTGTTGCCGCCGGTGCATCGAGCCACCTGGGGGGCTCTTCAACTGGTGGGGGAGATTGTCACATCTTGCAGGAGCTTTCCTCTCCTCAGGGGCTCTCTCTGCAGGAGGGGGAGATACAGGAGAGGTGGAAGAAGATCTCAGCCTGGGTGTTTATTGTCTTATGTAGTCTGGAAGAAGAGTGGATGGTGGGGTGGGTGCAGTTTTCTCTGTGGTGGGGTTGGGTGGACTGTCCCGGGCTCTGTGGGGCTGGGAGGCGCTGCTGCGCTGGGCCCCGGTCTGGATGGGCCTGGGCCCCCTTTCCCTGGCGGGTCAGCGGGGGAGCTGGCCCCAGGGAGGGGTCACTTGCCCCTCCCTTCCTTCCCTCCCCATCTCCAGCTGCCTCCCTCTTCCCGCTCCACCACAACCACCCACACATGCAGGACCTTGGAGTAGGGGTATGTCACCAGGGTGCAGAGGAGGCCACCCCCCCCCCCCGTCCCCTTCTGGCTGCCTCTGCCTCAATTTTATCCCACAACTTAGACATTCACATTACTCACACTCTCATTACACATACATATAGGATCTTGGGGGTGGGCACGATACACGGAATCCAAAGTACCATCAGGGTGTACACCCCACCCCTGGCGTCGTTGCCCACCTCTCAATGTTAAATACATGTAGACATTGAGGGCTAGCAGGAGGGACCATGCGCTTACCTGCTGCTCTCTGGCAGGTAGCTCCATGCCCTCCTGGGTTTTAAATGCACCTTAGAACACACGTGCATCAACACTACAATGAGCGGGTGGAGGGAGGTTTGGAGTCTTCTCTCACCCCCGTTCTCTGCGACCTGCTGGAGCGGGGGGGCTAGGAGGAGGAGTTGGCCGTCCGACTGCGGTCTGGAGTGTGGGGCCTTCCTGCTGCTGCGGAGTCGGGGCGGTCTGCCTCCCCCCACCGCAGGGAAAAGGGTAACACCACCTGGGTCTGGGTGCAGTTTCCCCCTCCAGGGGCAAGGGTACCTAGACCCGGTGTGTAGAGTACGCTTGGGGAGTGTGATCGTGTGTACAGCGTCTCTTTATGTCTGTCTCCACGTTGGTTGAGTGTGGAGTAAGTGCATATGAGAGCATGAGGGTGGGAATGGATGTTTGTATATGTGTGTGCCTGTATTTCTGTGTCTATATGTCAGGTTGGGTGTCAGGCGCCACCTCTCTGGGGACATCTTAGGCCCTCCAAGGTTTGGAGGCCTATCTCCCCCTACCACCACTTCCCTGCCAGTGGCGGACTCCCTCAGACATCGGTGCGTTGGTGGTTCTTTGTGTCCGGGGATGGGCGTCCAGGTACACACCGGCTCACTCCTTGGCGGCCGCTTATCGGGGCCTGGAGCCTGGGGCTCGCTCGGGCCACTTCGGAGGTGGGGTGCCCCCGGCCCCTCGGCCTGGGGCTCGGTCACTCAGGCACGGCTGGCTGCCGGCGGAGCTCACGGGCGCGTCACTGCAACTCCCCCTGGCTTCTGCTCCGCGGCTGCTGAGTGAGCCCTCATCTGGGACTCTCCTCAGCTCTTTCTGGGACAGTGGCGCGGCTGCCCCTCTGTTGGTCTTCCTTGGTCTCTTGTGTTCTGGGGGCCTCTGGATGTCTGGAGTTTTGATCTCCTCCATACCTGCTTCATGCCCTGGAGGACGGGGCTGTGGCCCCCCCACACCCTCTAGCAGATCATTACATGAAGGAACCTTTTAAAAAAACAAAAAAAAAACAAGCGCGTCCATGCTCACAGGTGTACACACGGATGATCACACCCACAAACTACACCCTTTTTGGCTCCTACCTCAAAGCACACTGTGTTCTGTTGATCTTATGTGCTGCACAATAATGTTTAATATTTAGTATTTACTGTCATATTCCCATATATCATTGTGATGTTGTTTATTCTATTACTCTTGTTCTCTTCTGCTTGTTTTCTTTTTTCTTTCTCAGCAGGTGACCCAGGTGATCGATATATGCATTTTTTTTTTCTTCTTTTTTTTTCTGCTCATTCTGTTGGTTTTTGTCTTTTGCCCTTCTCCCCCGTCCCTCTTCTCAGCTGTTTCTCTTTCCCTCTTTCTTTCTCCCCTTCTTTCCCCCAGTCAAGTCTGTCCCGTATTCAGTAAGTGAAAATAAAATGAACAATAAAAGGTGAATCAAATGGACCATTACGGCAAGGCTGGGATGGTCAATTTGGTAAAGTAAATCCGTTGGGCATCTTTCTTTGCCTTTAGACAACAATTCTGATGGCAAAAGAGCCAAACGGGACAGGCAAAAAAAAATAAAAAAGAAAAAAAAATGTTTCAACCCAGTTTGTTTAGCAGATTCTGTATAGCAGCTTTATTATAGGGAGAACAGAACTTCCAGATTGTATGTGTACTTTCAACCAAAAGGCAAATAACCAAACCACATGAACATCTAATAAAAGATATAAACATTGAAACACTGATCCAACATTATTCTTGATTGACGGATCATTTGATTTTACATTTTTACCTGAATGTGGCTCCTTTTTTTGAAAAAACTTCCTTATATCCATTATGAACCTGGCTGTCTCTCTGTACACAAACACACAACAGGAGTTATAAGGTTAATGGGCATTCAGTCAGTTAGCTAGTTAGTATCCATTTCAAACAGGACAGTGGTAACAACAGTAGGCTACGGACAATTTTAAGTTTTAGATTTTAAATAGGCTGTATACATTTCATGATGGTTGAGACATTGTATAACTAAAACTAGTGTGCCTATGCCACCGCTAATCAGTGTAGTTTGCCATTCAAACGGCTACAGAGAGCAAAACTCAGCAGAGCAGCCATTTTCCTTACTCCATAATTTTCCACCATGAACTATGGTAAAACCAAACACCGCTCGCGCCTCACAGATGACAGCTTACAGTTTTGTGTAAAGATGAGGTGACTTCATACAGCCCCGATTTGCAGACGCTGTGCACAGAGGTTCATGAGCAGACCCGACAATGTTTGCATGAACATGCTTTGAAGCATTACGTTATGGACTACTTTTCACACATAGTTGCTGTACCCACACAGTCGGCTGTAGCTTTTCATCTCACAGCCCGACACATACAAAAAAAGAACAGCTGAGAGAGCACAGACTTTACGCCTGATTGCAGATGCCGCTGATGTGGGTCCACCTCCCCTGCAGCGGCACTGCAGACCACGCCCCGCCACACACATCAAACACGTAAAATAAATATTTGTGCACTGTTGCATTCACTTTTTGTTTTTTGTTATTTTTACAGTGTTCTGAATGATTAACAATGGTCTACAGCCAATCTTGTGTATTATTATACAAACTTTGGTTGTAAGATTCAGATAACTATTTCATAAAAGCTAAATATTTTATATGAGCGTAAGAAAGAAAAGTATTTCTTTGTGCCCCCCTTTCCCTGTTAATGCCCTACCTGGCCCCCTGGCAAAAGCTTTGCTAGATCCGCCCCTGCACAGTTACCAGCTGTCAGCTACACAGAAAAGGATATTGGTGTTATTCATCTCTCAGAAACAGTTCATAACTTCCCTTCAACTCATTCATGTCACCTAAAAGGTAAACCTGTTTCTCCATAACCAGTTCAGCTCTGATGATTCAGTAAGGACATCTCCGGGTTTGGACCAGCCGTTTTTAAAGCTGTGTCTCCAGCAAACATCAGCTGATACTAGAAATTAAAATCAAATGAATTCTAACAACAGCCGATCAAGCTTAAACGTGCTGCTGTTGTTTAGCGCGATAAACAAACAAGAGAGAAAAGTCGATCATTGATCAGTTTCATGACTGAAGTTTCAACAGGCGAGAGAATGACAGGGGAGGCTGTCTTAAAGTTCAACATCAGTAACTTAGCGCGCACACAGCTGTATAGAAACTCCGTCGTGTTAGCTAGCACGCAGTACAAGTTATTGTAAGTAATCGTAAAAAGTCAGTACAACGAAAATAAACTACACCTAAACTCGGTTTATATCTGACCCAAATAGAGTGCAGTTCATAACTTCTTACCTGAAAATCAGTTCACCTCATGCTCCGACCGGCAGCCGCCTGCTTCTCCTGCCTTCGGTTTCCCTGACAATAATAAATCCGAGGAATAGTAATAAGTTACTGATGAACTTAATGATTTGTTATACTTGAACAATACTTGACTGAAAGATGAGTGATGGAAGAAGCATAGATAAAATAGTAATGTATGCACTCTGAACTGTGTGCATAGATTGGTTTTTGACCAGGACTGGATCATTCGAGATCTGAACCCTGTGGGTTCAGTGGCGAGCCAATCCCAAGAGAGTGACTGTAGACGGACCAGAGTACGGTGTGGCCAGCCGTGGGATCCATCTTCAGCGAACCTCAGGACTATAACTACATTCCTTGACACAGATAAGACTAACACTTTAAAAATCTACCCGGGTAGTGTTAGAACCAGTTGGACAGAAACACGCACACACACACACACACACACACACACACACACACACACACACACACACACACAGAGGGAATTCTAATTTAGAGGAAGCTCTTTAATTGAAACTCTTTGGAGAATTTCCTTAAAGAGGATGTTTGGTTTTGATTTTATTTTTGAGCCCTTTAATGTGCGTTTGTGCACTGTAGAAAGCCAGCTTTAGACAGGCAGGATTTGTAAACTTTACAACTTTCAATACAGTTTCTATTCAAATCACATCTTATCTATCATTGTGTGGTTCCTTCTCTGCTGATCCTTTCAAGGCTCCATAGTCTTACCTAGAACTTTCTGATACTAGTCCAAAGTTGTCGAGACAATATTTTAATGCGTATCTCATATTATTTAATTGTAATACTTGTTACACTATTGTGGGCATACTCAACCCATGGGAGTTGCTCACTCCAAGTTGTCTGATTGGTGGATGCCAAGCACCGGAGGGCCGCCTCGAGTTCCTGATTGGCCCGTTCTTTCTGGCCATTAGTCTGAGGGTGGAAACCAGAGGAGAGACTGACCTGCGCTCCGAGGGCGTTGCAGAATTCTTTCCAGACCTGTGATGTGAACTGCAGCCCCCTATCAGAGACGATGTCCGTGGGGATTCCGTGAAGGCGAAAGACATGGTTAGTCAGGAGTCGAGCTATTTCTAAAGCACTGGGGAGCTTGGGGAGGGGGACAAAGTGAGCAGCTTTCGAAAAACGATCAATGATAGTAAGGATGACTGAGTTACCTGATGAGGAAGGGAGGCCCGTGATGAAGTCCATTGCAATGTGTGACCACGGGCGGCCAGGGGTCGGTAGGGGTTGGAGAAGGCCGGAAGATGGCTGATTGACGCTCTTGTTTTGAGCGCATGTAGGAGGGGCAGCAATGTATTCGCAGACGTCCTTAGCTAAAGACGGCCACCAGGCGAAGCGTTGGAGGAAGGTAATGGTGCGGTGGACCCCAGGGTGGCAGGTGCACTTGGCCGTGTGAGCCCAATGCAAAACTCATGATCTGACAGTAGATAGAACAAAGAGTAGGCCCGGGGGACCCATACCCGTACAGGGTCCGGTTCTGTTCGTTGGGCCTCTCGAATAGCTGACTCAATCTCCCAGGTTTTTGCCCCGACAACACACGTGGAAGGAAGAATGGGGATCCTGGGCAGCGTCTTCGGAGGTGGCAAATTGGCATGAGAGGGAATCGGGTTTGACATTACGAGAGCCGGGTCTGTAGGTGATTGTGAATTGGAATCTGGTGAGAAACAGAGCCCACCTAGCTTGCCTGGTGTTGAGTCGTTTCGCGGACCGGATGTATTCCAAGTTTTTGTGGTCCGTCCAAACCACGAACGGTTGGGCAGCTCCCTCTAACCAGTGACGCCACTCTTCTAGGGCCAGCTTGATGGCCAATAGCTCTCAGTTCCCCACATCATAAGTATCAGAAGTAAGCACAAGGATGAAGCTTACCACCTTGTTGCTGGGAGAGCACTGCCCCCACTCCTGCGTCCACCTCCACGACGAAGGGTTGACTGAGATCGGGTTGGATGAGGATGGGTGCAGAGGCAAAGCGCTCCTTCAGGCAAGAGAAAGCCTGGCGAGCCGGTTCATCGCAGCAGAAGGGGACCTTGGGTGAGGTGAGACGAATCAGGGGTAGAGCGAGCTGGCTATAGTTGCGGATGAAACCGCGATAAAAGTTAGCGAAACCCAAGAAACTCTGAAGCTGCTTGCGATGGGATGGAGTGGGCCAGTTTAACACAGCTTGAACTTTGGCGGGGTCCGCTCTCAGGTTACCTTGTTCAATGACATAGCCCAGGAAAGAGACTGTGGAAGCATAAAACTCACATTTTTCCCACTTCACGAAGAGACGGTTTTCCAGGAGGTGTTGGAGGACCTGCCTGACATGGCATTCGTGTTCAGAGACAGAATGGGAGAAAATGAGGATGTCATCCAGATAAACGAAGACGAAGTGGTTAATGAAGTCCCGCAGTACGTCGTTTACCAGGGCCTGAAAAACAGCTGGGGCATTGGTGAGACCAAACGGCATGACAAGATATTCAAAATGACCAAGGTGATTGTTGAAGGCTGCTTTCCATTCATCCCCCTCCCTTATTCTTACCAAATGGTACGCGTTGCACAGGTCCAGCTTAGTGAAGATGGTGGCCCCCTGAAGGAGCTCGAAGGCAGAATTTAAAAGAGTGAGCGGATATTTATTCATCACTGAGATGTTGTTAAGGCCCCGATAATCAATACAAGGTCGTAAGCTCTTGTCTTTCTTGGCAACAAAGAAGAATCCGGCGGCCACAGGAGATGACGAGGGGCGAATGAGACCTGCGGTGAGTGATTCGTTGATGTATTTTTCTATACTTTCACGTTCGGGCTGAGACAGACTGTATAGGCGGCTGGTAGGGAGAGGTGCGCCTGGAAGAAGATCAATGCCGCAGTCATACGGCCGATGCGGAGGAAGCGAGCGTGCTCTATCCTTGCAAAACACTTGTTTGAGATCATGGTAGACGGGTGGCACGGAGGAGAGGTCCGGCAGCTTGGAGAGAGAAGAATTGGTTAGCGGTTCAGAAGAGGGGGTGGCAGCTTTAAGACAGGACATGTGACAATCCTCCTCCCCACCCCACAATGCTCTCCTTTTTCCAATCGAAGACAGGGTTATCTTGATGCAACCACGGGTAACCCAGAACTAGTGGCGTGAGTGGAGCTTGAAACACATACAGCTGTATTGTCTGGGAACGATTGCCAGAGAGAGTCAGTAAAACGGGCTCAGTGATATGAGTGATGTTAGGAAGCCGCTGGCCACTGAGGGCGGTGACTTGGAGTGACTGTGGCAGAGGCTCAGAATTCAGATTTAATCGTCGGGCCAGCGAAGCGTCAATAAAGTTCTGTTCCGCTCCTGAATCGATTAGAGCCTTAAGAGGGTGGACCTGAAGCTGCACCGTTAATTTAGCTGCTAGCATGAGCCGTGGAGGAGACTGTGAACTAGAGACCTCGTCCACTTGAATTCTCCTCTCTACTGTGGCCTTTTGGCAGAGACGGGCAAACATTGGCAACATGACCCTTACGGCCGCAATAGAAACACTCACCGGCCCTCCACCGATGGTGCCTTTCCTCAGGGGAAAGGCGAGAGCGACCCAGCTGCATAGGTTGCTCACCCTCCTCCATGTCCTGCGACTCTGAATCTCTTCCGCCACTCGTGGCGCTTCCGCCCGATGCTGCTTCGCCGCGTCCCAGAGATATCTGGGAAACATAGTCCTCAGTTCTGCGTCGCGCACGTAAATGCCCGTCCACCTTTACACACAACGTTATCACATCAGACAAAGTTTTAGATAACTCTCTTATCACTAGTTTGCCCTTTAACTCATCACACACGTTGTTCAACAAAGTACTTATCAATGCTGGCTGCCCCCACCCGGTCTCTTCGGCCAACGTCCAGAACAAAATGGAGTATTCCGCCATACTTCGTCTTCCCTGCTTAAGATTTAGTAAATGGTGAGATGCTGCATCAGCGCCAGTACCTCTCTCAATCACACATTTAAATTTAGCAAGAAAATCCTTGTACGAGATGCTGACGTCAGTTTTCAAAACAGCTTGAGCCCAGTTTAAAGCCGGTCTGCGTAAGAGCTGGACAAAAAAGGCAATCTTAGCCTCGTCAGTTTCATATGTCCTCCACAACTGTCTAAACTGCATTGTTATTTGGGTCAGAAAACTGGCACACTGGTGAAACTCACCCGCAAAGGTTTCTGGTGTTGGCAAAGCTCGCGCCAGGGGCTCCAAGCGAGTGGGATGAGGCGAAGCCAAAGGCCCGGGTGCTGGAGGCTCAGAAGCCGGTAACTGTGAGGAGACAGAGGGAGGAGAGGCTGCTGGGCTTACCAGGGGTACGCGCTGAGCAAGGGCCTGCGTTAGAGCGGCCAACTGCTGATTGATGAGCTGCAGCATTTGTTGTTGGCGTTCCAAAACCTCCTTGGCCGTGAGGACGTGCTGCTGGGCAGCAGAGTCCGCTGAGTCCATATTCTGGCTGGATCGTTATGTTAAGGTTCAATGCAGGGGACTCAAACGCGGGACTCCTGAATCAGCTGAACACAAGGGAAATCCAAGGGGGAAATCACTCGCTCTCCAACTCTCCACATACACGACAACAGTCCTTCTTTTCACACTTGACACACAGATTCACACGGGAAAGGTAATCCAGGGGCACTGTAGATAAGGAGACAGGAATGAGAACGATATTCACAAAAGACACATGACTTATCTTGAGCTGTAGCTTGACTTTCACTGACGCGTGGCAGACAAAGATCCAGCGAAGACCAGCAGTCACCTCCTGGCTTAAATGCCGTTCACCTTGATGGGCATCAGATGTGTTCTTTTCTGTGGGTGTGGGCGTGGGCCGAGGGCGTGAACCCACAATGAGTTCTTCCCCGGTGATGGAGAGGAGGAGAGAGAGAGAGCACGAGAGAGAGAAAAAGACAGAAAAGGCCGATCAGCATCTCGCCGATCCCCCAGGCCATGACACTTGGGGCAGGAACTCGTCCCTGACCTGAAGTGGGCCCTCCACCCTTTTCTGGCTGAGGACCATGGCCTCAGATTTGGAGGTGCTGATTCTCATTCCCACTGCTTCAAACTCAGCTGTGAACCGTTCCAAAGCAAGCAGAAGGCCATCACCCGATGAAGCCAACAGAACCACAAACTAGAGATGAGATTCTGAGAACACCCACAAAGAGCATTCGGACGTAGCTTTGCCACTGCTCCAGGTGGCTCAGCACAGAGTGGAGAGCTACATTGATGGCATCTTCTATGGATCTGTTCGCATGATTTTCAAACTGGTAATCACTGGTCTGATCCACAATGAAGACGAGTCCACGTACAGACAGGATGTGGACCAGCTGTTCCACTGTTGCAGTCAGAACCACCAGGACCCGACTGTGGACGTGACAGTGAACCTTCAGACTCGCCCTAACTATACTTAAAAATAGAATACTTACCATGGATCACGTCAGATTCCTAGGACCCACCTTTCCACGCGATCTGAAGTGGTCCCCACATATAGACTCTATCCAGAAGAAGGCCCAGCAGAGGTTATGGTTCCTGCAGCAACTCAGAATTTACAACCTGATCTCTGAGACCATGGTTTTATGCAAAAGAACTTTTGATTTACTCTTTTCTGGGCTGGAGGAACAGGGGGTGATCATGGTGCAACGATAAGGTTACATCACTCTGCAGAAAATTGGAGAGGTACCTGGGATAGAATCTTTCCATTGTGGAATAGGAAAGGTAGAGAGTGAGCAGGCGGCAGAGTAACAGGTAAGTAGCAGGTAACAGCTGCAAACAATTCTTTTTTCCACAGAGTTACTAAGAGGCAAAGACAAAGCAACATTCACAAGAACTTCTTACTGTCTTTCTAGTGACTTCAGCAAACGTCAGAGAGCCTGATCATTATCACTGAAGCAACAATGATCTGACTGGACTACGAAAGACTACAAACGAAAAACAGAAGAGAACCACAACAAGTCCTGGACAAATATGTTTAATTGGCATAAATGTAAGAAATTCCTAACAGTATTATGAAGAAAGCATCTTTTAAATAAAGTTGTAAAACGTTTTAAAATTTCTTTTTCAAGAACCTGCAGGTTTGTTTTATTATGTGTTTAGTACATGATACATATTAAATCCCCTGTGATTTTCCAAAGCTGTGAGCTTTCATTCCAGATCAATGATTGGCTGGTTTGAAATCCCAGCTCACGTGTTGCTGTTATCTGTACCTGATAGAGGAGAGAGGAGAACCGAGACCAGATACAGTGAGCGACTAGGCTTCACTTAGGTCTCTCAATCACAATGAATAATGTTTCTGTAATAACAATGTTTTTTCTTTCAGGTTTCAATGAAACAGTCAGTCACAGGTTTGTTCTCTTTTTCCTCAGTTTGTTTTGCTACTGCATCATTTGCCTGCTAAATGTTTCTCTCATTGTGATCATCATCTTGGACAGCAACCTCCATGAATCAATGTATATTCTGCTCTGTGTCTTTTGCATCAATGCACTTTATGGAACAGCAGGTTTCTTTCCCAAATTTCTCTGGGATCTCCTCTCTGATGTTCATCTCATTTCATATTATGGTTGCCGTATTCAGACTAAGGTGATTTATTCTTTTCTCTGCGGCGAACTCTCAATTCTTGCACTCATGGCATATGACAGATATGTGGCCATATGTCAGCCACTGAAGTACCACTCTATCATGTCAAAGCAAAGAGTCATAAGGTTTGCATGTTTTTTGTGGTTCACAAATTTCTGCATTATGGCTGTGAATGCCTTTCTAACATCCAGACTGAAGTTATGCAGCCCGTATCTTTCCACACTCTTCTGTGTGAACTGGATTATTGTTCAACTCGCTTGTTTTCCAGCACAAACTATAGTTAATGGCATATTTGCAAATATTACAATAATTATTTATTTGCTTCATGGTGTTTTTATAGTTTAGTCCTATATGTATATCATTCAAACATGTGTAAAGTCTATAGAAAACAGGGCAAAGTTCATGCAAACATGTGTCCCACATCTCATCTCATTATTTACTTTTGTTGTGGCAGTACTTACTGATGTTATAAGTATGCGACTGGGTTCGAAAGAGTTGCCTCAGTCCCTTCAAAACTTTGTAGTAATAGAATTTCTTGTCATTCCTCCTATTATGAATCCTCTGATGTACGGTTTCAAACTGACCAAAATCCGAAAAAAAATTTATAGTGTTGTTATTTTAAAAGGAACTATTTTTTGTTTTATTCGATCAGAAAATAGTTTCACACACAGCTAAGTGTCACACCCATTGTTTGACATCCATTTTAAAATAAGTCCAAAAAAATGTTTAATTTTTACTGAAATTTGTGTTTTATTTGGAACATGTCTATTGATGTGAGCGGATATGATGTTTTATTATTTATCTGCATTTCCCAGATGATTTACATTTTGTAGATGTCTTTGCACTAAATGTATTTTTGATGGTCACCTGCCTAATTAACAAAAAAACACTGATATGTAGAAAGGCTGTAAATTTCAGTCTTTCTTCTCATTACTGTTCAAGGAAATAACAGGCACCGTGGAGACTGCACATGTGAAAAGGATTAAAAGACAAACTGTTTTAGATGTGGCAGCACTATCAGAGTGTCAATCTATTTTGATATTATGCTGTCTTATAAATCTGATCCACAACCACATGGATGTGAAGCAGTTTTAGTAGTTTTCTCAGTTTTATCCTCTTTATCCTTAACACTTATTGAAACAGTCAGAGGTTTTAGCAACTGGACCAGTTTTAGAATTTCTGCTTAATCAAACATGAAAGTCTGTTCTTACTTAACACTTGTACAATTAAATGGCTTTTCCATTGTTTGAAGGATTGAAAGTTAAAGCTGAATATTTACAGTGCAAATCAGTTTTTCTACATTACAATGTGTTTGTTTTTACTGTATTAAGTAAAAGAAATGAGAAATCTGTTAAACAGTAAGAAATAAATGTGTACAATTGTAAAAAAAAAAAAAAATTCTGGTAGCTCATTTCCCAGCAGCAGGTGAGGCCAAGAAGCACCACATACCACACACAAACTACCAGCAAAGGCCTCCCCAATAGGCGTGTTCTCTCCCTGCTGTTCTTGACCCTCTAAACTGATTGACTAGAATGCCATTTATTGTCACTATACACATGTACAAAGAGATTCAGAGCATCTCATACCCAGTGCAGACATGTGGGAAAAGAAGAAAGGGGGGTGAGGTGCACAGTTCCGTGGCACTGTATACATATGAGCAGGTCAATATCAAAAAATGTCAAATATACAAATACTGAAAAAAAAAAAATAAGTCTATTTTTACAGTGGGGTATTTGACATAAATTAAATATTGCACAGTAGTGGTAGTTTTTGTATATTCTGTGTATAGAGGAGAGGCTTGAATTGGGGGGTGAAACTGTGTCGTCGGTTCGTGTGTGAGTTCAGGGTACTCATGGCTTTTGCAAAGGAACTGTTTCTTTCTTTCTTTCTTTTTTTTTTTTTTTTTTTGTGTCCTGTTTGGATCTTTAGCCATCAGAATTGTTCTCTTAAGGCCAAGAAAGATGCCAAGCGGATTTATTTTACCAAGTGGATCATCATGGCCTTGCCATATTGGTCCATTTGATTGACCTTTATTATAATTATGAATTTATTTTATTTTCAGTTGCTACAAACGGGACAGACATGATTGTGGGATAGGACAGGGAGAGAGAATGAAAGAAAGAGAGGGAGAGAAAGAAAACCAAAGGGGAGAAGAGACGGTGAGAAGGGGGGGAAGAAAGAAAAAACAAAAAAAAACAAAAAAACAAAACACCTGGGTCACCTGTATGGAGAAAAAAAACAGAAGAGAAAGCAAACAACAAAGAGCAACATAATAAAAAAAAACGGCACCATCACAATAAACTAGCTAGCAGTAGATATCAGTAGATTCTAAATAATAAACGATATTGTGCAGCACGCAAGATAGACAGCGCACAATGTGCTTTGAGGCAGCAGCCAAGAAAGCTGTAGTCCGCGTCTGTGAATACCCGTGTGTACACCTGTGTGCATACCTGTGTGGATCAGCATGCTTGCATTCCAAAGGTTTCTCCATGTAACGATCTGCTAGGGAGTGTGGGGAGCCACAGCCCCGTCCTCCAGGGTATGAGGCAGGTATGGAGGAGATCAAAACTCCAGACATCCAGAGGCCCCCAGAACACAAGAGACCAAGGAAGACCAACAGAGGGGCAGCCGCGCCACTGTCCCAGTAAGAGCTGAGGAGAGTCCCAGATGAGGGTTCACTCAGCAGCCGCGGAGCAGAAGCCAGGGGGAGTTGCAGTGACGCGCCCATGAGCTCCGCCGGCAGCCAGCTGTGCCTGAGTGACCGAGCCCCAGGCCGAGAGGCCGGGGGTACCCCACCTCCGAAGTGGCCCGAGCGAGCCCCAGGCTCCAGGCCCCGATAAGCGGCCGCCAAGGAGTGAGCCGGTGTGTACCCGGACGCCCACCCCCAGACACAAAGAACCACCAACGCACCGACACCTGAGGGAGTCCGCCACCGGCAGGGGAAGTGGTGGTGGGTGGAGATAGGCCTCCAAACCTTGGAGGGCCTGAGATGTCCCCAGAGAGGTGGCGTCTGATACCCAACCTGACATATAGACACAGACATACAGGCACACACAGACACAAACATCCATTCCCACCCTCATGCTCTCATATGCACTTACTCCACACTCAACCACGTGGAGACAGACATAAAGAGACGCTGTACACACGATCACACTCCCCAAGTGTACTCTACGAACCGGGTCTAGGTACCCTTGCCCCTGGAGGGGGGAACTGCACCCAGACCCAGGTGGTGTTACCCTTTTCCCTGCGGTGGGGAGAGGCAGACCGCCCCGACTCCGCAGCAGCAGGGAGGCCCCACACTCCAGACCGCAGTTGGACGGCCAACTCCTCCTAGCCCCCCCGCTCCAGCAGGCCGCAGAGAACTGGGTGAGAGAAGACTCCAAACCTCCCTCCACCCGCTCATTGTAGTGTTGATGCATGTGTGTTCTAAGGTGCAATTAAAACCCAGGAGGGCATGGAGCTACCTGCCAGAGAGCAGCAGGTAAGCGCATAGTCCCTCCTGCTAGCCCTCAATGTCTACGTGTATTCAAAATTGAGAGGTGGGCAACGACGCCAGGGGTGAGGTATACACCCTGATGGTAATTTGGACTCCGTGTATCGTGCCCACCCCCAAGATCCTATATGTATGTGTAATGAGAGTGTGAGTAATGTGAATGTCTAAGTTGTGGGATAAAATTGAGGCAGAGGCAGCCAGAAGGGGACAGAGGGGGGGGGGGGGGGGGGGGGGGGTAGCCTCCTCTGCACCCTGGTGACATACCCCTACTCCAAGGCCCTGCATGTGTGGGTGGTTGTGGTGGAGCGGAAAGAGGGAGGCAACTGGAGATGGGGAGGGAAGGAAGTAAGGGGCAGATGACCCCTCCCTGGGGCCAGCTCCCCCGCTGACCCCAGTAGGCACTCCCATACTCCACGACCCGCCAGGGAAAGGGGGCCCAGGCCCATCCAGACCGGGGCCCAGGAACTGTTTCTAAGTCTGTCAGTGTTTGTGCTGATGCACCTGTAGCGCTTCCCTGAGGGAAGCAGGTCGAACAGGTCAAAACCTGGGTGGGAGCTGCCCTTGATGATGTTTGTTGCTCTGTTGAGGCAGCGGGTGAAATAAATGTCTGACAAGGAGGGGAGAGGGCAGCCAATAATCTTCTGTGCTGCCGTGATTACACTGTGAAGCTTCACTCTGTTCCCATCTGGTCAGCTGCCGTACCTTACTTTGATGCAGTATGTCAGCAGGCTGTCAATGGACGAACAGTTGGACCCTCTCCAACCATCACTGTTGATGTATCGGGGGCCTAAGTCAGTGCTGTGCCACCTGAAGTCGACAATGATCTCTTTGGTTTCCATAGTGGTCAGTGCTAGTTTTTTTTTTCTCTGAACACTATGATGTCAACTTCAGGACTTCCTCTCTGTAGTCTGCCTCTTCTCCCTTTGAGATAAATCTGACTAATGTGGTGTCTTCAGCAAACTTGATGATGATGTTGTTGTTGTGGGTCGAACTGCAGTCTTAGGTCTAGAGACAATACAGGAGGGGGCTCAGCACACAGCCTTGTGGGGAGCCAGTGCTCAGCATGCGAGTGGAGGAGAGATAGGGGCCAAGTCTTACAGTCTGGGGCCGGTTGGTGAGAAAGTCAAAAGCCAAGAGTGACCAGTTTGGTGAAGAGGATATCCAGGATGATTGTATAGAAAGCTGAGCTGTAATCCACAAAGAGCATCCATCCATCCATCTGCTTATCCGGGGCCGGGTCACAGGGGCCGCAGCCCTAGCAGAGAAGCCCAGACCACCCTCTCCTCAGCCACCTCCTCAAACTTGTCTGGGGGAACACCAAGGCGTTCCCAGGCCAGCTGAGAGATAAAATCTCTCTAGTGTGTCCCAGGTCTGCCCCGGGGCCTCCTCCTGGTGGGACATGCCCGAAACACCTCATTCAGGAGACGCCCAGGATGCCCGAACAACCTCAACTGGCTCTATTTAATATGGAGGAGCAGCTGCTCTACTCTGAGCCCCTCCCGGAAGACTGAACTTCTCACCCTATCTCTAAGGGAGAGGCCAGCCACCCTTCAGAGGAAGCCCATTTCTGCCGCTTGTATCCGCAATCTCGTTCTTTCGGTCACTACCCACAGCTCATGACTATAGTGGAGGGGAGGGACGTAGATCGACCAGTAACTTGAGAGCTTCGCTTTTACACTCAGCTCTCTCTTCACCACAACACAATGGTATATCGTCCATATTACTGCAGCCACAGCACCAATCCGTCTGTCGATCTCCCGTCTCTCGTCACTCATGAACAAGACCCCGAGATACTTAAACTTGGGGCAGGAACTCGTCCCTGACCTGAAGTGGGCCCTCCACCCTTTTCCGGCTGAGGACCATGGCCTCAGATTTGGAGGTGCTGATTCTCATTGCCACTGCTTCACACTCAGCTGTGAACCATTCCAAAGCGAGCAGAAGGCCATTACCTGATGAAGCCAACAGAACCACAAACTAGAGAAGAGATTCTGACAAACCCCACAAAGAGCTTTCTGACGTAGCTTTGCCGCTGCTCCAGGTGGCTCAGCACAGAGTGGAGAGCTATGTTGATGGCATCTTCTATGGATCTGTTCGCATGATTTGCAAACTGGTAATACTTGGTCTGATCCACAATGAAGACAAGTCCACGTACAGACAGGAGGTGGACCAGCTGTTCCACTGTTGCAGTCAGAACCATCCGGACCAAACTGTGGAGGTGACAGTGAACCTTCAGACTCACCCTAACTATCCTTTAAAATAGAGTACTTACCGTGGATGACTTCAGATTCCTAGGATCCACCTTTCCACACGATCTGAAGTGGTCCCCACATATAGACTCTATCCAGAAGAAGGCCCAGCAGAGGTTGTGGTTCCTGCAGCAACTCAGAATTTACAACCTGATCTCTGAGACCATGGTTTTACACAAAAACACCTTTGATTTACTCTTTTCTGTGCTGGAGGAAAAGGGGGTGGTCGTGGTGCAACGATAAGGTTACACCACTCTGCAGAAAATTGGAGAGGTACCTGGGATGGATTCTTTCCATTGTGGAATAGGAAAAGTTGAGAGTGAGCAGGCGGCAGAGTAACAGGTAAGTAGAAGGTAACAGGTGCAAACAAGTCTTTTTTTCCACAAAGTTACTAAGAGGCAAAGACAAAGCAACATTCACAAGAACTTCTTACTGTCTTACTAGTGACTTCAGCAAACGTCAGAGAGCCTGATCATTATCACTGAAGCAACAATGATCTGACTGGACTACGAAAGACTACAAACGAAAAACAGAAGAAAACCACAACAAGCCCTGGACAATTATGTTTAATTGGCATAAATGTAAAAAAAAATCCTAACAGTATTATGAAGAAAGCATTTTTTAAATAAAGTTGTAAAACTTTTTAATATTTCTTTTTCAAGAACCTGCAGGTTTGTTTTATTATGTGTTTAGTACATGATACATATTAAATCCCCTGTGATCTTCCAAAGCTGTGAGCTTTCATTCCAGATCAATGATTGGCTGGTTTGAAATCCCAGCTCACGTGTTGCTGTTATCTGTACCTGATAGAGGAGAGAGGAGAACAGAGACCAGATACAGTGAGCGACTAGGCTTCACTTAGATCTCTCAATCACAATGAATAATGTTTCTGTAATAACAACGTTTTTTCTTTCAGGTTTCAATGAAACAGTCAGTCACAGGTTTGTTCTCTTTTTCCTCAGTTTGTTGTGTTACTGCATCATTTGCCTCGTCAATGTTTCTCTCATTGTGATCATCATCTTGGACAGCAACCTCCATGAATCAATGTATATTCTGCTCTGTGTCTTTTGCATCAATGCACTTTATGGAACAGCAGGTTTCTACCCCAGATTTCTCTGGGATCTCCTCTCTGATGTTCATCTCATCTCATATTACGGTTGCCTTATTCAGACTAAGGTGATTTATTCTTTTGTCTGCGGCGAATTGTCGATTCTTGCACTCATGGCATATGACAGATATGTGGCCATATGTCAGCCACTGAAGTACCACTCTATCATGACAAAGCAAAGAGTCATTAGGTTTGCTTGTTTTTTGTGGTTCACAACTTTCTGCATTGTGGCTGTGAATGCCTTTCTAACATCCAGACTGAAGTTATGCAGCCCGTATATTTCCACACTCTTCTGTGTGAACTGGATTATTGTTCAACTCGCTTGTTTTCCAGCACAAACTGCAATCAATGCTATATCTGCAAATATTACAATAATTATTTATTTGCTTCATGGTGTTTTTATAGTTTGGTCCTATATGTATATCATTCAAACATGTGTAAAGTCTATAGAAAACAGGGCAAAGTTCATGCAAACATGTGTCCCACATCTCGTCTCATTATTTACTTTTGTTGTGGCAATACTTACTGATATTATAAGTATGCGACTGGGTTCGAAAGAGTTGCCTCAGTCCCTTCAAAACTTTGTAGCATTAGAGTTTCTTGTCATTCCTCCTATTATGAATCCTCTAATTTACGGTTTCAAACTGACCAAAATTCGAAAACGATTTTATAGTGTTGTTATTTTAAAAGTAACTAAATTTTGTTTTATTCAATCAGAAAATAGTTTCACACACAGCTAAGTGTCACACCCATTGTTTGACATCCATTTTAAAATAAGTCCAAAAAAATGTTTAATTTTTACTGAAATTTGTGTTTTATTTGGAGTTGTCTGAAAACATGTCTATTGATGTGAGCGGATATGACGTTTTATTATTTATCTGCAGATGATTTACATTTTGTAGATGTCTTTGCACTAAATGTATTTTTGATGGTCACCTGCCTAATTACCAAAAAAACACTGATATGTAGAAAGGCTGTAAATTTCACTATCTTTCTTCTCATTACTGTTCAAGGAAATAACAGGCACCATGGAGACTGCACATGTGAAAAGGATTAAAAGACAAACTGTTTTAGATGTGGCAGCACTATCAGAGTGTCAATCTATTTTGATATTATGCTGTCTTATAAATCTGATCCACAACCACATGGATGTGAAGCAGTTTTAGTAGTTTTCTCAGTTTTATCCTCTTTTTCTTTAACACTTATTGAAACAGTCAGAGGTTTTAGCAACTGGACCAGTTTTAGAATTTCTGCTTAATCAAACATGAAAGTCTGTTTTTACTTAACACTTGTACAATTAAATGGCTTTTCCATTGTTTGAAGGATTGAAAGTTGAAGCTGAACATTTACAGTGCAAATCAGTTTTTCTACATGACAAAATTTAGAAATCTGTTAAATAGTAAGAAATAAATGTGTAAAATTTGCAAAAAAAAAAAATTTCTGGTAGCTCATTTCCCAGCAGCAGGTGAGTCCAAGAAGCTCCACATCCCACACACAAACTACCCTCACCAGCCTCCCCCACAGGTGTGTTCTCTCCCTGCTGTTCTTGTCCCATATGTGAAACTCCTTAAGTTCGCTGATGACACCACCATCATTGGTCTGATCCTTAAGTCTGATTTTTCTGATGCTTAACAATACAGTAGCTACTGTGGTTCCCTTCAGATTCCTAGGATCCACCTTTCCACACGATCTGAAGTGATCCTTGCATATAAACTCTTTCCAGAAGAAGGCCCTAAGTTGCCTCAGGAACTACAACCTGCCACAGGAGCTGCTGGTCATCTTCCATATTGCTATCATGTAGTCTGTTCTGTGGACATCAGTCACTGGGCCAGACTGCAACAGGCAATCAGATCTGCAGAGCTGATCATCAGTGCTGATCTTGCCTCCATCCAGGACCTGTAGAGGTCCAGTGTTAGGAAATCTCTGCAGACCGCTCACGTCCCGGACACGAACTGTTCAAACTGCTGCATTCAGGAGGCTCTGCCGCTGTTTAGTAAAACAAGCCACGCAAAGACAGTTTCTTCAAGCAGGCTGTTACTCTGAACACTGTGATATAACCCACTGTTACATCCCTCAGGCCATATGCACATTGCACAGCTCAGTTTCGCACTTATAGTTAGTATAGTTTTCTAAGGCTTTCTGTAACTTGTTTTTTCTTACTTTGCTGGGCCAAATTCGGCTCCTGGGCCTTGTTGACACCTCTAGTGTAATTAGTTAGAAAGTTGGAATATTTCGTGTATATCTAAGATTACTTCCATTTCCAAGATTTTTGCACTAAATGTATTTTTGAAGGTCAAAATAAATGTAAACCCACAACTGTCCTGTCTTCTCATTACACTTGGCAAGTCTGGTTAGTTGAAAGGGTTTTTTTTTTTATATTTTACCTGTTCGGGTTCATTTGCAGTGTCCAGTGTGCAAAAAAAGAAAAAAACATTAATTAAATGTGTTAAACCAAAAGCAATGAGTCTGTTTTAAAATGTAAGGAGTGAAAAAGACAGATATTTGCGTTAAAATGCAGGGAAGAAAAGTAAAAAGATGTAGATACCTGTAAATTCTAGAGTAGCAAAGTATTTCTGCTTTATTAGTTCCAACCTCTTTTCTGTGCTGTGCCTTTGTTACACTGTAAAAAAAATTGTAATATAAAATATTTTACTGTGTATTTTACAGTTTTGTACTGTTTTTCCAGAATATCATTAAATTCACATAAATAGACTGTGATTTTACATTTCAAATGTAAATTAACGTAAAATCACTGTAAATGTAATAAAACATAA
Organism: Rhamphochromis sp. 'chilingali'; assembly: GCF_963969265.1. NCBI lineage: Eukaryota > Metazoa > Chordata > Actinopteri > Cichliformes > Cichlidae > Rhamphochromis > Rhamphochromis sp. 'chilingali'. The sequence goes on from NC_137941.1 coordinate 3,512,338, forward strand.
TTTTCTTACATGAGCATATTTAGATTGTTAAAATACATTCACAAATGTATCATAATTTCATAAATATCTGTCCATTATTTGAAAGATTGAACTGTTAAATTCAAATGTAATGCTATGGAAAATATATAAAATGATTCTTATAAACTTTTTTTTACATCAAATGACAATTATTATTATTGTTGTTTAGGGCGATCGTGGCTCAAGAGTTGGCAATTCGCCTTGTACTCAGAAGGTTGCCGGTTCGAGCCCTGGCTCGGACACTCTCGGTCTTTGTGTCCTTGGACAAGACACTTCACCCAGTGGCGGTCCTAGCCTGTTTGGCGCCCCGGGTGAACACTCCCTCTGGCGCCCCACACACATAAAACATATTAAGGATTATACATTAACATAAAACTGTTGTCGGAACCATACTGAATTTCGCCAGAGAAACACACACACATATAAAGAGAGAGAGTATGCATTGAATGCAAACAGCTACCAAACAGCCATCATAATTTGTCATACAATGAGAACAGGACAAATTGAAAATGACTAATTAACATTAAAATCTGTAACATAATGTACTGTTTGGAGTTTAGTCTGTTACTGTTACTATTTTTACCATTTCTTTTTGGAGCAACTGTAATCCACATTATTTCCTTAGGGATTAATAAACTATTCTGATTCTGACTCTGATTGTTTCAGGATGAGCTGCCATTATCCAACGACACATCTGCTTACCTGTATCTTTTGCTCGTTTCTCCTCCTCTTCTTTTCTCTTTTTTCTAAACTGAGCACCTGATGGCTTTGAACTTTTCTTGTCCATCTTCCACTGGTTTTCATTTTGCACTCCAGTATGAACACAAACCCCTCAACCCGAGGATCACCACAACATAACCTAATAGACCTACACCTTAGTTCACAGATTCACTTTGTCCACAGTTTATTTCTGGGATTTCACACAACCCAGGATTCAAATCATGAATACATAATGGGCTTGGATTTACATCATTATGAATGAAATGTGCTCTATTTGGAAGCAGCTGGTCCTCTCCCCTTTTGACGGGCTGTGTGTGAGACTTTAAATCATCAAACTGTAAATTATAAATTTTCAATTGTTATTGATATTTACTCCCAGCAAATAGGCGACAGAAAAGTGATCAGTGCCTATGCCATTCCCAATATGCGCTGGCTGATGTCGGGGCAGCATGAGTACGAGCAATTTTTTATTTTTATTTTTTTTGCCGATGCCCGTGATGCCGCCCCCCACCACGTCGCCCGTATCAAAAACCGCTACTGACTTCACCTACCACCTACTGGTGTTGGCCAGAGGGGCCGATGGCGCGATATGGCAGCCTCGCTTCTGTCAGTCTGCCCCAGGACAGCTGTGGCTACAACTGTAGCTGCCTCCACCAGTGTGTGAATGTGAGAGTGAATGAATAGTGGAATTGTAAAGCGCTTTGAGGGTCTCGAAAAGCACTATATAAATGCAATCCATCATTATTATTATTATTTAAACCAACTGTTAACTGTATATTTCTGTACATTTAAGTATTATTATTCATATTGCCGCATTCATTGACGTTGTTTATAGGTAATTTCATTGTTTACTCACATTAAAATGTTCCTAATTTAATGTTTAAAAGCACTTGAAAAAGGCAAAATCACATGTAAAATTAGGGCAACAAACTGTAGTGTCATTACTGAAAATAAACGTATTTTTATGAGAAAGTTATTTTCTGTTATTTTATGGGATTAATTTGGTGCCCCAGCTGCTGGAATATTACTGTTTTTTTTAGGATTGTTTTTTTACAGTGTAGTTTTTGTGGGTTTCCATAAGTCATTTTTTTCTTATTCTAAACAAAGAACTCCATATTTTTTCTGTATTACCTTGAAGTAAGCCGTATGCACCGTGAACTGTTTTCTTCAGTGATTACTTCACTGATTTCTGTTTTTCTTTTGAAATATTGCCAGTCATCAAGACTTGGAACAACCTTGTCCATCTGATTATTTACAGTAATGTCGCTTTTCTTTTTTTCTACCTAATTAAACGTTAACCTTTGCTGGTTTGTCATACCTCCCATTTACAGCTTCAAACTGACATTTGAAATAATATTTGTTGTGGTGTTACATTTGAAGCAAATGACATTTTTATGAATTTCTAAAGACTTGATAGTCATATTAATCTTGTTCATTACAGTTACCATCAAACCTTTACTTGCCTTAAGAAAAATGTAATAGAAAGTGAGCATAAAATGATTGAATTTACTGTTTTACTTTATAACTTATCAAAAAGGAAAAGGAAAAGAAGACCTTTCTCTTCCTGGAAAAACAAGTTGATTCCAAAGAGCTCCATTTTGGTTTCCTCTGTCCACAGCACTTTCTCCTAAGCCTTCTCAAAGTCATTTAGGTGTTCACTGGCAAACTTAAAACAGCCCTGTACATGTGGTTTATGCAAGATTTCAGTCTGCTATGGCAGTGGTTGTGGCTGTGGTTTCAACTCATTTCGGGTCATCAACATCCTCCTGTGGAGTTTTAGGCTGATCCACCACCTTTGTTATGATCATCCTCACCCCATGAGGTAAGATCTTGCATGGGGCAATTGATGGTCATTTTATATTTCTTCCATTTAAGAAAAATAGCACCAACAGTTGTTACCTTCACATTAAGCTTCTTCTTGATGGTGTGGTTGCCTAATCCAACCATGTGCAGGTCTACAGTCTTGTCTCTAATGTAATTTCACAGCTCTTTGGTCTTTGACATAGTGGTGAGAACAGTGGCGGTCCTAGCCTGTTTGGCGCCCTGGGTGAACACTGGTATATTTATTTTCTTACTCTTCTTATATTTATTGTTTGTTTACTTGCACTGCTGTAACTGGAGCCTTGTCGTCTTGTCTCTCTATATATATACTGCACTGTATGTAGCGGAGATGACAATAAAGTTTACTTTGACTTCAGCAGCGAGCAGGCGCACCGAGGGCTCTCACGCTCACTTTTCGGGTATAGAATTTCGAAAAAACATCGGTGCAAATTATAAGTCTGTATCATGATGTCTGGTGTTTTTGTGTTTGTTGTGTTTGTTTTTATTTTGTTTTATTTTGCGAGTTGGTTATTAGATGCCGCCCCGCCCTCTCCTCCCTGTGCAGCAAGCAGCAGGCGCACCTCGCAAACGGAGGGCGCCCTTACTCCCAGCAAATGGGCGATAGAAAACCGATCGATGCCTATGCCATTCACAATATGCGCTGGCATGACGTCGGGGCAGCATGAGTACGAGCATTTTTTTTTTTTTTTGCCGATGCCCGTGATGCCGCCCCCCACCACGATGCCGCCCCGGGCAAACGCCCGTGTCGCCCGTATCTAAAACCGCTACTGGGTGAGAAATCCAAATAGGAGAAATTGATTCTGTGGACTGGTATGCTTTATGTACATAATGAGTTGAGATCAGGAGTATCTGTAATTGATTGACTGATTGTAATCTGCAATGCCACACACAGCCAATCTGTGAGAGCTGGAGTTCTGTCTGGGTTGTTGGGGATCAAATACTTATTTCACTCAGTTACATGCAAATTAGTTTATAACTTTTATGTAATGTGTTTTTCTTTTGTTTGGTTCATATTCTGTTTCTCTCCATAAAATAAAAGTATCATAAGAACACACTATCCATTTCTTTGTGAGCGAACTTATAAATTCAGAAGGAGATGTTTAGTATATGCAGCATATTAAATCCCCTGTGATTTTTTCCAGATCATTGGTTGACTGGTTTGAAATCCCAGCTCACATGTTGCTGTAGACAAAACTAGACAGAGAAGAGTGAAGAAAGGAGACCAGATGTGAGAGACTAGGCTTCACTTCTCTCAATCACAATGAATAATGTTTCTGTAATAACAATGTTTTTTCTTTCAGGTTTCAATGAAACAGTCAGTCACAGGTTTGTTCTCTTTTCCCTCAGTTTGTTGTGTTACTGCATCATTTGCCTGCTAAATGTTTCTCTCATTGTGATCATCATCTTGCACAGCAACCTCCATGAACCAATGTATATTCTGCTCTGTGTCGTTTGCATCAATGCACTTTATGGAACAGCAGGTTTCTACCCTAAATTTCTCTGGGATCTCCTCTCTGATGTTCATCTCATCTCATATTACGGTTGCCTTATTCAGAATCAGGTAGTTTACTCTTTTATCTGTGGTGAACTGTCGATTCTTGCACTCATGGCATATGACAGATATGTGGCCATATGTCAGCCACTGAAGTACCACTCTATCATGTCAAAGCAAAGAGTCATTAGGTTTGCATGGTTTTTGTGGTTCACAAATTTCTGCATTGTGGCTGTGAATACCTTTCTAACATCCAGACTGAAGTTATGCAGCCCGTATCTTTCCAGACTCTTCTGTGTGAACTGGAGTATTGTTCAACTCGCTTGTTTTCCAGCACAAACTGCAATCAATGCTATATCTGCAAATATTACAATAAGTATTTATTTTCTTTACGGTGTTTTTATAGTTTGGTCCTATCTGTATATCATTCAAACATGTGTCAGGTCTATAGAAAACAGGGCAAAGTTCATGCAAACATGTGTCCCACATCTCGTCTCATTATTTACTTTTGCTGTGACAAAGCTTTTGGACATTATAAATATGCGACTGGGTTCGAAAGAGTTGCCTCAGACCCTTCAAAACTTTGCAGCAATAGAGTTTCTTGTCATTCCTCCAATTATGAATCCTCTGATTTATGGTTTCAAACTGACCAAAATTCGGAAAACAATTTGTAGTGTTGTTATTTTTAAAACTAAGTGACTTCTGTGTTATTTAGTAAGATAACAAATTTTTTGTAATCATGGACAGTTACAGATCAGATCCTTTTCTTATGTGCATTGAAAAAAGATATTAATGTAAGCAGTTCTGCAGCTTTAATCTCTATCTTCATATCTCAGGTCATTTCCATTTCCTACTGTGGAGCAGGGAAATTATTTTACTGCTATTGTTAAATAATTGTCATCATTACCATTGCATTAATAATATAATCTGGAGTTTATATTGCATTCAGGGGTTAAACAGTGTCTCTTTCAGAAAGACTGAGTTGCAGGCTGACAGGAAGTTGTATGCAGAAGTGGAAGTTATTTTGAGCCGCAGGCTAAGACGAGGCTTTAACAATGTAACAGATAGCTTTAAGAAGGCCTTAAGCAGTTATGACTATTTTATACACAATGCATATCTGTGCTTATTAAAGAGTTGGAGCTCGGTCAATTAATTGGGGGTCGGAAGCTTTGTTCGGCGCGATGTTCGGACAATCTATTGTGCAAGTGACTTGGAGCCATAGAAGGAATTGCAATACATGCTTACAAAACACTTATATCAGGTCATTTTATATTAAGGTTTAAGTAGAGGTTCTTGATTAAAACATTTATTTAGTAGAAGACAGACACATAGTCTCAGTGAGCCTCTGTCCTGGTGAAAGGTCAGAAGTGCAACAGGTGAATTGAGAAAGAGCATGTGAGGTCGTGACACACACACATGAGTTAGATTTATTTAGAGGAGAGAGAGGTTACTCATGTCTGGCTGTAACTGCAAAAGTGTCTCGGTAAAAGAGGAACAAGACAAGAACTGAAAGGTAGACAGGAAGGGCCAGCCATGAAAATAGAAGATGATCTTCTGGGGTAAAAGCCAGAAGATCATCTTGTATAAATCTATGTATAAAATGTATCTGTGACGCATGAAGGGGCGTCAGTAAATCAAACCCTGATGCTATAAAATATCTGTTCATGCTTTGATTAAGTCGAAGACTACTTGCTGTCTGCATACAGAGTATCTTCCCACACGTGTGTTCATTAAAATCATTGTTTGACCAAGACCTTCTGGACCAAGAGTGGTTTGTACTCTCCCTCCTCAATTGTGAACCTTAACATTTGGGGGCTTCGTCCGGTGGTTGAGGAGGGAGGATTGGAGGTGTAGACGGTGATTCATGGTCCGTTGTGGTCAGACAGGCAGGCGTGACCCGGCAACCAAACTGAGGGGACAGGCGCCTTTAAAAAGAGGTAGGCACAGGCCTGTTGATTTTATCCGAAGTGTGCTGAATTGGATGATAAAATTAAATGTCTATTCAGTAAAAGTTGCCGGTAAATGTCTGCTTTGATTTTGATGAGAATCTCATGACAGTACTGAGGATTTAAAAGCAGTTGGACTGCTGGTAATGATTGAATGCGGTTGGACCGCTAAAAGGATTTAATACGGTTAGGACCGTGGTAAGCAGTTGGACTGCTCAATGATTTTAGTATCTTAGGGAATTTGGTTATTTTTTGGTTATAAGGTTGGACCTGCTTCAGTCTTACACTTTGTTGGGTGTTTTACTGTTGTTCCAAAGTATTATAAATTATCTTAGAACGGAACCGTGGGGGTTCTAGGAAGCGCAGTGCTCAGAGGTAACGCTTGCCAATGCCAAGGACGCTTAGGCATTGTCCTCGAAGAGGGATAGTCAGTTGGTCACTGTGGAGCTTGGGGCACTCCAGAATAACTAGGAGATAGAGTCTCCTTACCGTTTGGAACGGTAGTCTGCGCTTTTTTGGTCAGAAGAAGTTGGACTTCGGGCGTGTAACTTTAACCTAACACTTCGGGGTAAGCCTTGGCTGTGAAACGCCAAAAATAGAGCTTCAGGCAAAGTTTGGGTTGGTTGACGCTTTTAAATTGTGTTAGGGATTTTAGAGATGAGGCCAGAAACAGTTAAAGTCTTGATACTGGTTAATTGGTCGCAAAAAACTCAGGGAGTTTATCCGCTGGGCGGTTATTTTAAATTTGTCGAAATTGGGTAGGCGCTAAAGCTGACAGATCTGACAGTGGTTGTAAATATAAGACGTCGTTGTAATATAGAATAAGAAAATTTGGTGTGAGAGATCTCTGTGTGTCGAGTCAGTAATGCACTGACTGCCTGCTGCCATTTTTAGATGGAGAGTGTGTGTGCATGCAAATGAGGCAGCTGATGCAGAGCGCATGAGAGGACTATGCTTTCGGTTTTGTGTGATTATTCAGCCCTATAACTATTGTTTGCAAATGTGGATAAATGTCTGCGATTAAAATGCTGGCTTAGTAGATAATAACATTGTAAATATATGAATGGTGACAGCGTTTCAAAATAGAATATAAGAATTGTTTGTGTTTAAAACCAACGTTTAGGTAAGAAGATTTAAGGTGGATTTGAAGGCATAAACAAAAAATAAAAGGGTTACAGTCTGCAAGTGTTGTTAATTCATGAGCTGACTGGATGCAGAGTAAGTGGAGTGGTCATCCTGAGAGGATTGAATGATGCTCTAACTCTGTGGTCAAGTCAGACATAGGTTTTAAGCAACCATGAGCCACTAATAAGCGTGACAGATTAATGAGTATGTGTAAATTGAACTTGTTAAATAGCCTTAATAGAAGTAACTCAATGAACACGCAATAAAGTGGACTTTTTAGGGGTAGTTTACCATTGATACCATAAAAAGCAACTTAATTAGTAGTTCAATAACAAATTTTAAAGATAACCTTTGTTATTTGATAAGAGAGAGAAAAATTCAGGTTACATATAGTAAATAAATAAGGGAATGTTAATCTCTGCGTCATTCCACACTGAAATTTCAATTGTAGGGGATCATTTGGAGGTGAATTGTGTAGGACACGGGGAGACAGAAGAATCTCCCCATGAGTTTTCGGTGTGCATAGAAATTGAGGAGGCTGAACTGGAAGCCTGCCTGGGTCGTTGTTTTTGTTTATTTGAGGGTCTGCTGGAAATTTGTGAGAACGACCACCTTGATATGTGGGAGCCTTCTCAGGCAGCGATTTTTTGTTAAACATGTGGCAGGTTGTGCAAAATGGAGAAAGCTTTGACATGATGAATAAAGGTGTGAGAGGTATTTCTTTGGTGATGTAAAGTAGGAGGTTTTAAAGTTTGAAAGTGTTTTTAATTTGAGAGAGGCATGAGTGATGTTATAAGAGTTTGAGTTTCTTTTTCTTTCAGTTTAAAACACATAAGTACATACACTTGGTACACCTGTTTACTCTTTGACTTTATTAAAACAGACGGTGTATTTGAGTTTGAATTTCAGTAATTGTATGTTGATATGGTAATTTAGTTTTATGTTAGGTGAAGGAGATGTCCATCTCTGCGTCTTGCAGGATTGAAAGTGAAAGTTGAAGGTTGTGATGTGAATGCTGTGAGTACTCGATTTGAATGATTCTGTGTGAGGTGTACAAAATACTAAATAATAATAACACTATGAAAGTTGATAGTAGAGTGAGTGCAAGGTGGTGTGTGAACAGAGGAAGTCTGAGAGAGAAGTGTGTGCGTAGGCAAAATGCAGAGGGTGTGCGCGAAATAAGGGAGTATTGTTTTTACGTCAAGATTTAGTAGAACTAAAGTAGAACGTTACAAACAAACAGATAAATAGTAAAATGAAGAGAGAAAATAACTGACAATTACATTAATGAATAGAAAACACACATACACAAAGTGCCATATGTGAAATTATTCTAGGAAGGAGTCAGAAGTGAGATAGTTTAATATAAGATGCAATGAAGGAAGCAGCTTACACTCCTCTAATTTCCAGAGCCAGTGTGTTCCCTCCCCTGCCCACTTGGGCCCCGTATCAGGCGAGTATGGAAGGCTGGATAGCCCATGACGGGTAAGATCCCACCTCGAAACCCTGGGACAACCTAAGGCAGGCACAGTCACGATTACTCGGCTTCAGTAAGAAGACGGGACCTGACGGGTAAAGCCGCTGGGCTGAGGCAGAGGGGGTAAGTGGCAAGTGGAGCCCTACCTTCTGGCTGAGGACAAGGAATGCTGCTATTTAAGGTAGGAAATCAGAATTTGGGTTAGCAGATTTGGGAAAGACAACTGACGGCTTGAGTGGAGAATTGTGCAGGAGTCTGACACACTGCAAAAGCAACATATGCAAATTCACATACACAAACAGAAAATGCATTAACCTTATAAAGACAAGACAAGCTCATGGAGTTTAATGCATAGACACTGATTAAACCTGGCTAAGAACACAAACATATGCAATGAAGAACAGCTTGCTATTTTGTATGAATGATACAATGGTGTGAATGTTTAATAAAATACATTTGAGTTTGTAATTGAGGAATAGAAGAAGCCATATGACAAAGGGAGTGAGTTATGAAAACAAAAAGTGATTAAAGTAGTTTTAAAAAAAAAGAGTGACTTAGGAGTGCTCTCGTACTGAGTGATCAACACTAGTGATCACTGTTGAAAGAAATAAAATGATTTAATGAGTTGGTGATGTTTAAACATATGTTTCTGTTGTTACAGCAACTCATTGAGAGATGACTCAGTATGCAAATTAGTTGGAGTGAGTGGTGACGTAGGAGCTTCCTGTGTGTGTGTGACTGAGGAAGTGACTTTCAGAAGAGGAAGCATGGCAGACGAGAAGTGCAGATTGGGGTAGGGAATTTATAGTTTAGTGATTATATGATGTCGTAAGGGGTCTTATGCTGAATTTAAGAGCATAAGGGGGTGATTTTTGTTTGCAAATTGTGTGGTTTTAATGAGACTTTCGGTGTATTGAGGAGGTGAAATTATGTGGTGGCAAAACTTTTGTGTGTTTAAGGTTGTTGAGGTTGTTGAGGTGATGGGTTGATTTTGTCAGTTAGGTTTGGGTTGTTGTTTTTGTTTTTAATAGAGGGAGTTTTAGGAAACATGGACATGTCTAAAAAATTGGGCCCATTATTTTGTAACAGTGCACTTAAAGAAAACCTGTCAGGTGATTTTGTTTTGTTTTTATGAGCTAACAATCAGCTCTATTTTTTCATTTCTGTTCTAAGCAGGCCTGAAACAGTGAATAACGGCGCTGAAAATTCTCGGGAGGAGCAAATATAAGGTGGGCTTTCCAGATTATAATTGGCTGAGGAGAAAGCTACCTGGGGACTGATCAAGGTCGTAAGTCCCTGTAAAAAGGATTTTATGCGAGTCAATCCAGTCCAAAAGCATAAAGAAATATTTTCCTATGGAAAATAAAAAATGACTGAGCTCATTTTGCTGAGGGTGGAGAATCTGACGCGGGAAGCTCCACTATTAGCAAGAATATGGAGTGAATGTGTGAGTGAATGTGAGGATGAATAAATGTGGACAAACAATTTGTTTTTACTAGAGAAAATTTCTGTTTTGTTTTATTAAGTGGGGTTAGATTATGGGATTATAGTATATTGTTGGGAGAATGCCAAATGCTAAAGGGGAAATATTTTTTGATGTAACTCAGTTATCATTAATTGAAGAAACACATGACTGATAACTGTTCTGTTTTAAGTTTATTTTTATGACATAGATTGGATCATGAGTGGGGAAACTGAGCATTTTTAAGTTTTGTATAGTATCTTGACACATGAAATGTATCAAGATAAAGGGGGGTTTAGGGTTTAATAATTTAATTGTTTAATAATTTAGGATCATTTCAGGACCTTTTGGGTTTTTGATCATTTGGATATGGTAAAACTGAAACTGTTATTTTTAAGTTAAGGTTAAAGACAGGAGGAGAGAAAGTACGGGGAGAACACAGACATAACAGGCTGGGGGAAACATGGAATAAACACAAAGAGAGACGAGAGCTCATAAATACACAGAGGGGCACAAGGGGGTAAGAGTCACAAAGGGAAAAAACACTTAGGGAACACCACAACAGGACACCTCAGAAAACCTGGCCTAAATAAGGAGCGAAAATACAAGGAACCAAGAATACTGGGCCAACATGGCCCAGGACCATGACAGAACTGAATCCTGTTTAGAAGATACAATGCCGGTTTTTCAAAGCCGTGAATAAATATTAGAGGGAAAATTAGTGAGGGTTGAAGGAGTAGAACAGCTTTGATTTCTTTTTGATTTCTAGAAGTAGTGGTTATAATGTAGGCTTACACATACAGATATTACATAGGAGGTATTTTTAGGATAAAGGGGAGAGCTTATAAATAGAAATGATTTTTATACATATTGCATTTTTGAGATGAGTTATTGAAGTTATTGAAGGATTGCACACGCTGACAGACACAGAGTTAAGAAACACACATGACAGTATTGATTCCAGGCAAAAGGCCCTAAATTCATTTAGCTTTTAACTGAACTTAAAGAAGGACCAAAGAGGAAGGAAAGCATATATTTTGGTTAAATCTGATAAACTAGAATTAGAAGGTATTGTTACATTAAAAGGAGCAAAATGAAATAAAAAGGCTATACCAAAATGGGTTATAACATAGGAAATGTGAGGTTAAAATGAAGTTAACACATAGGAGTTGTTTTTAGGCAGCATTTAGCTATGATGAAATTTATGCAGGAGTAATTGCTTATATGCTTAAACTTAATTGTAGGGGTGTCAAATTATCGCGTTAATTGCGATTAATTAATTACAATGCTATTTAGCGCGTTATGTTTTTTAATCTCGTTAATCTAATTTTTAATCTCTTGACGTCATTGATTTTGTATGAGAGTTGCTATGTTATAAAATCCGTTTTTATGTGCTGGGCTCCTTGTGCTTGACTTGTTGGGGGTGGAGTCACGTCGTGAGGTCAAGGTGAGAAGTGGTGATTAGCTTACAGTGTGGATATGGAGGCGCATCTGAGAGTTGTTGGCCCAATGAACGGGAAATTTGTATTTCATAAACGCCCCGACGGCACCATTGACAAAGGTAAAGTGGTCTGCCTAGAGTGTAAGAAGGAGTTTGCTTACCACCGAAGCAGCTCAAGTTTGGCCTATCACCTCAACGCAAAGCACCCAGCCGCGAGTGCAGCAACAGCTAGCAGTGAAGACGTTAGCAATATAGCAAGCCAGAGCAAAGCTTTTCGCCAAACAAAACTAGAGAATACCCCTCGTATGAGCAAGTCTGCGACCGACAGGCTGACTAATGTTATTGCCAAGTGGATAGCAATGAACTGTAGGCCGATAAATATAGTAGAGGACGAAGGATTGACGGAGGTGTTGCAAATTGCGTCCAATGACCCGTCATACAAGCCGCCGTGCAGGACTACAGTAACGACCAAAATCAGCAAAATGTACGACGGCGAAAAGAAAAACAAACTTGAGATTTTGGCGGAGGATTCTCCCAACTGTGTTGCTATAACCGGAGATCACTGGACCTCAGCTGGCAACCACAGCTATTTTGGGGTGACTGGACACTTTATTGATAGTGAGTGGAACCTCAACTCATTTGCACTGACCGTCATGAGAACAGAAACCAGGCACTTTGCTGATAAATGCGCCGAACAGTTCCTCAAGGTAGCAAATGACTGGGGTATTGAAAACAAGATATCCACCATTGGCACAGACAGCGCAGCAAACATGCTGGCTGCTATGAGAGCACTTCCATATGAGCACATCGCCTGCAATGCTCACATTCTCCAGAGGACCATCACGGTATGTCTCGATAGCAGTGGTTTTGTCGGTGTACTGGCAAAGTGCCGCAAGATTGTTGGTCATTTTAAACAAAGCCCTGCGAGTACCACAGAACTTAACCAACAACAAGTAGCACTCGGAAAGAAGAGCGATCAACTTATACAGGATGTACCCACCAGGTGGAACTCGACTCTCGCAATGGTCTCACGCCTCCTATGTAACCGAGAGGCTGTCCAGGCTACGTTGGACCAACAGAACCACAGGTTGGTCTTGCCAACCGAAGCTGAGTGGGCGAAACTGCAGAGGCTGGAGCTCCTGCTTGAACCATGCAAGTAAGTTCAAATAAACACCTTCCCATTTTAATTATATAAACTACTGTTACATGTGTAAAATCAAAATTAATGAACATAACAAGGAACTTTTAAGGACAATTAAATTGGAAATCAGTTACACTTTGATTTAAATGAATCCAGCTAGGTTTATTTAGCAAACCTCTCCACCTCTGCAGGTATGTGACAGAGCTGCTGGGTGGTGAGGCCTACGTCTCTTGCTCTGTAGTGCTGCCTGCTTTTCGCCATCTGTACCGTGTCATGGACATTACTGATGATGATCCTGCCTACGTGGTGAAGTTCAAGAATGCCTTCCAGAAGGATCTGGCAGCACGACGAGCTAATGGCAACGAGATATGGTTCGAGGTGGCCACAGCATTGGATCCACGGTTTAAGGATTTGAAATGTCTTCCAAGAGAAAAGAGGGAACAGGTAGGACAATAAGGTTAAGCTGGACTAATGAGTCCAATTCATTATCAAATCAAACTTTTATTTATTATATGGAACACAAAGTTCTTTACAAGATTAAATAAAATTTTAAAAAAAAGCACTTAGTTTTAATCACAATCATTCATTCATTCATTCATTCATTCATTCAGGTGTGGACCATTCTGGAGAATATGCTCCAGGCAGCAGAGCCCAGAAGAGCAGATAGTCTCCAGCCCTCCACAGAGGATGATGGACCAGCTCAGAAGAAGAGGAGGAGCGAACTCCTTCTGGGGTCTGACTCTGACTCAGAAGATGGAATTGAGTCTGGAGAGCTGCAGCGCTACAGAGCAGAACCCAGCATCAGTATTGATGACTGTCCCCTGCAGTGGTGGTATGCTCACTCAGGAGTCTTTGAAAAGCTGTCAGTCCTAGCACAAAAGTACCTGGCCTCCCCAGCTACCTCTGTACCCTGTGAGAGACTCTTTAGCCTTGCAGGCCACATAGTGCAAAAGAAAAGGGCAGCCTTGCTTCCAGAAAATGTTACCAGGCTGGTGTGTCTTAGCGACTGGCTGAGGAAGAAGAAATGAGACACATGTGGTCAGCATAGCTGCTGTGTCATTTGTAGCCTACTAGAATAGATTGCTTGATGTTCAGCACTTTTTTTGTGATGGAAGAATACTTTGATGTGCTAACTTGCAGCACTGCAATGTCAGTTTTATTTTTCATTATCTGAAGCAGAGGAATTTCAGTGCTGTATTGCTCAGAAAAGAGCAACTCTGATGTGCTAACTTGCAGCACTTAATTTATTTGTATTTATTTTTCCACTTATTTTACAAAAGAATACAACAGTATGTAAATGGTTGCATCTGTTTAACGTTTGTTAAACAATAAATGACTTTATAAAGTCACTTTCTTTGTTATATCAGTCTTTTGGTCTGCCACAATAAGTTGAGGGCTTTCCTCAGCTATTTTTAGGTGAGATTAAAAAAGAGATTAATTAGATCAATTAATTAAAAATCATAATTAATTAATCTCTATTTTTTTTTAATCTCTTGACAGCACTACTTAATTGATTAAAGTGGTTGTTTTCTTTTGGATCTTTTAGAGTAGAGGAACTTGCAGCAGCGACAATTTGTGCACAGGATGTTGATGATCAGATAAGGGAAAATAGAGTGAGCAACTGGACGTGAAAGCAGGGCTTAAAGAGTTTTAAAGTGATGAGGAACGTTGAAGAATATACATAAATACAAGTCAATAAGTTAAGAGCATAATTAGGATCATGCTTTTGATTAAAGAGTCCCAAAAAGGATAAGTTAGGGAGATGCAAGAAAAGGTGTTTTGTTTCCTTTGCAGAAGATCTCAGCGACCACAGGAGGGGTGAGGATCCTGGAGATCTCGAGGCCTGCTAAACCACCAGAGAGGGTCTGAGCGAGGACACAATGTATTGCGACCTCTGGTGTTCCAGAGGTCGAGAGAGGGAGTGTGGAGCAGGGAAATTATTTTACTGCTATTGTTAAATAATTGTCATCATTACCATTGCATTAATAATATAATCTGGAGTTTATATTGCATTCAGGGGTTAAACAGTGTCTCTTTCAGAAAGACTGAGTTGCAGGCTGACAGGAAGTTGTATGCAGAAGTGGAAGTTATTTTGAGCCGCAGGCTAAGACGAGGCTTTAACAATGTAACAGATAGCTTTAAGAAGGCCTTAAGCAGTTATGACTATTTTATACACAATGCATATCTGTGCTTATTAAAGAGTTGGAGCTCGGTCAATTAATTGGGGGTCGGAAGCTTTGTTCGGCGCGATGTTCGGACAATCTATTGTGCAAGTGACTTGGAGCCATAGAAGGAATTGCAATACATGCTTACAAAACACTTATATCAGGTCATTTTATATTAAGGTTTAAGTAGAGGTTCTTGATTAAAACATTTATTTAGTAGAAGACAGACACATAGTCTCAGTGAGCCTCTGTCCTGGTGAAAGGTCAGAAGTGCAACAGGTGAATTGAGAAAGAGCATGTGAGGTCGTGACACACACACATGAGTTAGATTTATTTAGAGGAGAGAGAGGTTACTCATGTCTGGCTGTAACTGCAAAAGTGTCTCGGTAAAAGAGGAACAAGACAAGAACTGAAAGGTAGACAGGAAGGGCCAGCCATGAAAATAGAAGATGATCTTCTGGGGTAAAAGCCAGAAGATCATCTTGTATAAATCTATGTATAAAATGTATCTGTGACGCATGAAGGGGCGTCAGTAAATCAAACCCTGATGCTATAAAATATCTGTTCATGCTTTGATTAAGTCGAAGACTACTTGCTGTCTGCATACAGAGTATCTTCCCACACGTGTGTTCATTAAAATCATTGTTTGACCAAGACCTTCTGGACCAAGAGTGGTTTGTACTCTCCCTCCTCAATTGTGAACCTTAACACTACATATCTTTGCACTGAATGTATTTATGATGACCACCTGCCTAATTTAATTGAATTCAGTTTTATTTATGTAGCACCAAATCATAACAACAGTCACCTCAAGGTGCCTAATATTGTAAGATAAAGATCCTACATTATTACAATATTGTAATTACCATATAGCATTCATATAGAGAGGCTGTAATTCTAATTCTAAAGTAAATATGAGTTTACAACGTCATTCCTGTTTACGACAATAACAGATTTGTCAGTAACAACATTTGTCATTACAGTGGTGTGAAAAAGTGTTCGCCCCCTTCCTGATTTCCTGTTTTATTTTTATGTTCGTCAAACTTAAATGTTTCAGAACATCGAACAAATTTAAGATGACGATAACACACGAAATCACAAAATGCAGTTTCTAAATCAAGGTGAAAAACCACCACCAACAAAAAAACACATGGTCCTGTGTGAAAAAGTGCTACATTTTCTCAATCAAAAAAATCCCTTAAATATGAGCTGCCTGACAAAGTGGAGTAGACGAAAAGATCGTCAAAAGCCAGACATCATGCCACAATCCAGGGAAATGCATGAACAAATCAGAAACAAAGTATTTGAGATCTCTGAGTCTGGAAAAGGCTATAAAGCCATTTCTAAAATTATGGAACCGCAGTGAGAGCCATTATCTACAAATGGTGAAAACATGAAACAGTGGTGAACCATCCCATTACTGTGAGAGCACAGGCACGACTCATCCAAGACGACACAAAAGACCCCAGAACAACATCCAAAGAACTACAGGCCTCTCTTGCCTCAGCTAATGTCAGTGTTCATGACTTGGCAAAAATGGTTCCAAGACGAAAACCACGTTTATTAAAAGAGACATAAAGGCTCATGATTATGCTCCCCAAGACTTCTGGGAAAATACTCTGAGGACTGATGAGACAAAAGTAGAACTTTTTGGCAGGTTTGTGTGCCGTTATGTCTGGTGTGAAAATTAAAGTGCATTTTAGAAAATGAATTTCATACAAACAGTAAAATGTGGTGGCGTTAGTGTGATGTTCTTGAGCCGTTTTACTGCCTCAAGACCTGGAAGACTTGCTATGGTAAATTCAACCATGAATTCTGCAGTCTACCAAAACATCCTGAAGGAGAATTTCTGGCCATCTGTTCGTACCTCAAGCTGAAGTGCACTTGGGTTTTGCAGCAGGACAATGATCCAAAACACAACAGCAAGTCCATCTCTGAATGGAATTAGAAAAACAAAATGAAGATGTGCAGTAAAGTGCATTTTTCTTCTGTGTTCAATCAGACATTTTCTAATAGTTATAAACAGAACAAAAACAAACAGAACAAAAACAGATACAGTGAGCGACTAGGCTTCACTTAGATCTTAGAAAACTTAGAAAACTTAGAAAACCACAACAAGCCCTGGACAATTATGTTTAATTGGCATAAATGTAAAAAAAATCCTAACAGTATTATGAAGAAAGCATTTTTTTTAAATAAAGTTGTAAAACGTTTTAATATTTCTTTTTCAAGAACCTGCAGGTTTGTTTTATTATGTGTTTAGTACATGATACATATTAAATCCCCTGTGATTTTCCAAAGCTGTGAGCTTTCATTCCAGATCAATGATTGGCTGGTTTGAAATCCCAGCTCACGTGTTGCTGTTATCTGTACCTGATAGAGGAGAGAGGAGAACAGATACAGTGAGCGACTAGGCTTCACTTAGATCTCTCAATCACAATGAATAATGTTTCTGTAATAACAATGTTTTTTCTTTCAGGTTTCAATGAAACAGTCAGTCACAGGTTTGTTCTCTTTTTCCTCAGTTTGTTGTGTTACTGCTTCATTTGCCTCGTCAATGTTTCTCTCATTGTGATCATCATCTTGGACAGCAACCTCCATGAATCAATGTATATTCTGCTCTGTGTCTTTTGCATCAATGCACTTTATGGAACAGCAGGTTTCTTTCCCAAATTTCTCTGGGATCTCCTCTCTGATGTTCATCTCATCTCATATTACGGTTGCCTTATTCAGACTCAGGTGATTTATTCTTTTGTCTGTGGTGAACTGTCGATTCTTGCACTCATGGCATATGACAGATATGTGGCCATATGTCAGCCACTGAAGTACCACTCTATCATGTCAAAGCAAAGAGTCATTAGGTTTGCATGTTTTTTGTGGTTCACAAATTTCTGCATTATGACTGTGCATGCTTTTCTAACATCCAGACTGAAGTTATGCAGCCCGTATCTTTCCAGACTCTTCTGTATGAACTGGAGTATTGTCCAACTCGCTTGTTTTCCAGCACAAACTATAGTTAATGGAATATTTGCAAATATTACAATAATTATTTATTTGCTTCATGGTGTTTTTATAGTTTGGTCCTATATGTATATCATTCAAACATGTGTAAAGTCTATAGAAAACAGAGCAAAGTTCATGCAAACATGTGTCCCACATCTCGTCTCATTATTTACTTTTGTTGTGGCAATACTTACTGATGTTATAAGTATGCGACTGGGTTCGAAAGAGTTGCCTCAGACCCTTCAAAACTTTGTAGCATTAGAGTTTCTTGTCATTCCTCCTATTATGAATCCTCTGATTTACGGTTTCAAACTGACCAAAATTGAAAAAAAATTGTATAGTGTTGTTATTTTAAAAAGAACTAAATTTTGTTTTATTCGATCAGAAAATAGTTTCACACACAGCTAAGTGTCACACCCATTGTTTGACATCCATTTTTTAAAATAAGTCCAAAAAATGTTTAATTTTTACTGAAATTTGTGTTTTATTTGGAGTTGTCTGAAAACATGTCTATTGATGTAAGCGGATATGACGTTTTATTATTTATCTGCATTTCCCAGATGATTTACATTTTGTAGATGTCTTTGCACTAAATGTATTTTTGATGGTCACCTGCCTAATTACCAAAAAAACACTGATATGTAGAAAGGCTGTAAATTTCACTCTCTTTCTTCTCATTACCGTTCAAGGAAATAACAGGCACCGTGGAGACTGCACATGTGAAAAGGATTAAAAGACAAACTGTTTTAGATGTGGCAGCACTATCAGAGTGTCAATCTATTTTGATATTATGCTGTCTTATAAATCTGATCCACAACCACATGGATGTGAAGCAGTTTTAGTAGTTTTCTCAGTTTTATCCTCTTTTTCTTTAACACTTATTGAAACAGTCAGAGGTTTTAGCAACTGGACCAGTTTTAGAATTTCTGCTTAATCAAACATGAAAGTCTGTTTTTACTTAACACTTGTACAATTAAATGGCTTTTCCATTGTTTGAAGGATTGAAAGTTGAAGCTAAAGATGTACAGTGCAAATCAGTTTTTCTACATGACAAAATTTAGAAATCTGTTAAATAGTAAGAAATAAATGTGTAAAATTTGCAAAAAAAAAAAATTTCTGGTAGCTCATTTCCCAGCAGTAGGTGAGTCCAAGAAGCACCACATCCCACACACAAACTACCCTCACCAGCCTCCCCCACAGGTGTGTTCTCTCCCTGCTGTTCTTGTCCCATATGTGAAACTCCTTAAGTTCGCTGATGACACCACCATCATTGGTCTGATCCTTAAGTCAGATTTTTCTGATGCTTAACAATACAGTAGCTACTGTGGTTCCCTTCAGATTCCTAGTATCCACCTTTCCACACGATCTGAAGTGATCCTTGCATATAAACTCTTTCCAGAAGAAGGCCCTAAGTTGCCTCAGGAACTACAACCTGCCACAGGAGCTGCTGGTTGTTGTGATATTTTGATACCACGGTTAGCATTTACAGGATATTGTTTTATACAGGAAAACTGTTACTCAATAAGGCCCATCTAATAGTTGTTTTTCTCTTTCTCTGTGACCCAAGAATTAATGTGTAAGACTCACAGGCTGGTACCCCAAGGTCGAAAACACCACAGAGACGAGACCACTTCCTTACTCCCATCCTCCCTTCCTTATCTCTTAGAAAAAGGCTCGTTAAAGGCCAGGTGGTTTGTTTCAGAATTCACTAATGAAAGAACTCTGTATTCTATGTCTAGGAGTGTATTTTGCTGGGATGATCATAAATTGTAGCTGAACTGATAAACTACACACAGGATACTTCTTTGCTCACAAGGCAGGAAGACGTTTCCTTATTTGGTCTGTACCGGTTTGAACTGAGAACTTGCTGACACACGAACCTTTTTTTCTCTATATAAGCTGTTATGTACTAAATAAACCTTTGAGTCGATTTGGGAAGACAACCTGAAGCAGTCTGTGTTTCCTTGTTCTCCCAAGCTGCTCCCGACGTCGTAACTAACCCAGCTGAATGGCATACCTGAGTGTTACTTTAAATAATTAGGAATCTTAGAAGGAAAGGACAGAACTCTGCTTATCGCTCGTGCCTTGGAGGGAAAACCGGGATGGACATTTTTTCCTTCAATTTGGCGTCAGAAGTGGGATGGACTGACAGAAGGTAAATATGCGTCTTTCATATTTATATAAAGACCGTATTATACCTCTCTCAGTGATCGATCCATAAAAAAACGGGATATGCTGACGAAGTTTCACTGACGACTTCCTCAGTCCCCGAATAAAGTAAATTAACCCTTGTGTGGTGTTGGTGGACCCGCTAGTTGTGGCTTTCCAAATTAACACTATCAAACAATTTTATGTTAAATTACTATGAATTAATGTGCTTCTCGTTTTTCTTTTATATAAAATGTTATAAATAAATCAGTTATAATCAAGTGGAAAGACACAACACATTTATACGTAAAAAAAAAAAAAATAATAATAATAATTAATTGTTTAATTTTTCTTTTGAAAAAAAAAAAACAAAAAACACGGGTCTCAAGGGTTAAAAGCAGTAAATTAAAAGCAGAAAGACACAGGGAGTTGCCTGTTGTTTTGCGAGAAGTTGCTCGTTAAGTGAGAGTTGCTCACCCAAACAAAAATTGCTAGCAATAAATTTAAAGTGACCTCAGCTGTGCCGCAGCGAAAATACTAACCTAAATCCTCCTAGCGTGTAAACCCCTCTGGAAATCACTGAACATGGGTCAGAATAATTCAAAGACCACAGACAGGTCCGATAAAAAATCTAAAGTACCTGTAAAACCAAAAATTAATAAAATACAAAATAAAGTCTCAAATAACGGCTCAGTGCGCCTCCCATTTCCGGTTACGTGTAACCTACGTCCGCGAATCGGTGAAGACGTCCATGATCACGTATCCAGAACATGCGGAAGTGCTTATGTGACTGACTTTGTTTACAACTTACGGACTGTAAGTTCAATGCATTCTAATTTATTTCCGGAGCCCTATCCCGAACGATTATCGCCAGAAAACAGGTCAGTAAAACTGAAGGCCAGTGCAGATACTACCACGAAAGCTAAAAGTGTTAAGATAATGTTGAATTTTGATGTAGAAGGCTCAGAGGAAAGTGAGAAACTAATGTATGCAGGATTACCCGCTCCAGCACAGCAAGGAAGTTTCAGAGGACGGAAGGATAAAAGTAGAGATATGTGTTTTTATTGTGGCTCAGTTTTCCAGCAGCCGCAGACACCCAAAGCAAAGATGAATTTGTGTATTTCATTTAACATAAAGGGTGAAATGTTTGCTGACACTGATAACAGCTTATGTTTTCTCTGCCCTATGTACCGACATGATGGAGAAGGAACATACTCTGTGTCAGCTGGACCCTCAGCAGAGAATGAACTCAACATCCTTTTTGTCCGGTACTCTATGTCACACACTGTGCCAAAAAAACGTGTACAGACGCCACTACCAGGTAATCCCATGACTGGGAGCCACACTTTTGTTTCTCTAAGGTCAAACAGTGATTTTGTCACATAACTCAGACATAGTTTATGACATAACTACACCATGTCGTCACATAGATCTAACCTACCCTATCGACTGTACTATTTCTGCACTTACGTTGCCAGCTGAATACCAGAATATGACATTGTGGTCTAAAAGTGAGAATGATATAGGATTTATTGACTGTACACTTTATCACGTACAAAAACACAACAAGCCAGTATATGTCAAGCAACATCCCATTTCTGCCGAAAAAGCCGCAGCCCTAGATGTCATGATAGGAGATTTATTGACTACAGGAGTAATAAAGCCCACACTCCTGTCAATCCTGTGCCAAAGCCTAACAAACCTGGCGTATGGCGTTTCATACAAGACTTAAGGCAAATTAATGCAGTCAACATTCCTCTGCCACCTCTCGTTTCAGATGTTCACAGCATATTGACATGCATTGCATACACATTTTACCGTGGTGGATTTATGCTCCGCTCCTTTTTCTCAGTACCTGTGCATGAAGACACACAGCCGTTATTTGCATTCACACATAGAAATAAGCAGTACACTTGGACTCGTTTGCCCCAAGGCATGATAGACAGCTCTGCTGCTTTCTCAATGGTGCTTCACTCCTCCAGGGCTGCACCCTGATCCACATGTGGATGACCTCCTCCTCTGTGCTGAAAGTGAAAAACTATGTCAAACTGCTACACACATGCTTCTCCAGCACCTCCAAAAGACTGGCCACAAAGCATCAGCAAAGAAAATGCAGTACTGTCAGACTTCTGTTCAATATTTGGGATTCACACTGTCTCACGGAAAACGTTCCATGACTGCAGACAGGGTCAAAGCTGTGACCTCCGTCCCTCGTCCCACTACACAGAAGGAAATGTCGTCCTTCTTAGGCATGGTGAACTATTGCAGACAGTGGATACCAGACTGTTCTTTTCATGACCACATTCTGCGTGACTGTTGTAAAAAAGAGAAGCCTCCTCGAATACTGTGGTCCACAGAAATGACTGCCTCTTTCAATGCATTACAGGGAGTGCTGACCTCCGCCACTCAAAGGTGCTGCCTGAATTGTTCAGGAATGCCGGCCTGCCTGAGGGCAGTAGCAGCTTGCTCTATCATGATAAGGGACTGCGAGAAGCTCACACTCTCACATGACACTATTCTACACACCAATCACCAGGTCACGACCATTCTAGCAAACATAACTACACAACATATGCAAATCTCACTATAAAAGCGAGCAGCACACCCAATTCGCCAGCACATTTATTGATCCTATGCTGTGTTCTTATGACCGACAGGATGGCTCAGACAGGCTTGACGATCATGACTGCATGACACGTATACAGGAATCCACAGCACCACGTCCAGATTTAGAGCAAACACCTATCCCAGACTCAGCCACGGTTTATGTGGACGGGTCCTGTTCAAGGCCGAATGACAACTCATTTCTTTGTGGCTATTCAGTGGTGACATTGCCTGACATCATACTAGAGGCTCACTCATTACCATTTCACTCAGCACAAAAAGCAGAGCTCATGGCTTTAATACGCGCCTGTGAGCTACATTTGGATAAGCATGTGACGATTTACGCAGACAGCCGCTATGCATTTGGCGTTGTGCATGACTTTGGCACATTGTGGAGACAAAGAGGATTTAGATCTGCTGATGGAAAATAAATTGCTAAATTCTGATTTTGTGCAAAGACTTTTGCAGGCTATACAGCTGCCATCGGCCGTTGCAGTTGTAAAAAACGAAAGGACACAGTACAGCTGACACAGACGAAGCAACAGGTAATGCCTTAGTAGACCTGACAGCCAAGGCTGCAGCTGCATCACAGCTCCCACCGCCGCAGGAAGTATTATCTGTGCCCCTACAGCTGCCACTTGTTACACTCCCAGACTATTTAGAAACAAATGTTGATTTAAAATTCATACAAGAGCGAGCCTCTGCATGTGATTACACCTATTGGGAGAATAATGACTGTACCTTAGATGACAGAGATGGCTTATACAAAATCTTAAGGGTTTGATTGCCCTCTCATATTCCCTGATGCCAGTCCTTGCCCGACATTTTCACTGTGTGAGTCATGTCGGACAAAGAGGGGTAATAGGGGCAATAAAATCAAGATTTGTAATTGAGAAAACATCACATGCAGTAAAAGCATATTAGCAACCTGTCTAACATGTGCACGAACTAATGTAGGAAAATCAAAAGCAAAACATCAGCATTTACCACAACCAGATTTTCCATTTCATACATTATGACTCCATCTGCAGTAACCAAATTATTTCCATTTGAAATAAGACTATTCCCAACACCATGGTCAGCTTCCAGAGGGGCACCGCTAGTAGAAGGTGATGTATATTGCATTGTCCACTGATGTTCACAACCTGGTAGAAACACTGAATAATAACTATCAGAAAGTTTGTCTCTCTCAGCCTTTCCCCTCCACAGTTCCACCAGTGGAGACAAGGAGATGCGTGTTGGAGAAGTCACTAAAACCAAGGACACTCTGGGAGGCCGCGCGTGTTCCAGCCCCAGACTGTACTGGCAGTGACGAAGAACCAGCATCCTCACAGACGGACAACCTCAGTGGATTCATGCCAGCAGGGTTAAGACCAGCCCAATCGGACCATCTCAGGCATCGGATCAAGCAGATGACATCTCCGGCGGGCCAACGCCCGGAACCAGAGCAAATAAACACACGGGTAGACGACATCTCCGGCGAGCCAGCGCCCGGATCCAATGTACATACACACACGCAATCACTGATTAACACACAACGTCTGAAAGAACAACAACAAGGTACTCAAACATCCAGCAGGAACAGAAAGCCGGAAGTACCACATGATGTCTAACCTGATAAAGCTAGACTCATTCCATCCTGATAATGGAGAAAATGAAATGCCCATTGTCATCACACGACGCTTATTCTGTGTCTCTCGAACCTGGGACCAGGCCAGAAGACGACTGAAGAACTGTCTTTCTTATATATTTAGGTTATCTATCATATCTATCGCATTAACCTTAGGATTTCTCTTTGCTATTTTGTATTGTAGACTGCAACCATGTTCACATTTCTGCAGGTCATATTTTGCTGACGATACCTCATGCTCTATTTTGCAAGACACCTACTTAATGCACTCCTCACGTTCCCTAAAATCAGTAAATGACAACATAGACGCGACTAATAAACCATCTTATGCGCCCTCTAGAGCAGGAGCTAACGCCTGGTATGAAAATGCCAGAACAGCCGCTCGTGACTTAGGAAACAGTAACTGTTATGTCTGTTCAAAGGCTAATCCAGAACAGGTAATAGTAGGATACCCCATATCCGGTTTCCCCCTCACTGAGGGACTAGAGGAAATCGGCGGAGATAATGCTCTCCTTAAAGACGCTTTACAGTTGACTCTGAGCCCTCTCGACTGCCTACTTAGACACACACACACACCAACTAACCCTGAGACTCCATTAGGCGAATTATTGAAGTTATCTAATGACACCGCAGGGACCTGCGCCCCAATGAAACGCCCCAAGAATAGGTTAAAGCCCTCACTGCCCTTAGGACAGATCCCTCTCCATTTTAATACTAGTATGATATGTCTGCGCAGACTAAAGTTAACTGGCCCAGACACACACATAGATTATACAAAGGATAACTATACATTTTTCTCTGACTCCCCAGGTGCACGCTGTAATGAGACATGGCTAGCTGTCTCTATGGCTGAAGTTGTATCATATCTGGAGGAACACACACACAGTTCAAGTTCGAGCGGAGAATCGATCATTGTTCCCCCAGAAGGTGTATTAAATGACACTGACTGGGGGGAGTTAGTTAAATCACACATGGTCACGCGCCTGACCAGACCAATCCCACATGCTTATTGGTTGTGCAATAATACCCTTAGATTAGCTTTACCTGTTAATTGGACCGGTACCTGTGGTCTAGTAACCGTTGATGTATGCTGTGCTTTCATTCCCAATAATACCGCTCCTAACGGTTCATTCACACAAGCTATGAATAGACTTGAAGCATTGAAGATAGAACTAATTGCCAATACAGGCCACGGTCAGTGGCTACATAAGTGGCTACAGGACACGTTTGGAAGATGGAAGGAACTAATTGTAGCCTTTGTAACCGTTGCAGCATGTTTTTGATGATTATTGTCTGTTGTGTGATACCATGTATACGCTCTCAGAATTTTTGATATTAAGCTTGCTCGAAGGACCAGTTACAGTTATGATTTGTCTTTATATTATGTTATTACATTCTGTCTTTATACTATGTTATCATTTCATGATAAAAGGAGAGAACTGTTGTGATATTTTGATACCACGGTTAGCATTTACAGGATATTGTTTTATACAGGAAAACTGTTACTCAATAAGGCCCATCTAATAGTTGTTTTTCTCTTTCTCTGTGACCCAAGAATTAATGTGTAAGACTCACAGGCTGGTACCCCAAGGTCGAAAACACCACAGAGACGAGACCACTTCCTTACTCCCATCCTCCCTTCCTTATCTCTTAGAAAAAGGCTCGTTAAAGGCCAGGTGGTTTGTTTCAGAATTCACTAATGAAAGAACTCTGTATTCTATGTCTAGGAGTGTATTTTGCTGGGATGATCATAAATTGTAGCTGAACTGATAAACTACACACAGGATACTTCTTTGCTCACAAGGCAGGAAGACGTTTCCTTATTTGGTCTGTACCGGTTTGAACTGAGAACTTGCTGACACACGAACCTTTTTTTCTCTATATAAGCTGTTATGTACTAAATAAACCTTTGAGTCGATTTGGGAAGACAACCTGAAGCAGTCTGTGTTTCCTTGTTCTCCCAAGCTGCTCCCGACGTCGTAACTAACCCAGCTGAATGGCATACCTGAGTGTTACTTTAAATAATTAGGAATCTTAGAAGGAAAGGACAGAACTCTGCTTATCGCTCGTGCCTTGGAGGGAAAACCGGGATGGACATTTTTTCCTTCACTGGTCATCTTCCATATTGCTATCATGTAGTCTGTTCTGTGGACATCAGTCACTGGGCCAGACTGCAACAGGCAATCAGATCTGCAGAGCTGATCATCAGTGCTGATCTTGCCTCCATCCAGGACCTGTAGAGGTCCAGTGTTAGGAAATCTCTGCAGACCGCTCACGTCCCGGACACGAACTGTTCAAACTGCTGCATTCAGGAGGCTCTGCCGCTGTTTAGTAAAACAAGCCACGCAAAGACAGTTTCTTCAAGCAGGCTGTTACTCTGAACACTGTGATATAACCCACTGTTACATCCCTCAGGCCATATGCACATTGCACAGCTCAGTTTCGCACTTATAGTTAGTATAGTTTTCTAAGGCTTTCTGTAACTTGTTTTTTCTTACTTTGCTGGGCCAAATTCGGCTCCTGGGCCTTGTTGACACCTCTAGTGTAATTAGTTAGAAAGTTGGAATATTTCGTGTATATCTAAGATTACTTCCATTTCCAAGATTTTTGCACTAAATGTATTTTTGAAGGTCAAAATAAATGTAAACCCACAACTGTCCTGTCTTCTCATTACACTTGGCAAGTCTGGTTAGTTGAAAGGGGTTTTTTTTATATATTTTACCTGTTCGGGTTCATTTGCAGTGTCCAGTGTGCAAAAAAAGAAAAAAACATTAATTAAATGTGTTAAACCAAAAGCAATGAGTCTGTTTTAAAATGTAAGGAGTGAAAAAGACAGATATTTGCGTTAAAATGTAGGGAAGAAAAGTAAAAAGATGTAGATACCTGTAAATTCTAGAGTAGCAAAGTATTTCTGCTTTATTAGTTCCAACCTCTTTTCTGTGCTGTGCCTTTGTTACACTGTAAAAAAAATTGTAATATAAAATATTTTACTGTGTATTTTACAGTTTTGTACTGTTTTTCCAGAATATCATTAAATTCACATAAATAGACTGTGATTTTACATTTCAAATGTAAATTAACGTAAAATCACTGTAAATGTAATAAAACATAATTTTCTTACATGAGCATATTTAGATTGTTAAAATACATTCACAAATGTATCATAATTTCATAAATATCTGTCCATTATTTGAAAGATTGAACTGTTAAATTCAAATGTAATGCTATGGAAAATATATAAAATGATTCTTATAAACTTTTTTTTACATCAAATGACAATTATTATTATTGTTGTTTAGGGCGATCGTGGCTCAAGAGTTGGCAATTCGCCTTGTACTCAGAAGGTTGCCGGTTCGAGCCCTGGCTCGGACACTCTCGGTCTTTGTGTCCTTGGACAAGACACTTCACCCAGTGGCGGTCCTAGCCTGTTTGGCGCCCCGGGTGAACACTCCCTCTGGCGCCCCACACACATAAAACATATTAAGGATTATACATTAACATAAAACTGTTGTCGGAACCATACTGAATTTCGCCAGAGAAACACACACACATATAAAGAGAGAGAGTATGCATTGAATGCAAACAGGTACCAAACAGCCATCATAATTTGTCATACAATGAGAACAGGACAAATTGAAAATGACTAATTAACATTAAAATCTGTAACATAATGTACTGTTTGGAGTTTAGTCTGTTACTGTTACTATTTTTACCATTTCTTTTTGGAGCAACTGTAATCCACATTATTTCCTTAGGGATTAATAAAGTATTCTGATTCTGATTCTGATTGTTTCAGGATGAGCTGCCATTATCCAACGACACATCTGCTTACCTGTATCTTTTGCTCGTTTCTCCTCCTCTTCTTTTCTCTTTTTTCTAAACTGAGCACCTGATGGCTTTGAACTTTTCTTGTCCATCTTCCACTGGTTTTCATTTTGCACTCCAGTATGAACACAAACCCCTCAACCTGAGGATCACCACAACATAACCTAATAGACCTACACCTTAGTTCACAGATTCACTTTGTCCACAGTTTATTTCTGGGATTTCACACAACCCAGGATTCAAATCATGAATACATAATGGGCTTGGATTTACATCATTATGAATGAAATGTGCTCTATTTGGAAGCAGCTGGTCCTCTCCCCTTTTGACGGGCTGCGTGTGAGACTTTAAATCATCAAACTGTAAATTATAAATTTAAATTGTTATTGATATTTACTCCCAGCAAATAGGCGACAGAAAAGCGATCAGTGCCTATGCCATTCCCAATATGCGCTGGCTGATGTCGGGGCAGCATGAGTACGAGCAATTTTTTATTTTTATTTTTTTTGCCGATGCCCGTGATGCCGCCCCCCACCACGTCGCCCGTATCAAAAACCGCTACTGACTTCACCTACCACCTACTGGTGTTGGCCAGAGGGGCCGATGGCGCGATATGGCAGCCTCGCTTCTGTCAGTCTGCCCCAGGGCAGCTGTGGCTACAACTGTAGCTGCCTCCACCAGTGTGTGAATGTGAGAGTGAATGAATAGTGGAATTGTAAAGCGCTTTGAGGGTCTCGAAAAGCACTATATAAATGCAATCCATCATTATTATTATTATTTAAACCAACTGTTAACTGTATATTTCTGTACATTTAAGTATTATTATTCATATTGCCGCATTCATTGACGTTGTTTATAGGTAATTTCATTGTTTACTCACATTAAAATGTTCCTAATTTAATGTTTAAAAGCACTTGAAAAAGGCAAAATCACATGTAAAATTAGGGCAACAAACTGTAGTGTCATTACTGAAAAAAAACGTATTTTTATGAGAAAGTTATTTTCTGTTATTTTATGGGATTAATTTGGTGCCCCAGCTGCTGGAATATTACTGTTTTTTTTAGGATTGTTTTTTTACAGTGTAGTTTTTGTGGGTTTCCATAAGTCATTTTTTTCTTATTCTAAACAAAGAACTCCATATTTTTTCTGTATTACCTTGAAGTAAGCCGTATGCACCGTGAACTGTTTTCTTCAGTGATTACTTCACTGATTTCTGTTTTTCTTTTGAAATATTGCCAGTCATAAAGACTTGGAACAACCTTGTCCATCTGATTATTTACAGTAATGTCGCTTTTCTTTTTTTCTACCTAATTAAACGTTAACCTTTGCTGGTTTGTCATACCTCCCATTTACAGCTTCAAACTGACATTTGAAATAATATTTGTTATGGTGTTACATTTGAAGCAAATGACATTTTTATGAATTTCTAAAGACTTGATAGTCATATTAATCTTGTTCATTACAGTTACCATCAAACCTTTACTTGCCTTAAGAAAAATGTAATAGAAAGTGAGCATAAAATGATTGAATTTACTGTTTTACTTTATAACTTATCAAAAAGGAAAAGGAAAAGAAGACCTTTCTCTTCCTGGAAAAACAAGTTGATTCCAAAGAGCTCCATTTTGGTTTCCTCTGTCCACAGCACTTTCTCCTAAGCCTTCTCAAAGTCATTTAGGTGTTCACTGGCAAACTTAAAACAGCCCTGTACATGTGGTTTATGCAAGATTTCAGTCTGCTATGGCAGTGGTTGTGGCTGTGGTTTCAACTCATTTCGGGTCATCAACATCCTCCTGTGGAGTTTTAGGCTGATCCACCACCTTTGTTATGATCATCCTCACCCCATGAGGTAAGATCTTGCATGGGGCAATTGATGGTCATTTTATATTTCTTCCATTTAAGAAAAATAGCACCAACAGTTGTTACCTTCACATTAAGCTTCTTCTTGATGGTGTGGTTGCCTAATCCAACCATGTGCAGGTCTACAGTCTTGTCTCTAATGTAATTTCACAGCTCTTTGGTCTTTGACATAGTGGTGAGAACAGTGGCGGTCCTAGCCTGTTTGGCGCCCTGGGTGAACACTGGTATATTTATTTTCTTACTCTTCTTATATTTATTGTTTGTTTACTTGCACTGCTGTAACTGGAGCCTTGTCGTCTTGTCTCTCTATATATATACTGCACTGTATGTAGCGGAGATGACAATAAAGTTTACTTTGACTTCAGCAGCGAGCAGGCGCACCGAGGGCTCTCATGCTCACTTTTCGGGTATAGAATTTCAAAAAAACATCGGTGCAAATTATAAGTCTGTATCATGATGTCTGGTGTTTTTGTGTTTGTTGTGTTTGTTTTTATTTTGTTTTATTTTGCGAGTTGGTTATTAGATGCCGCCCCGCCCTCTCCTCCCTGTGCAGCAAGCAGCAGGCGCACCTCGCAAACGGAGGGCGCCCTTACTCCCAGCAAATGGGCGATAGAAAACCGATCGATGCCTATGCCATTCACAATATGCGCTGGCATGACGTCGGGGCAGCATGAGTACGAGCATTTTTTTTTTTTTTTGCCGATGCCCGTGATGCCGCCCCCCACCACGATGCCGCCCCGGGCAAACGCCCGTGTCGCCCGTATCTAAAACCGCTACTGGGTGAGAAATCCAAATAGGAGAAATTGATTCTGTGGACTGGTATGCTTTATGTACATAATGAGTTGAGATCAGGAGTATCTGTAATTGATTGACTGATTGTAATCTGCAATGCCACACACAGCCAATCTGTGAGAGCTGGAGTTCTGTCTGGGTTGTTGGGGATCAAATACTTATTTCACTCAGTTACATGCAAATTAGTTTATAACTTTTATGTAATGTGTTTTTCTTTTGTTTGGTTCATATTCTGTTTCTCTCCATAAAATAAAAGTATCATAAGAACACACTATCCATTTCTTTGTGAGCGAACTTATAAATTCAGAAGGAGATGTTTAGTATATGCAGCATATTAAATCCCCTGTGATTTTTTCCAGATCATTGGTTGACTGGTTTGAAATCCCAGCTCACATGTTGCTGTAGACAAAACTAGACAGAGAAGAGTGAAGAAAGGAGACCAGATGTGAGAGACTAGGCTTCACTTCTCTCAATCACAATGAATAATGTTTCTGTAATAACAATGTTTTTTCTTTCAGGTTTCAATGAAACAGTCAGTCAC
Source organism: Rhamphochromis sp. 'chilingali' (assembly GCF_963969265.1). NCBI lineage: Eukaryota > Metazoa > Chordata > Actinopteri > Cichliformes > Cichlidae > Rhamphochromis > Rhamphochromis sp. 'chilingali'. Next base: position 3,543,567 of record NC_137941.1, read on the forward strand.
AGGTTTGTTCTCTTTTTCCTCAGTTTGTTGTGTTACTGCATCATTTGCCTGCTAAATGTTTCTCTCATTGTGATCATCATCTTGCACAGCAACCTCCATGAACCAATGTATATTCTGCTCTGTGTCGTTTGCATCAATGCACTTTATGGAACAGCAGGTTTCTACCCTAAATTTCTCTGGGATCTCCTCTCTGATGTTCATCTCATCTCATATTACGGTTGCCTTATTCAGAATCAGGTAGTTTACTCTTTTATCTGTGGTGAACTGTCGATTCTTGCACTCATGGCATATGACAGATATGTGGCCATATGTCAGCCACTGAAGTACCACTCTATCATGTCAAAGCAAAGAGTCATTAGGTTTGCATGGTTTTTGTGGTTCACAAATTTCTGCATTGTGGCTGTGAATACCTTTCTAACATCCAGACTGAAGTTATGCAGCCCGTATCTTTCCAGACTCTTCTGTGTGAACTGGAGTATTGTTCAACTCGCTTGTTTTCCAGCACAAACTGCAATCAATGCTATATCTGCAAATATTACAATAAGTATTTATTTTCTTTACGGTGTTTTTATAGTTTGGTCCTATCTGTATATCATTCAAACATGTGTCAGGTCTATAGAAAACAGGGCAAAGTTCATGCAAACATGTGTCCCACATCTCGTCTCATTATTTACTTTTGCTGTGACAAAGCTTTTGGACATTATAAATATGCGACTGGGTTCGAAAGAGTTGCCTCAGACCCTTCAAAACTTTGCAGCAATAGAGTTTCTTGTCATTCCTCCTATTATGAATCCTCTGATTTATGGTTTCAAACTGACCAAAATTCGGAAAACAATTTGTAGTGTTGTTATTTTTAAAACTAAGTGACTTCTGTGTTATTTAGTAAGATAACAAATTTTTTGTAATCATGGACAGTTACAGATCAGATCCTTTTCTTATGTGCATTGAAAAAAGATATTAATGTAAGCAGTTCTGCAGCTTTAATCTCTATCTTCATATCTCAGGTCATTTCCATTTCCTACTGTGGAGCAGGGAAATTATTTTACTGCTATTGTTAAATAATTGTCATCATTACCATTGCATTAATAATATAATCTGGAGTTTATATTGCATTCAGGGGTTAAACAGTGTCTCTTTCAGAAAGACTGAGTTGCAGGCTGACAGGAAGTTGTATGCAGAAGTGGAAGTTATTTTGAGCCGCAGGCTAAGACGAGGCTTTAACAATGTAACAGATAGCTTTAAGAAGGCCTTAAGCAGTTATGACTATTTTATACACAATGCATATCTGTGCTTATTAAAGAGTTGGAGCTCGGTCAATTAATTGGGGGTCGGAAGCTTTGTTCGGCGCGATGTTCGGACAATCTATTGTGCAAGTGACTTGGAGCCATAGAAGGAATTGCAATACATGCTTACAAAACACTTATATATCAGATCATTTTATATTAAGGTTTTAGTAGAGGTTCTTGGTTAAAACATTTATTTAGTAGAAGACAGACACATAGTCTCAGTGAGCCTCTGTCCTGGTGAAAGGTCAGAAGTGCAACAGGTGAATTGAGAAAGAGCATGTGAGGTCGTGACACACACACATGAGTTAGATTTATTTAGAGGAGAGAGAGGTTACTCATGTCTGGCTGTAACTGCAAAAGTGTCTCGGTAAAAGAGGAACAAGACAAGAACTGAAAGGTAGACAGGAAGGGCCAGCCATGAAAATAGAAGATGATCTTCTGGGGTAAAAGCCAGAAGATCATCTTGTATAAATCTATGTATAAAATGTATCTGTGACGCATGAAGGGGCGTCAGTAAATCAAACCCTGATGCTATAAAATATCTGTTCATGCTTTGATTAAGTCGAAGACTACTTGCTGTCTGCATACAGAGTATCTTCCCACACGTGTGTTCATTAAAATCATTGTTTGACCAAGACCTTCTGGACCAAGAGTGGTTTGTACTCTCCCTCCTCAATTGTGAACCTTAACATTTGGGGGCTTCGTCCGGTGGTTGAGGAGGGAGGATTGGAGGTGTAGACGGTGATGTATGGTCCGTTGTGGTCAGACAGGCAGGCGTGACCCGGCAACCAAACTGAGGGGACAGGCGCCTTTAAAAAGAGGTAGGCACAGGCCTGTTGATTTTATCCGAAGTGTGCTGAATTGGATGATAAAATTAAATGTCTATTCAGTAAAAGTTGCCGGTAAATGTCTGCTTTGATTTTGATGAGAATCTCATGACAGTACTGAGGATTTAAAAGCAGTTGGACTGCTGGTAATGATTGAATGCGGTTGGACCGCTAAAAGGATTTAATACGGTTAGGACCGTGGTAAGCAGTTGGACTGCTCAATGATTTTAGTATCTTAGGGAATTTGGTTATTTTTTGGTTATAAGGTTGGACCTGCTTCAGTCTTACACTTTGTTGGGTGTTTTACTGTTGTTCCAAAGTATTATAAATTATCTTAGAACGGAACCGTGGGGGTTCTAGGAAGCGCAGTGCTCAGAGGTAACGCTTGCCAATGCCAAGGACGCTTAGGCATTGTCCTCGAAGAGGGATAGTCAGTTGGTCACTGTGGAGCTTGGGGCACTCCAGAATAACTAGGAGATAGAGTCTCCTTACCGTTTGGAACGGTAGTCTGCGCTTTTTTGGTCAGAAGAAGTTGGACTTCGGGCGTGTAACTTTAACCTAACACTTCGGGGTAAGCCTTGGCTGTGAAACGCCAAAAATAGAGCTTCAGGCAAAGTTTGGGTTGGTTGACGCTTTTAAATTGTGTTAGGGATTTTAGAGATGAGGCCAGAAACAGTTAAAGTCTTGATACTGGTTAATTGGTCGCAAAAAACTCAGGGAGTTTATCCGCTGGGCGGTTATTTTAAATTTGTCGAAATTGGGTAGGCGCTAAAGCTGACAGATCTGACAGTGGTTGTAAATATAAGACGTCGTTGTAATATAGAATAAGAAAATTTGGTGTGAGAGATCTCTGTGTGTCGAGTCAGTAATGCACTGACTGCCTGCTGCCATTTTTAGATGGAGAGTGTGTGTGCATGCAAATGAGGCAGCTGATGCAGAGCGCATGAGAGGACTATGCTTTCGGTTTTGTGTGATTATTCAGCCCTATAACTATTGTTTGCAAATGTGGATAAATGTCTGCGATTAAAATGCTGGCTTAGTAGATAATAACATTGTAAATATATGAATGGTGACAGCGTTTCAAAATAGAATATAAGAATTGTTTGTGTTTAAAACCAACGTTTAGGTAAGAAGATTTAAGGTGGATTTGAAGGCATAAACAAAAAATAAAAGGGTTACAGTCGGCAAGTGTTGTTAATTCATGAGCTGACTGGATGCAGAGTAAGTGGAGTGGTCATCCTGAGAGGATTGAATGATGCTCTAACTCTGTGGTCAAGTCAGACATAGGTTTTAAGCAACCATGAGCCACTAATAAGCGTGACAGATTAATGAGTATGTGTAAATTGAACTTGTTAAATAGCCTTAATAGAAGTAACTCAATGAACACGCAATAAAGTGGACTTTTTAGGGGTAGTTTACCATTGATACCATAAAAAGCAACTTAATTAGTAGTTCAATAACAAATTTTAAAGATAACCTTTGTTATTTGATAAGAGAGAGAAAAATTCAGGTTACATATAGTAAATAAATAAGGGAATGTTAATCTCTGCGTCATTCCACACTGAAATTTCAATTGTAGGGGATCATTTGGAGGTGAATTGTGTAGGACACGGGGAGACAGAAGAATCTCCCCATGAGTTTTCGGTGTGCATAGAAATTGAGGAGGCTGAACTGGAAGCCTGCCTGGGTCGTTGTTTTTGTTTATTTGAGGGTCTGCTGGAAATTTGTGAGAACGACCACCTTGATATGTGGGAGCCTTCTCGGGCAGCGATTTTTTGTTAAACATGTGGCAGGTTGTGCAAAATGGAGAAAGCTTTGACATGATGAATAAAGGTGTGAGAGGTATTTCTTTGGTGATGTAAAGTAGGAGGTTTTAAAGTTTGAAAGTGTTTTTAATTTGAGAGAGGCATGAGTGATGTTATAAGAGTTTGAGTTTCTTTTTCTTTCAGTTTAAAACACATAAGTACATACACTTGGTACACCTGTTTACTCTTTGACTTTATTAAAACAGACGGTGTATTTGAGTTTGAATTTCAGTAATTGTATGTTGATATGGTAATTTAGTTTTATGTTAGGTGAAGGAGATGTCCATCTCTGCGTCTTGCAGGATTGAAAGTGAAAGTTGAAGGTTGTGATGTGAATGCTGTGAGTACTCGATTTGAATGATTCTGTGTGAGGTGTACAAAATACTAAATAATAATAACACTATGAAAGTTGATAGTAGAGTGAGTGCAAGGTGGTGTGTGAACAGAGGAAGTCTGAGAGAGAAGTGTGTGCGTAGGCAAAATGCAGAGGGTGTGCGCGAAATAAGGGAGTATTGTTTTTACGTCAAGATTTAGTAGAACTAAAGTAGAACGTTACAAACAAACAGATAAATAGTAAAATGAAGAGAGAAAATAACTGACAATTACATTAATGAATAGAAAACACACATACACAAAGTGCCATATGTGAAATTATTCTAGGAAGGAGTCAGAAGTGAGATAGTTTAATATAAGATGCAATGAAGGAAGCAGCTTACACTCCTCTAATTTCCAGAGCCAGTGTGTTCCCTCCCCTGCCCACTTGGGCCCCGTATCAGGCGAGTATGGAAGGCTGGATAGCCCATGACGGGTAAGATCCCACCTCGAAACCCTGGGACAACCTAAGGCAGGCACAGTCACGATTACTCGGCTTCAGTAAGAAGACGGGACCTGACGGGTAAAGCCGCTGGGCTGAGGCAGAGGGGGTAAGTGGCAAGTGGAGCCCTACCTTCTGGCTGAGGACAAGGAATGCTGCTATTTAAGGTAGGAAATCAGAATTTGGGTTAGCAGATTTGGGAAAGACAACTGACGGCTTGAGTGGAGAGTTGTGCAGGAGTCTGACACACTGCAAAAGCAACATATGCAAATTCACACACACAAACAGAAAATGCATTAACCTTATAAAGACAAGACAAGCTCATGGAGTTTAATGCATAGACACTGATTAAACCTGGCTAAGAACACAAACATATGCAATGAAGAACAGCTTGCTATTTTGTATGAATGATACAATGGTGTGAATGTTTAATAAAATACATTTGAGTTTGTAATTGAGGAATAGAAGAAGCCATATGACAAAGGGAGTGAGTTATGAAAACAAAAAGTGATTAAAGTAGTTTTAAAAAAAAAGAGTGACTTAGGAGTGCTCTCGTACTGAGTGATCAACACTAGTGATCACTGTTGAAAGAAATAAAATGATTTAATGAGTTGGTGATGTTTAAACATATGTTTCTGTTGTTACAGCAACTCATTGAGAGATGACTCAGTATGCAAATTAGTTGGAGTGAGTGGTGACGTAGGAGCTTCCTGTGTGTGTGTGACTGAGGAAGTGACTTTCAGAAGAGGAAGCATGGCAGACGAGAAGTGCAGATTGGGGTAGGGAATTTATAGTTTAGTGATTATATGATGTCGTAAGGGGTCTTATGCTGAATTTAAGAGCATAAGGGGGTGATTTTTGTTTGCAAATTGTGTGGTTTTAATGAGACTTTCGGTGTATTGAGGAGGTGAAATTATGTGGTGGCAAAACTTTTGTGTGTTTAAGGTTGTTGAGGTTGTTGTGGTGATGGGTTGATTTTGTCAGTTAGGTTTGGGTTGTTGTTTTTGTTTTTAATAGAGGGAGTTTTAGGAAACATGGACATGTCTAAAAAATTGGGCCCATTATTTTGTAACAGTGCACTTAAAGAAAACCTGTCAGGTGATTTTGTTTTGTTTTTATGAGCTAACAATCAGCTCTATTTTTTCATTTCTGTTCTAAGCAGGCCTGAAACAGTGAATAACGGCGCTGAAAATTCTCGGGAGGAGCAAATATAAGGTGGGCTTTCCAGATTATAATTGGCTGAGGAGAAAGCTACCTGGGGACTATTCAGGACGTAAGTCCCTGTAAAAAGGATTTTATGCGAGTCAATCCAGTCCAAAAGCATAAAGAAATATTTTCCTATGGAAAATAAAAAATGACTGAGCTCATTTTGCTGAGGGTGGAGAATCTGACGCGGGAAGCTCCACTATTAGCAAGAATATGGAGTGAATGTGTGAGTGAATGTGAGGATGAATAAATGTGGACAAACAATTTGTTTTTACTAGAGAAAATTTCTGTTTTGTTTTATTAAGTGGGGTTAGATTATGGGATTATAGTATATTGTTGGGAGAATGCCAAATGCTAAAGGGGAAATATTTTTTGATGTAACTCAGTTATCATTAATTGAAGAAACACATGACTGATAACTGTTCTGTTTTAAGTTTATTTTTATGACATAGATTGGATCATGAGTGGGGAAACTGAGCATTTTTAAGTTTTGTATAGTATCTTGACACATGAAATGTATCAAGATAAAGGGGGGTTTAGGGTTTAATAATTTAATTGTTTAATAATTTAGGATCATTTCAGGACCTTTTGGGTTTTTGATCATTTGGATATGGTAAAACTGAAACTGTTATTTTTAAGTTAAGGTTAAAGACAGGAGGAGAGAGAGCACGGGGAGAACACAGACATAACAGGCTGGGGGAAATATGGAATAAACACAAAGAGAGACGAGAGCTCATAAAAACACAGAGGGGCACAAGGGGGTAAGAGTCACAAAGGGAAAAAACACTTAGGGAACACCACAACAGGACACCTCAGAAAACCTGGCCTAAATAAGGAGCGAAAATACAAGGAACCAAGAATACTGGGCCAACATGGCCCAGGACCATGACAGAACTGAATCCTGTTTAGAAGATACAATGCCGGTTTTTCAAAGCCGTGAATAAATATTAGAGGGAAAATTAGTGAGGGTTGAAGGAGTAGAACAGCTTTGATTTCTTTTTGATTTCTAGAAGTAGTGGTTATAATGTAGGCTTACACATACAGATATTACATAGGAGGTATTTTTAGGATAAAGGGGAGAGCTTATAAATAGAAATGATTTTTATACATATTGCATTTTTGACATGAGTTATTGAAGTTATTGAAGGACTGCACACGCACACAGAGTTAAGAAACACACATGACAGTATTGATTCCAGGCAAAAGGCCCTAAATTCATTTAGCTTTTAACTGAACTTAAAGAAGGACCAAAGAGGAAGGAAAGCATATATTTTGGTTAAATCTGATAAACTAGAATTAGAAGGTATTGTTACATTAAAAGGAGCAAAATGAAATAAAAAGGCTATACCAAAATGGGTTATAACATAGGAAATGTGAGGTTAAAATGAAGTTAACACATAGGAGTTGTTTTTAGGCAGCATTTAGCTATGATGAAATTTATGCAGGAGTAATTGCTTATATGCTTAAACTTAATTGATTAAAGTGGTTGTTTTCTTTTGGATCTTTTAGAGTAGAGGAACTTGCAGCAGCGACAATTTGTGCACAGGATGTTGATGATCAGATAAGGGAAAATAGAGCGAGCAACTGGACGTGAAAGCAGGGCTTAAAGAGTTTTAAAGTGATGAGGAACGTTGAAGAATATACATAAATACAAGTCAATAAGTTAAGAGCATAATTAGGATCATGCTTTTGATTAAAGAGTCCCAAAAAGGATAAGTTAGGGAGATGCAAGAAAAGGTGTTTTGTTTCCTTTGCAGAAGATCTCAGCGACCACAGGAGGGGCGAGGATCCTGGAGATCTCGAGGCCTGCTAAACCACCAGAGAGGGTCTGAGCGAGGACACAATGTATTGCGACCTCTGGTGTTCCAGAGGTCGAGAGAGGGAGTGTGGAGCAGGGAAATTATTTTACTGCTATTGTTAAATAATTGTCATCATTACCATTGCATTAATAATATAATCTGGAGTTTATATTGCATTCAGGGGTTAAACAGTGTCTCTTTCAGAAAGACTGAGTTGCAGGCTGACAGGAAGTTGTATGCAGAAGTGGAAGTTATTTTGAGCCGCAGGCTAAGACGAGGCTTTAACAATGTAACAGATAGCTTTAAGAAGGCCTTAAGCAGTTATGACTATTTTATACACAATGCATATCTGTGCTTATTAAAGAGTTGGAGCTCGGTCAATTAATTGGGGGTCGGAAGCTTTGTTCGGCGCGATGTTCGGACAATCTATTGTGCAAGTGACTTGGAGCCATAGAAGGAATTGCAATACATGCTTACAAAACACTTATATATCAGATCATTTTATATTAAGGTTTAAGTAGAGGTTCTTGGTTAAAACATTTATTTAGTAGAAGACAGACACATAGTCTCAGTGAGCCTCTGTCCTGGTGAAAGGTCAGAAGTGCAACAGGTGAATTGAGAAAGAGCATGTGAGGTCGTGACACACACACATGAGTTAGATTTATTTAGAGGAGAGAGAGGTTACTCATGTCTGGCTGTAACTGCAAAAGTGTCTCGGTAAAAGAGGAACAAGACAAGAACTGAAAGGTAGACAGGAAGGGCCAGCCATGAAAATAGAAGATGATCTTCTGGGGTAAAAGCCAGAAGATCATCTTGTATAAATCTATGTATAAAATGTATCTGTGACGCATGAAGGGGCGTCAGTAAATCAAACCCTGATGCTATAAAATATCTGTTCATGCTTTGATTAAGTCGAAGACTACTTGCTGTCTGCATACAGAGTATCTTCCCACACGTGTGTTCATTAAAATCATTGTTTGACCAAGACCTTCTGGACCAAGAGTGGTTTGTACTCTCCCTCCTCAATTGTGAACCTTAACACTACATATCTTTGCACTGAATGTATTTATGATGACCACCTGCCTAATTTAATTGAATTCAGTTTTATTTATGTAGCACCAAATCATAACAACAGTCACCTCAAGGTGCCTAATATTGTAAGATAAAGATCCTACATTATTACAATATTGTAATTACCATATAGCATTCATATAGAGAGGCTGTAATTCTAATTCTAAAGTAAATATGAGTTTACAACGTCATTCCTGTTTACGACAATAACAGATTTGTCAGTAACAACATTTGTCATTACAGTGGTGTGAAAAAGTGTTCGCCCCCTTCCTGATTTCCTGTTTTATTTTTATGTTCGTCAAACTTAAATGTTTCAGAACATCGAACAAATTTAAGATGACGATAACACACGAAATCACAAAATGCAGTTTCTAAATCAAGGTGAAAAACCACCACCAACAAAAAAACACATGGTCCTGTGTGAAAAAGTGCTACATTTTCTCAATCAAAAAAATCCCTTAAATATGAGCTGCCTGACAAAGTGGAGTAGACGAAAAGATCGTCAAAAGCCAGACATCATGCCACAATCCAGGGAAATGCATGAACAAATCAGAAACAAAGTATTTGAGATCTCTGAGTCTGGAAAAGGCTATAAAGCCATTTCTAAAATTATGGAACCGCAGTGAGAGCCATTATCTACAAATGGTGAAAACATGAAACAGTGGTGAACCATCCCATTACTGTGAGAGCACAGGCACGACTCATCCAAGACGACACAAAAGACCCCAGAACAACATCCAAAGAACTACAGGCCTCTCTTGCCTCAGCTAATGTCAGTGTTCATGACTTGGCAAAAATGGTTCCAAGACGAAAACCACGTTTATTAAAAGAGACATAAAGGCTCATGATTATGCTCCCCAAGACTTCTGGGAAAATACTCTGAGGACTGATGAGACAAAAGTAGAACTTTTTGGCAGGTTTGTGTGCCGTTATGTCTGGTGTGAAAATTAAAGTGCATTTTAGAAAATGAATTTCATACAAACAGTAAAATGTGGTGGCGTTAGTGTGATGTTCTTGAGCCGTTTTACTGCCTCAAGACCTGGAAGACTTGCTATGGTAAATTCAACCATGAATTCTGCAGTCTACCAAAACATCCTGAAGGAGAATTTCTGGCCATCTGTTCGTACCTCAAGCTGAAGTGCACTTGGGTTTTGCAGCAGGACAATGATCCAAAACACAACAGCAAGTCCATCTCTGAATGGAATTAGAAAAACAAAATGAAGATGTGCAGTAAAGTGCATTTTTCTTCTGTGTTCAATCAGACATTTTCTAATAGTTATAAACAGAACAAAAACAAACAGAACAAAAACAGATACAGTGAGCGACTAGGCTTCACTTAGATCTCTCAATCACAATGAATAATGTTTCTGTAATAACAATGTTTTTTCTTTCAGGTTTCAATGAAACAGTCAGTCACAGGTTTGTTCTCTTTTTCCTCAGTTTGTTGTGTTACTGCATCATTTGCCTCGTCAATGTTTCTCTCATTGTGATCATCATCTTGGACAGCAACCTCCATGAATCAATGTATATTCTGCTCTGTGTCTTTTGCATCAATGCACTTTATGGAACAGCAGGTTTCTTTCCCAAATTTCTCTGGGATCTCCTCTCTGATGTTCATCTCATCTCATATTACGGTTGCCTTATTCAGACTCAGGTGATTTATTCTTTTGTCTGCGGCGAACTGTCGATTCTTGCACTCATGGCATATGACAGATATGTGGCCATATGTCAGCCACTGAAGTACCACTATATCATGACAAAGCAAAGAGTCATAAGGTTTGCATGTTTTTTGTGGTTCACAACTTTCTGCATTGTGGCTGTGAATGCCTTTCTAACATCCAGACTGAAGTTATGCAGCCCGTATATTTCCACACTCTTCTGTGTGAACTGGATTATTGTTCAACTCGCTTGTTTTCCAGCACAAACTATAGTTAATGGAATATTTGCAAATATTACAATAATTATTTATTTGCTTCATGGTGTTTTTATAGTTTGGTCCTATATGTATATCATTCAAACATGTGTAAAGTCTATAGAAAACAGGGCAAAGTTCATGCAAACATGTATCCCACATCTCATCTCATTATTTACTTTTGTTGTGGCAGTACTTACTGATGTTATAAGTATGCGACTGGGTTCGAAAGAGTTGCCTCGGACCCTTCAAAACTTTGTAGCATTAGAGTTTCTTGTCATTCCTCCTATTATGAATCCTCTGATTTACGGTTTCAAACTGACCAAAATTCGAAAAAAAATTGTATAGTGTTGTTATTTTAAAAAGAACTAATTTTTGTTTTATTCGATCAGAAAATAGTTTCACACACAGCTAAGTGTCACACCCATTGTTTGACATCCATTTTTTAAAATAAGTCCAAAAAAATGTTTAATTTTTACTGAAATTTGTGTTTTATTTGGAGTTGTCTGAAAACATGTCTATTGATGTGAGCGGATATGACGTTTTATTATTTATCTGCATTTCCCAGATGATTTACATTTTGTATATGTCTTTGCACTAAATGTATTTTTGATGGTCACCTGCCTAATTACCAAAAAAACACTGATATGTAGAAAGGCTGTAAATTTCACTCTCTTTCTTCTCATTACCGTTCAAGGAAATAACAGGCACCGTGGAGACTGCACATGTGAAAAGGATTAAAAGACAAACTGTTTTAGATGTGGCAGCACTATCAGAGTGTCAATCTATTTTGATATTATGCTGTCTTATAAATCTGATCCACAACCACATGGATGTGAAGCAGTTTTAGTAGTTTTCTCAGTTTTATCCTCTTTTTCTTTAACACTTATTGAAACAGTCAGAGGTTTTAGCAACTGGACCAGTTTTAGAATTTCTGCTTAATCAAACATGAAAGTCTGTTTTTACTTAACACTTGTACAATTAAATGGCTTTTCCATTGTTTGAAGGATTGAAAGTTGAAGCTGAACATTTACAGTGCAAATCAGTTTTTCTACATGACAAAATTTAGAAATCTGTTAAATAGTAAGAAATAAATGTGTAAAATTTGCAAAAAAAAAAATTTCTGGTAGCTCATTTCCCAGCAGCAGGTGAGTCCAAGAAGCTCCACATCCCACACACAAACTACCCTCACCAGCCTCCCCCACAGGTGTGTTCTCTCCCTGCTGTTCTTGTCCCATATGTGAAACTCCTTAAGTTCGCTGATGACACCACCATCATTGGTCTGATCCTTAAGTCAGATTTTTCTGATGCTTAACAATACAGTAGCTACTGTGGTTCCCTTCAGATTCCTAGGATCCACCTTTCCACACGATCTGAAGTGATCCTTGCATATAAACTCTTTCCAGAAGAAGGCCCTAAGTTGCCTCAGGAACTACAACCTGCCACAGGAGCTGCTGGTCATCTTCCATATTGCTATCATGTAGTCTGTTCTGTGGACATCAGTCACTGGGCCAGACTGCAACAGGCAATCAGATCTGCAGAGCTGATCATCAGTGCTGATCTTGCCTCCATCCAGGACCTGTAGAGGTCCAGTGTTAGGAAATCTCTGCAGACCGCTCACGTCCCGGACACGAACTGTTCAAACTGCTGCATTCAGGAGGCTCTGCCGCTGTTTAGTAAAACAAGCCACGCAAAGACAGTTTCTTCAAGCAGGCTGTTACTCTGAACACTGTGATATAACCCACTGTTACATCCCTCAGGCCATATGCACATTGCACAGCTCAGTTTCGCACTTATAGTTAGTATAGTTTTCTAAGGCTTTCTGTAACTTGTTTTTTCTTACTTTGCTGGGCCAAATTTGGCTCCTGGGCCTTGTTGACACCTCTAGTGTAATTAGTTAGAAAGTTGGAATATTTCGTGTATATCTAAGATTACTTCCATTTCCAAGATTTTTGCACTAAATGTATTTTTGAAGGTCAAAATAAATGTAAACCCACAACTGTCCTGTCTTCTCATTACACTTGGCAAGTCTGGTTAGTTGAAAGGGTTTTTTTTTTTATATTTTACCTGTTCGGGTTCATTTGCAGTGTCCAGTGTGCAAAAAAAGAAAAAAACATTAATTAAATGTGTTAAACCAAAAGCAATGAGTCTGTTTTAAAATGTAAGGAGTGAAAAAGACAGATATTTGCGTTAAAATGTAGGGAAGAAAAGTAAAAAGATGTAGATACCTGTAAATTCTAGAGTAGCAAAGTATTTCTGCTTTATTAGTTCCAACCTCTTTTCTGTGCTGTGCCTTTGTTACACTGTAAAAAAAAAATTGTAATATAAAATATTTTACTGTGTATTTTACAGTTTTGTACTGTTTTTCCAGAATATCATTAAATTCACATAAATAGACTGTGATTTTACATTTCAAATGTAAATTAACGTAAAATCACTGTAAATGTAATAAAACATAATTTTCTTACATGAGCATATTTAGATTGTTAAAATACATTCACAAATGTATCATAATTTCATAAATATCTGTCCATTATTTGAAAGATTGAACTGTTAAATTCAAATGTAATGCTATGGAAAATATATAAAATGATTCTTATAAACTTTTTTTTACATCAAATGACAATTATTATTATTGTTGTTTAGGGCGATCGTGGCTCAAGAGTTGGCAATTCGCCTTGTATTCAGAAGGTTGCCGGTTCGAGCCCTGGCTCGGACACTCTCGGTCTTTGTGTCCTTGGACAAGACACTTCACCCAGTGGCGGTCCTAGCCTGTTTGGCGCCCCGGGTGAACACTCCCTCTGGCGCCCCACACACATAAAACATATTAAGGATTATACATTAACATGCATTGAATGCAAACAGCTACCAAACAGCCATCATAATTTGTCATACAATGAGAACAGGACAAATTGAAAATGACTAATTAACATTAAAATCTGTAACATAATGTACTGTTTGGAGTTTAGTCTGTTACTGTTACTATTTTTACCATTTCTTTTTGGAGCAACTGTAATCCACATTATTTCCTTAGGGATTAATAAACTATTCTGATTCTGACTCTGATTGTTTCAGGATGACCTGCCATTATCCAATCACACATCTGCTTACCTGTATCTTTTGCTCGTTTCTCCTCCTCTTCTTTTCTCTTTTTTCTAAACTGAGCACCTGATGGCTTTGAACTTTTCTTGTCCATCTTCCACTGGTTTTCATTTTGCACTCCAGTATGAACACAAACCCCTCAACCCGAGGATCACCACAACATAACCTAATAGACCTACACCTTAGTTCACAGATTCACTTTGTCCACAGTTTATTTCTGGGATTTCACACAACCCAGGATTCAAATCATGAATACATAATGGGCTTGGATTTACATCATTATGAATGAAATGTGCTCTATTTGGAAGCAGCTGGTCCTCTCCCCTTTTGACGGGCTGTGTGTGAGACTTTAAATCATCAAACTGTAAATTATAAATTTAAATTGTTATTGATATTTACTCCCAGCAAATAGGCGACAGAAAAGCGATCAGTGCCTATGCCATTCCCAATATGCGCTGGCTGATGTCGGGGCAGCATGAGTACGAGCAATTTTTTATTTTTATTTTTTTTGCCGATGCCCGTGATGCCGCCCCCCACCACGTCGCCCGTATCAAAAACCGCTACTGACTTCACCTACCACCTACTGGTGTTGGCCAGAGGGGCCGATGGCGCGATATGGCAGCCTCGCTTCTGTCAGTCTGCCCCAGGGCAGCTGTGGCTACAACTGTAGCTGCCTCCACCAGTGTGTGAATGTGAGAGTGAATGAATAGTGGAATTGTAAAGCGCTTTGAGGGTCTCGAAAAGCACTATATAAATGCAATCCATCATTATTATTATTTAAACCAACTGTTAACTGTATATTTCTGTACATTTAAGTATTATTATTCATATTGCCGCATTCATTGACGTTGTTTATAGGTAATTTCATTGTTTACTCACATTAAAATGTTCCTAATTTAATGTTTAAAAGCACTTGAAAAAGGCAAAATCACATGTAAAATTAGGGCAACAAACTGTAGTGTCATTACTGAAAAAAAAAACGTATTTTTATGAGAAAGTTATTTTCTGTTATTTTATGGGATTAATTTGGTGCCCCAGCTGCTGGAATATTACTGTTTTTTTTAGGATTGTTTTTTTACAGTGTAGTTTTTGTGGGTTTCCATAAGTCATTTTTTTCTTATTCTAAACAAAGAACTCCATATTTTTTCTGTATTACCTTGAAGTAAGCCGTATGCACCGTGAACTGTTTTCTTCAGTGATTACTTCACTGATTTCTGTTTTTCTTTTGAAATATTGCCAGTCATCAAGACTTGGAACAACCTTGTCCATCTGATTATTTACAGTAATGTCGCTTTTCTTTTTTTCTACCTAATTAAATGTTAACCTTTGCTGGTTTGTCATACCTCCCATTTACAGCTTCAAACTGACATTTGAAATAATATTTGTTGTGGTGTTACATTTGAAACAAATGACATTTTTATGAATTTCTAAAGACTTGATAGTCATATTAATCTTGTTCATTACAGTTACCATCAAACCTTTACTTGCCTTAAGAAAAATGTAATAGAAAGTGAGCATAAAATGATTGAATTTACTGTTTTACTTTATAACTTATCAAAAAGGAAAAGGAAAAGAAGACCTTTCTCTTCCTGGAAAAACAAGTTGATTCCAAAGAGCTCCATTTTGGTTTCCTCTGTCCACAGCACTTTCTCCTAAGCCTTCTCAAAGTCATTTAGGTGTTCACTGGCAAACTTAAAACAGCCCTGTACATGTGGTTTATGCAAGATTTCAGTCTGCTATGGCAGTGGTTGTGGCTGTGGTTTCAACTCATTTCGGGTCATCAACATCCTCCTGTGGAGTTTTAGGCTGATCCACCACCTTTGTTATGATCATCCTCACCCCATGAGGTAAGATCTTGCATGGGGCAATTGATGGTCATTTTATATTTCTTCCATTTAAGAAAAATAGCACCAACAGTTGTTACCTTCACATTAAGCTTCTTCTTGATGGTGTGGTTGCCTAATCCAACCATGTGCAGGTCTACAGTCTTGTCTCTAATGTAATTTCACAGCTCTTTGGTCTTTGACATAGTGGTGAGAACAGTGGCGGTCCTAGCCTGTTTGGCGCCCTGGGTGAACACTGGTATATTTATTTTCTTACTCTTCTTATATTTATTGTTTGTTTACTTGCACTGCTGTAACTGGAGCCTTGTCGTCTTGTCTCTCTATATACTGCACTGTATGTAGCGGAGATGACAATAAAGTTTACTTTGACTTCAGCAGCGAGCAGGCGCACCGAGGGCTCTCACGCTCACTTTTCGGGTATAGAATTTCGAAAAAACATCGGTGCAAATTATAAGTCTGTATCATGATGTCTGGTGTTTTTGTGTTTGTTGTGTTTGTTTTTATTTTGTTTTATTTTGCGAGTTGGTTATTAGATGCCGCCCCGCCCTCTCCTCCCTGTGCAGCAAGCAGCAGGCGCACCTCGCAAACGGAGGGCGCCCTTACTCCCAGCAAATGGGCGATAGAAAACCGATCGATGCCTATGCCATTCACAATATGCGCTGGCATGACGTCGGGGCAGCATGAGTACGAGCATTTTTTTTTTTTTTTGCCGATGCCCGTGATGCCGCCCCCCACCACGATGCCGCCCCGGGCAAACGCCTGTGTCGCCCGTATCTAAAACCGCTACTGGGTGAGAAATCCAAATAGGAGAAATTGATTCTGTGGACTGGTATGCTTTATGTACATAATGAGTTGAGATCAGGAGTATCTGTAATTGATTGACTGATTGTAATCTGCAATGCCACACACAGCCAATCTGTGAGAGCTGGAGTTCTGTCTGGGTTGTTGGGGATCAAATACTTATTTCACTCAGTTACATGCAAATTAGTTTTTAACTTTTATGTAATGTGTTTTTCTTTTGTGTGGTTCATATTCTGTTTCTCTCCATAAAATAAAAGTATCATAAGAACACACTATCCATTTCTTTGTGAGCGAACTTATAAATTCAGAAGGAGATGTTTAGTATATGCAGCATATTAAATCCCCTGTGATTTTTTCCAGATCATTGGTTGACTGGTTTGAAATCCCAGCTCACATGTTGCTGTAGACAAAACTAGACAGAGAAGAGTGAAGAAAGGAGACCAGATGTGAGAGACTAGGCTTCACTTCTCTCAATCACAATGAATAATGTTTCTGTAATAACAATGTTTTTTCTTTCAGGTTTCAATGAAACAGTCAGTCACAGGTTTGTTCTCTTTTCCCTCAGTTTGTTGTGTTACTGCATCATTTGCCTGCTAAATGTTTCTCTCATTGTGATCATCATCTTGCACAGCAACCTCCATGAACCAATGTATATTCTGCTCTGTGTCTTTTGCATCAATGCACTTTATGGAACAGCAGGTTTCTACCCTAAATTTCTCTGGGATCTCCTCTCTGATGTTCATCTCATCTCATATTACGGTTGCCTTATTCAGAATCAGGTGATTTATTCTTCTGCCTGTGGTGAACTGTCGATTCCTGCACTCATGGCATATGACAGATATGTGGCCATATGTCAGCCACTGAAGTACCACTCTATCATGTCAAAGCAAAGAGTCATTAGGTTTGCATGGTTTTTGTGGTTCACAAATTTCTGCATTGTGGCTGTGAATACCTTTCTAACATCCAGACTGAAGTTATGCAGCCCGTATATTTCCAGACTCTTCTGTGTGAACTGGAGTATTGTTCAACTCGCTTGTTTTCCAGCACAAACTGCAATCAATGCTATATCTGCAAATATTACAATAAGTATTTATTTTCTTTACGGTGTTTTTATAGTTTGGTCCTATCTGTATATCATTCAAACATGTGTCAGGTCTATAGAAAACAGGGCAAAGTTCATGCAAACATGTGTCCCACATCTCGTCTCATTATTTACTTTTGCTGTGACAAAGCTTTTGGACATTATAAATATGCGACTGGGTTCGAAAGAGTTGCCTCAGACCCTTCAAAACTTTGCAGCAATAGAGTTTCTTGTCATTCCTCCAATTATGAATCCTCTGATTTATGGTTTCAAACTGACCAAAATTCGGAAAACAATTTGTAGTGTTGTTATTTTTAAAACTAAGTGACTTCTGTGTTATTTAGTAAGATAACAAATTTTTTGTAATCATGGACAGTTACAGATCAGATCCTTTTCTTATGTGCATTGAAAAAAGATATTAATGTAAGCAGTTCTGCAGCTTTAATCTCTATCTTCATATCTCAGGTCATTTCCATTTCCTACATATCTTTGCACTGAATGTATTTATGATGACCACCTGCCTAATTTAATTGAATTCAGTTTTATTTATGTAGCACCAAATCATAACAACAGTCACCTCAAGGTGCCTAATATTGTAAGAT
The DNA here is from genome assembly GCF_963969265.1 of Rhamphochromis sp. 'chilingali'. Classification (NCBI taxonomy): domain Eukaryota; kingdom Metazoa; phylum Chordata; class Actinopteri; order Cichliformes; family Cichlidae; genus Rhamphochromis; species Rhamphochromis sp. 'chilingali'. Next base: position 3,561,717 of record NC_137941.1, read on the forward strand.
AAAGATCCTACATTATTACAATATTGTAATTACCATATAGCATTCATATAGAGAGGCTGTAATTCTAATTCTAAAGTAAATATGAGTTTACAACGTCATTCCTGTTTACGACAATAACAGATTTGTCAGTAACAACATTTGTCATTACAGTGGTGTGAAAAAGTGTTCGCCCCCTTCCTGATTTCCTGTTTTATTTTTATGTTCGTCAAACTTAAATGTTTCAGAACATCGAACAAATTTAAGATGACGATAACACACGAAATCACAAAATGCAGTTTCTATATCAAGGTGAAAAACCACCACCAACAAAAAAACACATGGTCCTGTGTGAAAAAGTGCTACATTTTCTCAATCAAAAAAATCCCTTAAATATGAGCTGCCTGACAAAGTGGAGTAGACGAAAAGATCGTCAAAAGCAGACATCATGCCACAATCCAGGGAAATGCATGAACAAATCAGAAACAAAGTATTTGAGATCTCTGAGTCTGGAAAAGGCTATAAAGCCATTTCTAAAATTATGGAACCGCAGTGAGAGCTATTATCTACAAATGGTGAAAACATGAAACAGTGGTGAACCATCCCATTACTGTGAGAGCACAGGCACGACTCATCCAAGACGACACAAAAGACCCCAGAACAACATCCAAAGAACTACAGGCCTCTCTTGCCTCAGCTAATGTCAGTGTTCATGACTTGGCAAAAATGGTTCCAAGACGAAAACCACGTTTATTAAAAGAGACATAAAGGCTCATGATTATGCTCCCCAAGACTTCTGGGAAAATACTCTGAGGACTGATGAGACAAAAGTAGAACTTTTTGGCAGGTTTGTGTGCCGTTATGTCTGGTGTGAAAATTAAAGTGCATTTTAGAAAATGAATTTCATACAAACAGTAAAATGTGGTGGCGTTAGTGTGATGTTCTTGAGCCGTTTTACTGCCTCAAGACCTGGAAGACTTGCTATGGTAAATTCAACCATGAATTCTGCAGTCTACCAAAACATCCTGAAGGAGAATTTCTGGCCATCTGTTCGTACCTCAAGCTGAAGTGCACTTGGGTTTTGCAGCAGGACAATGATCCAAAACACAACAGCAAGTCCATCTCTGAATGGAATTAGAAAAACAAAATGAAGATGTGCAGTAAAGTGCATTTTTCTTCTGTGTTCAATCAGACATTTTCTAATAGTTATAAACAGAACAAATGTTTTTTCACTTCACTGCTTGATTCTTAACCCGCCTAACTGAAACATGATGAAATGTCATTGCATTATTTTTGAAACGTCTTCCGCAGTGCATGTGATCGCATTGTAACTTACTAATAAAAAGTTCTGCGTGTACTTTGGTGTATGTTTTATATAATTTTATTGCACATAAATCATAGTCATTTTATTTTACAATAACAGACTATCATATATCTCTTCTTTCTGATGTTGTTTCTAGTTATGGGAATAACTGTGTTACAAGTAGTGGCGTTACTTTTTTCAGTAACAAGTAATCTAACTAATTACTATTTCTATCGTTACAACGCCGTTACCATTACTAACAAGAAAATGCGGAGCGGTCGCGTTACTATTTTTCAACAAACAGACGCTTGAAGCTGTGTTCAGCTTACCGCATCTTATATCAGTTGCACAGAAGTAGCTGCCTATATAAGTAATCTGTGCGCTACAGCTTTAAGCAGCTGCGCGTGCTCCCTCGGACGGCAATCACTTTGTGCCCGACGATCACTTTTTGGCACAACACCTGGAGCTAGGGGGGCAAAACAATCGCATGAGTGCTGCTATTTGACTGAGGAAGAATAAAGTAGTCGTGGTAAGCCAATCACATGACCACTTAAAGACAAAGCAACAAGGTGATATATATACCAGTTTTTAAATTGTGTTGATAGGCCACGTAAAACCAGACTCATGATAAACAATATATACGCAGTGTTTTTCCTGAATACTTCCGTCACGTTTACTGTCTAAGGTAAAAAATGGTAAATGGTCTGCATTTGTATAGTGCTTTATTTAGTCCCTAAGGACCCCAAAGCACTTTACACTACATTCAGTCATTCACACACACATCACACTGGTGATGGCAGCTACATTGTAGCCACAGCTGCCCTGGGGTGCACTGACAGAGGCGAGGCTGCCGGACACTGGCGCCACTGGGCCCTCTGACCACCACCAGTAGGCAACCATGGGGTTAGTAGCTTGCCCAAGGAAATATTTGGCAAGATACTAGATACAAGATGCTTAGGAGTGATGGTGAGAGAGAGAGAGAGAGAGAGATAAAGACAGCAGAGAAAGAGAGAGAGCGAGTTTTGAGATGTGAGAGATTTGTGACGTTTAGGTGTTTGGAGTGTGTAGTTAATGTGTTGTCTTGTGTAGTTAGCAGAGATGGGTTACAGTATTACGGATTACAGTAACGCATTACTTGTAATGCGTTACTGTAATCCGATTACTTTTTTCAAGTAATGAGCAAAGTAAGGGATTACTATTGCAAAAAAGGTAATTAGATTACTGTTACTTTCCCGTAGGAACGCTGCGTTACTGCGTTACTAAAAACCGAGATTGTTTTGCAAGAGTGTCTCATGACAGTGACGTAAGCGAGTGTGACGTTCGTGACAACAGCTGTCTGCAGATCAACAATTGATTGATTGATTGATTGATTGATTGAATCTTTATTTTGAACATGTTGAAAAAGTATTAAAAAAAATAGAATTAAAAGAGACAAATGAACAAAGCAAACAAAAGGAAAACGAGCAACCACAACTCCAAATAACGTCCATGTTCAAAAAGGAGCAGGAAGAAGCATAAGCTTATTTAATCCCACCCCTTTTCCACTATCTAGTATCAATAGACTACAGAAATACAGTGGGGCAAAAAAGTATTTAGTCAGCCACCGATTGTGCAAGTTCCCCCACTTAAAATGATGACAGAGGTCAGTAATTTGCACCAGAGGTACACTTCAACTGTGAGAGACAGAATGTGAAAAAAAAAATCCATGAATTCACATGGTAGGATTTGTAAAGAATTTATTCGTAAATCAGGGTGGAAAATAAGTATTTGGTCACCTCAAACAAGGAAAATCTCTGGCTCTCACAGACCTGTAACGTCTTCTGTAAGAAGCTTTTCTGTCCCCCACTCGTTACCTGTATGAATGGCACCTGTTTGAACTCATCATCTGTATAAAAGACACCTGTCCACAGCCTCAAACAGTCAGACTCCAAACTCCACCATGGCCAAGACCAAAGAGCTTTCGAAGGACACCAGGAAAAGTATTGTAGACCTGCACCAGACTGGGAAGAGTGAATCTACAATAGGCAAGCAGCTTGGTGTGAAAAAATCAACTGTGGGAGCAATCATCAGAAAATGGAAGACATACAAGACCACTGATAATCTCCTTCGATCTGGGGCTCCACGCAAGATCTCATCCCGTGGGGTCAAAATGATCATGAGAACGGTGAGCAAAGATCCCAGAACCACACGGGGGGACCTGGTGAATGACCTGCAGAGAGCTGGGACCAAAGTAACAAAGGTCACCATCAGTAACACACTACAACGGCAGGGAATCAAATCCCGCAGTGCCAGACGTGTTCCGCTGCTGAAGCCAGTGCATGTCCAGGCCCGTCTGAAGTTTGCCAGAGAGCACATGGATGATACAGCAGAGGATTGGGAGAATGTCATGTGGTCAGATGAAACCAAAGTAGAACTTTTTGGTATAAACTCAACTCGTCGTGTTTGGAGGAAGAAGAATACTGAGTTGCATCCCAAGAACACCATACCTACTGTGAAGCATGGGGGTGGAAACATCATGCTATGGGGCTGTTTTTCTGCCAAGGGGACAGGACGACTGATCCGTGTTAAGGACAGAATGAATGGGGCCATGTATCGTGAGATTTTGAGCCAAAACCTCCTTCCATCAGTGAGAACTTTGAAGATGAAACGAGGCTGGGTCTTCCAACATGACAATGATCCAAAACACACCGCCCGGGCAACAAAGGAGTGGCTCCGTAAGAAGCATTTGAAAGTCCTGGAGTGGCCTAGCCAGTCTCCAGACCTCAACCCCATAGAAAATCTGTGGCGGGAGTTGAAAGTCCGTGTTGCTCGGCGACAGCCCCAAAACATCACTGCTCTCGAGAAGATCTGCATGGAGGAATGGGCCAAAATACCAGCTACTGTGTGTGCAAACCTGGTAAAGACCTATAGTAAACGTTTGACCTCTGTTATTGCCAACAAAGGTTATGTTACAAAGTATTGAGTTGTATTTTTGTTATTGACCAAATACTTATTTTCCACCCTGATTTATGAATAAATTCTTTACAAATCCTACCATGTGGATTCATGGATTTTTTTTTTTCACATTCTGTCTCTCACAGTTGAAGTGTACCTCTGGTGCAAATTACTGACCTCTGTCATCATTTTAAGTGGGGGAACTTGCACAATCAGTGGCTGACTAAATACTTTTTTGCCCCACTGTACCTCCTTGTAATTACATTATATGTTATGTGTAATTTTTTTTTTTTTTTTTTTTTTTTTATATATACACATATATGTTTCTATCTATCCATACCTACGTATATACACACATACGCACATATACACATTTTCAATAACCCCATTAACACCTGAAGGATACACAACCTACAATTTTATATATATTTTATATATATATATATATATATATATATATATATATATATATATATATATATATATATATATATATATATATATACACACACACAATGGATAATATATCGAGTGCAGAGAGAGTATGAGCGTGCAGCGTTTAAAGCGTGGAAGTACTGACCTTACTTTGAGTTTGATTCCATAAAAAGTGACAAAAACATTAATGTCCGCTGTTCACTGCATGGAAAGATCATAGTTCTCACATTTAAGTGCATTCATAACCTTGCATTTCTTATCTCTGTGATCTGCCTCATATCACCACAGTTTACCGCTCTCTCAGATCTTCATCTTGTTGTTCCTTCTGCTCGTCTTACCGCTATGGGGCACAGAGCTCTCAGTCGCTCTGCTCCTCGGCTCTGGAACTCACTTCCTTCAGCTTAAGAAATATAGATTCCCTTATTTAAATCACAACGCAAAACCTACTTGTTTAAACTGGCTTACTCGCTTTAATACAGATTTTACTTACTGTCAAATCTTGGGGGGGGGTTGTTTGTTTTTGTTGTTGTTGTTGTTTGTGGTTGTATTTTGCTGGGTTTTTTTTAATATTTTAATTTATTAGGATCTATTTTAATCTACTGTTTTATTTATGTCATTTTCTCTTTGTACGGTGACCTTGGGTTTTACAAAGGCGCCCTCAAATAAAATGTATTATTATTATTATTATTATTATTATTATTATTATTATTATTATTATTATTATTATTATTACCAGAGGACAGGAGTCCAGGAACAGAGCCAAGCCCTGACACATGAGGAGCTTGCGGGGGAGTATCCCAAATTTTTTAATTTTATTTAATTTTATTTAAATTTATTTATTTTTATTTAATGTTTTTTGTTTGTTTGTTTGTTTGTTTTTAAATTCTGGATTACATCAGAAATTTAACCAAGGTGTTGATAAGGCGCAAATAAAATGTAATAAACCTTTCCATCGGGGCACGCAGCCTCCAACTCTCCCCATCCTCACTGTTACAAAAGCACCTGTTTAAATAAGACTGTTATTTTCATTTAACACATTTTCACACGTGCACACACACAGGGCCCCCATAACAGTTGTCTTAAAAAGTGTCATTTTTGGTCAAATAAGGTGAACTTTTTGTCTTAACCTCAAACTATCACAAGTATCCATATTTTTCATGATCATATTTTTTGTGCATATGATTATTGATTACTAACAAGTTATGAAATATCATAATTTTATAATAGTCAGAAAAATTATGACTGACATGAACTTTTATCAGTTCCTGTATTACTTCCTAAGTCATAAATTATTTGATAAAGAGGCCATAAAACACTGGTTTGACATGAGGGGTATAACAGCCCTCCTTGTGGTTAATAACAGATAAATAGCACTCCCTGCTGGAAAACTGGATCAACATTTACTTGACATAATATTAAAATGTCTTCTTAGGTGTTTCATACATATAATGAAACACCTATGAAACAGAAATGTTTCATAGGTGTTTTTCATTCTTTCAAATGACTCATTGTTCCCTCCACAATTCACATGAACATTAACCAAAGGTTTGAAATAAAGCTGTTTTTATTCTTATTATTTATTTATTATGAAAACTTTTATTTTTTAAAATCTCCATCACTGTCTATAACTAGAAGTTTCAAGTAAAAACTACAGAAATGAATGTGGTTTGATATCAGCAGGATACCTTGCTGCTTGCTGTATCACACTCTTATTAGACCTCAAAACATCAACAGTAAGACTTACTTTTAAATGAATACCAATACTTATTGGATTTTTGGATGGGAACCTGGAGTTCTTAACTGCATAGTTCTTAAAGAAAATACAAAGAAAAATTGTTTTTATGGCTGTGTTCTGTAATTACTTTCTGTCAGTGATTCCTGGGATACTGTTTCGTTGTGTTAAAATCACAGCGACAGGATTAGAGAGCATATTTGGGCCGGGATTTGGAAGTTGCTGGACACGCTAACCTGTGAGACAAGAATTCACTTTTAAAATTATACAATCTATACATTATAGGTAAAACTACTGTTATAACATCTATGTAATATATTCAAGAAATTATGTCATTAGCATGTTTAGCACAGGGGGGACCACGAGGAACTGTCCTCTCCTCTTTCCTCTTCAGCCTCTAAACCAAAGACTTCAGCCACTGCACAGATACCTGCCATCTTCAGAAGTTTTCTGATGACTCTGCGGTGGTTGGATGCATCAGTGAGGATGATGAGACAGAGTACCAGGCTGTGGTTGACTCCCTTTGTCACGTGGAGTGAGCAGAATCATCTGCAGCTCAATGTGGCAAAGACCAAAGAATTGATTGTGCACTTTAGAAGGACCAGGAAACCTGTGACCCATGTTTCAATCCAGGGGGTTAATGTGAATATTGTGGAGCACTGGATTACACACAGATAATAAACTGGACTGAGTTAAAAACACCACTGCACTGTACAGGAAGGGCCAGAGTCATTTTTCTGACTATTTTCTGAGGCAGCTGAGGTCCTTCAACATCTGTCGGACAATGCTATCTGTTGTGGCCAGTCCCATCCTCTGTGCTGTTGCAGCAGGTTGAGGGTCACAGATGACAACAGACTCAATAAACCAATCCGCAAGGCCAGTAATGTTATGGGGACAGAGCTGGACTCTCTTAAGGTGGTGTCTGAGAGGTGGATGCTGTCCAGTATAATACCTCCCACCCACTCCATGACGTGCTGGCTAGTGACAGGAGGGCGCTCAATGAGAGACTGAGATTACAAAAATGATCTCTGATTGACACAAGTGGCTGTCATTACTGCTAACATGAATTATTATTTTTCTGAATCTACAAAATGCAAGTAATGAACATATTTCATCATGAAAGCATTTATTTAAATATTTTTAAAGTTGTTTTATTCAAATTTCTTGAGAACCTGCACATTTGTGTTGTTTTATGTTATGGTTGGTAAAGGAAACATATTAAATGTCCTATGATCTTCCAAAGCTGTGAGCTTTCATTCCAGATCATTGATTGGCTGGTTTGAAATCCCAGCTCACATGTTGCTGTTATCTGTACTAGATAAAGAAGTGAGGAGAACAGAGATTAGACACAATGAGGGACTGACCTACAATGAATAATGTTTCTGTAATAACAATGTTTTTTCTTTCAGGTTTCAATGAAACAATCAGTCACAGGTTTGTTCTCTTTTTCCTCAGTTTGTTGTGTTACTGCATCATTTGCCTCGTCAATGTTTCTCTCATTGTGATCATCATCTTGGACAGCAACCTCCATGAATCAATGTATATTCTGCTCTGTGTCTTTTGCATCAATGCACTTTATGGAACAGCAGGTTTCTTTCCCAAATTTCTCTGGGATCTCCTCTCTGATGTTCATCTCATCTCATATTACGGTTGCCTTATTCAGACTCAGGTGATTTATTCTTCTGCCTGTAGTGAACTGTCGATTCTTGCACTCATGGCATATGACAGATATGTGGCCATATGTCAGCCACTGAAGTACCACTCTATCATGTCAAAGCAAAGAGTCATTAGGTTTGCATGTCTTTTGTGGTCAACAACTTTCTGCATTATGGCTGTGAATACCTTTCTAACATTTAGATTGAAGTTATGCAGCCCGTATATTTCCAAACTCTTCTGTGTGAACTCGAGTATTGTTCAGCTCGCTTGTTTTCCAGCACAAACTATAGTTAATGGCATATTTGCAAATATTACAATAATTATTTATGCACTTCATGGTGTTTTTATAGTTTGGTCCTATATGTATATCATTCAAACATGTGTAAAGTCTATAGAAAACAGAGCAAAGTTCATGCAAACATGTGTCCCACATCTCGTATCATTACACACTTTTGTTTTAATAATGCTTCTCGATTCCACGAGTGCGCGATTTGGTTCAAAGTTTTTACCTCAAGTCCTTCAAAACTTTATAGCAATAGAGTTTCTTGTCATTCCTCCTGTCATGAATCCTCTCATGTACGGTTTCAAACTGACCAAAATTCAGAAAAAAGTTTTTATTGTTATTTTAAAAACTAAGTGATTTTTGTGTTATTTAGTAAGGAAACTCATAGTCTTATAATCATGCACAGTTAAAGATCATGTGCTTTGAAAAAGGTCTAAGAAAACTCCAATTTTGTGTTGTCTGAAATTTTTTTGTAATAGTCTAAGCAGATATAAATTAATATTTATCTGCATATCTCTTGTGGCTCCCATTTCAACACATGTATTTTTGATGTTCACTTGCCTAATTACTATATAGCATCTGTGTGTAGAAGGGCTGTAAATTCACACAAAATAAAAGTTTACAGCCTCTCTTCTCATTACAGTTTAAAATATTCAGTGACTAGTTACTGTAGAGACTGCACATGACAAAGACAAACATTTTTAAATGTGGCAGAGCTATCAGAGTGTCATTCTACTTTAATATTATACCATCTTATAAAAGTGATACACGGCCAGAAGAATGAAGCAGTTTTATCCACAGCTCTGAATGAGTTCCTGCAGGTTTGAAGGGACACTCCTGTACGACAGGAGAAGGATCATATTTCAGTTCAGTGTTTTCTTTCTTCTCTGAGTTTTTATCTTTTTTACATTTAACACTTATTGAACCATTAGAAGACTTTGTTTTTTCTCATATTGAAATCACCACTAAAAATGATACAACTAACTTGAAAATTGTTTGATGGATTGCAAGTTGTCTGAAAATTTTGACAATAGTTTAAACAGTTTGAAGGTTTTAATATTTTTCCACTAAATGTACTTTTGATGGTTAAAATAAATGTGAACCTACAGCTCTCTCTCAGCACTCTCAGACTGCTTAAACTCTTTTAGTTGTCACAAAACATGTTTTCTACAGAACCAGAACGATGGAGCACGATTCATCAGCGTTGTTTCCTACGGGTCGGGATGCAAACTGCTGTCTGGTTTCTTATATTTTTCACTTCATCATTGTTCACCTTAACTTTTTCACTTTTATCTCCATTTGCTGACACAATATTAGGTTTGTTACTGCTCTGTTGTCCACTCTTATCTCTGAATAAAACAATTACAATATTTAATGACTTTGTTTCAGAGTTGTCAAATAAATCGGTTTTATAACGAGACTTTTGTGAGTTATCAGATAAATAAAAGTATATTCCTGAGTCAATGACTATAATAGAGATAATTAAAGACACAGTTTATCCCTTAGAAGTAAATGTCTGCTAGAAAGATAAAGTGGACTATAACAGTAAATATATGCTTTTATTTTAAGCTTTTCAGGAAGTAAGTAATCTGGCTGATAGTGGGAATGTGACATGTTCCAGTTTGTCAGCATGATGTCTTCTGAGAAATGCTTGGGATTTTTAGACTCTTTACACCTAATCTGATGATGCTTTCATAAGGATTCATTGACTTAGGCAGTGAAGGATATTTCAACCAAGGTGTTACATGTTAGTGCACAGTTATTAACATTCATTTGAATTTTGATTGGAATCAGTTATAGAAATCAGCCGTGCAAATCATTTAATGCGGTCTGGTGCACACCGATGTATTTGACTGGAACTCATTTTTCTGGAAACAGTTCTGCCTTTGTGCCTTTTAAGATATTTTGACGTCTGAGGATTTAGTGTTACGTCACAGAGCCCACTTTAAGTTTATTTCAGTGGGAAGAAAATTATGGTGGACGGGATCGGTTGGCTGATGTTAGTGTTTCACACCTCTTTGTTCAGGCAAGGCAAGGCAAATTTATTTGTATAGCACAATTCAACAACAAGGTGATTCAAAGTGCTTTACAGAGACATTAGAAACAAAAACAAATAAAAAGCATGATTTAAAATGATTAAAACAAACAAACAAACTAACTAACTAAACACACACATTTCACACCTGTTCGCACGATCTGAACCCTTATCGTAAGGGGAGCTACCAGTCCTCCTGTGGACGAGCTACTTTCTATTTTAAATTCCCTGAATTTAAAATACTCTCTAGACCCAGTCTAGACCCAGCTGGGGAGCTACCCAGAGCTCTAAACCCACTTAACAAACAAACAAACAAACAAACAAACAAAACAGTATATAAAATCAAAACAGATAAAATCAGAAATAGATAAGATCAGTAGTTAGTGTAAGTTTTGAAATTTAAGCTTAAAAGTGTGGATTTGGTGCTTTATTCAAATGCAGCTGAGAATAGGTGAGTCTTCAACCTGGATTTAAATAAACTGAGTGTTTCAGCTGATCTGAGGCTTTCTGGGAGTTTGTTCCAGATATAAGGAGCATAAAAGCTGAATGCAGCTTCTCCGTGTCTGGTTCTGACTCTGGGAACTGATAAAAGACCGGATCCAGATGACCTGAGGGATCTGGAAGGTTCATACTGGGTCAGGAGGTCACTGATGTATTTTGGTCCTAAACCATTCAGAGCAGAATTATAGGTCATTATTATGTATAACTCCAAATGATCACTGAATATGCATATATTTACACATATTTACACTGACAGAGGTCATTCACTGGGTGAATCTATCTTGAAAGCGATCAGGTTTAAACTTAGCACAAAAAGAAAGGAAGTTTGTGTTTGGTTAATAATTTCTTTGTTGTAACAAGGCTACTTGACAATAAATCTTATTGCCAAGAAGCCTGTTTGGTCTCCCTTAAATGGTGCCACAGTTATAAGGAAAATGTATTTGTGGTTGAGCGGCAGAGCTGCGTATGTAGGTTGAAGAAAAAAAAATCACAAATCTTCTCTGCCAATGCCAAACAGCTTATTCTGCTATTGACTCTTGTTTGGTGTTGTTTAATGGACTGGATTATTGACACTGGGAATTCAACACTTTATTCATTTTACAAACATGGGCCTCAGCAGCATACACAGCTCATGCTGGTCACCAGCTCGGTCACGCACCGCTTTGTGATGGCATCACATTTTTCAACTCAAAGTAAAAAAAAACAAAACGTTTAAACCAGCCCAGAATGAAATTGTACTTAGTCTGTTTATTTTGAGCTGGGTGTTTATATGGAACATTTATATTCTATTTGAGCTTTTAACCTGATTAAAATCAGAATATTAGGGGCACATTACAGAGCCAGTGCAAATGTGAAGGATGAGTGAGTAAAATGAATCAACAGGCTGGTTCCTGCAGCATCAGCAGTACGTGTGGACATGCCCTTTGGGCAATATGTAAAACAACTGCACGCATGGGGCTGAAAACTGCTTTTCTTTCACTGGCCCCTTGGTCATTACACTCCACTCTCCTTTGTGAGTTTTTTCCTCCTTTTCAGAATCAGAATCAGAATCAGAATACTTTATTGATCCCTGGGGGAAATTATTTTTTTTGTTACAGTGCTCCATTATAAACCAACATAAACCAACATTAAGACAAGACAGACAATACGCTAACTAAGAATGTGTTTATATGCCCATTAACATGTACAGCCACCTCATAAGGTTTGCAGCCGGCACTTGGTTCACTTTATATTGTAAAGTAAAGACTCTACTATGTAACATGGATGTACTGTATGAGCAAGCACTTGGCAGCAGTGGCAGCAGAACTGAACAGTGAAGACAGAGACTCATTTCCATGTTCAACACTTTCTGTGCTCCAGTTAAGCAGCACTGCATCTGCTTTCAATACATTCATGTGAGCATCTTACCTCATCGTGCCATCGTTGTGTAACTCTGCGGTGCAGGTTGTTTGGAGTTTGGTGTTTTGTTTGTTTTGTGTTAAATTAGTGCTGTCATGCGGTTCAGGTGCTGTAAGCTACTTTTTTGCAGTTGCTGGAAGTTAGAGACACTCTTTACTCTCCCGAGACTCGGCCAGGAGTTAGATTAATACTTCTCATTAAAATAACATTTACCACAGCAAACGAGTTGTGTTTATCAAGAAATCAGGTTTTGTTTGTTAACTAAATTTGACTTAACTTTTATGAGCTTCTGTAAGCAATTTTTGCTACTTTCATTTTAAATTCAGAGTGCAAGATTATATTGCTTCTGGTTAGAAATCCATACTTTTTTTCTTTGAGGTGAATCATATTCACCATACTTCATTTTCTTCAGTGTGAGCTTTCTGATTTTTTTTTCAACCCCGTGAGGCGACTGTTGTTGTGATTTGGTGCTGTATAAATAAAGACGTTTGTAGATAAATTATTGCAAAAAAATCATCTGCAAATTGCTGAAGTGTGGGTATAATGCACAAAGTCTTATTGACTTTTACACTGAAACAGACTGCTCAAGACTTTTTCACAGGGACAAGTCTTGAGCCACCCATCATTTCTTTATATAATAATAATAATAATAATAATAATAATAATAATAATAATAATGATAATAATAATTAACTTTATTTATAAAGCAAACTAAAAAATCAAGGGTATACCAAGGTGCTTGACAAAATAAGATCGGAAAAATGAGATGGGAGGGAAAAGAGAAAAGGACCTGGCACGTATCAATTATAAAACCATGAAAATGGTTTAAAAAAAGAATTTGAAAACGCTCACAAAGAGCTTGTGAATATGGCAAGGGCATATCAGAACAGGGATTAACAACAGATTTAAGAATTTTAAATAGCACACGGGGGTTGTGACCATTAGCCACAATGGCTTTGGAAAGAAAAGATGCCTTAGCCATTCTAGCAGCAGTTTGAAAACTTGAGCGGCTGGTCCGTAACATATCATAAGAAACCTGAAGTTTATCTTTTTTCCACCTTCTCTCATCATGGCGACAAACACAGCGTAAAGCACGCATAATATCATTTAGCCAGCAATGAGAGTAGGTTCTAGAGCGCTTCATTTTGATGGGAGCAACAGAATCAAGAATAGAAGAACAAAAAGATAACAGAATATTAGCATAACCATCAACCAAGCAGAGAGAACAGTAGTTAGGTACAGCCAAATCAGGGGTAGATGAAAATAATGATAACAAAATATTAGCATAACCATCAGATAAGCGAACTGAGCAGCAGTCAGGAATCATAAATGCCAAATCCAAAAAAGACACAGCAAACTTTGACACAGCTTCAGAGCTGAGTACACGTAGTGGACGAGAAAGAGCTCCAGACTGAGATCCAGGGGCAGATAAACCAATATCAAAAGAAACTGGGAAATGGTCAGAAATCCCAGCGTCATTTATATTCTTAATACAGATATCCAGGCCATACGTAAAGACCAAGTCCAAAATATGGCCTTTAACGTGGGTTGGTTCATTTACCCACTAAAGGAGGTTAAAAGAGTCCATTAAAGCAAGAAAGTCTTTAGCAAGCAGGTCATCCGTACAACAGATGTGTATGTTAAAATCACCAAGAATAAGAACAGAGTCATATTTAAAAAGAACGGAACCCAGGAAGTTGGCAAAGTCCGAGATAAAACTTTTGTTATATTTGGGCGGTCGATAGACCAACACACACTGAGGGGTTGTGGAATCAGTCATCTCCAATAACTGAGCTTCAAAACTAGCAAAGTTAGGTGAGGAAAGTTGCCGAACATTATATACGTTTTTAAAAACCGAAGCTAAACCACCTCCCCTACCAGAAAGCCTCGGTGAACAAAAAAAGGCACAGTCCAAAGGAAGAAGTTCAGAGAAAGGGATGGGCTCACCAGGGCGAATCCAGGTTTCCGTAAGGAATAAACCATCAAGGCCGCTAGTAGAGAAGAAGTCATTTAAATACCAGCGACCTGACATTAAGCAGTGCCATCTGTGGCCAGGGTACTAAGTCACCTCTAGAAGCATGACGTAGAGTGCTTAGATTGCTTCAACAAACTCCCCGTCGGCGTGACATTATCCAAATCCGAGCAGGAAAGCGTGTAGCAGAACGGGCATAGGAGGCTTGAGGATCAACCGGGTAAATCCAGCAAGGAGAAAATGATGGAGTGTCCAGGTTAGCATGTACATGGTCCGTAATTCTGGCTCTGAGGAAGGCCCTGAGACTGACGCGACGGCCACTCCTTCTTCCCCGCTTCCTGTAGCATTTCTTGTGGAGATTAGAGAGTGGTAGGTAGGAGAAGCCGAAAGACGAATCCAGTTGTGGTAGATTAGCACTGCCCACACTCCAGCAGGGGTCAGCCCGAAATGAATGGAAAGAGCGAAGATTTAAAAGTGTTTGCCTGCCATATGTAATCAGTGCACAGCCACTAGATAAACATACAACAAGAAAAGTCCATAAGTGAAGATAAAGGGAAAGGGGAGGGTAAAAAACATCAAGACAGACACAACCGATATTGTGCAGTGTGTTGTCAAAAAAAAAAAATGTGGGAATTGCACATGTGGAGGACAAAAGAAGGCCTACTGTAGGTAGATGGGATACACCAGGGTAAAAACACAAGGCTGAAATGAATAAAGGAATGAAATGGAACAAAGGAAGTAAAATTAAATACAAGACACATGTTGGAAAAGACTACCAAAATAAAACAGGAAGTAACTGACAGAGACTTAAAAAGACACACAGAATGCTAGTCTAAAACAAGATTTAAATATTAGCAAAATATTGTGATAAAAAATAGATCAAAATATAAATGTAAAAACTCCTACAGAAAACCAGATTACAAAGGTATCAAGCACGAAAAAGAACCGCACAGAAATTACAATAATAAGAAACCCGAAGGATATAAATTTAGAACTAAGAACAAAGCTCATAAACTATAATCAAAAACTGGAACAAATAACTAAGACTCTAATTATTAAAGAATATACACAGAGAATCAATAATTAAGAGGCCTAAAGAACGATTCTAGAATACTACTTACAGAAATTACCGGAAAGCTGATTAAAAGAGTTCAAACTAAACTGAAGAAGAAAGGTGGACATAGCAAATATTGACTGTGAAGCTCATTAGAATTGCACAAACTCTGTGTATTTTTTTATACTTGTATGTTGTATTCCCATGCATGTTTGCACATGTTTCAATACAATGATGTAACTCTTTTCAGTAGCATAACATGTCTGACCATTTTGTAACACTTTCTTTTGGCTCTTCCTTATGTCTTGAAGAGGCTGTGCCTTCTCCAGCGTGATAATGTAAATATGAATGTGTTTTTTAATGGCTTGCTGGTATATTATAGCTGACATTGCTCGCTGGACCATGTTGTGGTACAAAACCCTATTACATGAAAGTACAAGCCAGCCCTAGTTCAGCTTCGCTTGATGTGTCTTTTAACGCAATTACTCTCACCTTAAGTTATTTATTGGAAGGATTATTTTTAAACTATTATTAAAACACTAGAATTTCTTTTTTTAAATGTACATTTAAAGTGGACATAAAAGTTGAAATTTTTCAGAGGATATCAGAAACATAACGCAGTAATTTAAAATAATGACGTCAGACAAATGAGCCCAACGACTGTGATTTCGACTCAGCTAAATGCACATTTCATTAATTTTCTTTTATTAATTTTAGAAAATAATAGGTATTCAGTATTATTGTTTATATATGACAACTTCATAAATCAAGAATTTATTAGATAAATAACAGGAATATTGTTTAATTTTCAATCATTTTTATTATTTATCTGTCTATTGTGTTATATTAGAGAGTGGGTACTGTTGTGTGTACAATGCTTGTGTGTACAATGGTTGAGGTCCAGTATAAAGTTATCTTGAATACTGAAACGTGCAAACTTATTCCAGTACAGTCCAAGAACAAAATATGAACTTGGATATTTGCATAACTGATTTGTTTTTAAGTGCTTTATTCACACTAGATTTCAAACTAAGTTACATATAAGATGTCAGTGGTCAATATAACAGATAACAAAAACAGTGTTTAAAAGTTTCGATATCTTTATTATTTATCTATGTATGGTTGTGGGTGGTGTGGTGTGATGTCTAAAACTGCTTGCATCTGACAGTGAATGAAATAAGTAGCTGCTGCACCAAGGTCCAGTATAAGGTAAATAATAATTATCGTGAATTTTGAAACTCTAGTCCAAGAATAAAAATAATATTTCAGATATTTGCATAACAGTATGCATAAAACACCCCTGTAGGAGCTTTGTGCAAACTAGATTTCAAACTAAATATCATGTTAAACGCTTTTAAAGTCAACAGTTACTGAGCGTTATGTCTTTGACCTCCTCGCTATGTGTGTGTGTGTTTTTTATATACGATGTTTATGAAAGATGGGTTCATTGCGGGCCTTTGTGTTTTATTTTGAAAATCCCGAGCGGAAGCTAATTACTGCTACGGTAACTTCACGGACGTCTGAGGGGGGTAGGACATCCCTGACCGACCTGCACCGACTCCGCACCGCTCAGCGGCAGTAATGCAGCGTTTCCTTCCCCAGCCGCGGCGAAACACGGAGCAGAAGAAGGAGGCCGACGGCAGGCTGTGAACACTGCGGTACATGCGACCGTACAGCCGCTCTCTTCAGCCTGTGCTCGTTTTTCTTCCACAGCGGCGACGACACGGAGGAAGACGAGGCATCTGCGTTTGGGGTTTGAAGTGGCGGACGAGATATAAACGTATCCTGAATTCACGGCTTCCCGTTGAGGCCATCAGTAAGTATCCGTTCTGTGTTATTTTGGGTCTGCAGTGGATGAAACATGCTAATGTGATTTGGGTTCCGGTTGTGTTTATATAATATTAGGCTGGTAATCCTCCGGAGCAGCGCAGACGTTAGGGCTCACCGGTCAGAATTACATGAATAATTAGCCAGGATATGTCGCTTTTAAATAAACGCGTAAGCCTTTTAAATTCACCTTGCTGTTACTGCTGTTATCAGCTTTACCCTGTCAGTGCCTGTGAAGGTCTGCTCAGGAGACTGCATCATGCACAATTAACAGTGATATCGTACTACAAAGCCTGTGCCTGCTGCAGCACGCTGGGCTGTTACGTTATGCAGGTGTGATTTTAGATTCGCTGCTGTCCACGAGAAAAACATGCAACACAATCCACTCACCGTGCACGGTGAAGCCGCCTCCTTTCAGGCTTGCTGTCTTGTAGAAGTCATTTATGTATAAAAGTGTTATAACTGTATCAGAGGCGGACTGTAATAAGGATTCAGGCCAAGAATTTGACTTGATCTCAGGCCACTCTGTTCACAAACCCCCGTGGACTGTTTGTTTTTTTCACACTAAACCTTTACTGTGCTCAAAATAATGCACTTTATACAGCGTGTCTGTTACTGCAAGTGAATTACTTCTAATACGACTGAAGGGATGTGGAGAGAAAGTGTGTAATCATAAGTTATCAGCAGCAATAATTAATCATGCTATTGCTGTTATTAACCTGATATTAAAAATGAATTTTTACATTTCATGACCTGCGTTTACAAGTGCCAGTTTAGTAGCTTTTTGTTTGCCTGCTTTATGTTTATGTGGGAGGAGAGGACCCAGCTTCCAAAAACAAAATGCCTCAATCCTCAAACATGTAGTTATACAAGGTCAACGACACAGAACAGTGAGCCGTTTGACCTTAAAGGTAGCTCATATATGCAAATTATCACCTTTAAAGTTCAGCAAAAGTGCACAAAAAATCTCCAAAACTGAAAAAAAGCTACAATAATGTAATTAAATTCATGTGAAAAAGAAGAAAACATGAAAAAGTTTCTGGGCATTTATTTATGGGACGCTCTCTAAAGATCCTGCCACAGCATTTCAATCAGGCTGAGGTCTGGGCTTTCTCAGACATAGATTTTCCTGATGTGTGAGGGATCGTTACAGTGTTTGATGCCTCAATTTTGGCAAAGCTTTATCTGTCGGATGTTTGACTCTAGAATACTTTGGTATACAGAGGAAGTTTTGGTCGATTCAGTGACGGCGAGGTGCCCAAGTTCTGCGGCAGCAGTGGCACAAATCATGACCCCTCCACCACCGTGCTTGGCAGTTGGTATGGGATGTGTGTTTATTACCAAACATGGTGCTGCGTATTATGGCCACACATCTCCACGTTGCTGTCATCTATCCAAAGGATGTGGTTTGTTTAGAAGCAACTTTGCAAACCTAAGCTGTCCTGCCATGCTTTTTTATAGAGATGAACTCTTTCTCCTGGCAACACTTATAAATCAGTTGTACCTGTTTAGTCTTTTTCTAACTGTACTGTTATGAACTTTAACATTTAACATATTAACTGAGGCCTGTAGAGTCTGTGATGTAGCTCTTGGGTTTTTTGCCCATCACTGCACCGTCTGAATTTGGGTTATATTTGCCTCTCCTAGAAAGATTGTGTCATTCTGATGACACACCTGAACACTCCACACCGGAAAACTGCCAAAACATTTGCTTTAAAGCTCACGTTTTTGACTGACCCATCCCCTCACTGCACCTTAAGCAGCATTTTTCTCTTTTTTGTCTCTTGTCCACCTGTCTTTTTCATCTTATTGCTCATTTAAGACCACTTAATTAGTATTGACAGAGAGGCAGTTAGACTTGTGATGTGCAGAGAGAGATGGCATCAGTGCATCGCACAGCCTGTATCTAGATAATACTGGAACATACATTCTTACGGGACAGAGCAAGTGTGAGGCGCCTTTCAGATTCAGTTATTCTACAAAAGTCAAGCTGCCTTGTACAGTCGGCCACTGAATTGTATAATTCCAAACAAAACTTGGTAACATGTTTCCAAAAATTGTGCATCTTGTTTTCACAAGTGAAAGAAGCCTTAGACGTCTTCACATGACATTGAGATTATGCCAGTAATACAGAGCTGTCTCAGTGTCTTTTTCAGGTAGGAATTGTTAGAAATTTCTTGTGCTGAAATTCTCTTTGCACTTTGAGCTGCACTATTTACGTGGCTTCACTGTTTAAAGTTGATTAGAGCCAGATGGATAATTGAAACATTGCTGATTTTTAGGAGTTATAGGATTGCACTTATCTTGTACCACCAGTATAAACCTTTAGTTTCCATTAACATCACTTTGCCGTTTGAAAAAAGGTTTGGTCTGCAGTTCTGCGAGTTTGCCCCGAAGGCACATTTTTCATGCAAACTTTAAGTGGACTCTGTTGTAACTGTCAACAAAGTGTCAGCAAAGGCAGTAAGAGGCTATTCTGACATGTGGCGATACACGAGTACCCCCGAACAGTTGTTTGCGTGCGTGCTTGTTTTCATACCGTCACCATGGCAATCAAAGACCGTCTGAGTGTGTGTATGGTTTGCGGTCATGTTCATTCATATAAAGCAAACATGTTTTCCATTCCTAAAGGTATAGTAGTGGTGATTTGTGAGATCTGGCTTAAATGACTCACAATTTCCTTTTTACCAGTGCAGCACAAGTGGGATTATTTCACAGAACAGCAATGCAGGAGAAGCATGCTGCTGACAAACACTTGTTTTCATTTAAATGAATTACATGGCATCTGTTTGCAGCTCTGTGAGGCAAGCCACTTTGCTGATTTGCTGTGTTAAAGTGAGTAAGTGAGGTTTTTGCAAAATCCAGCTGCAGTAGTCAGCTAAAACGGAAGCCTGTCAGGGCTACCTTAGCAAATACTCCCAGCAACACTACACTAAGCCTCACTACATGTTTCATAA
Organism: Rhamphochromis sp. 'chilingali'; assembly: GCF_963969265.1. Lineage (NCBI taxonomy): Eukaryota > Metazoa > Chordata > Actinopteri > Cichliformes > Cichlidae > Rhamphochromis > Rhamphochromis sp. 'chilingali'. The sequence goes on from NC_137941.1 coordinate 3,581,780, forward strand.
AAAAAAGTGCTGCAGTACTGCTCCCTTTGCTGAGGTGACAAGTTTTGAGTAAAAAACAGCTCAGACCGGGTGCTGCTGACCGCATGGCTAACTGTGTGTGAGCTGCAGGAATGCTGCATGCTGCTGTATGAGTGAACCCATGCAGCAGCAGAAGCAGCAGCAGGAGAACAGAGGCTGCTGCTACTCACACTAATAATTTGTTGCTGGCTGTCAGCGTGCTCTCCTTTCATGCTCCTGTAATGCAAACCCAGAGGCAACAGAACGGCTACCCATCACCTTCACACAGCCCCGTGTGGGCATAGCAAGCTTCTGTCAGCGATCCATATGTTCCCTGCCTTCTGGACACTGGCGTACGGACCCCGGTGAACGCACCAGTGCCCATTATGCGGATAAGACTCTAAAAAAAGAGAAAGCATTTCTTTAGGATTTGCAGGCTAATGGGCACTGATGAGAATACACATTTGAAGAAAACCACAGGGACCCAGTGCAGCGTTGCTGAGAAAGTGCTGAATGTGAGCTTTACGTTCACGCTGTTTTGGTGTTTTTCAGCTCCTGCCACAGTGTCAGGAATTCTGATGTTCGGAGACCAAATGAGCCACTGCCAAACACCAAACTTGGCCACATTGTCTCACTGGCAAGAGGAGTACCTGCTTGAATGATGAGTGGCTATTTTGAAGCAAAGTATTTGAATACGCAGGTTGGATGAAATGGAATCGCTCTGCATGCCTTCCCGAATATGTTTGCTTTCCCCAGCAGGACTGGGTTAGTGCTGCAAAAACACATTTCACCCTAGACTTGCTGTAAGAATGGTGTGCAGGGACATCAACTGTTCTCCTGATAACTGTTGCAATTACACAGGGAGGGGAGGGGGGGTTCCTCGTAGTGCGATTATATATTGTTTTCACATATTTTTGGTGAGCGGTTTGAAACGAACACATTTCTCGATGGAGTAGAACGCTCTAGACTTCCCCGGTACTGCTTATCAAGCAGCTTCTGGTAAGCTCTGCATCTTTTGTCCTGTGCACTTTTCCTGAAAAACACCAGGCATCCTGTTTTCTTCTGCCTCACTTAGTTATTGATTAAAGTAAACAGCAGCTAGTATTTCAGAGTGTTGCGTCAGCCTGTCAGTCTCGTCAGCCCGTCGGGCTCTTGTGCGACACTTTGCAGACTCAACACCTTTGTCTCGTTCCTGTTTTGACCAAATATGAGTAAAATTCTTCTTCTCGTTTTGAGTTTTAAGAGAAAGATATGATACTGAGCTGAGATTAAAGATGTGTTTGCCTCTGAGTGAGCAGAAGGATATGACTATCTGACTGTATTTACAGTACAGAAGTCCAAGTTCTGCAGGCCTGACATGGTGAAACTATTTAAATCAAGCTCAAACAAATGCAACATTTATAGAAAAGTGCAGGAATTTCTCAGAACTGCAATCTGGAAAATGGAACTGAATGCAATAATTAAGCTGTACTGTAATTACAGCATTTATGCTTGCATGCAACAGCCTGTGTAATAACTTCTAAACAGAGTATCACTCGATACACATCATAAACTTGAGAATGACAATAGTTTGCATACAGAAAAATAATGTACATGCATTCATGTACAGCTTGTCAAGGCTTACTGCCCAGCCATTACTGACCACTGTATGTTTTTGTCTCCTGTGTTAAACACATTGAGTTTACATGTGAGGAAATGTGCTGCATAAATAAAATTGACGTTTCTATTGACACTCAAAGCTACACATATGATGTAACCACAGAGATAAAAGTTCACATTGTGTTGTTTTTACCTTTTCAGAAGTGAATTACGAGTACAAAACAGGTTTACAAACACATCTCCAACAAATGCTGGAGCACTGTGTGAGATGTAAATAGCAGGAGAATGGAAACTCGATAATTTATTAAAAGTAGTACAAAGATAAGATGAAATGTTCAAACTGAGACTGTTTATTCTGGAAAATAAAAAGAGTTGTGAGTTCTGTCATTTTATTTTTCTTAGTGGTTTTTGTTTTGTTCACCGTGGCATCATTTCAGTATCAGACAGAGGCGCTGGCCAGCACAGAAACAGTCCACTGCTTTGGGGTCAACGGCTAAATTGATTTTAGCCTTTTAAAAGAAATCAATATAAAAATGCATTTAAAAACAAATCACGGTTTCTGTTTTGGGTTTGAAAAGTGTGATTTCTTTCTTACAATGTTTCCTCAAATCAGTGAATGTTGCTAATTGTTGCCACGAGAGGAGCACAGTTAGACTGGAACAACTTTATTGAATGAGTGCTTTACGTAGCGAAACTTCAATCCAAGATGTTTTATATAATTCCTATTAAGCAGTAATAAGAAAGAGTTGTTTCGAAATTATTGTCACCACATTATTTATGGCTAACGTTGTAAAAATCTACCATCGTTTTTGAGACAGGTTGCCAAAAGCTTTACGTAAACTGGTCTCTTCTGCGGTGCAGTCGTCCTTATTTTAAAGCTATTTGACCAGCTGTCATGCACCCCGATGTTTCAGCAGTGTAGCAGGGCAGAAAATCGCTAATAATTCTGCTGTGGTCATGTGTGGATCTGTTGTTGGTTTGTGCGAATTCTGCAGTGACAGTAATGTCTGTGGATGTGTGGGTGATTGAAAGGCTTTGTAAAGCGCTTTGTCCTCTTCGGCTTGAAAATCACGAGCATGAGCACAGCCTGCGTACCATGCAGTCCATGTCAGTTTCACATCTTTGCTACAAAATAATGAGGCCACAGATGACCTTGATGTTTCACGTTTCACTGCAGCTGTCAGAAATGCATTTGTTCCCCGTCCAGTTCAAATTAGAATTGCAATCGATTTTTGACTTAATTGCACGCAAGGGGAGAGTTCAATCAATTAATCAGTCTGTGTAAAACATGCTTCTATACGATAATGTTTGCTAAGGGCTACTGTTCTTTGAGCTTACAGTAGAGAAGAGAAGGCACGAACTGGCTGGTATTAGTGTAAAGATCTTTGTTGCAGTGTTAGATAGTTGTGGTTTCTGTTATTAATTTGAATTACAAACTGAAACACTGGAGATGACAGGTTCAAGGGTATAAATTAATCTATGGTATGTTGCACAGATATAATGAAGGTTTAACAATGCAGTCTGGAAGTCTTTCTGCTCTTGTCACATCGTAGGACTTTTTGCTCAAGCTAAATTTAGGACCAGATATGGTTTCAAGTTTTTACATAATAATGCCAATGCGTAGGAAAAGTTGTAGCATAAATACCAAAAGCCTTTTTGATGCATTGCTGGATTTGCTGACAATACCCCAAAACCCCCAGTTCATGTTCTGTCCTGCTGCTTTGTCACTACAAAGTGTTGGCTTTGCAGTTTTCCTTGATGTACAAGGCACGCCATGCAAAGTGCACTTTGCATAAAAAAGAAAAACAAACCTGCAGGTGTAGACGCTTTCACCCGTGTCACCTTGTAGTGTTATGTGTTTTCAGCATTTCTTCATCACTTGGGGAATATGGGTCATTGCATGGTCTCTTTTAGAACTCGTTCTCAGGACATGCCGACCCAACCACATTACAAATTAGACGTGCTTATAGTCGTTCCACGGGGAAAGTTCTCTGTCATGACAGAGAGAGGAAGGGAGGGGCAGAAACATGTTGAAAAGTAGAGATAATTGAGATGTTGATGATCTCACTTAATGTTGTACTCAATAAAAACAACATAACTAGTTAACAAATGAAGAAAGATGTGCCTTGCTGTCCACAAGACCGGTTAATTACACTGTAAAAAGGATGCAAATGCAAAGTTGCACAAGCCGCTCCTATCTGATGTTGGAATAATGTGCTGGGACAGGTTATGGATGCTGGGTGAGGGAGTGTGTATATCCTTTTTTTTTTTACAGAGCAAAAATCTGCCTCCAGGCCATGTCCACACTAGTATGTTTTTTAAATGCATAACTTATGCCATCCACACTACTCTGGCATTTTAGAACTCCAAAAGCTGGGTTTTGGAAATGCTGACCATTTTTTGAAAACTCCGGGGCTTTCTGGATTAATAGTCTCCAAATGTTTCCAGAGAAATGGAGACTTTTGGAAACAATGACACACCTACCAATGTTTCACTGATTGGGGCATAATCACTGGGATTTTACCTCGCTTGATTCGTCACACTCCTTTGAAATGTAATAGTCCCAGAAAAAAACAGGCATCAGCCCTGACTGTCAGACGTTAATTCAGTCGGAATACTGAATTCCTACCATTGCTCGCTGTGTACAGTTAACTTATGAATATTATTATTCAACTACTAACATGGATATGCAGTGAGAGTGTCGACTATAACGGTCACATTGGTATCTCCTACAGGCCTGCAGTCAGGATGCCGTTGTGGCAGTCGTCAGTGTTGGTTAGCTGCTGGAGAGACTCGTATCTAACATCTTGAACTGTGGCTGGGAACAATACCATATTTTCTGCAGTATAAGGCGCCCTTAAAATCCTTTAATTTTCTCAAAAATCGACAGTGTATGAATTCTGGTTGTGCTTACTAGCGTCAAACCGATTTAATGTGGTACACGGCGCTCAAAAATGTTGTAGTACGACTTTGGTAAGCTACAAAGCCGCACCACTTCATGGATTGTCGGAGCATTACGGCTGCCGTAGTCCGGAGCCTCGCGGAGTAATCTGGGTCCAAAACTCCATCTTCTTCAGGTCCCAAAGTCAAATGAACACTCATCTCTTCATCGTTAACTTTTTTCCACTCAATAAAAGTTAACTTAAGGGTTCCTAACAACATGCTCTATTCCCAACAACATGGGAATAGAGCAGCTGCGAGAGAATTCAACATTAATGAATCAATGCAAGAAGAATGGGTTGAGTAATGTTTGACTTATATGACTGTTTTGTTTCACTTAATGCGCCTTATAATCCGGTGTCTCCTATGGTCAGAAAAATACAGTAGTTGTTGCTTTGGGTTTTTGCAGACCTTTGGGTGCTCTAACCAGAACCCACTGCAGATAGAGAGGTGCAGAGGCTGCAGAGCACAACGGGGACTACTGTCACGACGGTGGAGCTGAAATCCATCCACACATTAAGACACTAGCTGGAGAGGCAACCGATTTTTCTCCTTTGCACGTTGTCTCAGAGAATGTGGTTTTATTTATTTAAGCAATAAAAATAAAGCACAGGTGCAACTCCTGTGGCATGCATGCTCACACATGCCCTCTTGCTTTCACACATACAGTGTAATTCTGTGTGAAACGTTGGGTTGTTTTTGATTTCAGTTCAACACTTTAAAAAAGTAAACACATTGCCAAGGATGCCAAAGACAGTTTTTTTTCTCCATGCCTTAATCCACTGTGGACCTACATCAAATTACTAAACTAGGCCACGCAAACACAGAAGTTGTGCCAAAGTAATCTTAGACCTTTCCGTCAGAAACAGAAGCCTAAATTTGTTTGTGTCGGATTCTTTAGTCCATGGATGAGCGTGTACTGAGGGAAAAGACAACAAGCTGTCATCTTGGAGAATGACATGATATGGATACTTGGTAAGGGTTTTTGCAAAGGAAGCAGCACGACCCTGGTTTGTATAGCCGAGACATAATGTGCTTGCCTGAAGTGTGCAACATCGATGCTGCTCCATCAGCCCTGTCACCAGATTGTGAAGAGAGAAAGTTACAGGTTATGGCCGTTGTTCATATAGCAAACATTAAGCAAGACACTTGTGTGTGCATGATGTACATTAGTCTCACGTTAGGGAAAACAGTAACCTTTAAAAGTGAGGCGTTGGGTATGTTGTGAGTGTGCACAGATGGCGACAGTTGAACACGAGGAGAGCCTGCACCTTTTCAAAGGTGTTTTATAACCTCTTTCTGCATTCGCTGGAGATGAGTTCTCAGTGAAAACAGAAGAAAGGGCTAATGCACATGCCAGACACGGTTATCACCAGAGCGTAAATGTGACATTACAGTCAATGCTGTACACACACATGCATGCTAGCACTACAAAGGGCAGGACACGGAAGACCTCTGGGTCTGCGGCTCGTCATAGTTAACTGGATCACTCAGCTGCAGAAATGCTCCACAGGCTAGCCTTCAGAGTATTGACAGGTATTAGGTTCACTAGTCTCTTTTTGTTTTGACTATGTGTGTGAAAAATTGTTTAGCCAGTTTCTTCTCCACTCCTAAAGAAGGAGGGAATTGTCAGGTCAAGCTAAAAAAAAAAAAAATTAATTTATAGGTTGATGTGTTGCTATTAGTGGTAGTAGTATGACAGAGAGTGTGTGCAGAGATTTTTTATCCATCCTTTTTCAGAGTGGTGTTCCTGCAGGATTACCATTGTTGGCTTAAAGCTGTGCAGCACTGTGCCAGATTTCCTGCATGGGGCCATTTTAGATGAGTGATAGATAGTTATATAGCTGATCTGTGGGAAATGTTACTTTTTTTAAGCTGGTGTGTAGCAGAGATATAAAAGTTTGTTTCCACCAATAGGAACCCCATATTTAGGTCTATTAAGCCAGCCCGACAAAAGTTTCCCTGTTTAAACACAGAGCGAGAAATCAGCTCGTTTGAAAAACAAAAAGAATGCATTTGGATATCTTTTACATTTTTGCACAATTATTAGGCTACAAGTTTCTAAATGATGCAAAAGTCTGTAATTTGGATCTTTCAGGTTAGCATGAGAATTTACATTTTGTGTCCTTTATGAAAAGACTCAACACAGCTGTCAACCATCTGGATTATAGCACATACCATTAGGCAATGATTTTAGCATCACACACCAGGAAAGTAGTGGAGTAGTTGGAACATTTGCATGATCCCAGATTAAAATAAACAGACTCGATTCATTTTGAAGAACTGGTGTAAAATCACAGATGCAGGGGTGGGGTTTCCTGTCCTTTCTACTAACAGAGTATGAACGTGAGTTACGACCCACTGCAGTCACCGAATCTGACTTTTTATGGAAGCCTGGACTCAAGCACTGATAAAACCAATTAACAAAAATATAAAACTTTCATTGTCCTTGAAATTTGCTACTGTGACGCATTGTGGGATTTTAATGCCAGTGTAGTGTCCTGTGCTTGCATACTCTATTGTTCCCTTAGAAATAAAATATTCCTCACATACTATTGTGTATGCATTAATAATATTAATAATGATAGTGATAATAAAAACATCTGCAATATTTTATTTTATTACATAATAATTTTCATTGAAGCTGAGCACTATCTCAGTCAGCAGAAGCTGCACCTGCAGGTCGTTGCAGGCAGTTTGAGAAAAAACATTCTTCTCCCGTTAGCTTCTCCTTATTTGTCAAAGTCAGGAAAGCTGTAAACCATCAGGTGATGTTTTTCACATTTAGAAGAATTATTTAGTAGTTTTGCAATTTATCTTAAGGTTGTGCGTCCGTTTGAAAGTTTTAATTCATCAACAGGAGAACACATGAATAAATAAAGTGCATGATACTGTAGGGGGCCTGCTGTAGTTCTCATTTATGGTCGCACTCATTCAGAGGTGCATCAACTTTGCGATGTAGCGGCAACTTATTTCATTACCTCTGTGATTGTTAATTAGGTACTTATACTTGACAATATTATGTTAGTTATTCATAAATATTTGTCTACAGTATCAAATTATTAAGGGTGTATTTTGTTACAAAGAAGCTTCATGTCCACAATCATTTGTTTAGCTTAGCAGCCTGACTCATTAATCTGGCTAATGTATTTAAGTGTTTCCAGCATCACTGGGAGCATAAAGAGAAAACAAAGCTGCTGTTATTTTTAGTCATTACCAACAACAGCACCTCAGTAATTTGATGAATTAACGTAAAAACCTATACGGGCTCACATGTGTGAAAAGCTGCAGTGATCAGTCGGTCCTGATAAATGGTGCGTTCCTCTTTTCCCAGTTTGAGCCTCTCAGATGATTCTTACATACACGCAGGTTTCATCAAATTTATTAGAACATCTGTTCTAAAAACAAGAGGGCACAAATATTTAAGTCTGTCAAACTTGTTTAAAACTAAAAATGAACTTTATTCACTCTGAAGAGTTAATCCAGGCTAACTTTCAGCCACTAAAACTAATTTCATGTTCAGGAATGCAAGTAAATAATTTAGCATTTTAATCAAAAACGAATAACATGCTGTACTGTTTTGTTTTGTTTTTTTCAGGTTTTTTTGGTAAACAGTACATTTTAAAATTCAGGGATAAAAACAAGAATTATATTTTAACATTAAAAATACAGTTTTGATTAAAGAGCTTGTGCAGCTGTGAATTTAAGGCAGCTGTGGCATAAACCTTGCACTGGGTGGTGGTCTGATAAATTTGCTCAGCACTGTATATCACAGTAAACTAAAAACTGTCACTGAGGGATCGATTATTTTGTGTCTTTGTGTATTTTACAGTCCCTGTAAATATTTGGAAGAATTTTCAAATTTGTTAAGTCTCCTTATTCAGCCACCAAAGTGAGATTTAAATGTATTGAAATTCTAATTGTATTTCATATCTGTATCTGTAGGTAGTTTATATATATATATTCCTTTTGTGTGTATTTATTTTTAATATTTTCAATATTTATGTAGAGAGGTGTATATATGCAATATATACTATAATATATGCTTTTTATGCACCTTGACAACTTAAATGTTCCTTATTTGTGTACCAACCAAAAGAAAATTAAATCTGTTTCTCGTGCTATTCAAAACTGTAAGTTGCAGGATAAGAACGAGTGTGGACACATGCCACATTTAAAGTAGCAAACACAATACTTCTGCAGTAATTAAGTAGTAGTCGTACTACTAGGTGGCCTGGTGGCTCAGAATGAATCTGTTAGAGGGTTTAATCACAAAAAAATGTGTAGAATTGTTTATTTTTGTCTGCTGTCCTTTGACTTTATGTGCAGGATAAGATTATAAGTTATATGTGTTAAAACCAAATGGCATGTATCAGTTTTAACAAGTATTTTACATTTTTACCTCTAAGCCTCGTCACCTAACCCAGTTAAAACATATTACTTTAAAGGCTTTCCCAGATTCTCACACTCTGGATGGAAGTGAAGTGGACCTTTATCACATTCAGATCTCCAGAGTACTGGAAAAAAATACCGAAAAACATGTTGCCTCACAGTGAGCTGCCAGGATAAGTGCAGTGTTATATGTGAGCACATGCACGAGAACAGACATTCGCACATAGGTTCACGTCATGTGGATCACCTCAGAAAACACGGATTGGGTCATAATGTGGCTCTACGTGTATTCACTCTGGACTATTCTAAGACTATTAATAATGCATGCACATGGAATAGCTGTGAAAACACATATTTTTTCTTTCTAGTTTTATAAGTACTACTCTTCTGCTTGGACACAATCAGAGTAAATCCGCTGCCCACGGACAATGAATTCTTTAAGTGAGTCTGCAGCTGGATAAGTGAATGAATGAAGTACCCTCTCTTCCCTGTGCCTGTCCTTTTCATATTCATCAACCTTCTCCTTTTCCTTCTTCTCCGTATTCTTTGGAGCTCTGCAGAGCCCTTGGTGATATGTCTATATATAGAAAAAAGGAGGAGCTTTATTATGAAAAATAGAGTGCCTTTAGTGCGCCGTCCCGGGGACGTCACTGGAGCTCTCCATTTTTTAAAGGGTTAATGATGCGCACATACAGGCAGTGGAGTGTTTTGTCTGTGCCGGACTGACTCAGGGTGACGAGGTCGAACTTTGGCAGACAGACTTCCTCAATTAACCACAACACCTTCTGGCTAAATGCCCTTTGTGAAAGGACAGTCTTTCTAGCACCTCCCTTGTGTTTTTGCATGGCTATGAAGTTTAAGAAGTGGGCAAAAGGTGAACGATTGAGGGTGGAAATATGTTGTCAGTCTATTGGACCCCTGTTTTGGACATCCATGGGAGAATTCCAGAAGATGTCATTTATCAAGTAACCAATTAAACTCTATACTGAACATTTAAATATTTTTAAGTTATTAAAAAAAAAAATCAAACAACTGCTTCTGGTTGTTTGATTGAGCTCTAAAATGTGCCTAACTGTATGACTGCCACTGTCATATATGATAAGAATGCATCACTCGCTGTCAGGCATAGGGATGATAAAGCAGGGGGTTGTTTTTGAATAGTTTTGAATAGTCAAGTAGTTCCCAGTGAACGCTGAATTAATTGCCAGCTCTTGTGTTTATCATTATCGCAGTAAATATGTAGGTCAGTGTACTTATTTACTTTATTTTCATGATATGATTTATCTTGGCATTTGTTTAAGTCCTGGCTGGCTTTTCAAATCTACTTAAGGATAAGTCACCTCACTCTTTTACTGGGGATTGTGCCTCTGTGTTAGCCTGAAATAACTGCCCAGGGCAGTAATCCAGATCGCTGCCCAGTGGTGCTTGCCTAGAACGACTCTGGTAACAATCATTTCTAATACAGAAATGTAACTAATTAGCCCGATGTGATAATGATTACTCTGTGGCAACAGCACCAGTTCATCCAATAAATCATCTGTTTTTTCTCATGGAAGCTTTGGCATTTGTTAATAATCGGAAGAAAGTTTTTTAGGTCTGTCATACCTGCTTATGCTTTCTAAACTTTGATTGGACGGCAGTTTTAGTTAGCAAACAGTCCATTGGTGGCATTTCTTGAAATCTGCAAGCGATGTTGATCAGTGGATGAAAATGTCGGTGTTTTTCTCTGGTCAGCTGTTTGTAGAGGTGATAGAGATGATACACTGGAGCATAACACGGTTCAGAGAAAAAGGAGTTGGGGGGGGGGGGGGGGGGTTTCTGGGAACAGAGCATAGCAGGTGCTGCCAGTCCATGGGGGCATATTTGTGTACTCTGCTCACTCAGTGGGAACATTTTAATTTGATCCCTTTGTTTCTATAAAACAGGTCAGGATTTGTTCTGGCCCTGGGCAGTTTGTGTAAAGAAACTGTTGTACTGATGCAGGAGTGGTGCGTTGTCAGAATCAGTCATCAAGCTGTGCCTGGTGTATTTGGTTAGGAGGTGCTGCTGTAAGAGTTCGCTTTGAATTCATTTGCAACACATCGCATTCTTTAGGGCAGTGGAAACACTCAAGAAGTAACACCGTGCCGCATTAGGGGAAAAAACACAAAGGCCTTGCTGTGGGCTCCGTGATATTAATCTAATGCACATTCTTTCATTCTGAGGGTAATAATGACAGGTCTTTCAGTTGGTGGAAGTTTGTTCAGCACGCAGCCTGTGCTTGCCACAGATAACGACAGCATTGTTTTTTTCACAGTGGAAAATCTGTGCACGTCACAGTGGAATGTTCTCCATTCTGACTTTACGTGCCTAAAGTTGCAACTCAGTTTCTCTCCTAAGCCAAATTCATTCCTCAGTAGCACTTTTTGGAGAAATAGATAGAAATTAAAGTTTGTGTGTAAGTAAATTAGAGCAGATGGATCTAATAATCTGCACAGTCATGTCTCGGTTTCCTTTAAAAAATATTTGTGAATCTTTGGGCTACGCAGACTGATGCTTTCTGTCCCCGTCTGTGGCACTTATAGTGAGAGGTTTCCCTCTAATTAATAGTCCAGTGAGTGCGAATCGTTAGACGAGAACTGTGACTCATGGCTGATTTTAAAATCTTTGCAACCATCACATCCTGTACCGATGACAGATTTTAGTTTTTCTTTTGGAGAAGTCTAACAAAATATTAAGGCAACTCTTTCTCGCAGCTTTTGCTGCTCTAACATTTTAATGTCACCTTAGAAAAATTACATTTCCTTTTTAAATAGCAGTTTTTCTTATTTTCAGACTTTCCATAACTTTCTGTGAATAATCAATACAGTGTGGAAGATTAATTGGCTAAACCGACACTTTTCTAAGTGGAATTCTTACTTCTCCTATAATTTAACTGAAAATTCAGAGATTTTGTTCCTGTTCTTTACTTTTTTGTTCATGTGCGCGCTTCCTGTGTAAAATCTCCACAATCTTTGTGAGTCTTTGTTTTCATGCTTTCTGTCAGTTTTGGTTCAGGCTCGCTGTGACTGTGAGACCACCCTTCTGCCTCACTGTCTCTCATTCAGTTTGGTGTAGAAGTTGAAAAAGCAGCACTCCTGCTGCTCCTCAGTTTCACACTTGAAACATTCCCAGTATCCATGTGTAGCTGGTTGTTGAGTGTTTTGGTATAACGTATGATAGATTTCGTACCTGGGCACACACGCTATACGTGAGCCGTCACAAAGCTGGTTTTGGTTGCTTTAACTTGAAATGTTTAACTGAGCTTCAGTAATGAAGCTTTTTCTAAAGGGAGATGTCTAAAAGACAACTGCTGTAGTTCACAGCCCTCCAGCTCTCTTCCCAAGGATGCTTAAAAATGCAGCTGAGGAGTGAGGCTTGGGGATGTGGGGACCTGAGACTGACTGACTGTCAGTCACAGTATGAAAGGCATGAAAAGCAAGGCAGCATTGTTGGTGTCAGAGTTGTGATCGCTCTGAGAGAAAGGCGAAGAGTCCTCTTAGGGTCATTAAAGGCTCTCTGACAGGGAAACCTTCTGCAGTGCTTCCCACAGAACTAGATTTTATTTGTATGGGCAATATAAACAAAACCTGTATATACTTTGTGACAATAAAAAACATTGTAATCATGCTGTGGATATACTCCAACTACTCCATCCAGGAATACAGCTGATGATGGAAGTCCTTGCTGTGCACTGCTGCGACGGTGTGCTCGGTGTAGCGACACGTGAAGAAGTTCTCCATCTGCTGCAGGTTCTGTCAGAAGTGAAATGCAAAAGACAAAATACCTTCTGAAGAGACAGCTGGCTGATATCGAGGAAAGCCACAAGAGAAAGCTTCCAAACCACCGTTACAGAAACGACCGGAGGTGTGTTCATTACTACGTTTATCCTTAAATGTGCTGTTCTGGTGGACGAATAAAAGAATAATCTTCAAACAAGGTGTAAAAATCGTGTTCGCTGTTAGTAGGATGGTAACTCGCTTGTGACTAGACAACATCAGTGGTTGCACGTTGACTGCACTGCAACCGATTGCAAGTAGTTGATCACTTTTGACTGCAAGACAATTGCACAGGTTGCCCAGAGTTTGTGCGTGCATGCTGGAGATACAACCGGCCTCCGAACGGTCCAACTGTGACTGACTCCAACCGTTGTTTTCCCGAACGTGACTGTGGCATAAATAAAGACTATGTGTTGATGGCTTGCGAGCAGGGCTACAGTTTGCCTGTCTGAATGTTTTAAGCTTGCCTGTTCAGTGAGGTATCCGTACAGTCTGTCAACTCTGTATGTATTATTAAGCTCTGAATGTCGCACAAATTTATGGTAACCTCGTGTGTTTATGACCAACTTTGGTTTGCTGCTGGCACTTATCAGTCCCGCTAATGCTTAGCTGCATGCCTGTGCTAAGCAGAGCCACAAACTGTGCTCACAGTTATTGTTTTGACAGACTTGAACCAAACAGTGAATTTTCTGGAGGGGAAAAACACATTTTTCCATATAACATGATTTTTTTTTCATGTTATATGGACATACTGACTTTAACATGATAGTACTGTTTCAGTTAGGGTTTGCAGTCGTGTGTCAGTACTGAATTCACACCCAGTCGTGATGAAAGGTGAAAAGTTACTACAGTGTAAGACCAGGGTGCCCTTGCAGTTGAGTAGTTTTGGGTGAAGGCCTGCTATGCTGTCACTTTAGCTCTGGCCCTCGTCCTTTGGCTCCTTATCTGGCAAGTGTCAGTAAGAAATTCATCACTGGCAGCTGATGAGATGCTTCTACACTTTGTATCTCATTGTGGTGCTGGTTTATGGGAGCTGATAATTACAAATACAACATGGGTATTAATTATGAATCATTAATGTTTTATTTTTTAGTTCAGGGGCTCCTCTTGTGTCACTTTGAATTTTTCTTTCTGTCAGTTTTTCATTTGCTTGCTTTCCTAAACCCTCTATGGGCCGCTGCATGCACCGCAGCAGACACACACACACACACACACACACACACACACACACACACACACACACACGCACACATTTTTATTCCCAGGGTTGAAGTTCTCTCTCAAGGCAACATGCTTCCTTGTTCAGACCGAGTGGTGATGAAAGATGTGCCTAAATTAGGATGTCTTGCTTTAGCAGTGCAGGTGTAAGTTTTTAGCACCTCTCCCAAATCTTACACGTTTCAATCGTGCACTGAGTGCAGCTGAACTTTTCATTATCAGGTTTTTTTTTTCTTGCAGAAAGAGTCTCGCACTTCCATCAACACCTTTATATTGCAGTATGTGATTAAACCTCCCAGCACGTCCTTTGAGGACATTTTTCGTAGATTTTGTTTTTCATAAGTGAAAATCTTTTCAAGAGTCCTCAAGAGGGTTCGTGGGTATTAAATTAAACTCACCAAGTTAGAATATGGAGTCAATGGTGTACTCATTAATGTCATGCGGTGGTAAGAAATGCTTGACAGCCATTGGATGCCTAATAAATTTCTCTTTAATGCTAAAGTGGCTCTTGAAACAGATTCCCAAAGGACATGCTTGTGGGGGAAAAATCAACTTTCTTTTGCTTTTTTTAATTTTAATTTAGATAAACCTGGACTCATTCTAAAAAAACCCATTCTTCTATTATCACCTGCTTCTAAGGCCTCCACGTCTATCAGTGCATTTGCAGACAAAGTGAATGTACAAGGATGACTGCCATTTGAGTCAAAGCTGTGTTGTAACCCAACCTGATGACCTAAATGAACAGACTGGAGAGCTTTCAGGCAGTGACAGTGACCCGCACGCATGCCTAAGAAGTGCTGCCTTTAAATGGCAGTGTAAATGGTGGTGAAAGTCTGGGAACAACACTTTCAGTAAGGCTGGTTTGTTTGGGATTAGTGGGCCAGATGGCTGCTTCTCTGCGCACGTCCATTTAAATGTGTGCAGTTGCTTGATTTGTTTGTCTGAAGACACTTACAATGAGTACAGTAGTAAAATAAACAAATCATTACTCAAGTGAGCAATGGTCAAAGCCACAGCGGGCGATTGCGGTTACAAATATTACTGTGCTGCTTAAAGAGCTTTGTGAGACATAACAAAAGCGGGAGCGGTGAAAAGAATTAGAGCTAGAGAGTGCATAGCCTTCAAACATGGCATGATTACACAAAGACCTCTCTAATGAGAGATCCACGCTTCAGAGGGAAGTGCTTCGTTTTAAGGAAAAGGAATGCTTGCTTTTTTTGGGCATCTCTGCTTTTGTGTTGAATCGAGCAGCTTTTGTTGCAGCTTGTTTCCTTTCTTTGGGCATGACGGAGGTCTTTGTTTGGATTTGATGACCGGTCGTCTAACCATTCGCGCTAATGTGACTTTGTCTTCAGCTTCAAGAAATACAGGATTATTTTAAGTTTTGAATTTAACCCATTGTTCAAGTCATTACAGATTCCAATTTTCAATTTCCTGAGAAAGTTGTGCAGTTTTCTAGACGCCTCTATGAAATATTAATTAGAATCCAGTTGTTCAGTCTGACGTCACTAGCCGTGTCTGGGCCTAAACTGCGCTGCAGGTCCATATATCAAACGATCACTATGGCATTACTGAGAGTTGAAAAACTGTTTAAAGTCTTTCATCTTTAATAAAATGATCAGCGTTCTGCTCTACCAGGTGTAACAATTGAGTTTAACATCCAGGCATCCATGAAAACGTAATTTATGACATTTAACGGAGTTAGAAGTTAGCAGGGAGTTAGCTCGCTAGCTTCTATCTAAATACAATATAGCATGTCCTGACTGCGGGGTTTTGGAAACAAATTAAAACGTACAGCTCTGTTATCACTTCCAGCATAAATGAAGACAGAAAACTAAACAGCAGTGACGTTTGTAGGGTTACTGAAGTTGGGCTAGCTGGTATATAATGATGTGCTACGTGACCGCTAGCGACACAGCTATGTTAGCATAATATAAACAAGCTAACTTTTTTTCCACTCGATAAAAGTTAACGTGAGTGTTCTCGGTGGTCAGGAACAAATGTAATCGCATGGCAGGATGCTGTAAAAGGACCAAACTTCAGCCAGGAGAACAACTGAGACAATCCATCCACAATACGAGGTTAGTCATTCATATACAGCTGCATGGGCTGGGCTGTAGCTACATCCTAAGGTTTTAAAAACTGAGCTTAAATAAATGATTAGCGGTAATAAAAGCCGAGGGAGGTCAACAGGGATCACTGACTGTTTTAGGAGCTTTTTGAGATTAAATAGAAGAAAATACAAAACATTAAACATGTTAACAACACAAAAGCCATATTAAACGCAGACTACTTTAGGCCCGGAAGTAGGATTTGTCACGTCATCGCTTAACGACCAGATAGTGTTTCAATGGGAGATTTCAGCTGTGTACACAGTACATTCAGATGACAAAGGAAAGAATCAAATCTTTGTGTGTGGTACAGTTTTTAAAGTTTTTGAGTGTTAGCTGAAAGGACAAGCAGCATTTGTAATACGTGACTTCATAAAGAGACTTTTTAACCCTAAAAGCATCATTCAGTCCACCTGGACTTATTTCGTAACTTTGGCTGTAACACCTGTAGGTGGCAGCACTGCTAAGAATGATCAGCGTCACGCGCCATTTTTGAATAAACGGAAAAAGTAGAACCGACCCTGAAATATTTGGTTAATGTGGGGTTTTTTTGAACCCCCATCAGTTCATTCTAATCTTTGTTTCCAAAAAAAGAAAATATAATAATTTAAATTATTAGGCATCAACTGCCGAAATTGAATGCTTTAGATGTCTCTCACATCTCGCACGTTTGTGAAAATGTTCAAATATTACTGGAGCAATTTGGTCTACAATTCCCAGAGAGAGCTCATGTTATAGTCTTTAAGTTGGTATTGACAAATTAATGAAAGATGGGCGACCTTCTTTTTACCCTTAATTCTTATACCGACTCCTCACGTGCTCATTTGGATCAGTAGAAGTTGCTATTGTGAACTCTCTAACAGAATTTCTGACCTAATGGTAACATCACGTTAGGTAAGACCTCTTAATCATCGAAAGCATGCCACATTAAGACGGGCTGCCTCATTCACCAGCTCATACAAAGGAAGGGTTTCTATCCCACAGAGGAGCTTTGCATCCTCACGATTTCCAGACTGCAGAGCAGAGTGCTGCAGACTCCAGTGGAATGTGTCAGCAGGCAGGCAGCGCTAGTGGTTTTTGGAAGGAAGATGTAGCAGTCCTATTACTCACCTCTGTAGCAGGGATAGTGCTGTTTTGTGCCTCCCAGGGGTTCGGTTCAATCATCGGTGCACACTTTATTACCTTGTTCTGTGAAGGTGTGCGTGTGCATTTGCTGCAGAGCCCTTTGCTCTTAACTTCTGTATTGTACAGATCTTTTTTTTTTATTCCCAGAGGGGTTTATGCTGTTTAATATATAGTCTTTGTATCAACCTCTAAAAATTGCCTCTGTGTGTTTGAAATAAATATGTGCTCTTCCCACGGGTTGCGTATGCATATCAGGCTCGATTCTTCTCCTCTTCTTCTTCTCGGGCACCAGTGCTGCGATGATTATGCTGCTGTATTTTCTCGCTGCGTCTGCCACAGATGTTGTCATGACCCCGGTGGATGAAACAGGTTTTCCCTTAATTATTTGAGCAACATCTGGGTACAAGGCAGAGAGGCAGCAGAGAAGGACGTTTGTCCTGGAGGGCGGTCGTCCGTAATCGAGCCGTAAATAAGACGTGGCTCAGGGGATGTGGGAAGCTTGTGCAAGCAGGCGTGGGTTTGTATGTGGGCGAGAGGCCATTTCAATAGAGTGCTCAGCAGGGTAGGGGGAGGGGAAGAGGTGGAATCTGCCATATGGATGAGAGAAAAAGACAAAGGGAAAAATAGACGGGAGAAGAGGAGGAAGGAGGAAAGGAGGGAGACTCAGCGGCCTACGTCAACTCACTTAATGCTTCCTGCTGGCCCCGGGGATGCTGACAGCACAGTTTTGTTGATTCATCCCCCTTCTCCAACTAGTTATCCTATCTTTCACAGTCAGTCTCTATTCCTGTTGCCCTTGCACTGCTTTGTTTGTAATGCTCCAATCTGTCTCCTTGTCCTCTAGTGTGACCTTGCGAAACTGGAGCCTTCACTGTCATATCATCAGGTCTGCTGATGCATATGCCTTACGCCACAGAGCGTCTTTGTCTTCACAGTCAAAACTGTGCGCGTTATGTAATGCTCCCCGCAGGGTAGGAGGTGAAGGGTAAAGGCAGTGTGCCACAGGGATGGGTTACAAAAAGTTGATGGATGGATGTGATTGCTGTAAGTAGGAAGTGTCCTTTCTTGCAGGGTGTGCTCCCACATTTAACACTGGACCTGCCTGGATTAATATATTCAAAAACTGCCACGGGCCCACTTGACACCCATGGACCTTGGTAGGACTGCAGTCAACTCGCTCGACTGTTCAACAAATGGAGCTGACTGGGACTAGATGTGCCCGCTGTTGTGCAACTGTTATCAAACCAAACATGTTGAAATGCAGGATTGTTCAAAAGCACAACTTATTCCTTTATATTTTGCTTCCAATTAACAAGACTTTCCTCAAATTTTTTTCCAGACTCTCTGAAAGTTTCAAAAACAAAGTTTGTTTTTAGTTGAAAAACTGCAAAAAATGCCAAAGAGAACAGGCATGAAATTGTATTTTTGCACCAAAAAGATTCTTCAAAAAGAGCCATTAGCCGAAAACGTTACACACCATGCAGAGATAAGCCATGAATCCAAAAACAACAAGACTGCCTGTAGCAGATAAACAGTATCTAAAAGTCATATCCTTAAGAAATAGAAACAAATCTAAATTCTATCATAAACCTGACACAGGACCTGAGACAAGCATCTGGACTTTCAGCTGATTCGATCGATTCGAAATGGTCTCAGTAGAAAGGTGGCTGTCAAGAAGCCATTCTTGCCTCTAAGAAAAGGCTCAAATATGTCAAATTACACAAGCACTAGACTGAAAGTGAGTGGCAACAAGTGTGATGGAGTGATTCAAATCCTCGTCCAATTTTTCTTATATGTGAAGGAGGACAGGAGAGTGGTACAACAGTGAATGGTGGTGGAGAAACATGGTGGAGGCTCTCTCTGCATTGTTGGAGATCTTGTCAAATTTGAAATTATGAATGCAGAAGTGCTGCCAGAATTATATCCACCGTGCAGTACCATCTGGAAAGCATCTGATTGGCAGCAGCTTAAAAGTTTGAGCATAACAATCATCACAAAGACGCTGCCAGTGCAGTAAAACCTGGATTAAAAAAAACAAACCAAAGCTGGACCTCACCTTTAGCGAGGCAGAGTAGGATCATCTTGATAGAAAACAGAACCAAAGGCAACAACATCCAAAGAAGAGCTTTGGAATGTCCTTCAAGAAGCCCGGAGAACGATTCCTGAAGACTTCTTAAAGAAATTCCAAGAAAGCTGCCTCGCTCGAGTTCAGGCTGTGTTGAAGAATAATAGTGGTCACAGCAATTATTAACTTTGAAAGTCCTTAGAATTGTACACATAAATCATGTGTTCAGACTTCAGCTTTTGTTGACTCGATAAATAATTTCATCTTCAAACTGAAAGAAAGTAGAAACAAACTTAACTCTATGCTTGTTTAATCTGCCTTCGTTCAAAGTAGGAAATGATAAAGCCGGCATAGATGCAGATACCTGGAAAGGTGACATCATATTGGCCACAGTGGTGAGATTAGCAGGAATTCGAAGCTGCATGTTTATGAAAGCCCCCGATTTTAAATTCATCTTTAAATTCAGCTGAAGGCCTCTTGCATGTTAAAGTCTGTAAAAAATTGGAGACTTTGGGTGATTATCAAGCGTTGTTGCTGGAGCAGCATCTTTCAGGGCTTTTTAAAACGGCACATTATGGCTCCAGCTACACGTACGCCAAAGCTGGCTTTGGTACTTTGAATCTGCCCGAGGCAAAGAAGCTCTTAAGATGTTTCCAAACACTGGCTTGGATTAACTGCCACTCAGTGATTGGAAAAATCAACTTTGATGTTTGTTACTGATTAGGCAGTAAAAAGAGTTAACACCGGACACCGCCGGTGCTCCAGTGTGGAGAACAGTGTGTGGCAAAGGACACTGAGCAGTCTCCTTTTAGTTTGTGGAAAATACTGAACAATGTGGCAATAATGTTGAGATTGTTCTGTTGGGAAATCCATACAAAAAGTTAATGTATTAAAGGTTTCAGCTCATCAGCCCATACGTTAGGGAAAGGAGTTGCTATGATGCTCCCAGAAAATTCTCAACATCTGTCGTAGGTAGTGGCAAGAACAATAAAGACAATGATATTTTCAGCTTGTCTGTGGTTGTCCTAAGCTTCTGGTGACTTTTCTCCAGCTCTTACAGCGGGCTGCCATCATTTCTGTCTAGTTGCTCCTTTTCTCAGCTTCAGTCTTTAAGAGAAACATAACCCTGTTAAATTACCATCATCTAGTTTAATTTTGCAGACGGGCAGCATTAATGACATTTGCTGCCTTGCTCCAGCACTGACGTTATCATTTTATTATTAGTAGATGGAAAAAGTTGATGGATTCCCCAGGTTTGATTATGTCGGATGTGCTGCCTGATGCAACCGTCCTAATCATCCAGGCTAGAGACCGACACCAGCACGAAAGTACACTAGCTTGTGACCGCCAGAGGCCCTGTTTATGATAACTGTTCAATACTTGAGTGTTGTTGAAATGGGAGCTTCACCGACCTCTCGAAATTCTGAATAAAGTGTTTTTTTGTTCAGCGTTGTGAATATCAACTAATTCAGCTTTTAGTGAGGGGAGGGGCTGCGTGCTACCTGTCTGTAGGTGCTATGTGAAGTTGTGTGTCACCCTGAGAAATAAGCAGATTATTCGACTGTGTTAGGTGAAGGTTTAGTTTACGAGATGTAAAGCAGTTCTCCAGCTCATTTCGACAGGTTTACATTCTCGATACTCTGGCTGGTCAGTACCTTGCTCTTCTCAGAATTAGAAATTTGATCTGCTGAGGAAGCAGAGCATATACTGTAGCTCTGCTCAGTGGCTTCAGTTCCTCCCAGCCTGAATGTCCTGAGTTGACTGGGCAGATGCCAGGTAATCCCCTCTGAATTTTGGAACCAGTCTGAAGCTGACATCCAGCTCGCAGGCGGCTCGTAGAGTCGAGAGCTGCTCTTATTTACAGTGAGAGTGGTTGAGGAATGTTTTGTCACGAGATGTTAAAGTAGCAAGAAAAGATAAAATGGAAAACTATTTTTAATTCATTTAGAAATGTCTGCACTTATTGAAGGCTTAGACGAATAGACGCCATTTTGCTTCAGTGTATTGATTCAGCGTGTCATCGTGCCGATTGTTTTGAGCAATGTTTTGTTCATTTAAGACTAAAACTTGAAATTGTCCTCTTGGCTTGCCTGTGGCCTATTTCAGTTAGTCTTCAGATTTAAAGCTTAAAAAATATAAGTTTTATGAGTGAAAAGTCCAAATCCGTTCAGCTCTATTCTGCCCACAAGTCAAAGCTGATCTCCGTAGCTCAGAGATTAGATTAAATTGATATGAGTTAAGATGGGATTATGCTCCTTTGCACATCCGGATACAAACAGCTGTACACTCTATGGACAAGTAGATGTTGTCATTGCCCATTTTTCTAGATATTTGAGGTCTGCTTAAAGGATGGACGCCTTGTTGGTGCTCTCGTAGCCTCATGCCTGTGCTGCACACATCGTTGTGTTTGCTCTCTGATGCTGAAACTTGGACCCTTGTGAATGTTAGATAACACACAGAACATAACACTGTTTCTGCAAAGCCATCAAAACCAAACTGTCTGATCTTCTTACAGCTTTTATGTACTTATGTCTCTGGAAAATATTTAATGAAGCGTAGCAGCCTGTTGGGCGATTGTTGATGATTTACGGAGAGGCTTAAAGTAATTTATAAAACTTTGAACATTTAAAGCCAAACATTCACGTTGTTGGTGTTTGTGCATGAGGAGAGATCTATTTTCTGTTATTCAATGGCCATCATTTGCTCATTTCACTAATTTCTGCAGTTTGGTTCTGTGAGATTAAGAGAAATCTGAAAAAATGGATGGATATGAATGTGTATTTATAACACCATTTACTTCACTGCTTCTGAATAAAAACAGTCAAGAGAAAAGTCAGTGAGAGAGCAAAAATGTGAGCCATTATCAAATGTGTTTTGTAGCTGTCAGTCACGGCTGATGGGAGGCTGTCTTTCCTGTGCAGTAATCCGGGGAATTCCCTAGAAATTCCTCTCGTATTTAGATTGCTGAGATATTTTAGCTACTGCATCTATAATAGCATATCACTGCGTTCCTATTAAATGTTAACTAGAAACATTTCCAGTTGTGCATGATGATAGATTCTTTTTTTTTTAACCCAACAAGCCCAAGCACACATCTTCTCCACCCACAAAATCAGACATTACTGCAGAATTTCTTAACATTTATTAGGTTTGGTGCTGACTCGGTGTACTGTGTACAATCACATGAAAAAAGCACATCACTCTTGAGGCCTCAGATCTGTAAGTGTGCATCTGCAAGTTATTTTAACTGTATTTTTAGGTGCAGTCGATCCGAAGCCATTTTCAGTCCTTTTGACCTTGTCTTCATTGCTCAACTTGAACCAAGTGAGGAGTTAGAGACCTTTTTATGTGCACGATGACTCCTAATATAGATGACAAGGGCATGTCTTTCTAGCTTAACCTGTGCCCGCAGCAGGCCTTAATCATCTTGTGCTTCCCATCTCCTCCATGTGTTTCTGCTTCAGTAGTTCAACATCGTGACTTCATGCAATTGTGGAAGACAGACTTTGCTGGTCAATGCCAAGCACACATTTGTAATGAAGATACTTTTCTCGTCATGTAAGGGTATTTTCTTTAAAAAAAAAGAAGTTGCTTTAAGAAACATTATGACCCACATTGGTGTATTTAGCTGTTTGAGAATTTAATCTATGGGAACTTTAAATTGAAGATGAGCAGACGATCAAGTACAAAACATTACATATTAACACAGCCAATAGTTACTAAGAGTTAAGTCTGAGATTAAGCCTGCAATAAAAACCAGGATTTTTATTTTCAACATGACTTAAAGTGCTAATTGTACCATACTTACTAACAATACAACGAATGACAACAACAAGTGGTCATGTGTGAACAAGCCTGCTGAAGGTATATCACATACTACTCAGTATAATGAGACAAATAGAGAAAAGAAAATGATTGAAAGAAAACAAAGAAGTTGATGTGTTTAGGAATTAGCTAGTTATTACTTACTATGTGTTTAACATGCTGTATTTACAGTCAAAGGAAAGAAATTAAATCTAAGGTTTTAACATCATCTTGTTAGATCATAAACAGCAACACACGTGATACACTGTGTCAGTATTTGTTTAAGAAAGACGAAGCCAGTTTATGAAAAACTAAGTGCATCCTTACTGCTTCCAGAGGGGTTAAGAGTGTAAGTAGCAGCCAGGTGCTGCTAGTCAAATGCATGTAATTGCCTGGAGAACTCTGGAGTGGACCATCACCTCACTACCTGGATTTTGGACTACCTCACCGACCGACCACAGTATGTGAGAACTCAGGGCTGTGTGTCGGACAGGGTCGTCTGCAGTACGGGGGCCCCACAGGGAACGGTTCTGGCTCCGTTCCTCTTCACCATCTACACTGCAGACTTCTCCCACAATTCCACCCAGTGCTTCCTGCAGAAGTTCTCTGATGACTCTGCAATAGTCGGCCTCATCACTGATGGGGACGACAAGGAGTACAGAGGACTGACTCAAGACTTTGTGGACTGGTGCCAGCTGAACTACCTCCAGATCAACGCCAGTAAAACCAAGGAGCTGGTGGTAGACTTCCGCAGGCACAAGCATTCTCCACTGCAACCACTGAACATCCAGGGTATGGACATTGAGGCTGTGGACAGCTACAGGTACCTTGGTGTTCATCTGAACAACAGACTGGACTGGACTCATAACTCAGATGCCCTCTACAGGAAAGGGCAGAGCAGGCTGTACCTGCTGCGGAGACTCAGGTCGTTTGGGGTGGAGGGCCCACTCCTGAAGACCTTCTATGACTCTGTGGTGGCTTCTGCTATCTTTTATGGTGTGGTCTGCTGGGGCGGCAGCATCTCTGCTGGGGACAGGAAGAGACTGAACAGGGTGATCCGAAGGGCCAGCTCTGTTCTAGGATGCCCTCTGGACCCAGTGGAGGTGGTGAGTGACAGGAGAATGGCGGCTAAGCTGTCATCCCTGTTGGACAACGTCTCCCACCCCATGCAGCAGACTGTGACAGCACTGAGCAGCTCCTTCAGTGGGAGACTGCGGCACCCACGGTGTGGGACGGAGAGATTTCGCAGGTCTTTCCTCCCCACTGCTGTCAGACTCCACAACAAAGACTTTAACTGAACTAACACACACATCCACACATGTGCAATAACACTAAGTGCAATAATCTTTTCTGGCATCGTTGTATTTTTACTCAGTTGTATATAGCATTCGTATTCTATTTTTATCTTATTGTATATTTTTATTCTATTTTATTCTACTGTATATAGTATATTATTTTATTCTATTCTGTACAGCTGTGTACTGTATTTATTCTTATTGTATTCTAATTTTTGCGTCATAACTTTTGCACTGTCCACTTCCTGCTGTGACAAAACAAATTTCCCACGTGTGGGACTAATAAAGGTTATCTTATCTTATCTTATCTTATCATCTACACATGTGACCACCTCTATAAAAGCACATTTTGGTCTCTGGAGCATATTTCACAGCATCACCTTTGGCAACAACCAACCACCTCATACCAACTGTGAAGCACAGCGGTGGAGAGATTATGCTTTAGGCTTGTTTTACAGCCACAGGATCTCGGGCCCTTTGCAGTCATTGAATGGACCATGAACTCCTCTGTATACCAAAATATTCTAGAGTCAAATGTGAGGCTGTCTGGTTGGTCCAAAAAGGGTCACGCAGCAGGAAAAGATCACCAGCAAACCGACAGCAGAATGGCTGCGTTGGAAACTTCCAGTCATCATCAGCTGATTACTTCAACTAACTGTTGCTGAAGGTGTTTCTCCAAGCTATTAACATGCAGGCAGAGTGCTGCAGTGAAAAACTTCATATTCCCTTCTCAGCTTATAGCAGGCTCAGAGAAACAGATTCTACACAGTACATCATTTTATTTTAGTTTATTTTTAAGTGCACCCAGTGCCTTCACAGTAACATACCATGAAACTGTGGAAATTAACAAATGTGTGTTGTTCTAAGACAAGGTCAACACAGGTTTTGGTCACGTAACACGACCTTCGCCATGTCTACATAGGTGTAGTCTGCTTGAAATATTCCTCTCAGTGTTGCAGGCTGAGGCCTGATTCATGCGCACAGTGAACGACTCCTATGATATTAATTTTCTCTCCATTTGTTTACAGTCTACGGACAGCTAACAGGAGCAGAGACAATGATGATAGCTTTTATGATTTATGAGCCTGATGTTTGATTGCTGTGTTGCTGAGATAAATGGGATTGTGGTTAGTCAGCCAATGAGCTGTGCCTGCGCTTCTCCACTCTGCCACCGCTGTCAGGCACAAACCTTTCAGTGGAGTCATCATAAACTTCAAGACAAAAGCTTTTGATTGATTGCTCAGCGACAGTTATATGTCCTTAGTCATCAGTGAGCTGGTTACTCCCTATAAATTGATTACATGCATGCCAGCCGATGAATCAGAGAGTTGTGGCCTACCATCTCTGGTCAGGAGAGTGCCATTTTTCTGTCCTTGAAGCATCTTTTACAGGAAGCTCAGTGTCACTAGACTGGCAGTGTTACCACTGGTAGGACACGAGCAGCCTTTTTTGCTCCCTGGATGTGGCACATGATGCCAGGGGAGTTTTGACTTTTGCCTGAATCAGTCAACGTGTCTGGAAATTTGTTCCATTTCACCCTTGGTTTGATTTATTTTTGCACGGGGAAAAAATGAAGCTGAGGACTTGTAGAGCTGATTGGTTGGCTGTGCCTGTGGTGGGACTGAGACTGCAAACACATGAAGAAGATCCACTCGTATATGAAGAACACCTGTTTTATTTTAAGTCCAGGTCAGGCCATAAATCACTCGGCAAGCTGCTGGCAGCTACTGATGCTGCTCATCTGGATCCCAGTATACAAGTGGCATACAGAATGGGCTGTCTTTGAACCCCCATTTATGCATCTGTTTATTATAGTTTAACACATTAACAACATGCAGTGTGTTAAATTAGCTTTTCATAGTTTATCATTAAATCCTCCACCCTTCAGACCTTATGCACTGCATCTAACACAAATTAAAAGCACGATAAAAAAAACTGCGTCATTGTTTCATTATGTAGCCAAAGAATAGTATTTTACTAAAATCAAGTTCTTGTTGAAAAATGTATCTATTTATTTATTTATTTGTGCCAGAGCAACCAATCTAAAAAGTCCAGGACAATATTTATGTGTCTTAGTGAGAAGTGATGGATAATTATACATTTAGGCCTTGTAGCGTGCTTTTTGGGCTGCGCGGGTGATGCATCTGCTGATAGACTAGCTCAGAACATTTTTAATGTCAGATTTTTCATAAATGTTCTAAAACACGGCTGATTGACCGATCGACCGAACAGAAAGACTGATGTTAATTCAATTAATTTATTTTATGTTATTTATATAGCACCAAATCACAGCAAGAGTCGCCTCAAGGTGCTTTATATTGTAAGGTAGACCCTACAATAATACACACAGAGAAAAACCCAACATTCATATGACCCCCTATGAGCAAGCACTTTGGTGACAGTGGGAAGGAAAAACTCCCTTTTAACAGGAACAAAACCTCCGGCAGAACCAGGCTCAGGGAGGGGCGGGGCCATCTGCTGCGACTGGTTGGGGTGAGAGAAGGAAGACGGGATAAAAGCCATGCTGTGGAAGAGAGACAGAGATTAATAACAAGTACGATTTAATACAGTAAGGTCTATTAACACATAGTGAGTGAGAAAGGTGACTGAAGAAGAAATACCCAGTGCATTAAGGGAATCCCCCCAGCAACAAAGGGAGGGTTCATGTTATGAAGCGCAGATGCATTGGAAAATCTTACAAATATTTTAAATGTGTCCCAGGAGTAAGTTTATTTCGAGTAGTCAAGAAGGTGGTCAAAGTACAGTAACTGGAATAAAAATTTTCTGTGATCAAAACTCATAAAACAGCAGCTCTTCTGTAAAGTTTCTGCCTTTGCCTACTTAAATGATGCCCTGCTCTGCAGGTGTTTGAAAGTGTCATGAAGTGGACAAAATAAAGATTCGAATGCTAATAATTTTCTAGCTTTTAGCGGCTCTGTGGTATGGCGGTTTACACATTTGCTTTTACCTGAAAGGTCCTTGAGGGTTGCATTAATAAGGGTTCTCAAGCATACACAGTCAACACTGAGTGTAAATAAGGGAGCAGCTGAAAGAAGCTGTATCTGTTGATGTTTTTGGAGTAAATGTTTTAATATTCTGCTGTTATTTAGATCTTATTTAATCAGTTTTAAATTTTAGGCTAAGTTCAGTCTGGTGTGTGTCTTTGGATTAGAAAGACTAACTTGGCCTGTCAGGTAATGGTTCAGGTAGAAAGGACAGGAAGCCAAATGTGGCTTTATTTCATTTACCCAAACGGAGCTTATAGACTCATCTCACGCAGATCTGCGGTTTGATCGGAACAGTTTCAGCTTGACGATATCCTTAAAGACCATATTATTGATGTTCTTTTAGTGAATATATGAACAGAAGTGCTGCTTTGAGGTACAAATCAAAGTTCTCTACGTGACCGTCTCCTAGCCGAGGGTGTACAGTGTGTTTCACTAATTGATATTAATTGACTTAATTATCATGCATGTGTTTGCACTCAAGGCACTACACATTGGTGGAGTGTACTTCCAGATGAATGGTTGTCCCTGTCACAATCCCACAGCTGGGGAGGATGCCTTGAGTGTGACTGCTGGACATTAATGACAAATAATGTGTTGTGTTGTGGTGGTTTATTTCCCCTCTGAGGGATTAGTCACATGCCACTGGTCTCATTGGCTCCGCTATGCCACAACTTTTACCTTCCCTTTTCCATTTCTAATGTTGTTGTTTTTTCAATTTTCTGGTAAAATGTAAAACGAGCTGGTGTTTTTTTTAAAACTTTTTTTTAAACAACTCTATCCTGGCATTTCCACAATTACTCCGATTGGCCCAGGGCGTTCTCCATTGTTGATCTGGGTGTCACAAGTGATATCTCAGACATGGCTGAGTGGACTTTGAAAGCACTTGGAGGAGTGATGGTTTTTATCATCGCATGTTAGAATTTATAAAAGCCCGTGGCCATAATAGGTCTGAAACACTCTTACGCCACAGGAAAGCTCTTTCTCAGCATTTCTTTTTATACTATGATGCACATTGCTTGCATAAGAGCTTCAGTAATGGAGTAAAGTTCCTTCTTTTTAATGCTTCTCTGCAGCAGTGTTTTATTCTAGGAGAATAATTACTCACTGACCTCTCTGATCCAAGGCTTCCCTGGTAGTCTTTGGATTTAACCAATGATTGCATGTCTGCTTTTCTTGTATGTAAACTCTCGTTTGTTGTGTCAGGTAACAAACAGCTCAGGTATCTTTGGCCTGTTTCATGTCATAATCAGACATACAGGTGCCAAAATAAACTGGGATCTTGAGTTTCTCCAGATTACTAAAAAAATATCAGATTGTTTTAAGAAAACACAAACATCCACCAATTTTTATCGGCTTTCAACTACATTTCAACTACATTTCTTGTTAGGAGTGAACATATGGTACATGAACCAAAACAACAAGCAAACAGAAAAATGCAGCAGCTAGGGAATGACACACACAGAAGGGGCTTTGTCTCACACGTTTGGCAGTTCAGACGTTGTAAGGATGCAAAATATGGAATAAACAATCTAAAAATAAACGTTATGTCAGTGATGTGAAGAGATTGTGTCTGTGCACACAGTATAGAAGTACAACTTTAAAAGACGTTTAAAAAAAGTAGGTATCACTTAAGTTCCTGGGTGGAGACCTTCATGTAAGGCGTTCATTTTCCTGATGTCACGTCTTTGACTGATGTTGCACTGAAATTGGAGCATGACGCATACGTATCTGAGGTAAGAAGTTATTGGACATGCTCCAATAACTTCCTCCAGTTTCTGGAGAAGCTGAAGGAAACATATTTTTCTTAAACGGGTGACATTCTCCTTTAAGCGACTGAATCACCAGCACTCATTGCTGAATCACTGAGTTCCCATTCATGGGTAACAAAATAGAGCCGAGTAGAGTATGGCACTTGGTTGCAGAATTGTAATTCAGTACACAGTGGACTGGATGTAGAAACTTTTCCCTGTGCAGCTGGCGACTCTGATATCACGCAGCCAAATTAAACTGTTGAAAAATGCACACACACACACACACACACACACACACACACACACACACACACACACACACACACACACACACACACACACACACACACACACACGTGGAGACGGAGGCAAACACTTAAGCACACTGAACAAGAAAAGCGTTTTCTGCTGTGTGAATGAGAAGCTATGGCTGAATGACTGAGCGTGTCCTCTGTGTCTCGGTGAGGTCGACAGCCCTGGGAAGATTACAGGGGAAGCACATCAAATGAATGAGAAAAGAAGAGATGAGAGGAGAAGAAGCGAACGGATCAGGAGAACCCGCAGTATTACACTTGCTTTAAGAGAATTATCTTGGCGAGGTCGGAAAGTTGACACGGACACACATAAAACATCGCCCGACTTAAATCTGTCAGAGCTTCATCTCTGTGCAGATTCATATTTTTATTTTGAGTTAACAGACAGTGCTGTGCTAGTCCTGAATCACTCCTCATTTTTCATATTTCACTTCCAAGATATTGTAATATAAGTATATATAAGTTAAAGGTTTTCTTTGGATATTGGCTCCCTTTTTGCCCATTTTCAGTCCCAATCCTTTTACCTGACCACTTTCTGTTAACAGAAACAATTGATTTAAAATGTTATCTTTATGCACTAGCACCCACAAAATATATTTATTTAGCTGAAACTATGAAAAAAGCTTGTAAGGCAGAAAACAGTGTTTTTTTTACACTGGTAGTGTGTCCTTAAAATTTGTAAGGAAACTGGACGAAAGAAGAAATGTGAGGGCTAAGCACTATCTACAGCAGATGAACAGTATTTGAATGTCGTGTCTTTAACAAAAATGGAAAAAATCCAGCAAAGACCCACAGGATCTGAGAGATGCATCTGACCCTGTGGCTGAAACATCTGCCGTTCTCTAAAGCCTCATCAGAAATGCTCTCAGTGGAAGGATGTCTGTCATGAAGCAAATTTTAAGGAAGGGAAACAGGGAGAAAAGGTTGCGATATGCCAAATTACACAAGAACGGTGGAGCTCTGTCAGGGTTTGACTGCATTATGGACAGTGGTGTTGGGGTCTTGTAAAAGACACACAGTGAAACACTATCAGTCGTGTACTGGTCTCCTCAGAGCCTGGACCTCAACATGACTGAAACGGCGTGGGATCATCTTGACAGAGAACTTTGAAGGTTCTTGAAGAACTCTGCAGAACTATTCCTGAAGACGTCTTAAAGGAATTTCTGTAAAAGCTGCCTCTGAGAGTTCAGGCTGTGCTGAAGAATAAAGGTGGTCATACCATACCTTTCATGTATGTTTACACGTGTGAATAAATCCCATTTTCCTAACAACACATAAAGAAATCAGTGACTTTTACGCAGCACATGCATCATTAAATACTATCACATTTGGCTTGCCTCATGGGCAGCTTATATACACACACATTATAATCTGGCTTTCTCAGATGGAAAATGTTGTAAGCTGTGAGTACAAAGACTGTGTTGTTGACTGGGTGCAGGACCCCAGTTGAGAGAGTCTGTGACACTAACGGGTGGCCTGCGTGGCTGGCAGGAAAAGCAAGGGTGGGGTTGAGTTGTAAATGGAAGCTGTTTCAAAATAGTCTCCCAGACATGCGTCACTATAGCCGGGCCACAACACATCTCCCCGTTCTTTCCCTCTTACTAGTTTCCATATGTTCAGTTGGCACCATTCTCCATGCTGTAAGGCTGTGCAGATGATTCAGTTTCCTCTCAGTGCCCTAAATATGTGAACAAACATTTTATAATCAGAATAATCATTCAGTTGGTTTGCAACAGTTAAATCCACAATAAGACATTAAGGTTTTATTCTAATAAAGGTTTAATTAGATTTGACTTAAAGTGGCTATAATCAGATTCATTCCAACGCCATCCACTGTATGTAAAATAGTCATGTATTATCAGGTGGAGACTAAAATGTTATTATCCATTAACAAATTTATATGTCTTGATGGCATTGCGTGTCTGAATGGGTTTGTTTGATTCATTTCTTTATGAATCATCTCACGCTAACGTGTATACCCTCCCTTCAACGGCTGTGCATCCCCTCAGGGGGAACCATAGCCCAGTTTGAGAACCACTAATTTACACTCTGTTGTGAGTGTGCCGCACCAGTGTTGACTGGAATTTTCCAATTGAGGGTCGGATTGATGTGGTGAATGGATTGTCGCTATCGTGCCGTTTCGTAGAACAGGGTTTGCTTTAGGTTTTCCTTGAAACGTCACACATCTGTACTCAGATCTTGTTTGGGGAATAGTTTCCATCGTGAAAAGATTTTTTTTTTCCCAACAGATTTTCTGTCTACATCTTATCAAGTTGTCTCGTCTGATGGGAGAGCCCACCCCGAACTAGGCCCCCTGCTTATTAACATTTATGCTTTCATATAACTTTGGTAAATCCTTCAATTCCAGCTGAAGCTGGAAGTTAAACATCTGCAGAAACGTTGTTGCTGTGCATTTGCAATTTAGTACAATGAATATAACTTCCCGTCTCATTCAAGTTGATGTATGTGTGGGGGGGAGTAAAAATAGAATTTCTGCATGATGTTGAGGTCGTGTTCACAGCCGTAGATGCGCTCAGATCTTCACACTGTATGACATCAATAATTCCTGCACTCGGTTGCTTAAACATGTTCCTCATTTCATGGATTTGTGTAGAATTGTGCAAAAGCAGGCACTAGGTGCGCTCGGCGAGAAAGTATTGCAGAAAGAAAATAAAGAGACTAATTACTTTTACAGCTTGAATGCATTATGGAAGCCTTATTTACCGCATTCTCCTGCATGGAGCGCTTACTGCTTACGATAAGTCTCTCCTCATACCTTTTCTTTTTATGAAAACTCAGGGGAACGGTTTCCACCCCCACTTTGGATAGCATCCTGTTGACTTCATTTTTTTAGGTTAGCTCACCTGTTCTGCACAGAGTATACTCAGCAAGCATCCATCCCGAGGTAGTCGGTCCACTGCTGCCACATATCATTGTGAACACTTTTTGATGGGTTGTCAGAGTGATATTATGTTCTGGGAGTTGTGTCCTCTGGAAAAAATGATGACTCTGAAGGAAAATGTGTCCAAATAAAAGCCCTTTAAAGGGGTGTTGGCCCTTGAACATTTTACATGTTGGTATTGTGCACGCTTTAACTCTTTGCAGCTTGGAGTATGATTATATATTCTGTCATATTTCAGGCCTGCTTATAGAACAAAATGACTAGATTTGGGCTGGTTTCTGAAGTTAGTGAGGGTGGTCTCTCCTGATGCACCTGCCTTTGGAAAAAGCCAGAAACGGTTCTAATGGTCACCAAACCACGTCTTTGTTGATATATAGTGAGGTGACAGAACTTGGGGGAGGTAATCAGATGTTTTCCTTTTGGAGGAAAGACTTTAAAAAGATTAGTGAGTCAGTAAGTCATTCTTAATGTTACATAAATGTTAAGTTTCTGACCTGTAGACTTAACATATTGCCAGACAGAGTCATAATTCCATCAGGTGACTGGTGTGATTTGCACTTGATTTGCTTCAGGACCTTGTTTGTGTGTGTTTACATGTGGCACGAGCACAGGAAGAGCGAGCGCTAAACCCTGCAGGCCACAGAGGATGCTGGCTAACTCAACCCATCTGTGGTGTATGCCAGGTGTACACCATGCTAATCAGAAACTTGTTGACTTCCAGTCAGAACACATTTGAGTTAAATCTCACAGTGAAAGTTTTAAACGAGCAGCGAGTGTAATGGGGTGTTGCTGTGGTATTTAGCTCAAAAGCATTTGATGGGAAGAGCTCCAACATGCAGGAGTCTGTAAGAATCCAAGTCAAACTGGACCTCACAGAAGCTGTTGATTTTTGTGGCAGAGATGCATAAACAGGCTGTTGCAAGATGTTTTGGGCTTCGGCTTCACCGCTGACCAGCACTGTCTCTGTTGTCTCTCATCAGCTTAACTGCATAGTGGACTGATGTGGGTTTTACTCCCCATAAAGCTGTATGTCAAGCAAAGCGGTTTGTTCACCGCACTCACACGCCAGCCAAACTTCAAAGTCATCGCAGCTTTATGGAAACTGTAGGTTTTATAGTGGAAATACTTCATTATTATGTACTGAGGTCAAAACTCTGTAGTACCAAGCAGCTAAATGGAACTATTTGGTCTGAGTAACAAAAAAACAAAACAAAAGACCCCTACAGGTTAGCCAGTTACTAGGTTTTGCTGTGTGATGTACAGTAGTCAGCCAGGAGCCCACCCGTCAACCTGTATTTTACTCCTTTCATCTCTGAACAGCCCAAGGTGGTGGAACAGTTCTCGGCATGTTTCCCCACTACAGACTGTAGGGCTCTTGTATTTACCTCTGTGTCCTGTCCTTCCTTCTGTACCAGTGCTAGAAGCTTCCTTCTTCTGCCTCATCTGCCACAGCCTTAAGCACCTTTCTGAGCCCGAAGCCAGGGATTCCTAGGTACTTTAGGAAATGCGGAGTTAATGGTCTCCTGAAGCCTTTCAGCTGACTTCCATATGATGGATGATTTCCCTTACTGTCCTTCGGTACATTTGCAAGCTTTATGTGCGACTCCTTCTTCACTCGGGCAGTCTCCTTTCCCTCCTCACACAGAATAGTCCGTGATCGCTGTCTTAGCAGAGGTGAATCTGAGGATGATGTCTAGCTGGAAAAGTTGTACTTTCCTATGGGAACTGTTCTTAATGATCCAGAGCTCTCCTTTCTCATCCTGCACTGGTTCCTACAGTGTTAGAGTCACGTGGCGGGCCCTGTTTGCGATTCAGAGACCTTTGTAGCTGTTGTGGAGCTGCTTATCTCGCCATCTGTAAGAGCCCTGTGACACTGATGCTTCGAAATGGTAAAAAAGATGCTGCGGCCATAGGTTCTGGTGATCACTGACATGGCTGGCTTCTTCTGAATGTTGCCATTATATTAACCTGACTGATCTGACCATGACACCTAAAGCACAAAAATAATAATAATAATTTCTTCTGAAACAGTCCATCCTCTGATCTGCTGACTTAGCCTTTGGGGACAGTGCTTTTGGGTTTCCAGTACAGTCAGCACATATCCAGGCCAGGACTTCCTGTTGCGTCTGGAGATTAGTACGAGTGCAGATAAATTTTGAAGAGCAAATAAAAGCTAAATCACTATTAGACAGTAGTTGATGTGAGATTCCATTTCTGCAGATGCAATCCCTTTTTTACTGTCCACATGGATGATTTACCTGCATGCAATCAAAGCAGGCCCCAATATGATTGGCCAACACTGCTACAACAGAATAAACCAGAAAGCTCCAGGTACCAGAAATCTTATCCTTTGCCTGAAAATTCCGCATATTCACCTTCATAAAGATATCTTCAAATTAATTTGGATGTATTACACTATGGCAGATTATAGGACTCTTATTTTTTTATTGTAAATTTGAGTTACTATGTGTTCATACCAACTGCTTATAGTGTAACAGAATTAAGGCTTAAACACTCTGAAATGACTACAGGGCTAAAGTCACTGTGCATAACTAACTACTGATGTCCAGATGAAGAGCTAAGAGCAGATTACATACATTTTGTTAATGCCTTGAGCAGCTAATATGTGTAAAACATATATGGATGCAAACACGCGCAATCACTGTTGCTGTCGGAGACGCCGCAGGTCAAAATGTAAGTAATGTGCTCAGTCAAACAGCACTGACCTCTTTTAGTACAACAGCGCGTTGCTTCCATTCTAATGTGTGGCTCTGAATAATTTACATTACAAGCCAAAGGGTTAATCAGACTGATGGTGTGTCTGCACATTGCTACAGTACATTGTGCGTAAGCCGTGCCACGCTGGGTTATGTAAAAGTGGCTCTCAGGCATAATTTCTCTTGATGAGGTGACTATTATTTATGAAGTATTTGTATTTTTGTCCTCTGTTGAAATGTCAAGAGTGTCTCATTTATTTTGTGGTATACCCCTTGGTGCAATGGTTGAGTCAGAGATGGGGAAATGCAGCGGTCAGATCAGTTAGCTGTGCGTTGACAGATCGCCTGTTTGATTTTGATTAAGTGAAATGAGATTCATTTATGGTGTTCATAAAATTGGATTGTTTTACTTCCTTATCAGTTAATGAATTTGTTTATGTAATCCTCAGATGCTGACTTTATTTGCATTAGTAATATTTAAAGAATTTGTTTGAGTTTTGGGCTTAATTACTATTTCTTTACTTTTTGCTGAGAATCAGTCGAAACTGAACCTGCTGTAGCGTCTTGTGGGGTTTAGGCTGAGATGTTTTGGCGCTTTGAATGCTGGCAAGATGCACAAAGCTGTCAGAGGTGTCAAAAAAGGCATTTTTTTCTCTGAGCAAGCAAGAAAAACAGATGGTTGGGGGAAAAGAAAGGATGTGGGCAGAGATTTGGGCGGGACAAGGAAATAAGATAGGCACTGGAGAGCTTTGGACACACTGGTTCTGTTTTTAGGAAGACATGAAGTTTATTTTTGTAAAAGGAAGATTCGACTCTGTGCTTTGTTGTTCTTTATTTCACTGTGACACTCGACTTGATGTGTCAAATATGAAACCCTGTGTTGCATCAGTTGTTTCTTCATGTCATATTTTGACATTAGCAGGGCAGCTTTGATCACCTCTTTAATTCAAAGGGTGGAAAGGTTTATGCTGCTGCACGTAGCTTAAAATAATTTATTAACCAGGGTGGATTTGCTGACCGCGTATACCCACCTTCACACGGACTCAGCAACTAACATTTAAAGCCATCTGCGATGGTCCGCTGAGCAGCTCCACAGGAGAGACAAGATGCTAATTCCCCAAAGATACCTTTGCAGCAGCATTTGGAGTATTTGAGAGTGAGTCATTCACTCCCCCCTCACACACTTCCCTTGTATGTGACTTTCATCCTAATCCCTGACTTCAGCTTTAAAAGTGAAGGCTTTTTGGCAGCAAACAGCCTCAAAAAACCGTCGGCTGTCACACCATCTGCATAATGATGCTGAAGCGCGCTGAAGTTTGCTGCAGTCATCTATCACCTACATAGCATTATCCACTATGTCACTTTGACCTGCTTCCACCCAGTGGTAACTCTTACAGATGCTTCTGAATCGTGGGTAGTAAATGTCACACGGAGGTCAATGAGAGAGGTTATGTAATTAAAAGACGTTTCCCAACTTCCATTGTTCCTCATCAATGATCGAAGCTGGAGGCTGCTTCACAGCTCGCTCACTGACGCTGTTGGGAAAGGGTTGCACGGGTGGGGTGTTTTCCGTAGTTGGATTATGTAATGGAGTGTGAGTGCAATGGAATAAAATAAACAACCAATCTTAAGCATGAATGGCGTTTATGTGTTGGTGCTGTAAGATAGCGGTGTCGTGGAGTTATTGGTGGTTTCTGGAATTCCAATCAGTCCACGTGGCTAATAAGCATAAGACACACGTGGCATTTATGTCAATCCAGAGTATGCTCGTAAACTGTAGACTTCACGGTAAAGCATCCCCCCAGTTAGCTACTGTGTTGACAACCAAAGCAGTTTTCGTACCAGTCTGCAAACATGTTTATTTCTGCTGTCAAGTCGGGGATTTGAACTCGGGTCTCTGTGGGGATTGATTTGCTTCGAGAAGCTGCAGTTTCTGGCACTTAATCTTTGGCTTCATTTTTCAGCCCCAGAGGTTGCAATTTGGTCTGAAGTGAGAATGCAAATGTTTTTAAAATGACTAGTGAACCCGCTGATGAATTAATATTATATTATTACACTTTTCTTGTGCATGGCAGCGACTCTCTCTTCTCTAACTGAAAGGAAGAAACAGATCACTGAGCACCGATTTGAGCGTCTTGCCCTCTGGTAAATGTGATGTTAAAATACAAGTGAACTTTTTCTCAGTGTGGAATCGGGGTTAATTGGACTGTGTTCAAAGTTTGGATTAGCGTACAGAAGGCTTCATTAACAGCAGTTGGCACTTGAAAAGCCTTTGTTTGTTTCACAAATTAAGCCGTATGATATGTAAAACGCATTTAGGAATCAGCAACCTGCCGATGTCGTTCGTGATTCGTTAACGTTAAATTGCATACCAGTTCCTGTCTTTGGTTTATCTCGAGTAACATCTGCCTCTGTTTCTGGCTGCTCATGTGGAAAGTACAGCTGTAATCACTAAGAGTGCAGAGTCTATGCAAGGAAGAGAGAAAAAACACTGAATCAGGAGCCGTGTTTGTTGGAGACCTAGCTGCACATCTTTGCTTCTGCTAGTGGGGAGAAGGGGTCATTTCAAGTTATCACCCTCCATTTCTCTGAGATTTCACTTTCTTAAAGCATTGTTTCATTTCAGACATTCTCACAGTTCAAGAGCCAGCAGCGTTCTCCGTGCTGTCACATCTTTTTTTCCTCTTCTGCTCATGATAGTTAGCGGAGGAGGCAAGGCAGAATCCCCAGAGCAGATAGTAGCAGGAGCTGAATATTCTTAAACTCAAATTGATGCATTTGCTGCTGCTAAATTAGCGGTAGCATACACTCGCCCCCTGAGAGACTAGGCGGCACGATGGCTAGTGTAGCCTCTGCTCCTCCTCTGTTGTGATACTCGGTCATAAGACACAAGAGGGAGGAAACACAAGGTGACTCACAGCTTATGTAACAAATCTTACACTGTGTTAACAAAAAGAAACCAAAGCTGTTATACACACACTTCGTAGATTCTCCAGTTTGATATGCAGTGTTTGTTTTTTCTTACTGCGCATTTTACTGTATTTGTATTGCACGAAACCAAGGATGGAGTGTACATGGTGGGTAATATTAGTCAATGCAATGCGACGGTGACCCAGACATTACTCATGTATTGACGTTTTGGGATCACTAAATTCTGCCGAGGCCATTCATTTGTAACAGTCAGCTTTACTTAGGATAAATCAATACGGGGTCCTGAGGACCAGATAGAAGTTAGACGTGTTTTTGTAAATATGGAGAGCACGAGGAGTATTTGATTCAGGGTGTATTGAATAGGCATGACATAGAATGGCGTGGTGTTTGATTTCGTTATAGAGAAGAATGTATTTCACTGACCTTCAGGGACTTGAGCGTCAACCCAATATTTCACGAGGCGTGTGAAATGGAGAATTAAATATGTAAGACCATATTTTTTGTTGATCGCTTGTTTTCTCCTAGATAGAAAGTTCTGCAGTTTGTGGGGTGGAAAAGCTCCTGATCCAAAGCTTAACACATTATCCATCAAATACGGTGAAGGAAATGTTACAGCATGGTCATGCACGGCTTTGCAGCGGAACCGGGACACCACATGTTTATTGATGATGTGACTGGTGATTGGAGCAGCGGGATGAATACTAAAGTGTACACGGATTGAAGATGGGTGTTACAGTTACAGCGAACTCTCTCGACTCAAAACCTTTTTGTTGATAATTTTACTGGTCTAATTTATTCTGTATTTTAACTTGTTTATGTGCTGTTTTAATGGCATTTAATATTATTTAATGTGACCACTGGTCTGTGTCAGGCCCTTCGTAAATACAGGGAGTGCAGAATTATTAGGCAAATGAGTATTTTGTCCACATCATCCTCTTCGTGCATGTTGTCTTACTCCAAGCTGTATAGGCTCGAAAGCCTACTACCAATTAAGCATATTAGGTGATGTGCATCTCTGTAATGAGAAGGGGTGTGGTCTAATGACATCAACACCCTATAGCAGGTGTGCATAATTATTAGGCAACATCCTTTCCTTTGGCAAAATGGGTCAAAAGAAGGACTTGACAGGCTCAGAAAAGTCAAAAATAGTGAGATATCTTGCAGAGGGATGCAGCAGTCTCAAAATTGCAAAGCTTCTGAAGCGTGATCATCGAACAATCAAGCGTTTCATTCAAAATAGTCAACAGGGTCGCAAGAAGCGTGTGGAAAAACCAAGGCGCCAAATAACTGCCCATGAACTGAGAAAAGTCAAGCGTGCAGCTGCCAAGATGCCACTTGCCACCAGTTTGGCCATATTTCAGAGCTGCAACATCACTGGAGTGCCCAAAAGCACAAGGTGTGCAATACTCAGACACATGGCCAAGGTAAGAAAGGCTGAAAGACGACCACCACCGAACAAGACACACAAGCTGAAACGTCAAGACTGGGCCAAGAAATATCTCAAGACTGGTTTTTCTAAGGTTTTATGGACTGATGACATGAGAGTGAGTCTTGATGGGCCAGATGGATGGGCCCGTGGCTGGATTGGTAAAGGGCAGAGAGCTCCAGTCCGACTCAGATGCCAGCAAGGTGGAGGTGGAGTACTGGTTTGGGCTGGTATCATCAAAGATGAGCTTGTGGGGCCTTTTCGGGTTGAGGATGGAGTCAAGCTCAACTCCCAGTCCTACTGCCAGTTTCTGGAAGACACCTTCTTCAAGCAGTGGTACAGGAAGAAGTCTGCATCCTTCAAGAAAAACATGATTTTCATGCAGGACAATGCTCCATCACATGCGTCCAAGTACTCCACAGCGTGGCTGGCAAGAAAGGGTATAAAAGAGGAAAAACTAATGACATGGCCACCTTGTTCACCTGATCTGAACCCCATTGAGAAACTGTGGTCCATCATCAAATGTGAGATTTACAAGGAGGGAAAACAGTACACCTCTCTGAACAGTGTCTGGGAGGCTGTGGTTGCTGCTGCACGCAATGTTGATGGTGAACAGATCAAAACACTGACAGAATCCATGGATGGCAGGCTTTTGAGTGTCCTTGCAAAGAAAGGTGGCTATATTGGTCGCTGATTTGTTTTTGTTTTGTTTTTGAATGTCAGAAATGTCTATTTGTGAATGTGGAGATGTTATATTGGTTTCACTGGTAAAAATAAAGAATTGAAATGGGTATATATTTGTTTTTTGTTAAGTTGCCTAATAATTATGCACAGTAATAGTCACCTGCACACACAGATATCCCCCTAAAATAGCTAAAACTAAAACTAAAAACTACTTCCAAAAACATTCAGCTTTGATATTAATGAGTTTTTTGGGTTCATTGAGAACATGGTTGTTGTTCAATAATAAAATTATTCCTCAAAAATACAACTTGCCTAATAATTCTGCACTCCCTGTAAACGTTACTTACGAGGCTGTAGTCTCTGCACAGATTCATCCAAATGCTACAAAACTGAGGAGTTTCTCAAGGGAGAATCTTCAGTGACCAAATCATTCACCTGATCTCAACCCAACAGAGCAGGCTTTTCAGTTACTGAAGACAAAAAGTGAAAGCACAAAAACCCACAAAAACACCCACAAACAAGCAGCAACTGAAGGCGGCAGTAAAGGCCTGGCAGAGCATCTCAGGGGAGGAAACACAGCATTTGATGATTTCCATGGGTTTTAAACCTCAGGCAGTCATTGTCTGCAAAGGATTTTCATCCGAGTATATAAAAGTAGTTTGTCCCATTACTTTTGAGCTTCTGAAAACGAGGGCGTGTATAAAAAATGCTGCAGTTCCTAAACAGCTAATGCTATGCTTTTGTTCTAGCTCTTGAACTAAGGAAGTCTGTGGTGGTGCACAGAACCTAGGAGGAGGAAACTGAGTGTAATTTGGAGGAAGATGGCTCCTTGAGGAAGCTCAGAGAGATTTAATGCATCCTGGCGACTGTGTTGAATACAGATATGAGTATGACACACATAGACTGAGTTGCACGTATGCCCAGCAGATACCACGTGGTCCACAATAAAGACCCAGCTAGTCTTTTTTAAATGCACAGCTAATAGTTCATGTTTCATTGTGTAACTGGTTTGTTGGGTGTTATTGATTTGACAATAAGTAAACATGGGTTTGCTGGTGACGGCAAATATATTTTATTCCATCAGGTCAGAGAAATTTGGGGATACCGGAACAAACTAATAATTGGTGTGTCCCGTCAGCCTCTGAGCAGCTGCTGTCTGGTCCTGCACATGCACATGGTGTTAGTCTGCAAACAGTGTGCAGTGAAAGTTGTTTAGCCTGATGTGCAGATTGTCACTAGTAGCTAACTTAGGCTGCTCCTTCTTCTTCCATCGCTTGTGCGATATTTCAAACTGATCTGCTGTCAAAAAATGCAAAAATGATGGCTGTCTTGTTTTAAAGACACATTAAAAACACGAAGTCGGTGACGAACATTTTGATGTACCTGCGACTGCTTCATTATTTGACTATAATGAATGCTCATAATGTGAAGCTCCAGCTACAAAGAAATGCTGGTTTGCATTTGTAACCGGTAATTTTGACTATAGAGTTCACAATTATTCAAATTTATATACTATGTAATAGGGCTGCACGATTTTGCATAAAATGAGAATCACGATTTTTTGGCCCAGAATTGAGATCACGATTCTCTCACGATTTTCTTTTCCAGTATAAATATTTATTGCACTTATTAACTGCACATCAACTTCGTAACAGTTGAGACTGAACATAAAAACAATAAATAAACATAAAAACAACAAATGTCTCACGTTTTGTCGTTGCCGCAAATGTTGTACTGCTTGAAATTCCGTCTCCACCGTTGCTCGACACTGC
The DNA here is from genome assembly GCF_963969265.1 of Rhamphochromis sp. 'chilingali'. Lineage (NCBI taxonomy): Eukaryota > Metazoa > Chordata > Actinopteri > Cichliformes > Cichlidae > Rhamphochromis > Rhamphochromis sp. 'chilingali'. Next base: position 3,623,628 of record NC_137941.1, read on the forward strand.
GTGTACAGAGCAGGTAGTGCAACAATAGAAAAATAGTTGCGGGACGGCACTGTGTAGCGTTTGTCTAGGGTGTTGATCATTTTCCTAAATCCCTCGTTTTGCACAGTGTTGATGGAGCCATATCTTTGGTCAGGTGATAAGTGATAGCCTCCGTAATTTCTTTGTGCCTGCGGGAGTTCGACGTGTATAGGGAAGCGCTGTATAAGGTTCCCGTTATTGATGTTTGGGTGGTTGACCGGGACGGATTTTCTCCTGTCACTTTCTCGTCATCCCTGATGTCTTCTCTGTTGTTTTTTTAGCAGCCAGCTTCTGTATCACGTGGTATAAGGCTCCGCCCTTGTCATCTGTTGAGCAGGAAGAGTGAGCGCTTGTTTTCATGCAGATTACGTCCCGGATCAAAATGCGGTACAATCGTCGTCGTCTTCTTTTTTTTTTCTCTTTTTTTTTTTTTAAATCGTTGTCATTTGGAAATGAGATCGCACATAAGTATGAATCGAGATTGCGATTTTCTAACGATTAATCGTGCAGCCCTACTATGTAAAGTATAAATGATATTGCAGTGATTTCATAAAGTGGATTATGGGTTAACAGCCACAGTGTTACTCTTAACACACACATTTAATGGAACTTGTGTGAGAGCATTATTCCTCATGCACTTTTCCTGGTGTCAGCGTTAAATGTGTTACTGACTCTTAAACTTTGTGGCATTTGCTCTTTTCGCTCTTTGTCACTGTTGAAGGACAGGTTTGCAGGGAAGTGTGAGACGAGTAACTTTAATTCATTTAGAAGCCTGCCATTCACTTTCAGTCCATGCTAACCTTTCTAGTGTCAACTCTGCCTGTTGTTTTCGGGACACCTCTCTGTCTCTAACAGTTACTAATGCGATTGGACAACGGCTCAGCATCTGCTCCCTGTTTACAAGTCTCCTCGGATGTGTTGCGTGTTTCTTGCCACTGTTTGTTCGTTGCTGCTGTGCTGTGTCTCGCTGCTGGTCAGAGTCGAGCGAGCCGCCTGGGGCGGGGTCAGGGATGGTGGCCGGGCAGTTTCTTCACATGCCGTGGTGATCCGTGACTGTGCTGGATGCCGGGAGAGATTCTTGACCTTGATTTGTTTCATTTCTGCTCCGGCATGATTTTCCAGCATCTCTTCAGAAGAAGTCACGTCAGCTCTCTTTAAGAAGTAATACACTCTGTGCGTGACACTATAGTCCATAACACGACGATGACAAATGGGCTGTTTGTTTTAACTGGACACAACATCACCGTAATATCTCAGTATTTTTAATAGCTATTTAGATATGTGTGAGACTGATGCAGCAGAAATGTGTCCAGGACCTTTACATGTCACACATTTTATTAATAATCTTCTTTTTTCTCCTTCAGGTTCGGCGTGTGGTAAATAGCTGCTGTCCCTCAGAGTTCTCTGCACAACGGTGAGTTCAGCAAAAGAAGCTTTTTAGTGCTTTGCTGTAGAAATGTACCACTACGCTCTCGTCATCTATTGTGGAGACAATCTAGTCAACAAAAAGAAAAAAAATATGTTTGGAACATGCGAGACACGTTCGGTATTATATATAAGGTGACATCTGCTGACTACAGGACTCATTCAAAGCTGGAGTCCCTCCAGTGATGGTGGCCAAATGAGGGGTAACATTACCTGTCAGTGAGAAATGAAGCGGCTTCGTTTTCGGTACGAGACAGAGTTCATAAACAGCGGTGTCAGTTATATCGGCGCATGATGCCAGCACACATCACTCCTGGTATTCAGCTTTACAACACAGTGGATATTCGCAGTTTCTCTTCCCCTTTTCATGTCTTTTTTTCCCATTCGGTGTATCTGCTCCAGTGTTTCTATTTTTAGAATTGCTCAAGTACCGGGGGATCCTGCACTCTTCCCCCTTTCCTTTGCTACATCTCCTCCATTTACCCCCATTTCAGCTGAATGTCACAAGCCCTGCTCCTCTGCGTCAGGTTGATTCATTGTAAGCCGTGCAAATATGTGTATATGTTGCAGCTGTGCAGTAAAAACAAATTTTAAAAAGTCATCAGCGTCGTTGACTGTTGGGGTCTTTAGGCGACCAAGACGACACCGACTCATGTCAGTGGTCGATGTTTAGCTGTTGTTGTTTTTTTCCTCATCATTCAAAGAACTTGGCTTCGATTTTTAAGTGTTATTTTATATTTTTTTTATAACGACTATTATTGATTTATTCATTTTTGTTACAATAAAAACAAGTGAACACACTTATTGGTTTACTTTTGCAATAAAACGCCCCTGCTGGTCATTAGAAAGCATGCAGGCACTTATTTGATATATTTTATATGTTATATACAGCACAGTCTGGATTTTGATTTCACTTAGTACCTGGAGGTTTGGATATCTTGGCCTCTGCTGTCCCAGTTTTGATCAGTATAAGCCTCTTGCTGGTGCCTATTTTATGGTTGAGCACGTCTTTAAAGCAAGATATCTTAAGTTGAATAGATACGTTATCTCTGAGAGCCAGGGATCGCTCCGACCTGGGCTGTGCTATTGACAAGAGGAGACATTTACCGTCCTCCTTGTGCGCCTCCTAAATAGTCTTCATTTTCATGCTGGGTGCCCGGCGAGGAGGAACTGTCAGGAAGCGAAGAGGGCCATCTTGAAAAGACTCTGATCGCCGCGTTTCACAACATGAGGCCTTCCCCCGCGGGGCTCAGGTGAAGGCACCCTGCAGAGAACTTCCTAAGGACTGTTTCATTTATCCCAGGGTGAAGGTGGTGGCGTAAAAAAGTATAGAAAATCATGAAGCATCATGGCCAGCTATGTCTGGCTTCGTCATCTGCTGCTCCCGCTGAGCAGACACTCCTAAACCGCAAACATCTACCTCACGGCTCGACAAGCATTCGCATCTGAATCGACCCCAAACGCACACACACGAATACAGACACACAATGCACATTTGGCGACACAAGCACATATTTGTTTGCTTACATCTTCTAATTAAAAAACAGCCCCTTTCCATACAGACATGCAAGCCAGACCTGCTGTTAATTTCCATTATTTGTAATGCTAAATTTCCAGCCAATGCCTTATTCTCTGTGTGTGTGTGTGTGTGTGTGTGTGTGTGTGTGTGTGTGTGTGTGTGTGTGTGTGTATGTCTGTGTGTGTGTGTGTGTGTGTGTGTGTGTGTGTGTGTGTGTGTGTGTGTGTGTGTGTAACATTCTCGTAGTTTCTGTGATTGGAAACACAGCCAGCAGTATTGTGCCTCACCGCCATTATAGTAATGAATATTTAGTGCGGTGTTGGCGAGATAGCTGACACTGACCCAGCTACGATGTGATGCGATGCTGCTGGGTGAAAAAGCATTTGACAGCATTTCTGTATTTTTTTTAGTATTTTTCAGCGAGCAGGCGATGTGCACAGTGACCAAAGCACCAGATTTAAGAAGAGAAGGTAGCTCAGCTGTAGACTTTGTGCTGGTGCTGCCGAGGTTACTCCTTCAGATGATTGAATCTTTATGACCAAAAGAACTAGGCTAGACATATTTCATAGGTGTCATAAGTACACCGTTTTTATACATGTGTAAGCAATGCAGCAGCGCACATTTGGAGGGCTACACGACCCATGTATCAGGGAGGGAATTGGGAACAGGCCAGTAAGTCACTTTGAATCTAAAAATAGGAAAATTGTTTCTGTTTATTCAGATTTGACTGACTCCAATTACGAGTATGATTCTTCACCACATCTGCCGGCTGCAGTGTAAGCGATCCAAACTCCAGTTTGTTTTCCCGAAACCAACATCCACCTGCTCGTCTCACGTCACATGGCATCTTTGTGTCAATATCTCTCTGTGCAACTTCCTCTGTCACCTCATATATTTCTGTCCAGCGTGTTTCTGACCAGTCTGACGCTGACCAGATGCAGAAGATTAGATGACCACATGTTTTAGTTACAGGAACCCTGTAACAAGCCGAAAGCAGATGTGGTCTCCGTTGCTCAGGAAACAGATCAAACTTTTCCTGAGGAATCGAAGCAAAGTTCGATGTTTCCACAATAAATCTTTTTTAATATGTAAAAAGTCAAATATTTTAAATATTTTGCTAGAAAAATGAGAAAACGCGCAGCTGTTTATTGAAACATTTGCAAACAGGCCTGTTTTTGTTTTTGTTTGGCAAAAACTGTTTGTAAAATTCTAACGAGCTTGAAAGTCAATATTTGATATGAACGCCTTTATTCTTTAGCACAGTCTGAGTCTTTCTCTCATTTCTTTAAGCATGTTCAGGAAGAGTCCTGCAGCCTCTGTGAAGGACAGTCAGAGCTCTCCTCTGCATGTTTCTGCCTTTTGTTCTGTTCTCTGGTCACACACTGCTTCAGTAGGGCTGAGGTCCGGGCTCTGGGGAGGCCAGTCCATGACTGATGGTGTCCCACTCTGTGTTTTTCCATCCGGGTGTCCTTTTACTGCATTTGGGATCATTGTCGTGCTGAAAAGTGAATCTGCTGCCAAACCCTTTGTAGATTCTGACGGTACTTCTCTGTGTTTATATTTTCATCCGTCTTGATCTCCAGCACCTCAGGCTGAAATGCTGCCCCAAACCGTGTCAGAGTTTTCACCGTACTTTACAGATGGCTGCATGTGTTCACTGTAATATCTCTCTTCTGTATTCTTCTTTTCATATTCACACACTTCAGCCTTTTCTCCCTGCTTGACAGCCATCCTTCTACTGAGACCTTTTCTGATCAGGTTTCGGTGAACAGCAGATGGATCAGCTGAAGGAACAGGTGCAACTCTCAGGTCCTTACTGGATGTTTTCCTTTTTCTTAAGGACATGACTTTCAAATACTGTTCATCTGCTGCTTTTATCCTCCACTCATCCAGTTTCATCAACATTTTTTAGGACACTGCGAACCTGCTGGGAAGTGTCAAATTTTCAGCTAATAGCTCTTTGGGAATCACTTTGCTGCCTCTTAAACGGCTTTATCTTTGGTATTTTGCATGCATTCAGTGAAATAAATCAAAATGAATTTCTCAAGCTCACGTTGGGAAAAAAAAAATCTGTTTCTTTGGAAGCAAAACGTAAAGAAATGAGGGGAGGCTCAAGATGCTTGCACAGTACTGTACTTTGGGCCGATGTCTTTACTCGTAGCAGCTTGTCAAGTGTGTCTACCTAAAAAATCAAATCCAGAGAAACACAAGGAACAAGTTATTCAGTCAAAGTGAAAGCCTGGCTGGAACAGTATTAGTTTTATTGGTAGAGAGGAGACGTGATTGTGTAAAATTGGCTTCTGCCTCAAAGTTCCTTCCATCATCTGTCCTCTAATCTCAGATTCTCATCCTCATAAATCATTTCCCTCTGATGTTGCTCTTGGAAAGCAGCTGATTAGGATGCTTTGCTGATGAGCACAGTGTGCTGTGTGAAAATCAACATCAGCATTGTAAAGTATCATAAAATAAACATCGCCTTATTTCTTAATAGAATTATGTTCCAGTGTTTTGGCTCGTCTCACTTCAGATGCCTCATATGTTGTGTGTGATCCAGCAGCCAGAGCGGTTCAGAGCACCGGATTGCTTTGATTAACGCGTCTTTATATGTGAAGAACGCATCTGGAGCTGCTTTTTTTCACACTTATTACCGACACCCTGTTAAGCTGCTTGTCGTTTTCTTTTTTTCCAGCATGTAACTGGTTATTGAACTTGTCTGCCCGTCCATCCTCGCCTTTGACCACACCGACGGCGAAGCGTCCGGTATCAAAGCCCGCATTTTTTTGGAAGCTGGAAAGCAGTGACCAGATGTGAAAACAGTGCAGTCATTCAGACAAATCTGCAATAAGCAGCTGCTGTCGCTGATAGTGTAGATTCAATCCTGCAGACTCAGTCTGCTTAGTGTTTTAATGACATCTGTTTTAAACCGCACAAATTGCCAGACAGAGCGTTAGACCATGATTGAACTTTTTATCGCTACAATGGCGGGATTGTGTTTACATAGCTTCACTTTAACAGCAGCTCTGTATACCTCTTGGATAAATTATTAGGTAGGTATTATTATTTGGTTCTGACATATTGTAAATATAGTCACTGTAGGTATGACTCTACACTTGTGGCATGTAATAGAACCCCTTGGATAATATACAGGTGTATCAGAAAGAATCATCTGATTTCAAAGTGCTTTAATTCTGCAGCCATTCACTGTTTAAACTTTACTTCAGACATTTATGCCATTCATGTCTGAATAGGGCTTCCTGTCATATTAAAGTTCGTCACGTGATGTCATGTTTTAAGCACTCTGCTCAAAAGTTATTTGCCATATTGGAGATATGATACAACCACCAGAAAATGTGCATTTCCTGACTGGCTGCAGGGGTTCCTGGAGGTTGCTGGCTGTTGCTAAAGGGTTGCAAAAAAGTTTCTGCACCAAACGTCTCAGATTGATTGTTTTGGTTATTAACATTTTGCCACATTTGCCTGTAATTAGCTTGTAGTTAGCAAGTATTTATAACTGCTAAATGAGCAGTAACTAAACTTTAGAAAGTGTCATGTATAAAGGAATTGTAGAAGGTTCACCTTCAGAGGAAAACTTGTGCCTCAGCGCTGCACCAACATGTTTGAAAAAGCATCATTTTTACCCTGAACACAAAGAGAATCTGCTTCCTGTTCATGTTGCACTTTTTACAGTTTCACAACTCCTCAGAGAGTCGCTGGATCATGTTTGTGGACACGTCTATAAACTACAACCGCACCAGTATGCTAGTGACCAAATCCCAGAAGGTCGATTGTGTTCATCTGGACGTTGTTTTCAGAGGGAGAAATGTTTCGTCATTCATCCAAGTGACTAAAGCGATCACAAGGTTTTTGCCAACTGTTTGGGTAATACACATTTTTTCCGGTGGTTGCCAGATGGTCGCAGCGCAGCCTGTGTGACTGCTGCCTTATTCATTTGATCTTACATTGTCACCATGATTGTCATGCATTCAAAATGGCAGACGAATCAGTGTCACGAGATACTGTAAGTGCTCACATGTCTGTGGGAAAGCGGTGCTCTGTCAGTCAACTATTTCAGGTCATACTGATCAAGTCCGTTTCATGGATTTTGGCTAACGACTTGTGATTGACCAGTTGTTAGCCGGCTAGTGTGCAGATTCACAGTAAGATCCACTCGTCACTCTTACAATCACATCACAAAACACCAAGACAGCTAAAGGGCTCATATGGAAGCTTCAACATGGAAACTAATGGGTGTTAGCTGCATCCACCTTTTAGATTTCCTGTAGTAGAATCTCTTCACAACAATAATCCTGCTTGTTCATGACGAACTTGAACTGGTCTTATTCTATAACCCAGTGCATGTGAGTGCAGAAACCACAGGACAGTTTGTGTTGCAGGTTTTAGTGAATTTCATTAATGAAATGATGAAAATCCCAAACCCCAAAAAACAAATGAGTAATTAAACAAATTTAATATTTTATCTTAAATTGTTGTGCAAATGATGCATCCTCAGTGTCATATAACCATATGGATTGCTTCTTTGTGCCAGCTGTATATTGAGCTTCTTTATTCATTTGCACATACATCCACAAATTGACTTGCTGAAGACAACACCAGCTTGGCAAGCATCACACATTAGTGTACCTCGGATCAGCCCATTTGATCAGACAGACAATTTACACAATAATTACCGACAGACTCGCAGATAAAACCGTACAGTGTTACTAATGGAAGCGCCCCCACAGGAATAAAAATCCATCACCCATGTCTGCGTTGGTTATCTGTCATTCTAAGCATAATTCTCAGATCATTTCAAATGGAAAAACCCTCCTCGGATGTCTGTGCACAGATCTGCAGAGACACATGTTTGGAAATAGCGCACAGAAATCCAAATGTGATCACAGAACACGAGCAAACACACTCACCACGAGCACAGACTACACAGCTGACAGACTCGGGACTATCGCATTACGTTTGCAGAGATAAAACAAAGGGTGGTGGTCAGCACTTCACCTTCAAACTGACATCTAATTGATGTAAAATATGAAAGCGAAGATTATTTTCACGACCAGCCTCGTGTTTGGCTCTGTTGTGACACTGCGAGATGGATTATAAACAGTCCGCGACAAAACATAATCAGAAACACATCACTTAACACACAAACAGCCATCTTTGTGTTTTTGAGAACATCTGCTGCAGTTTTTGGGGGATTTCAGTATCAGCTTGGTAGCTAACGTTAGACTGAAATATGAACTGAAATCTGCAAGTTATGCTACGTCTCCTTTTTTAATCAAACATTTTGATTACTTGTTAAGGAAAACAAAAAGTCAGGTTGACAGTGAACAGTTAAAACAAAAAAATACACAAATTCACACCTCCTTGGCAGAGGTTTGCGCTCTTAAAGGTGCTTGTTGTTGTCGCTGCTGTGCTGTGGGTGGCCAACTATTGTTCTTACTTTGTGTTTCATTCCTGAAAAGATGCATTCTTAAATTAATGAGGCTCATTTAGGTGCCACAGTGGCCCCGAGCCGACATGCTAATGCTTGCCCCGCTAATCAGCCGCCACACCGAGTCGAATCGGCGTGGTGGCTTATCAGATCAGATTGTTTTGGTCTTAACCAGTTTTCACTCAGTCCTGCTGCTGCTGTTATTACTGAATTTCTCCAGCATGTCCGGCAGGACAGAGAGCCTGTTGTGTGGTCCTCCTCACCTTGATCAGATTACACATCAGAATTAGCATAATTACAGCTGTCAGGGATTTAATTGGCGAGCTATAATTACTGCAGGTTTAAAGAGACTGTGTTTAAAGAGATGCACGTATATATGTATATTCTTGTATTTATTTGTGGATGTGTGGATTTACTTAAACCTAAAAATTAACACTGGATTGTGGATATCATGGTTGTCTCATACACAATAAAGGCAGTGAGTCTCTTAATTTAATGTAGCTGTCATTGATTAAAAATATCTGTTGTCACAGTGCTGCTGCTTTTTTGTTTGCCTCTGGTAAAACCTGTTTTAATATTAAAAAAGGCTATAAAATGCTCGTGTGCAGGAAAAACCCTGTACTCGACTCATTATCCCTGAAGTCCCCGGAGGATCAGTATGTGAGTTCAAACACTAATGAACATCAGAAGAAACATCGGTGCAGGAAAAAAGCAGGGAAGCCCAGCCTTAAGACATCAAAATGGAAATTATGAACAACTTTCTGTTGTTTGATATGTTTGAGATTGACACGGACACCTTTTCTAAGTCTCTGCTTTATTGTTGGTTTTCTGACGGACGTTTCAACTACCCGACTGGTTTTGAAAGGCGTTTTAACCATAATCAGCATAAGACATACAGATAGCCTGGGATACCTAGCTGCAGGATGACAGTCATGCACTTGGTGAATATAAATTCTGCCTGAGTTGCACTTCATAAAGTGTCTTGCAACCAGATTCAGAGATTGCTTAAACAGCGTACCCCCCCCCCCCCCCCCCCCCCCTCTGCCTCACTGAGGGTGCAGTCAGTACAAACCAGATGGATTGTATGAAGCTGCTCTAAGGGTAGCAGAGGTAGGGGAGAAGCGGAGCGATAAGAGATGGAGCTGCGGGGTTTCAAATATTAATAGAGACGGAGTGTACACCAGACATTGTGCATGCATGAGCTGTTTTTGTACACTCCAGGTTTTCAACAAGCTACGCACTCCCTACCACCGCATAGTAAACCCATCAGTCTGTAAACAGTGGTAGCCAGGAATCATGGAAGCGTAGATAAATGGACACGAGGTCTGAGATAGATAACGATGATGACATACTTACAGTCAACCCTGCTATATCACCGACGTCCTGTAGTGACGGCACAAGAGCTGTATGTCTACATCTTGTAAGCTATCTAAACAATAATATTATCGTTGTAGCCTTTATCATATCAAAAACCTACCAACTGAAGGAGAAAAAGTGTTATTTTTGCCAACATTACAACTGCGATTATGTCTGTATATTAAACTGCAAGTCTTTTAGGATTTAAAATCGCAGATTTGCATCGCTCTGATATAACTGGTATCAGATAACATAATGCAGTTGCTTGTTTGTGAAGTCCTCCCACGGTTCTGCTTAAAATCTACAGAGGGTGAGAAGAATAGGCAGGAAACAGCCAACTTTTCTTTTTTTTGTTATTTGCCAGATGAGAGAAATAACACTCACCCACAGCTGAGTAAATTTACTGACCATTTTCTGTGTAACCCATGAAACACATAGCTGCTGGCTTTAACGCTGCGGCTCTGTTCTATAGCTTTTCAAGACACTGTTGAATATTTAAGTCAGAGATAAGAGTTGTGGCTCTTGGGATTTTAAAATAGCACTTAAACAAGATGTTTTATGTGGGAATACACAAGTTCTGTTGTTTGCATTTAAATCATATTCGCTAAAAACTTAAAACACTTCTGATATCACATAAATAAACTGCTCACAACTTATCCACAAACCAAGCTTCTCCACCCACAGACTCTTTGACGGGGACAGATCCCCAATAGCACCACTGTCACATCTGGACCTGAAACAGTAGCCATCATTTAACTGTAACCTGCACACAGAGACGAATCATTAAGCCACAAACTGACTTCTGAAATGTCACACAGCTAAAAATATCTCAGGATTTGCTGACATTTTGCTAATTTTAGACACCGACAAAGTGTAGTGAAGCTAATGATTTTAGCTTTTACAAATCTGCGTAGTCTGAAATCTTGATTTTTGTTTTCAGGTTTAAAAATATTAAAAATATAAGAGAAAATAAATCATTTTATTCAGATTTAGCCAACTAAGATTTATCCTGGCAGAGAAAGCCCCATCCTTACACCACAGCAGATTGCTCTCAGTGGGTGATGTTGACACCATGCCTCAAACCACATGATTCACTGTCCCTTACTGTCATTCTCTCCTTTTCTCACACAGGCAACAAAGCGTACTTCAGCAATGCTAGTGTTTGAAAATAGATTTCCCATGCAGTGAAGTTATTTGTTGATGTTCTTTCTTTTTTTTTTAATCAACTAGCTTAAATGCCAGGTCGTGACATTTCAATTTGTGAAACATTTACAGTGTCTTTGTTGGAAAAACTTTGAAAAGAGTGAATGTCAAAGTTGTAACACCTTGAAATGGGGCGTATTTTTGTTCTGATAAAACAAATGCAGTCGAGTCAGCTCAAATACTGAATAATCACAAACTGCATGCTTTGATTAAAAACAAGCACGTGTATAAATTACAGGTCAAAAGGTGCTTCAGATAGAGTAACTTGCAAAGATTCATTTGGTGCATGTGTGTGTGAGCGTGTATTCATATCTTTGTGGGGACACAAATTTGAAGTTTACTATACTTGTGGGGCCCAACAGCCCTTATGGGGACCAAAATCCTGGTTCACACAAGTTTGAAGGCATTTTTGAGACTCAAAATGTGGTTTTAGTGACAGAGTTACAGTTGGGTTATGGTTAGGTTTAGGGTCACGGTCAGGGTTAGGCATTCATTTTCATGGTTAGGGTTTGGGTAAAAGGCTAGGGAACGCGTTATGTCAATTAGACGTCCCCACAAGATATGAATACCCAACATGTGTGTGTGTGTGTGTTTCATTATCTCCATTGAGTGAATAACATTTGTGATCTGTAGTGATGTTGTTTTCTCCCTGCGGCACTCGGCCCTTTCAACATGACTGCGTCATGGCGAGTTGGCTGTCACATTTTTCTGGAATGATCTCCATTATATAAGAACTGAAATAAGAGGAATAGCTATGCCAAACTGACATACTGCTAAACACACGTGGAGTTGCTGTCGCACACACTCACGTTTTCAAATGCTCCAGTCGGTCGCCTTACATTGTGGTCAGCACCATACTGGTGGACAAGTCGGTTACCAGCATGTCAAAAAATTATTATTTTACTTTATTTTGAGATTAATGTTAATAGAAATATTTAAACTAGTTAGCTTAGCGGTCACGGTTTATTTTATAATAAAATGGTTGCGCTATAATATTTATTTTACAGAGCGTGGATGTGGAGGTGATGTCACCCAGTGCTTGTGGTGTTCAAACATTTGTGTTTTGGCTGCCACGATGTAGTTCTCCCGAGTATGACACTCGACTCGACTTATTTTGTAATCCTGGCTGTAAAATTAAAAAATCATTGTCATATTTTAGGATCCATCTGAATTTTCTCTACAGCTCTAGATGACGTCACCTTATATGGATGAAACCTGGAGCGCTAATTTATCAGTGATAACCTGTTAGCTTGGGTGGCAGACTGCATAATAAACGTTGACTAATTAGTGCTAAGCAGCACAGAAAGAAAACACAAGAAAACTGAAGCACAAACTTTGTAAAAGTGATTGTTTAAACACTGCACATCGCTGTGACGCCTGTCAGGATGAGTCTGAAGGTTTTCACTTTATTTTTTGTCATTTTGTCAAAAACCTCTATGTGCTCTGACTGAGGAAGCAGCAAAGCAGCGTTGGTTATGCAGGTGAAGCATGTAGATCGCTAACCAGAAGCTCCATGTCCAGTTCGTGTGTTTGTGTTACCATTTCTGGAGGGCTCATCAGAAATTAAATGTGCTGTACTGCAAAGGCTGTAACAACATTCTTTCATTTTCTGCTGTTAGCCACTCGCACACTGCACTGACTGGTTTAACTATTCCTGTGAGGACACTGGTTCCTCAGATGCAGGAAGTTTGTTTTGTGTTTGTTCATGTAGTCAGCAACAGAACGTTTGGCCTGCTTTGCTAGTAGATATTTTAGAGTTTGGTGAAGCAGCTTTAGTAATGAAATAACGGTGGACTGTGATCTGATGTCTGCATCTGGATTTAGTTGAGGCAGCTGGTTCCACTGGTGCGTCAATCTGTTACATAGTGATGCAGATACATAACAAAGGAAACCTCAGCAACCAACACATTTTCTGTGATTAAGAATAACTGTGTTTGGCACTGATGTCGCCTTTGTAAAGGTACGAAGGCGACATCGACGCTGTACGACGCTGACCGTGAGGGAAAAACCTAAAAAGCGTCTTTGAAGATTTCATCAGAGCTGAATGGCATTTATCACTTTGACTGGAGAACACAGCGCTTCTTTTGACATTGCAACCTTGCTTGTGTAACGCATCAAGCTGTTCAGCCATTCTGCCATAGCAAGGTTTCTTCAAGCCTGTGAAGTTTGCTGATAAAATTAGCACAGCAAATTAGCAATGATGAGTCACTCATTATCATCCTGGTGTATGTTGGCAGGAGGTGGGTTGTTGTGGGCTGCTACGCCTGTGCAGGTCTTCTATTTACAGGAAAGCAAATGCTCCAAACAAATATAATATATGTGGGAAAAAATCAATTTGTTTTCATGATAAGCAGAAGGTTTGCGGTCATAATTATTTTCACAGCTTTCAACATCTAGATTTGCTGCCTACAGCTGACTAAAGCCCGTTGCGCTGTTCTGGTTTGCCCGTGGTGTTTTGCCGAGAGGAGTGTCATTCTGGAGGTGGTGTTCCATGAAAGTTTTGGCAGGATTTCAAACAAGAGCGCTACTCGAAGTAAGCTCCCTGAAATGGAGATAAATGCAGTAGAATAGCTATTTAGTTACTCAGAGCAGCTCTGCTTATTTTGGGGGGTAATCTTTAATTGAAACTACCTCCTGCAGTTTGTTTGTGACACTCTGCACTTGGAGTGCTGCACATTAGGGAAACAATTCAGAGGTTTTAAGAGAGCTGACGCTGTTTTACCTGGAATCCAGCAGGTTTTAAAAGAGAGCTTAAAATATGCCTGGTAATGTGTTGTTGAACGAGAATGTTATTAATGCGAATCTTTGACGAAAATAAGGCATTGCAGAACATTTTACTCCCTCGCTTCCTTTCGCAGCGACGTGTTTGCCCATTCGTCCATTTCCCTCCTTTTTCCTGCTTATATTCAGTAAAAACGTATGACCTCTGTAGCTCATTTTAAAACCTACACTCAGATGTGCTGCTGATGTTGTGGTGTTGTCAAATGCCGGTCCATTTGTGCCCGCTCAGTCAATATATGAAAAATTGATGCGATAGAAAGAAAAATGTCTGCCTCTTGAATGTTGCATGTCGTAAAATCACAGAAATTTGCTGGCATGTTTAAGTGCTCCTCTAAGCAGTCAGATGACATTATGTATCGTTGGCTGATTTGACGTCGCTCCAGTGGTGGGAACAACTTCTCCTCCCTCCCCTAAACAATCTTCTGCTGGTGTGTTTTTTGCCTGCTACACTGGAGTGAGCATCATTGCCCTAGTGCAGGGGTAGGCAATCTCAGTCCACGAGGGCCGGTGTCCCTGCAGGTTTTAGAGCTCACCTTGGGTCAACACACCTGAATCACATGATTAGTTCGTTACCAGGCCTCTGGAGAACTGCAGGACATGTCGAGGAGCTAATTTAGCCATTTAAATCAACTGTGTTGGTTCGAGGACACATCTAAAACCTGCAGGGACACCGGCCCTCGTGGACTGAGATTGCCCACCCCTGCCCTAGTGTCTCCTTGAGTGTAGTGGAATGGCTGGACAGCGGTTGAAGTCACTCTGAACAGACCTGAGCGGCGGTATTACGGCCCGGGAACACCGGCGTCAGCGCTGGGTGCTATCAGAGGCCCAGGGTGAGCTCCAACAGGACCGAAAATAACCAAAAACAGCCCATGACCTCATTGTCTGTTCATGTCAAAAATGTTGCTGCCAATTGTTTGTGTCTGTTTGCCTCTGCTTGCTTCAGCCGCCGCCAACCTTTTAGATGCCGGTTTGTCCCATTATGTCACTTCCTTTCAGCTCTGTTACATCCTGCTTTCTCTCATTCTGCTATAATAACAAGCATCAACCGTACAGCGTCTTTCTCCGGCGTGTGATGAATGCGCGCCTGATCTGGGGGCATTTATGCAACAAACCGCACCTTATTCAGGTTTACTTGTTTTCCTGCCTCTATAGTTGTGTCATCATCGCAGCGTGGCTGTAACCAAGTTCATGTTAGGACACTAGTTATATAAACTCTGCCCGGGGCATTTTACCACACCAGCGCCAGCCTGTTACAGGCCCTACACAGTACACGGAGTGCAACCTCTGCATCAGTTTTCATTCAGAATTTGGGATTAAGAGTGAAAGTAAAAAGCACCAAGACAAAAGAAAGCGTGCGAAACAAGGCTTTCTTTTTTGTCCTCAGTAAAGTTGAATCTCTGCAGCCCACTGAATGTGACCTGGAAGGTCAGGGCTAGCTAAAAACGAACCGCACACGTGTGAGTGCGGGTGTATTGGTTGAAAAGGAACACTGTGTCATTGAAGTCCACTCAAGTTCAATGATGGCAAATCTACCCATAATGCTTTGTAATACACCAGAGAGAGAGTCTCTCTGGGCTGCAAATTACCTCTCACATCTGCTGCTGCTCTGTTCCACGAGTAGCCCGAAATAACACACACACACACGCACGCACGCACGCACGCACATGAGCACCAAATTCCAAGAGAGCAGCGATTTGAATTGATTATGCTGTCATAAGTGATGTGATGATGTGCTTAAACAGAGGTGATTGAGGAAGTTGCTTTAATTGATTGTTCTGTCAATCCGGCGAATATGGCTCGCATGCAAATTCTCATGTAGAATTATTGCAGATTGTGGGCACAGCGAAGACAGA
Source organism: Rhamphochromis sp. 'chilingali' (assembly GCF_963969265.1). NCBI lineage: Eukaryota > Metazoa > Chordata > Actinopteri > Cichliformes > Cichlidae > Rhamphochromis > Rhamphochromis sp. 'chilingali'. The sequence continues at coordinate 3,639,226 of NC_137941.1, forward strand.
CAGATTGTTTCATGAATACTCAGTATCGTCTTCCTGTTCAGAAGCATCTATTGTAGCAACTTGATGCCTTCTTTCAAACAAGTCAGGCTAATACCGCGGTCCGCGCAGGGCAGTGGCTCAAATGTCAACAACGCAGAGGTGAAATATCGAAATATCGTGACATGCCAGACCAGATCTGCAAAGCAGACCAGAGAGGAGACGGAAAACAAAAAGTGAGCCGAGGTGAGTCCAGCAGACATTTTCCTTTGAAGTTCTAATTTGTTGTTTTCCTGCCGGCAGTGAAGCATCCATGCCTGACAGGAGAATTTGAAGCAAATGGGGCGGATCTCCAGAGCCACACTTCAGACGGGGAAATTTCTCCATTGCAAATTTAATGGAGTTTTCGAGGCGGATATTTGGAGACGGTTTCAGTGAGAGTTGCGGGAGTTTTTTGCAAACGGGGTTACCAGCAACCTGGTGGATATTAAGAGGAGATAAATTGTTAATCGTGTCTAGTAACCAAAGCGGTCACAAGACGAGATAAGGGATCAGCTGTTACTCAGTAGCTGATAGTACAAGTTAATTCATGGATCACATTCATAATGTTTTATTCATGAAATAGTAAAGAAGAACTCACCAAGCTGCAGTATCTGGATGCAGCAGTGTTTATTTTTATCTTTCAGCCATACAGAACCAAACACAACAGTAATATTTAAGAGACCTTCTCTAGTTTCCCACAGAGCAAAGATTTCATGAGAAAATGAATATTTTCTTTTACACGTCACATAGCACAATGACTGCAAGGTGAAATATAAAGATGTAAATATTGCAGGTAAATCAAAAGAAATAAATTGAACATGTTTCTCAAGACTAGAAAACAAAAAACTGTGCATAAAGTTTATTTATTTATAATAATTTATTACTTATTCTCAGACTAGTAGGTGTTCTTGATACACTTATTCAAAAGAAAATTGTGGTAGATATTATTTTGTGATGTTATTGTTGTTAGAAAAAGATTGTAGCCCATAGATAGGATGCTTCTATAAGGTGGATGAATGCTAAAAACAGGTCATTTTAGCCCATTGCTAGGTGGTTTCTAGGCAACAGGGTAACGTCATAACATCTGATGTGGGTCAGAACCTCTAGCGGCTGAAGATGTATGTATGTGCCAAGTTTGGTTGCTCAACTCCTGACGGTGTAGAAGGAGTTTGCAGTCAAAGAAACAAACACACAGAACACAGATTTCTAATGTTATAGGGGCTGATTTTTGTTTCAATAGAAAAACTTTTTTTTTAGGTCTTCAGCCGGAGTTTATTGTAATAAATGATTTAGGTCATCATTTGAAGTTTTCTTTTGGTACCTGTTCAGTTGCAGCTTTCAGGTTCCATTTCATTCATATTTCAACAAAGAAAATGCACTCGAGGTATAGATGGCAGTGAACTGCTTTTCGCTGGCTTGACCTTTCTCTCTCTGCATCCATAAAACACTACATTTTACATTTGCATTTGCTTCTAGCACCATTTTCTCTCTGCCTCCCTGTCTCCTCTCTCACTATCACAGTCTCTGGTTTACCTTCGGTGACCAAATGAGCAAATGACTTTGAAACCATGCTTGGTCAGCATTTTGGCATCCCATTAAGTCATTAGTCCTTCAGCCCACTGTAGAGCTGTCCACCAAAACAGATGAGAAGGACTTACACCTGAGGCTGTTTCTTTTTGAAGCTTCAGAAGCGTAGCATGCTTAATAAAATGCCAAAATGACTATAAATGCTTATCCCTGTTGCCTGTATCAACAAGGTTAAAAATAAAAAAAATCAATTACAAAGATATGTGGATTATAAAACTCCTGTTTACCAGCAGTTTTCTATCTTGTGTGTGTGTGTTTAAAGAGTACCCATTAGCGATGCAGCACTGACTGGAGTCTTTTGGTCCTTCCATCAGAGGGATGTTGGCTGGCAAACTAAAATAGTAACCCTTATGTAACCGTGGCCTTTACCCGGTGAAAGGAGATGTCAGCGGCAGTTCTGCAGCATAATGGCTTCATAACTTTCTCAGAGTGCAACTACTAAGCAAAAACAAAAAAGGCATTATAATGAGAGAAAAATAGCTGTTTTTGTACTTACAGATATGTGCATGTCTGTCCTGCAGAAGTGCAGAAACTGTGCTACATTTTATTCAAAGAACAGATTTTAATTTTAATTATTTTGGATTGTTTGATGAAACAATGGCACTGTGCAGACTAGGGCTGCCACAAACGATTATTTTGATAGTCGACTAGTCACCGATTATTTTTGCGATTAGTCGACTAATCAGATCATCATCCATTGAACGTAAAAGTACAGCTTATTGCACCAGCAGCATCTGCTCTTATATAACTATCATTAGCTTACAGCTTTAAGTGTTTAAGGTCTGTGCTAACTAAAAATAAAGATAAGATGATAGTTAATTGAATTCTAATTAAATGTGCAGATTGTTTCGGTGGAGTTTAATAAACTCAGCCGATTTACTCAGGAACAAATAAAATACTGAAAAAAGCCAAACAATAACATTTTTAAGTTATCTAAGTGACTTGTATATGTTTAACCTGAGTAGGGCGGTGGGTTTGAAAACGATCTGCCGGGAGTCCGGTGCTCTCATGGCCCCCGGCTAGCTATCGAGCTAGTGGGTAACAGACGCCTCCGAAAACGTCGGAGCGCTTTTGAAAATATGCGGTGTCTTGATAAACTGAGCAGATATTTGAGGTTTACACAGCTACATTCTCGCCTGAAAATATGTTAAACGTTTATTTTGTGACCCAGAAAGAATAATAAGAGTAATATTAAAACTAACTAGCTGCCGCCATTGTTGACAACTGCGCTGGGCCGCGCTATGAATTCTGGGACACAGTTTCTTCTTCTTCGGGGTTTAACGGTAGCTGGCATCCTTGTACATGCAGTGCTGCCATCTTCTGTTTCAGTCCGTTATTACACTCTTAAATCCTGCTACTTATTCCTGCTTTTGTGATCTTACAAAGCTTCAAATGACACGTCGACTATTAAATCAGTCGTCGACGATTTTGATAGTCGACGTAATCGTGACTAGTCGACTAATCGTGGCAGCCCTAGTGCAGACACAGTATGTTCCGGCAGTTCTTTGTTTGACTGCCTTTAACCTCTGAAAGAAACTGTACTCTCTTAGGATTTTGCAGATTGCTTTTAAAAAAAGAAATCTCAATTTTTGGAATTACCATGGCTACTGGCAACCACATAGCCTCCGCTGGGGCCTCAGCATTCGCCCATTTAGGGCCTTACAGCACTAGAAGTGTGCACTGACGCCCTGTTTGAACTGTCATTCATCAGGCTGACAGTGGAAGACTTTCATAAAGAGAAAAAAACAATGAGTGGAAACCAAGGAAGTCGGGGTTGGGGGCTGAGGGCATGCCTGGCAGAGTGATAGAGGGACATCTGCTGTGCCTCACTTGCCCTCTGTGGTTTCTGGCCTGTCATATTGACCAACAGCAACGCTACAGGGGACTTATTTACATTCATAGTAGTGCTGTTGCTTTTCTGCTCTTCTGTGACTAATTGTTGATTTTTTCTTACACAGAAAGGTAAAGTTAATGAATTTCTCTATTTTGTAATTTTGTTTCTTTGTTCTGCTTCAGAGATGCATGCAGTAGTTGTAGACTTAACAGAACCGACCGAGAAGCATGTCAGAAATTGCAATTCAGGGAGGAAAACTTCTTCTTTTTTCTTCGAGTTGACCACCCAGCTCAAACTGTCTTGTTAGATTTGCTTCACTCGATTTATTCCTCTGACTATAAAATGCTGGTGTGCAGTTTCTTACCCTTTCTAGGAAAAGCTGCTACCAGTCAGAGCATCTATGCAGAAAAATAAACCCTTATGCAATCTCCATCCCTGTGTACCAATATTTCCCTAAGGTAACTTGACAAAGATTAATCTGTGATTGTGAAATCCGAGTGTCCATTCAATAAAGTTTACAGATAAACACGTATCCCGTTGCAGGATGAAGCCTCTGAAGGAAGCTTTTAACTTGTTTCCTGTGGAAACTCAGTGTTATTGTTGCATCTTAAGTGTGTGCCGTCCTCCAGGAAAAAGGTCTCACCGATCAAGTCTGCCCACTGACAGTTCTCATTTCACCAGGTGAAAACCCTAACCTACTTTACTACATACACAGATTTTATAATGCCATTCTGTGCAATGTAAGACTCACTCACACACACACACACACACACACACACACACACACACACACACACACACACACACACACACACACACACACACACACACGCAGATGTGAACACAACATGCCGTGGCCTACTTTTTGAGCACCTCTGTTGTAATCCTATCCACGACCAGTGAATAGAAGCGGTGTGGGAAAGCCTTAACTACCATTGTACAGCAGGAGGGCTGAAAGAAAAGGAGGTTGGAGAGGCTCTGCGGGATGGATTTAGTCGCCATCTTGGAAGTGGTTAATTAGCTTGTACTCCGCATTCCTATCCAGTGAGATTAAGCTGTGTCAGCGTATCATGCAAGTGTAGGCAAACATACACAAACAAGCATTTACGCATTCCCCGATAATTACAGTCAGACCGATTCTCAAGCATTTTGTCCTGAAGTGGGCTCGCACGGACGTGAAGGTCTGCCTCTCACTTCTTCAGTTCCAGAGATGGTAATGAGGGATCAGGTGGCAGCGCTGGATACTTGCTCTGAGCGGTGGCAATGCAGATGTTACCTGGTGGCTCTGCACTTCCCTCTGTGAACCAGCTGTGATGGCCAGCTGCCCACTTCGCCAAGGCCTTGGCAACTCCCCAGATGTCTGACCCAGATAGACACTCCAAGAGAGGAGAAGAACACACACACAGGCGCTCTCTATGATACACGAACACACACTCATTTGTACACCTGCGTAGGAGCCCATCGCACAGAGATGCGTGCGCAGTCCCACCAGAGCAGGCGATGAAGGATAGTTGGAGTTTTTATGGCTTATTTTTGGGGCTGTTCTCAAACTTTCCTGATGCAGCAATGTTTCCCCGTGTCTTAAAAAGTTCCTCTGCGAGGCAGTAGCTTGTAGTTTAGCGAGTTCAAATCTTGCAACAGTTTGCACGTCGGATAAAAATAATAGAGTAACTGTCAGCAAGTATTTTTCTTCATTTCCCACGATGGTATCCAGTGCATACGCAAAAGGAGAGCAAAGATCCCGCAAAAAGCAGCATGTTTAGGAAGAAAAAGAACTGTATGCACAGATCCTGGAAATGTTAAGCTCAGAATATTAAGCTGAGTCAATACAGAATGTCACAGAGTCATTTATCAGTATTAATACGTCAGCTCTTTGACTGATTGTGTGTCAGTTTGTTTGAGCCCTAAAAATAACAACTTTCCCACACGACTGCTCTCTTTTGCTTGTACAAGTAGTGATTGTTGTTCGTGTTCTCTGGTTCACCCTCTGACGGTTGGAGGCTGGAGGTCATTTTTTTTCTGTAACCGTATTGGCACCCTGAAGCTAAACTAGCTTTAATCGCCTACATTTATCAAAACTTTAAAGCTTCGTTTGACAGCGTTGTGTTTGTAACAAAACAGTTTCCCAAGTACTGCTCTTCAGAAAAGTGAAGGCAACACTTCAACAACTTTTACTTTGATTTTTTGGGGTGATTTTGTGTTCAGCCTTCATTAGCTTGGCGATTCTGGATTCCTCTGCTGAGAACAACATGGTGTAAAACTAGTCTTGAACCGTAATATTTCATTATTCAAGATGTGTTGTATGATTTAATCGCTGCCCCTTTTGAGCAGTATATATTTTATAACTGCTTTTAGCATTTTGTTTCATTCCCTTGCTGCTAACCGTCGGTGCTGGTCTGTTTCCTTGAGCTGCTCTTTGGTGTCTTTCATCCTGTGATTAGAGAAACTTTGACTCCATCAACTAAGTTACTTATCGCCATAAGATTCTGTGCATATATATTATTTTATGCACAGTATTTTTTATTTTCCCGCACTACCACATATGTAATTTAATTCTTTATTTAAAACAATATTGTCTTTATGGAGCCGAAGCTGGCACTGTTGTTCAGTGCTGCTCGTTGATGCAACAAACCTTTAGTAAGACTTTAGTTTGAAGAGATTTTTTGTGTGAATACTTGAAATGTTGTTACAAGTTTCCATTGTTCCAGCCATGAAAACAAATCAAAGCTACTTTAATTAACCACGAGGGGTGTAAGATCAGAAAATCACAAAATACTAAATACTGCAGATAACAAAAGAGCCGTCGAGGCTTTTCATCTGTGTGCTGACTAAAAATTCCTTGAAAACTGTGGGTGACCGTGCCTGCCCACCTTGGCTCTTCTTTGTGTAATTGTAGGTGTTTTTCTGCAGGGATGTGTGTGTGCATGTGTGAGTGTGAGTGCAGTCATTATCCTCAATGTCACACTGCATTGCGGTGCAGTAAAAACACTTTGAGTGAGTGAGTACGCGAGCGTGTGTTATATAGTCGGCCCGAGAGCTTCGGTGCTGGCTGATGTGACGGTCTTACTGGAATTCAGATTAGGTTGACAATTACACATCCTTTTTTCTGTGACCTCCAGTTTTTTTTCCTATAAGACAGGAAAGGGAAGTTCATGTTGTCGACATGGCACGCAGCAGGGTAGAGAGATAAATAGGCTGAGAGAGCGAACTTGCTCGTCATAGGAGAAAATGCTGATGGAGGAGGAGAAGGAGGACGATTCGAGTGAGGAAAAAAGTTCACCGAAGAAAGAAAGCAGACGAGATGTTCTGTTGGAGATTGTGAGAAACAAACTTGTGTGTTTATGTGTGTGAGGGGGCAGAAAGTGTGCGTGGATAGTCTCCGGTGCACTGCTTATCATCACATCAATTTACAGCTAAAGCATCCTTGAGCATCGGTTACAGGATCCACTGCTCATCGTCAGTAGTTTGAGCTACGCTGCCCAATAATTTGCGTTGACATCTCGTGACTAAAGTAGGCGTGAAGTTCACGCAGGGGTATCGCAGCTGTGGCTTCCACGACGCTGTGATCTGACCTATCTACAATATTCCCAAAACACAGTCATAAGCAGCTTACCTGCATCTGGAGCTCAAACACATAACTTGCTATTTTTGTGTGTGTGTGTGTGTGTGTGTGTGTTTCTGTTGCACGGTGCAAATCTTTGAGGACTTCCCTGAGATTGTTGTCATATTGTTGCCTGCAGCAGCTCAGCTGAGCCAGAGCTGACACGAGAAACGACATGACAACTGTGGAACCACATCAAAATAGCTCGGCTTTATTGGTATTCGGTCGGGCACCTTGTTTAAGCCAAATCAGACTGGAGGAGCGTGGGCGTCGGAGGAGACGTGATGCATTTTGTCACAGGTTCTGATGTGTGTGTAATGACATCTGCCTCGGTGTATATTTGTTTTGAAATATATATATATAGTTTGCACCCTAGAAAATGGAGCACGGCACCTAATAAACAGTCATCTCAGCCTGCCCTTTGAAAGCCGCCTTCGTGGCTTGCAGTCTGCTGCCCTTCTCCCACTCTGGTTGCTTTTGCCCTTCAGGTATATATCTTGCCAGAAGGGCAAACACAGAGCCACCCATTGTTCTCCCCGTTCTAACGTCGACCGCACACACAAACACACGCGTGCAACTGCTGGTCGAGCTCCAGACGAAAAGCCCAAAGCCACAAGCAGTGGAGCGGATGTGTCCCAGGCAAAGAGATTGGATGCCTGGGTAAGCAGTGGACCACACCCGGTAGTGGGAGCTGATGGTAGGCTTGGGAACTAGAGGAAACTCCCATAGGAAGAATAAAGTCATTCCTATTTACGGGCCTTCTTATTTAGAGAAGAACCAGACTCCCGTTTCATGAGCTGAGCAGTAAAATATAGGAGCTGATAAAATGATTTTTTTTAAATCCAGTGAGTATTTAGAGTTTTGGAAGCTGCTTGAAGTCAGAAGATTATTTTAGCTATCTGGTTTGTTTATAGAGAATTCACGAGCTGTTGTGTGGTACTTGGTAGATGTGTGTGTTCCTTTATGTGTATTCCCTCACATTAGGCTCTAATTTTAGCGAAGGCAGCCACCTTCTCATTTGGCTTCTCCTTCTCGCTCATCTCTGCTCTCATCTTGCCAGTATTTTTGTCTCTCACTAACAGCACAGTGTTTTCACTCAAGCTTGGTGCTATCTAGCTGATGCTGGTGAGGTTTGCAGCGGCGTGTCGTGTTTTTACCTGAATTTGAATTTTTCCCATACAATACATGCAGTTTTTTTGTCACTGTGACTCGCGCTGTTGGCGAAGGTGAAGAGGCCGTTTGGCTCCTCTGATGCACATGGAGCTACCAGCTGCTTTGTCATCTGCTTCAGTGGAGGCTCATCAGAAGGGCACAACAAACATGAAAGTTCAGGGAGTCCCCTGCAGACTTGACATCCATTTTCTTGGATCTGACAAGCGCTTCATCAAGTCGCTGTAAACATGTAGGCAGTTTTGTACAGTAACATGTCCGATATTGTAAATGTGCTGGATTTCGTGAAGCCTCGGGATAGACACCCTATCGATGGTGGGATGTGATCCTCAAATGAGTAAAATGGATGTTTATGTGAAACGTCTGTACAGTGTTGTGTTAAATCGCACAATTTAAGACTGTTTAATTTATTTGGATTTGACTCTGTTGCTTGGACGTAGCTTCTGTTTCTCAAAAGTCAAGCCAGCATGGAAGTGCCTTAAACCTGCATTTGATCTTAAGAGCACCAGATGTCGATCGCTGCGGTTGCAAAAAGGCCTCTGGTCCCCTCTGGTCTCTGACATGAACACTGTGAACATCTGCCTGATGAGTTTATGGGCTCGGTCACTCGTTTTTAGTCACATTGAATTAAAAAACGTAAACTTTATTTATAAAAAAAACATCGGTTATCAAAGCGTAAGCCAATGAGCAAGCTTTCATCTGTTTTCTTTTTACTTCAAGATAGTGACGTGAAAAACGCTCAAAGTTTCAGAAACCAGTGACGGACACACAGGCTTCGGTCCAACCATAAATCATCTAATTTATGTGTTGAGGTTCTTATTTCCTTAAGAGGAACATAAGGAAATATGTGCAGTCTAACAGTGGCGGCACAGATGGGAATTTAAGTGTTTATGTTTAAATCAATATTTTAGCAGTTTATTCTTCATTAGCTGTGGATTATTATGGGTTGTCCCTCTGCTGTTGTTGTTATTTTTGTTTGTTTTTTATTGTTTGTTTTGCTGAGAACTGCGTTCAGGTTTAACAAGCAAAGAGCTGCCACCATGACTGGGACTCCGAAATTAATTAACCACCCCTGGCCAGCATTCATCTTCTGGTTATTAAAATGTAGAGCGCAGGAGCATTCCCCGTATTCACACGGTGGAAGAAGTGGTGGAAACAAAAGGCAACATCCTGCTATTGTTTTGGAAGGACAAAAAGCTGAATTCGGGGTGCACGGGTGGGTTCGTGCAGATTCAGCATGAGATGTGGTGTTAATGACTCTGCAGGACTCCGGTGCATTTTTGCAGTTATAAACTGTGGTAGAGATTACAGTAAGAACAGTAAAATGACAACAAAACACATGATGTGTTATATATTTCAAGTATACTTTATTTTTACCTAAATTGTATTTATATAGTGTCAAATTGCAAGGTGAAGACACTACAGCAATGCAGAGAAAACACCAACAACCCTCTAGTGAGTACTTGGTGACAGTGGGAAGGAAAAACTCCTTTTTAACAGGAAGAAACCTCCAGCAGAACCAGACTCAGGGAGGGGCGGGGCCATCAGTCATGACCGGCTGGGGGTGAGGGGAGGAAGACATGCTGTGGAAACAAGTCACAGTAAAAACTGTTATGATTACAGCAGCTGTACTGTAAGCTTTATTATGCTGCCAGTACTGTAGTTTTACATAGAACCTGGTCACAGTGTAGGAGTATCGAGTGTAAACTCAGTTATATGATCCATCACAGCCTTCTCATGCTAGCAGCTGTTTGATGGACTACTCAGTCTCTGTGGTGGCCAAAATACATCACATTGTAATATTAATATGAATTCTAGTCCTTGAAATTTATCGTTTTTTCATGTAAAAAAAAGCTGATAAACAATAACAAGCCATGCTTGAAGACCCACGCTGCCAAATATACACGTATAGCACTTTATCTTCTTGCATTGTGAATTCTGGCTGAGTGTTTACAGGCCTGGCATGTGCTCTCCTGAGGCGTCTTCTGTTGAGCATCACAGAATCCTCCCCCTAGAACAGCGCTCACAACATCGATCTGAATACAGAGGAAAGGAACTCAGAGCTGTGCAACATTTTTGGAGTCACGCTGATTTAAAAAAAAAAAAACAAAACTAAAAAAACAAGTTTTGCAGAGTTTTCACCAAAAAATGTTAAAAATGTTCCCACATAAGTTCACTGCATTTAGCATGTGGGCAGGCTGCTGGCTTCGTGTCTGTGCGACTTTTTTAAAGTGCTGGCAGTCGCCCTGCGCATGTGTCATTTGTGTTGTCTTAGTCAGCACCTTCTGCTCCAGCTTGTGCTTTTTAAACTCAAGTTGTTGTTCTTCTTCTTCCACGCACCGACACCTGGGACAGGTGCTGGTGTAAGAGAGGCGGCCTCATTGATTAAGAGATTTGAGTTTCCTTTATGTGCAAGCAGAAACCGTGAGGTGATTTTACACCCAGCATGCTCATCAAAGCAAAGATAAAAGAAAGAAAATCAATGATTCCCTCTGTACATGTTCCCTGTGTACATACAGCATCATAATAACATTCATGTCACAGTGCTGCCCTCTGCTGGGCAAATAAGAAAAGCAAAAACATTTCCAGGCTGTCATCGTGGAGAAAACTGCACACGGTGATCCAGCTTTTATCTCCCATGAATTTTTTACAGGCAGGCGCGCAATCAATCTCAATACGACACACGCATTCAATTAAATGCATTAATTAAAATGTGTGTGTGTGTGTGTGTGTGTGTAGTAGCAAGAAAAGGTAGGTCAGCAGGAGGGGTAGCTGCTTAATGGCTTATCAGGACCCTGGCTAGACTGTGTGTGTGTGTGTGTGTGTGTGTGTGTGTGTGTGTGTGTGTGTGTGTGTGTGTGTGTGTGTGTGTGTGTGTGTGTGTGTGTGTGTGTGTGGCCAGCGGTTACTGAGCCATTGACCTAATTTTTGGCTGAAGACTGAGAGTTGAGGTTTACAGTCACGCACTCCTCATATCACACGCGGTCGACTGATTTTCTGTTTCTCTTTCATAAACCTTTTCCCCCCACGCTGAACCTCTCAGACTTAATTATTGTCCAGTCCAGAGTCTGAATGCTTTTTTACTTCTTTGCCATTTTTCTGATCGTCCCCGTCAAGCCTATTGAACCGCCCGTGTTATTCTCCATGCACCTTCTGCCCCCGACTCTATTGATCAAAGGGCTCCAGTAAGAGGACGTCCTCTGAAACCCCCCACCCCCACATCGTCAGTCTACTACAAATCTCTCACACACCATCTCTCCTTCTCTCTCTCCTTCTTACCAAACTGTTCACAAGATGAGGTTTAGGGAGTGTTACTTTTAGGAGCGTGACTTCCTCACAAGGCAATGAAGCTGCGCTCCTTCTGCCTGGACATTTTTCATCTGACTTCACATTCAGGTATTCAAGCGCCGCAGAACACGCTTTAATCTCTGCGTTAGGTTTTCACTTGGTTCTCCACACTGACGTAAGATGACTGCTTCAGTGCAAAAAGATAAAAAACATTGGCAAACTTTAGGTTTTCAAACAGAGAGTGAAGAAAAAAAACAAGCACAGCTTTTCTAGATAACTCATCAGCATCTGAGGGCCGCACTCGGAGGTTTGTGTTTTCTGTTTTTCTCCAGATGTTGATCAGTCGGGTAGCTCATTGGTTTCCTTTTGCTTTGAACTAGCTTGTTAGCTCGATGGCTTTTGGTTTGGTTCCAGGTTTTAATGAGGCATGCTGATGAATGCCAATGAGCGTACAGTGTAAATGTAGTGTGTTGACATACCATTTGACCGCTTTTTGAGATGTCCATCTTAGTGGGTGTTCGGTTATATTGCACTGCACAGTGTAGATCTTTTTCAGCATCATTGTTGTGACTAATTATGGAATAATTAAATTAATAATAGGACAAGTTGGCTAGTTAGTAAAGCAGCTAGACTCATACTGAACTCTACATCCCTGGAACTGTCTCTTACGTTTAGATGAACAGCTTCAGAATGACTTGGGGAAAACACAAAACGTAAAAAAAGGTTCCCATTGAGTTTATTTTTAGAGCTTTGTGCTTTGTAGTGTTCTGTGAGTGCACGCATGAACCAACAGATGGGTTCACCACAGTAGCCTGGATTTTGTCCCTGTAAAACTGTTTAAGAGGTTGTTTTTGTCAATGATCGTGTTTCTCCGTCAAACCACAGCGAAGGCCACCAGGAGTTCGGCTGTTATTTGAGTTTGGAATGCCTTTAAATTCAACCGCAAAGTACTGGCTGCCTAACCACAGCCTCTTTCCCCTTGTCCATTCAGTATGTGCTCCAAATGCCAAGAAATAGAGAGAGAGAGCGGAGGTTGAAGTCTCTGCTGTGGAACAACATGTGCCTCTGCGGAGCGTGCACGCAGTCTCTTCTGGCCTGTCTGCAGCTCTTTGCACAGTCGCTGTAAACAGAAAACACTGAAGGAAGCGGACTGACTGGTCTCCCGTTCAAAAAAACAAAGCAAACAGAAAACAGTCACGTAGCCAGCCTGTCGTGGTGAAACTTGGCCAGCTGGAGTTATGCTTGGCTTGTACACAGAAGCATGAATGAAATTGCGTCTGGAGTATATTTACGTTCACCGTTTTTCTTGTGCAGGCCTCTTTGCCCCACATTTCTGCTTTGTTGTTTGTTAGCATGTCATTACCTGCCTTTCATCCATCCACTCATGTATCCATCCATCCATTCATCCATCCATTCATCCATCCACTCATCCATCCATCCATCTGCTCATTGTTCCATTCATTCACCCATCCATCTACTCATTCATTCATCCATCTATCCATCCATCTACTCATCCACCCATCCATATTATTAACCCTTTTTTTGTACCCGGGGTCATGGAGAGGCGAGCTGCCTTCCTGCTATGACACAGCAAACCACTGCTGGCCAAAAGTGATAAATCAGTTTTAAGCTTTTATATTGAGCCGTGACACAAGAGTCTCACCTGCTGTAATCAGCCTCCCATGTTAAAAGAGCTTACTTTGGGATTACATTTTCATTTTATGTTTTATACGGGCGGGTTTCTCTTGTCTCCTCACCTTTTCTCTCTCCCTCTGGCCTCCTTTGCTTTATGTACTCACTCACTGGGTTTTCTCTGTATCGATTGTTTTTTCCATTCACCCTCCTTCACCTGTTACGTGTATATTTCTCTCCATTTTTTGTTTAGTCATTTTTAGTTTGGTGGACATCATAGAGCAATAATATACCAAAGCTAAAGCTTAATTGCGATGTCTTTTTTTAATCCTTGTCTGTGATGACCCAGCACTCATAGAGCAGTGTAGGTCATGTAGCAGTGTTTCAGATGGAGCCTTTCAGTTGGCCTTTACTAGTAGCTGATATTAGCCATTCACAGATATATTGGATAGAGTGATGTCAGAGATTTGCTGGGTTTTGTTTGTTTGTTTGTTTGTTTGTTTGTTTGTTTGTTTGTTTGTTTGTTTGTTTGTTTGTTTGAACAGAACAAAAAAAACCTGAATTGTCTACAACGCTCTCAGAGCTTAGCCTCACACATCCAGTACCTTTTGGACTCTAATATCACATTGTACCTCCCATCATTACACATTACATATCGCATTATATCATTACATGTATGACATTACATTTTTTCTTATAATTTTTGCCTTACCGTTATATACTTTATATTAAACTGGACTCTTCATTAAGTGCACCTTCCTTGTACTGGCCCAGGCCCCCTTTTGCAGTCAGAACTGGATTCATTCTCTGTGTCATAGATTCAAAAAGGTCCTGGTCACATTCCTCAGATTTCTTTCCACATTGTCATGACAGTATCACACAGCTGCTGCAGATTTGTTGGCTGCACATCCACAATGTGGCTCTCTCATGCCACCATATATCAAAGGTGCTCTATTTGCCCAACATCTGGTGACTGTGGAGGACATTTGAATACAGTGAACTTGAGATGATTTGAGCTTTGTGACACGTGACATCCAGCTGGAAGCCTCCATGGGGGAGGTTTTTTTTTATCTTGTTATAAAGGAATGAACATGGTCAGCAACAACACTCAGGTAGGCTGTGGCATGTAGATGATGTTTAGTTGATAATAAGAGGACCAGCAGCAGCAGCCTGAACTGTTGACACAAGGCAGGAGTGGTTTCCAGTGTGGTCTGCTGTAGGCCATCAGCCTCAAGGTTAAGAGATGCTGTTCTGCATACTTGCTGTAATGAGTGGTTATTTTAGCTACAGTTGACTTCTTATCTGCTTGAAACAGTCAGGAGAAATATCTCCTCATCAGGACGTGTTGACAGTGTCTATGTACTGAAAAGTTGCTGGTGTGTAATTGGCTGATTAGATATTTGCATTAATAAGCACTTGTACGCATGCATACCAAAGAAAATAAAAGCTGTTAATAGAAAATATTAACATATTGAAGGGGTGAAAATGGGGTGATTGTTTATTAACGTTCCAGTTAATAAACAATCACACGAGGTAGTTATTAATTATTCAAAAAAACTGACAACAGCATCAAGAACACACATGCCGTTCCACATTTATCTGTAGGCATTAGCAGCCAATTTAATGGCTGACAGATTTAGCAGGTTGTCTGGAGCATTGACGTGATCAGGCTTTATTGTGCTTGGCTTATTTATCCCTTTATAATAGTGAATGAATAATGCTAACAGGATCTGCCTTATCTGATTACCCACTCAGACGTTTTCATGCAGTCAGTCTTTACATTTTTACATTGGCATGTGAGATCAGCGGGTTTAAGCTTTGTAGATTATTTGGTTTCACCAGTATGATTTTTCTCCTCCAGCCGTTTAAGAAACATATTAAAAAACCACGCAGCTGACCACTTACCGTTCCTGCAGTCTAAGATAAGTGATCTGTGTACCAATTACAGGGATCACATTTCCTTATAAGGGCGTAGTTTTTGCCAAATAAAATATCAGGAAGCCTTGAAACAGTCCAGCGACTGACAAAATTGTGTTTTTTAGCTAAATGAATGGGATCAGGCACCTAAGCCCATGTTCCATCCAAAGAGTGGCTCTAGGTAACCATCCAGGAATTCTTTGGAACAATGTGGGGAAAGATGAGCTGATGTGGAAACGGCTAATTTGAAAGAATGAGTCCAGCATGTGCATATTTCCTTGTTGTCTGCCACTAACTTGGTTGCACTGCGTCTCTAAAAGAGCTTTGGCAGACACTTCTTGGTCAGCGCTGTCGTTTAGTAAAGTGTTCTCTGTCTCTCCTGCAGATTTTACCGGTCACAGACTGCACGGCAGCCACAGGTAAGTGTTTTTGCCGTTTCCCTTCCTTCCTTTCTTTGTCTGTCTCTATACTGAGTTTGTACCCAGGATAGAATTGTATTACATTTGTCAACAAAGCTAACATAACTTTGCGCTCCCATCATAAGTGTTGTTTGATTTTCTGTGGCTTAAAAAAGTGGTTTGGGCCCAGCAAAACTGCAATTACACGAGATGGCCACTAGAGGGAGGCAGAGTACTTCTTTCTAAGTTCTCACCCTCTCAAGTGGTGAGCTTGCTCGTTATTGGGGAATACAAAAAATATAAATCTTAAAGAAGGAGACAGGTGGGTATGATGACAAGTAACGGATGATTTTAATATTGCAGTTGTAACTTTTTTATATGAGCTTATTTTAATGTCATATGTTTGAGTGTGTTGTGTGTGTTTGAGTGTGTGAGAGAAACGTGAGAGGATGTACTGTGAGAGGATGTACTGGAGATGCATTGAGCCGACACTCTTACTTTCACTGCAGAGGGAATATAGTTAAACATAGACTCTTATTACACTCACACAGCACAGAAAGCTACGGTATGATGAACTGGTAAGCGGGTGGAGGAAGTCGGTGGATGACATTGGCGTCGCTTGTAGGATGTGTCAGTTACTTTGAGCTGGGATTACACAGGTAGAGAGTTTGCCTTTGGTCTGTGTGTTAATTCTTATCCATATGAAAACATGAGTCTCTCTCCTCAGCTTGTCCCCTCCTCCTCCACTCCATCGCCTCCCCTCTCTGACTACTGATAGGGCAGACATGGAGTCAACAGAGGAGAGAAGCAGCGAGGAGGAAAGGGAGGGAGGGATGGAGAGAGAGGGAGTTTGGATATGAGGGAAGGACTAAAGTAGAAACAAAGAAACGCTGCAGGTGTGTGGAGTTGAGCGTTCTTCATGTCAGTAGCTTGAAAACAGCGGTGCACGGCTTGTGAAGCGGACGAGGGCGAAGGTTGAAGGGCAGGTAGACCACGTGTGTGAGTTCAAGTTTAATTTGCTCCAGTTTTAACAAAGCGCTCAGCCAGAGTTAGGCAGCCATTTAGTGGAATTTCTAGTAGTGTGCACCAAGTCATGGCCCTGCTCACCAACGGCGCACAGAGTCTGGGCTCCTATTACTGCCTGATCCGACGCAGGTTCAAGAGGAGGCGCAAGAAACGCTCCGAACGCAAAGGTAACCCACAGAGTGGAAGTTCCCAGACTGAGACTGATGCTGAGCTGGCTTATGTAGATCAGCAGGAAGAGAAACATTATTCACTTGATGTAATAAATCATTTACTCTCACTTTTCTGTCAAATTTTAAATTAGTAACATCACCAGAGTGCTGTGAAATCCCTTCTTCTTTCTCGGTTGCAAACAGTCAGTGTGCAGAATGTAGTTTTTCTTTGTTTCTGTTTCCGTGCATTTGTGTTTAGTTTAAGCTTAAACTGTTTCTCCGGAGTTGAATTTTTAAAATCAAGCACGCCTTATTAACTCACCTGCTCCGACGAAACTCGATGCGTGATTAGATTTCAAATGTGTTTTTAGAGCAGTGACTGTTCCTCTCATTTTTGTGTTATGTCACAAACCAAACCTTTACATTTCTTTAAATATTTTTGCACTATATGTTTGCACAAAGTGTTAGTCAGCATGGAAGAAATTTCACACGTATACCTGAACAGTAAAACCAATCCTGCTCAATTCAAATCCTTCTTTTTATTGTTTTCAGTGTTTACCTTTTTATGAACATACAGGAGAGAGCAGCATTTATAGAGAGCGCATTAGAAATCGTTCTTCTGTTGTTGTATAATGTGACTGTCCTCTTGTTTATTATTTATTCTTTTTTTTCTTAGCGTAATCTGAATCTGAAATTGGAGTTTGTCCTCCCTGCGTAGTTCACCGAACGTTTCTGAGGAATTATTTAAATGCATTTGAAGCAGATAGGCGGCTTCTTCCCTGCCCTGTATCTCATCCTCCCCCGCTCCCTCTCTCTGGGTGAGACAGGTCCGCGTCTCTGTGTAATTGAAGTCGAGTGACGGGAGCCCCGGAGGCTCCGAAGCTTTTCTCCCCTGAGTTTGCTGCTCTGCTCTGGGGATTAGCCTAACAGCAAAGGTAGTAATTACTTAGGTGGCCACAGCTCACTGGCAGTATTAGCCGTGTCTCAGCCACTTGCTTTGACACCCACCGCCCTTCGCACCCCCGCCCTGCTCCCCTCACCGAGTCAAGTCCATTCATCCAGAGTAAATCCACCACTGCTGATGCTGCATTTTTAGCCTCCGATTTGCACACTCGGGCCCCGCTCGCGCACAGTGACTCCGTCCATCAGTATTACACAGGTCTGTTTCCCGCCTTTCGCTCTCCCTTATCACCACGGAAATGAAAGTGGCACTTTTTTACACCAGACTGAGGAAAGCGACGACTAAGCAGAACTTTGGGCCAGTGTTGCCCTGCTTGCTCTTAGTCAGCTCTAATGCCCTGAACTGGAAGCCTCCCGATAAGTTGCTTAGTTCTTGAGTTCCTCAGAGTGTCCCACGGGTTAGCGGCTAATGCTAGCCGAGATGAGCTTATAGGCTCACTGGCGACAATCATCTGACAGCGATTCAAGCAAACCTCACTGCTCGGTTTCCCCGACAGCGAGGGCCGAATCGTCAGAGCACCTCCATGAAGTGGAGCGTCCGTTTTAAGTAGATCATTGTCTTCCACACGAAGGCTTCCTTCTGTCAATGCAAGCACCGATTAGGGTCAGCCGCATGAGTACGCACGTGTCTGTGACACTAACCCACACTGACACTCCAGCTCTGAAGGAAATATCACGTCTAAATCCCCAGTTTTGGTAAAAATGCATTTTTTTATTTGGAGAAAAAGTGTAACAGGAGACTGTCGTTAAACATTCATTTCAACAGCAAACACCGTTTAAAACGCGCCCCCACCACACCTACGTGCACTGACTCCTCAGCTGTCATTACACAGTTCGTGTCTACTTCTTGTGCGGCGGTTTTTTACACCCTCAAACCTTTTCACAGCAGACTTTTGGACTCGTCACAGAGGAACTTGATGGCGTTTGACCTTAACGCTGGCTCTGCGCCACTGTCAGTGTAAAGCATGTAAGTGTGACAGACGGCTGAAACTGTTGAATATAACTGAGCCAGTTTTGTTATTTATCTGTAACAAATGTAAAAAGAAATGCCCTGCTGAGGAGGTCTTATACAAGTCCTTTCAGTTTGTGACTGAGTGAGTGTAGGGATTTACATGAGCTCTCTGGACTCAGCCACATAATAAGATGGATAAACCTGTAATTTTCCCCCACAAGTGCAACAAAGCTCATTGAAGACTGAAGTAAAGTGTTTATCGTGCAAAGTCTGCACACACTGAGAAAAGTCTTTTTAGTCTAAATGACAGAAAACCCCTTCATGGTTGTCTATTGTTGCCTCTTAATGATCCTCCTGTAGCTCGGTTTCAAACGTACGTTCTGCTTCTGTCGCTCTAAAGGTTCGACTTGCATTCAGCACACGGTGCTATCTACTTTTTTTTTGTTGAGAAGAAAAGAAATTGAATTGAATTTGTGCTCTAATGACGCCCGGTGTCGTTTTCTACTGGAATTTGTAGACAGTATTGCATAAAACACAATAATATTACAATGTATAAGTAAGGTCTGCATCCAGTTTAAGTGCTTACATTTATTGTGTGACGTGAACGCTGGCTGCATTGGTGCATCTGCTGAAATATGTGCAGTTGCAGGTATGTAGCAGTGCCTAGTTGAGATTAAGCTCTCTAATAACTGCTTTGCTGTGGGGTCAGGAATAGTTTAGTCTGATTCTATAAACTGATTTAATGAAACCTTAAAATAATATGCAGAAATTTGTGTTTTCAGATCTTTATTGTTGACAACATCAACTAAGTGGGGAAGCTCTCTTTAAGCTAAAAAACATAGACAGTCGGTGCTCAGTATGTTAGCAGGCGTTCTTTATCTTCAGTCATTTTATTCTTATTTTTTAATTTCAATAAATGTGTCGATGCTGTCAGGAAACTTTACAGGTGTGAAGCTGAGATCAAATGAAGGCTCAGTTTGGATGTGTGATCAGACTATAGGTAATAAGTCAGTAATGAGCCCGGAGTGCTGGTGGGTGTGAATTACAGGCATTTCAGCTGATTCTGGTAATTCTGTAGCGAGAGGACTTTAATGAATGTTAACAGACACACCTGTGATTTTTTCCACAGTCGCAACTCAAAATGTCTGCGGTGGAAATAAATCTGCAGAACACATTTGTTCTTTATATCGTATTGATGTGATGTATTTCTTGGTTATTTTTCGCGGCAAGCAGCAGCTGGAGACGCACACCGTAGAGCTCATATTTACCTATAGCATTACTACTCACCATGTAAATGTCCCTTTGCTTTGTAAGTGAATACAGTGCACAGTGACTTTCAAAATGCTGAACTTAAGCATATCTTCCAAGTGATAAGTTCTTCAATGCATCTCTCATAAATGTGCCAAGCCATGACACTCGCAGACGATGCTTTCCAATGGGCCGTATATGAAATATGGAAAATGGGGAACAGAGGCCTTTTTCTGCCGTGCCAGCAAAATCTCCAAAATGAGCTTTTGCAACTTGAATAGGGGGGCAGAGGGGGGGTTCTGCACTGCCTGACGCCTGCTATCCATCGCAGTGGAAGAGACTTTGCCTGCAACGCCACTCGTTTCCTCTTAGATAACCTTACGTCCTCTGCACAAAGACATTCTTCTCCTGCTTTTTATACCGTCATTTACCGGCATCATCTCTTTATTTTCCCACTACTTGTTTTAAAATGAGTAACTCTCACTGCCATTTATAAAAGTCACTATCCAAATACTAAGCGTGCGTTCTTAATGATTTCCTTTTAGATTCATCTAAGCTGCGTGTACACACAAAAGAATTGATTTACAACCTGCGAAAAACCTCCGACAAACTGATTAACATTTGACAACGGTGGCAGAGGAATTCAGATAGGAAACGCGGTCGCATCCATTTACCTAACAATAAAAAGAAACTGTTGATTATGAGCGGTGCCTCATTTAGCGCCACAAACACAGCAGCACTCTGTCACGATAAGAAATGAGTTGTGTCTGCCTGTCTCAGTGTAATTAGCTTTGATTAGCATGCTACTAATGACTGTAACGGCATGACATTGTAGTGAGCCTGCACAAGACGCCGAGGTGTGTTTAACAGGCGCAGAGACACTTCACAGCCCCAGAGATGCATGCACGGATTTGCGTCGGCTCCCTTCATCACCTCCCAGAAAAACTCCATTCGTATAGATTCAGCTTCGCCTTTCATTTAAATGATATGGATAGTGAAATGTTGCTTTTGCAGCTGGTTATTCTGCTGCTTCCATGTCATAGGTGTAGAGGAATTTCTTTTGAGGTAATGGAACAAGACGTAGTGATGAAAATGCGATTTTGCCAACAAATGTGTTATATGGAAATCTTTGCCAGCAATACGCGCTGTGCTTAATTTTAAACATTAGATTTGTACCACATGTAGCGCTCCATCGCAGTTCATATTGCTTTGTGTAAAGGGCCTTGGACTGTACATCTGTCCTCCCCCATTCTCTTTCCTCCCACCTCTCTCATCCTCTTAGGGATGTATAAACACGTTCTCCCTCCCTTTGTCACCTGTCAGGACCTTTTTCATTCAGCAGAGGTTTACAACCTCGTCCTCTCCCGAGTGTCCGTCAGTGCTACCTCCCTGCTTGACTATACCGAGCATGCGGTGTAAAAATTCAACTGCTAGATGACAGGAGAAATCTGCATTTATTTCCAGACCTCCTCATCCTCATATAAACACACAAACACATTCACCGCTCTCTCCAGGATCCCCTAACCCGGCCTTGAATGTGACAAACGGTGTTAGGTTTGAGCGCCCTGGGCGTCCAGGCGAGGAGAGCAGAAGGACGGAGGAGAGGCTTGTGCGAGGGGTGAGATGGAGAGGCTGGAGCAGGGAAAACAAGTGATAAATTTCAGAAGTAAACAGCTGCGAAGAAAAAGGAACCACCGGTGAGTTCTTACTGCTCTGTAGGATGTTCTTGAACTCCTGTTAAAACTTTTCTTGCCTTAGTTGTTGGTTTTTGTCGAGCTTTGTCCACAGAAACTTTTTAAATCATTTTAGCCGTTTCGGCAGTCGTTTAATTTTCATCTATGTTATCAACACTTGATGTCAGTGTAGAAACTCTGACATACAGCAGATAGACACGGGCGTTTGTGTCTGCGTGTGAGTCCCCTCCTACCTGTGTGCTCTGTTGGGTGCTTGAGCATTGAGCACAGCAGTGGTGGTCCTGTGTGCCGGGCATGCTCACACGCCCACGCCTTCGCACACTTCCAGACACACTCAAACATACACTCCCTTCCCCACAGGCGCTCGGTACCTATGCTGTGTCATAAATCAGAGCTGTCAAATAGATTTTACAGCTCCTAGTGAAAAGAGGAGAGGCAGCCACCCAACAACCTTGAAAAGATGGAAGAAAGCAAAAGTAGAGAAGTTTTATTAATATGAAACCTGATACCTGGACCTAAGGAATCTATAAAAGACTGACAGCACAGTTTTTCACCCAGTGCACATACGAAGCAAACTGAAAGTATCTAGGTGGTGTGAGCATGATGTGTTACCACGGTGACCACTCCATCTATAAAAGCACTGTGTGCAATGAGTCCATATGATGGTATTTACGGTTATTGTGTCTTTGGCGGACTTTGGCTTCCAGAGTTGCTGCCAAAAAAGTTGTTTAGAGCTGGCAACCAGCCCGCTGGGGATGGGTGGGTGGGGGGGATTTACTGCTGCGCTTGGGTAACGTACCCACCATACCACGCACTCTAAGAGCGACGGGGCTGCGTCGATGCAGCTTCCTACACTTTTGCTTTCACTGTGGTGCTGCTTAGAAGAGACGGGCACACTGCAGAGTTTCACTGTGACTCGTAGCACGAAGAGAAAGCAAATTATGGTAAATCTTTAAATATAACATGGAGGATATTGACGATGATAATCAGCGATCATAAGCAGATACAGGTTTAGAGGGCAGACAACCACAGAGTACCGTAGTCCCAGACTGATTGGGAGTGGTTGCTGAAGGATGCTGGTGATCGCAAAAAGGGATACGGTGCTGCCCCAAAAAACTTGTCTGCAGTTTGCTTTGGCGACGGCGACTTGTCTGCAGACATCAACAATCAAAGCAGTCACAAGGAGGTTTGTGGTCCAGCACTGACAGCCAGCAACCTCCAACAGTCACTCAGCAACCAGTCAGGGTGGTTGTCAGTGGGTCACTGAGCGGTCTGTAGGGCTGTGTGAGTGAAGCCTTAGCTGAACAGCTAAAGGTAAACAGGCCCATCTCAACATTATGTTGTTTTATTATTATACTGTTAGGTGGGTGTGTAAAGATTCACTCGGACTTATTAAAAATCCAAATTTCATGTGGGAACTAAGATCAGTAATTTAAGTTTTTTGAAAGAAAAAAAAACGCACATACAGTGATAGTAGTTAGTGACCATGCTTGTGACCCGTGCTGTGAAATGTGAGGATGTAACTGAGGAAATAATTACAGAATCAACTGCTGTTGAATTTTGATGGTTTACTGTAGCTTTAGGAAAAGACTGGGCGCTGTAAAATACTTAAAAGCAGTCTTGTTAATGGAATAATAACCACCAAAAATCACGAGTAATTCATTGGGGAGCTGTTAATCCATCCAGTAATGATCAGTGTAATAATAGCAATAACAAAACATGCCGGGGCAAAGATTTGTTGCGCTAATGATCTGCCGTAGGTTAATTTTTCGATGCTGTTTATTATGAGACCAAAGCAGTTTTATGATCCTGTAACCTCAGAGTTGTGTACTCGTGTTGTGTCAGTTGTTCCAGACAGCATTACTCATTCTTTAAGTGGGTATTTGATTCTTGTCTAAAAACTGGGAGGGAAACATGAAGCCCATTTTTTACTATCCTCATCCAGGTGCATAAATTCCCCGATCGCTGGAGGCTCAGAGGACGTCAGTGTCCGAATGCCTGCCTCTTAATATGCAGAGCAGAGGAAAACATGTACATCCAGCAGCAGGGCTCAGGAGGCAAATCACTTCTGGCAGCCTAATTCACTGGTCATTAGAACAGCCAAATTGAATAATGGGCTCTGAAGTAAAGTGTGCATGTATGTGTGTTCATGTCCAAGTCTGTCTGATAAGGCAGGCAGGGCCATGTTGGGTGACCGTACTCTTGTGCCCCCTTTACCTTGGCCCATCAGTTTCAATCAGGCGGGATGACAGGCACTCCTCTTTCTCCCGCGACCCCTCTCCATTAGGCCACCGGCGCCCACACGTGTACTCCATTACGCTGCATTACCTGGTCAGTGCCTGGAGACATCACCTCAGGAAGTGGGAGAGGCTCGGGGCTGTACAGAAAAGAGAACCGATCCTGTTTCTATTAAGATTCCTCCTCATTCACTCTTCCTTGAGGTAATCACTAGCCTGCCAAAGTCTTATTCGGGAAAGTAATGGGATTGTGGGATGGCGACAGTAGCACTCACTTATCTAACTGCATACTTGGACAGTTAACAACGATCCCTGCTTTCCTCCTCCTGTCCCTCTCTAAATTTATTTTGTAAGTCTCATTTCTGCATCTATTCGTGGAAATGTTTTCAACCTCATGAACCTGTTTACTATAATATATGAGTTTAGATCTTGTAGGTAGTTAACATGCGACATTATCAAATTCAAGCTATAAAAAAGGAGTCAAAATGGAAAAACTTTGTTTTGGAATCTCCTCCTCATTTGAGCCGCTCCTTTTAGGGGTCGCCACAGTGCTGCCATCATGACCAATCACATGACCTCCCTCACTACATCTATGAATCTTCCTACTCTGGTAGCTCCATGTTCAACAGCTCTGCTGGTGGATGCACCATCTCAGCCTCATCTCAGCCTCTTTTCTCGAACTTTGTCTCCAACCTGAGCTGTCCGTGTGCCAATGCCACCATCTCCAACTCGTACGTTCTACCTGGTCTCGCTACAATCTTGTAAACTTTCTCATGTTTTAGAATATAGAAATATGACCACAAATCAGGAAAGATGTGGGAAACAGAGGATTGCATTTAATGCCACGAGCTATCTTCACTGTTTATCTAATTCTGTGACCTGTTTTCACATTTAACTTGACGGTCTCAGATTTGCTGCGAGCACCTTTTACCACATGAGGGTGAGTTGGGTCGGCCTGATGTGGCTTAAAATGTGATTTCAGAATAACCGGAGAATCAGACACAAATGGAATGGATAGGGACGGTGGCGCTGCCTGGTGAGCCTATCAGTCAGTGTTAAGGCTGCTGAGAGGGCTGTCTCGTAGGCAGGTTCGCCTGCACCGACCATTTCCCATGGCCATTTGTCTCTGTCCACTTTCTTTCCCTATCCTTGCCCCCCCCCCCCCCTTTTTTTCTTTTCATCTCTTCCTCCCCCTCGTCTTCGATTGCTCATTTTGGACTCTCAGCCTTGTTCGATCTGCTATTTTTTCTGGTTCTCTGCATTTTCCACACCACCACCACAACACTCTTGTTTTCCTTTGTTCCAAGTATTCCCCCCGGCAAACAAGTTGCTTTAGCAATCAAAACTAGTAACTGGAGTAGACCTGATGATGTTTCATATTTACGTCTATCACTGTAGTCCACTGAACACCTGATTGTAAGTAAACCATTTTTTTTTACACATGTTACTTTTGCAGCCCTCTAGAAATGTTTTCATCTGTTTGAGTTAAAAAGAAAGGATTAAACGAATCTGTTGGTTATTTACAGATTTTGCAGTTACTACACTTTCATCCATCAATTCAACGAAACATATTATTTTTGTATCAACTTATAAAGCTGATGATTATTGCTAAAACACTTCTCAGTCATTTCAGTAATTACTGTTCCAGCCTCGTTTCATTTTGGAGGATTACTGTTGCTCTTAATGATCAGCGGGGAAATTGATATCCTTCTAGCAGATGACTAGCAATGAAGCTAAGTAATGTGTTCGCTTACATTTACTTTTCCTGTTCCTTTGATTACTTCGTATCAAAACAACAGCACATATCAGATATGTTCTTAATTAAGATTTACCAAGATAGCTTTGAATTCCCACCATTCTGTTGTACCAGACTGCAGCACAGCTCTCTAATCTTTCTGGCATTCGTTTTATTATGTGTCAAACTCAACACGGTGTGCCACCGCACAGCTGTAAACAGACTATATAAAGTCATTACGAGCAGATGTTTATTTCTGGTTTCCTTGGAGTTGGGAGCTGTTGGTGCCTATCTCATTCTCCACTTTATCTCGTGCCAGTTCTGTGCCGTTACATCTGTGGTTTGAACAACTGTTTATGTCCTTATTTGTCATGTTAAACACAGTCGGAGAAAAAGAAGATCTGTGACTAAATGAAAAGCCTAAACTATAAGAGAAGCTTTAGATTTTAAGATTTACAAGCCAACAATTAGCACATTTTGTAAACTTATTAAACATATGAACTCAAAAATCCTCATCAACAATCATATGATCGCTGGTGTTTTGTTTGTTTTCTCTGGATTATTGTCGGGGCTTTACCTTCCCGCCTTGAGGAAACTGTTGTTGTGATTTGGTGCAATATAAACAGGGCTGCACATAAGTGGTCCGCAGGTGCGCATTCGCTGAAAATAAAAATAAATAGAAGCGCACCAGATAAGAAGTTGCAACACGTGTTTGCGTACATACGATTTTCTGGAGGAGGACAGACAATTGTTTAGAACTCTTAAAGATGTCGAAGAAGCAAACTCCTTTAAGCAGTTACTTTGGTGTCAGAAGGAGTCCGAACCGCAAAAGAAACGCGTATTCTCAGAAAAGTGGTTGCAGGAGGTGAGTTGGCTTCAAAACGAGGAACGCACAGAGATGTGGTGCAGAATATGCTGTGAAAATCCCACTCTAGTGGACAAAAACACTGCCTTTTATATGTACGCAAACGCGCGTTGCAACTTCTTATCTGGCGCACGTCTTTTATTTTGACAGCGAATGCGCACATGCGGACCACTTATGTGCACCTCTGAATATAAATAAGATTAGAAGAGGGAAAACATGGAGTCCTCCAGACTAAAGAACAGAGGGACCATCTGGCTACTTATCAACGCCCACTTAAAACCCCCGAATTTTTGATAGTATGAGGGTGAATTAGTGCCTATGGGTCTGGCAGCTGGCACATCTGGAAAAGCACCATCGATGTTGAAATCTATATACAGGTTTTAGAGCAACATATGCTCCCATCCAGATAACATCTTCTTCACAGAAGTCCTTGTATTTTTCACCAAGGCAATGTTAAACCGCATACTACACCTTTTACAACAGCATGTCTTGTTGAGTGTGAGTCCTAAACTGGCCTACCTGCAGCCCAGAACAACTTTCACCAACCGAAAACATTTGGCACGTGAAATGAACGATAGAACACAGAAGCAGCTAGAGTCCTCCAGCAGCTGCTCTCGTAGGTTCCCAGATGTTTACAGACTGTCGTCGAAAGAAACGTGGGTGGTACACAGCAGTAAACATGGTCCCGTTCCACTTTTTTTGAGACATCAAGCTCAAAATGACTTTATTATTAGAGTTTGAACAAATATTAGCTGTAGCCTACATTATAATTTGTAACTTGTCTATTCATTGCACACATGAGGATGACTAAACCTTGGCTGAAATTTTAAACAAGCAGGGAAAATCTGAAATGAATCTGAAAACTTTGTGCAGTAATTTAGTCTTAGTGAATTATGCTTTCTTCTCATCTGACTGCGGCTGTACGTGAGCGTCGATTTGCTGATCAAAAGATGTTTTTGTGGTTCTGCGTAACTGATGTCAGCGCTCTGCAGTGAGTTGGCACCCAGAGGCTGAACAGTGAGTCCTTCTGGCCTTGATGGACACAGGAAACAAGCGCGGCCATTTAACCGCAGCCTTCTCTCTGGCCCAGCAGCCCTGCTCGCTGGTGCTGAGGGGAATCATAGCCGCTCACTCTGATGATTTATGACCACACCTGCAGCCAGCCTCAGAGCTTTGCATGCGTGTTTGTGTGCGTACAGTAAAGAAAAACAGAGAAAAAATGACTGTGTGTGTATGAAAGGCAAAAATCAAAAGGTATGTGTAGGTTTAAAGAAACAAAAGACTGAAACTGCATGGGCGACTTTGTTGAGTCAAGCAGAATGCTAAAATTTGAGGCGCTTTGTTTCTGGATTACAGCTTCTTATGCACGCGCTGTAGTGGAGAATAGATTACAGTGTGCTGCAAACAGAAGTCTGTGTGCTGTTCGGGTGCAGGAATACCATTATCTCTCGCCTAGCCTTTTTGACTTGGCCTTTCTTTCAATCCTCTCACTCCTCCATGAACCTTCACTCTGACTGTATTCTGAAATGCAGTTCCTCATAAAATCCATCAAATAAAAAATTCATATTGAAACTCTCTCCCTCTGTTTTCTCCACCTTTCTCCACTCCCACTATCAGCACTTCATAATGATAAATGACAGACTGTCAGATATTAAAGTCTGAAACACAATAAAAGGTTGATTCTCTCCCTTTTCCACCTCGCATCTCTCCAATTTTAGTTTCATCAGTTTTTTGTCTCTAAAACATTTTTTGTAACATTTTGGAGAAAGAAAAGTCTATTATATTTGCACAGCAGGCATTCAGCTTAGTTTTTGTATTCACAGTGAGGCATTACCAGTGTAAAGATAATAACCTTATAAAAACAGCAGGCTTCATGTTTAACATCCATTCTCTGATTTATAAAACATTAGCAGGAACTGTTTTCATCACAAAGTGAACGCTGGTGTGATTTAGCAAAGGTGCTGAATTTTCATTGGCTCCACTT
Source organism: Rhamphochromis sp. 'chilingali' (assembly GCF_963969265.1). NCBI lineage: Eukaryota > Metazoa > Chordata > Actinopteri > Cichliformes > Cichlidae > Rhamphochromis > Rhamphochromis sp. 'chilingali'. The sequence goes on from NC_137941.1 coordinate 3,667,521, forward strand.
TCTCAAATGTGGACATTCGCTGCTTTTCTTTAATGTGAAATTCGATTTTAAAAACAAGGAAATGTTATATTTTGTTTACATTGGAAACAGCTTCAGTTGCAGCCGTACTGCCAATTCAGTTCATGTCAAAGAATAGAGACCGTCTCGTGATGGGATCGCACCAGCAGCAACGCCCTTCAATGAGGTGATTTCTTAATCCTGAGTAAACAGTCATTACTGTGGGGTTGGTTAGTTCTGACTGTATTTTAGGAGGATTATGGTCAGATTTGCATGAAAATTTGGCTCAATTTTGAGTATATGTGGTTTCAGGGGTTTTTTGTAAAGATTATTGAACATTTAATTCAGGTAAGGTAGACCCTACAATAATACATACAGAGAAAAACCCAACAATCATATGACCCCCTGCGAGCAAGCGCTTCGGCGACAGTGGGAAGGAAAAACTCCCTTTTAGCAGGAAGAAACCTCCAGCAGAACCAGGCTCAGGGAGGGGCGGGGCCATCTGCTGCGACCGGTTGCGGCGAGAGAAGGAAGACAGGATAAAGACATGCTGTGGACAACAAGTATGATTCAATGCAGAGAGGTCTATTAACACAGTGAGCCATCCATTCTCCTCCACTTATCCTTATCAGGGTCCCGGGGGGCGGAGCCTAAACTTGCTACCATAGGACAAAAGTGGGGTACACCCACTCATCCACCAATCTGACACAGGGCTAACATAGAGCGACAGACAACCAGTCACACTCATGGGAAAATAAGAATCACCAGTTAAGCTAACTCCACTGACTGCATGTCTCTGGACTGTCCCAACAGAAAGGCCCTGGCTCAGATGATGTAGTCAAACTCTTGCTGTGACCTTCTTGTTATGAAGCAACAGTGCTAACCACCACACCTACATGCCTAAATGATTATATATCAAATTGAATTTGACACTCACTTGACAGACAGACACCTACAAAAATACTCACTGCCTTGGTGGTGGTTCAGACTACCCTGGAAACCTCCAATACTTTGTTTTTGCCACGGTGACACACCCAAACACTCACAAGTCACATAATTCATCTGGAATATATACCAGCTAAACTATAGTAACGCAGCTAGTAAAAAGTCATCCTGCTCTGTAGTTGCTTTAGTAAGGTAACATACCAAAATCAAATTGGAGCGGTGCATCTTTGCATTAGCTACGCTACGGGGGCTCCTTCTAGAGTGAGCGAGCAAGGGCAGTGCCCATCTTTCCTTCTTCTCTCACAGCTGAGCTTCAGTATTGGTTCATTACCCAGCCTGTCCTGGCACTCCAACAACAGTACCGCAGAGAGCCTGTCAGATGATGGCACTCACAAAGGTGTTTGCTGTCATGGTGTCAGTAAGATAAGCAATTTTGAATGTCTTTGCTTATTATACATACTTTTCACTCTAATAGTTTTAAGATAAAACAGTAAACTTAAAGGAATGTTAACATGTAACATGTACACCTGTGTATTGGTTAGTTCTTACTTATGCTGTGTAAGTTCATACAAATTAGCGTGATAATCTCAGGTAGAATTGCGCAGAATTAAATGCTAATACAGTTTATATTGTTTTTGTTTTGTTTTTTATATTTCTGATATATATCATTAGTCACTGCTTGTTTGTACTCTGCTGTGGATTCCTGCTGCCCACCAGGTTGTAGACTAAATGTTCTTTGAGACCAAACAATTCCAGCGACTGATCCCCTCCCACTGGGGTCCACCCCCGAGAACTACTTAGCTGAAAAGGTTTTTCTTCTTCTGTGTGCCTGTGCTCTACCAGCAGAAATGTTAATGTAAAGTACAAACCAGCTGTTAGCGTGGTTGTTTCATGATCACAATGATGTTAGAAAGCAAACGTGGTTGAAAATAGCCATTTGGTGCTGGCTTAAGTTACATAAACGAAACATTAAAACTAGCTATTTTCTGCTTAAGTTGTTAAGAATTGAAGTGAATACTAACTTTGTCAATAGTTTCTCCAATAGACTCTTGAAGGTGAGTCTCCAAGCTAACCCATCGCTTTTGCAGGCATTACCAGCATGTATAAGTCTATGGACAAGCATAGCTCCCATTTCTGTTTAAAGACTCTCTGCAGTTTATGAATTACACACTCTGAAAATGACCTAGCACGCATTTATAACTCTACAGCAAATGTCTTCATAAAATTGTTTGGTTTTTTTGTTTGTTTTTTTTTGAAGACTTTTCAGTGTAAAGTCAGAAAGGTCAGTCTTTTTCTTTGTTACATATATGTTTTGTGATTTCATCCCTCAGAGGATTTTCTCATAAGTCGTCTTCGGTAATTATTTCCAAGGTCTTGTGCTAAACATTCAGGTAACTTTGCTTTACAGATCAGAAAAGCTACATTCAATACAACCACAGTTCTCTGCCACGCTTTCAATTTGTTGAATAATTCTGTTTAAAGGCTTTTGTTTTTACAGAGTTGCATGGAGTTTGGTCAGCTCACAACATTAAAAATAATGAGACTGACCTCGCCTTTTGATCTTTAGGACATGAATTTTAAAAATCATCACTTAACCAGGGCAGTCACCATTACAGGATTCATTTCTCCACTACTGCAATAATGTCACACACTGCAGCGCTGCCTTTAGGTTTAAAGGTTGGATTATAGAAAGGGAGACAAAAGATAATATTATGACAATAGTAGATTTATATCTATCTGGAGAGCGATAGATTTTTCAAGCAAAAGATTTAGGCTTGGATATCAATTACTGTGCACTCAGGTGATAAAATAATCAGATATATTTCTCTGAAAAGATTGTACTTTTATTAAAAAGCACATTCCAGCATGCATTAGATGGCAAACCAATGAAAAATAAAGCTGAGAAATAGTAACAAGATCATTAATACCAAGAATTAATCTAGCACCAGTATGATTCTGAAGATTAAGGACTTTTTGTCTCGGTAGCCCTCAGCAGTGTGGAGATAAGTTGGTTCATTGCTGTATTTTTGCAAGGATGCTTTTCTTGTGTCTGCAGGTGACAGGAGCTAAGTGGGGGGGTTGTTTTCAGAGCTTGTCTTGCTCTTGTCAACACAGCAGCATGTCAGGCTGCTGAAAGTTTGAAGGGGGAAGCTTTTGTCTTTTAATATGCTGTTAATGTAGTCTGGCTGACAGTAGTAGATTGTCTCACTGGGCCAAAGCACTGGGTGGTGTCGCTGACGCTTTCTGCCAACACTGCAAGCTGAAAAATTACGGGAGGCATGAAGTGCTGAATGAATTGCTTTTAAGTAATTTCATCCATCAAAAAAAAGCAAGATGCAATGTTGTTGTTTTTTTTATGACAATTGGAGTTTTCAGGTTCTGCCTGCGTTCAAAGCTTTTCGAGCTACTTCTCGATACTGTCAGATAACATTCAAAGACAGACATGAAGAGAACTCGTAGCCTTTTCTTAAAAGCAGTTTATTTTCAATTACAGTGCAGCTACATATCTCGAGTGAAAGGGAAGGACTCAAATAAAAGGAGATAAGGGCTTTGAAAATCCTAGCACCTTCCCCAGCTTCTGTACGATCACACAAAAGATCAAACCTTTCATTTGAGACGACAGTAGAAACCTGACTTTACACTGACCCATATCAGAGGCTATCATGTTGTCATGGGACCAATTAGAAACCATCATTTCATCCGTGGGGCAATTGCCATGCCATCACCGATACAAAGTGTAACTTGTGTCCTTTTTTGATACACATTGAGGTTTTTTTGTAATATTTTCTTTGCATTTAAACAGCCAGCGTCTGCGATGGAAGGCGGACGCATCGTGCACGGGATTCTTTATCATTTAGAAAACACGAACTAGTCGTGGGATTGTATTCCTCTGAAACATGGACAGGTTCAGATAGAAACAAATGAGTGAGGATATGTGAAAGGCAGAGCAGTGATGTAGTTTAGAAACATTCTGAGTAGAATATAGTGACGATGAGCGCAGAGCTTACCAGTGCCCTTTAAACCTGTCAGCTCAGTTCATAAACCACATGCAAGGGTGGACAGTACAACATACAGAAAGGTAGGAAATGGCTCCTAAATCATTTTGACGCAGCTTAAAGCTATTTAATGTTCACAGTTGCATAATTCTAAGCTAGTAAATGCAGTAGTTCAGGGTGATGGACCTGCCTGGATTGGATGGCACTGGCGTCAAAAATGAAAGCTGACTGACCACCAAATAAAGACGCCAAATACCGAGACTTGAATCTAAAGAGGCACTCGGAGTTCTTGTATGCGCCCTGCACCCTGCTCATCAGGCAGATCTGTGTCCCAAGCATTTTAAAAGCCCTCGCTCACCATTTGCAGTGAAAGGTCAGGTATACAAGCAAAGACTAGAAAAGTCAGGCAGTATTTGACGAGTAGAGGATACTGAACATCACAGTTAATCCCATTCTGCCACTGAGACACAGCACTAAGGTAATGTGTACACAAAGTGCATGCCTACAGTTTTTCAGGGCTCCTGTTTATCAGAGGTTTGAGCATAATATGATTAAAGAGCGTCATGATGTTGTTGTTTACTTGGAGAGAGTTGCCGACAGAATTCAGCACAATCACAGATTCAGTGTGTTGAATATGTGCCCTGTGTTCTTGTACTGGAGAGAATTTATCCGAAGCTCAGAGCTGAACCACAGCTTACTGTCCGGTAACACATCTATAAATGCCTACTTGCCCCACACACTCGTTTGTTCTTGTTGTCATGTCTTTTTATGTTTGTCATCCTCTCTCAGAAGTATCGGGGGATCGGCTTCATCGCTTCGATATCAGTGATTCTTTTTCATTCGCATGTGGGATTTAAGTCTTAATACATGTGTGCCCAATTTTCTTTGATAGGTTTTACATAAAAAGCATAGAGATCCAGTTTCAGACGGTGCATTTTTGTTAATTATTAAGTCGGTCTTCCATGCAAGCAAAATGATTTGGTTAGAAACCTCAAATCATGATGGAAAATCTGCCTACACAAGCCGTCATAGGCAGTTTGTTTTAAATGGGATGAACCCCACGGCCTGCCAAGGGCAGACCTTTCCATCTCCTTCTGTTTTGAAGGAGATAATGATTCTCTTTTACTTGGAATAGGATTGCATTTTCTATCTCTCTCATCCTGCGTTCCTCACTCACCTTTACCTTTCCATCGCCCTGTTCCGCTTCCCCCTCACCCTGCCTCCTCCCATCAGTCGGCCACTGCGGGTACTCCCTCCACAGTGGCGATGCTCTATCGCTCCGTCACAGTGCAAGCGAGGGATGAGAGACAAATCAAAACCACCTTATTTCCCCTTAGTCCCTCTCACCATGCCAGATTGAATTTGAGGCTTTTCATCTTTCTCATCTTTCTCTTTTCCCCGCCTCCCTTGGCGTCCACTCAGAATTACCTGGAACCGAACCATCTCGCGACTTGATGACACACAATCGTTTATGCGCGTGAGGCCAGATAGTTGGCAGCCCTCGGCTCAGGTTCTTTTGGTTCGTTTTAAATTTTGTACTTCAGTCACGTGCGTTTTAAAAAACGGTCAATACCAAAATCCGTGACACCTTGCCTTTTCCAGTGTCTTGTAAATCCTCATGCATGCAAATGTCCAGATTAGTTTTGCAGGCTTTAATGTCCAAAAATGTCTGATCTTTAAAAGAGAAATGTTGAAATCCCATAAGAATGCCTATTTTTATATTCTCGCAGCCTTCTTGGCTCATTCTATATGGGGTTTAAATCCTCTTGGTACTAAATAAGATTTATATAAATCAATTTTTATTTTATGATAAAACATATTTTTGGCTGCATTCCAGTGGTAAAAATTACTTAGTTGTCTGTCATATGCAAAGTGCATAGTTACAGTTGCTACCAAGCCATTTATAATGTTAATTATAGAGTGTATCACACTACAAAGCATCTGCATTTCTCAGGGCATGGACACTTATTACAGGTCTGTCAGCTGTACATCCATGAAACGTGTGAAATTCCTCCACATCCCAACGGTGCACAATTAGATTGAGATCTGGTGATTGGAAAACCAGCAGCTTGAACCAAACGATACAACGCAGGATTGATCCATGCTTCCACATGGGTTGGGCCAAATTACAATCCAAATATCGCAGTCAGAAATCAAGACTCATAAGACCAAAAATGTATTTCCTATTTTCTGTTGTACAATTTTGATGAGCCCATGTGAAGTGTAGCTTGAGTTTCCTGTTCTTAGATGACAGGAGTGTGCTCTTATATAGTTATAGCTCTTATAGTTACTGTTAGTGTTGTCCTCATGTATTTTCAGAGCTTTCTCTGTAATTGTTTCTATTGGAAAATCCCAGCATATCAGCAGTTTTTGAAACACTCCACCAACCACCAAATTCAAAATCACCGAAGTCTCCTTTCTTCCCTAATCTGGTGCCCATATTGAACTTAAGAAGGTTGCCATGTTTAAATATCTACTTTGGACACGTTTAACAGGTAAACTTAATGATGTGGTGAGTCAGTACAACACGTGCATTTATACCTGTGGCTAACTTAGAAACACCTGGTATGCATGGGCACCATGTTATTTCTAATAAAGTTGATATCTTCAAAACTGGGAAATGATGTGTAGATATCACTGTAAACAAGAAGAAAAACATATACATTTGATTTGATCTGATAGGCCAGTAACACATTCACTTTAGGCACATTAACAAATCTACAAATGTTATTTTTGACAACTGTAGTCGATTTTTACTGTATGAATTATTTTTGTGAAGCTGTCATTACTGAGCAGACGTGAGCACAGACATATTTAGAAGATTTATGGCCAGGGTGGTCTGATCTGAAAATCAAAACTGACAGACGCATTAGCATCGCCTGCTAATTAGACTGCACAGCAGTGTGTGTTGGAGGAATACGACTGACAAAGTGAACTGAATGGAATTTGGTTTTGTACTTAGACAAAATGACTCTAATTCATTTACCCACAATTGGCCAATCCTCAAAATGAAAAGTCTGCAATCATAAAATCATAAAGCATGGTGCGGTGCAGAAGTAGAAACTTGTAACTAACTGGTCTCGCGTGTCGATGTGATTCTCACTTGCTACATGAGCATGTGGGGGGCCGTGACACCTGGCTTCTGCTACCTGAGAAAAATGACTCTCATCTCCCTCTCGGTTGGACTTACTCCCACCCATCCTCCCTTCACCCCACCTTTTCATTTTCAATTATGGGTTGGAATATGAATCTTTAATAGGGTGATAATTGTGCTAGCATATTTGCTGTCACCCACCATTAGGCCAGATTAATTAGCCCATTTAGTTTAGCTTAAGAAAGTGTCTAGCTGAGGAATGGGGGCACTGATGGGAGGCGGGCAGAGAGTAGAATCAGCACAATCTGTTCTATATCATAGTGCCATCTTTTTCCTGCTTTCTTTCCCTCTCTTTGTGCTTCTGTGCCTTTTCCCCCCTTTGCCACTTTAACTCTTTTTCTCATCTAACAAAGTCTGTTAGTCTGTTTCATCAGCTGCTCCCGTCTGCCCTGCTCTCAGCAATATTTTCTGTCGCTCTATGAGTTTTCAAGTGGTTGGTGGGGAAATTGATGGTGCAGTCGAGTGACACAGTTGAAACTTTCTGCAACTATTAATTCTGTAATTACCAGTATAGCCAGTGGTGTATTTTTCTTTCCAGCCAACCTAGTTTTCTAAAAGTGACATTTTTGGAGATGAAAAATATGTCAATTAGGTTGAAGTAGTTATGAAACTGATTTATCTGGTTGATAAAATTAAATTCAGTCAGTGGTTACTGATTTCCACCTGTCCAAGGTGGTGCCTGCTGCTGGAAAGCTGAAATAGGTTCTTCTTCTACTCATTTAATACACAGAAACACATTTTATACTTAAGTAAATGAGCTCCCACTTGAACAAACTGATGCAAATGGGTTTTTTTTATTACGGTCATGGTGATTTTGCTTTGGGGCAAGGCCAAAACCTCTTTTTGTATGCATGAAAAACCCTGCTAGCAGCAATCAGAACACAGAATACATTCACAGAAATACTGATGAAGATGGCATCGCGAATTGTTTCACGAATGGAGACCAAAAAACATCTAAAAGAATAAATATTAGCTTTACAGTTTTTAAGTGGCTAGAAGCCACTGTGACGGGGAAGCAGCTGAGGTGGTCTTTTGGCATCTGGTCCCTCTGGAGGTCTTTCAGCCACGTTCAACTGCGTGGAGATTCCAGAGTGGACCTCAAGCCCACAGAAGAGGTTTATATATATCTCATTTTAGTCTGTCACCTATCACCTTCAGGATCCCTCAGGAGGAACTGGAAAGTCTTGCCAGGGAGATGGACTCGTGCTTAGCTTTCACTTCAGCCTTTACAGCTTTTTTCTTTTTCATGTGATGTAAAAAGGTGGATTTTGAAATTAACATTAACTGTCCAACATCTCATTTTTTGTTTTGTTTTTTGGTCTTTTTTATATTTCAAAGTTTTGAAACTAAATTATTTAACTGTATTTGATATTTGTGTGTGGAGGTGTATATGTGTGATTTACTTAGATATTGTCTGTGCCTGTCGAGTGACTGGATGAAGTTAGCTAGTAGCTAAATATGGAGATTACTGTTCTCAAAAACATTGGTGTCGCGGAAGAGACTGAACTGAATTTATGATAACTATGACCAAAAGAAATGAACATGATTCTGAGGAGCTTGCAAGAAACTATGACGAGAAAACACAAAACATGACCTGAACAGATTCACGAAATACCTGAAACCTGACGTGACGTGAAGGGAGGACAACAGACGCACCGACCCTGAACAGAAGAAGACAGAGAACTTAAATACACAGTGGAAACACCTGGGGAGACACAGCTGACACAAATGAACATGACGCTACAGGGGAAGTGAAACTAAACACACTGAACATGGAAACACTAGACCCTTCAAAATAACACAGGAAACATGGAGAGACAAAGACACAACAACACGAGCTTGACAATGGAACATGGAACTTTTGGCATAGAACACAAGACCAACTCGCTAGGAGAGGTAAATGGAAACAGGTAAGGGAGACGATGGCACGGGCATAACGAGACAGACTTCACAGAAGACAGGAAAAGACTGATGGAGACCTAGAAGAAGCATAAACCAGACTAAGACTCAACTAAGACACACTAAATAATAATACTGAAACTTAACATTATCTCATAATTATTCAAAAACACAAAATAACTCAACACAGACCCAGCCCCTGACAGCTGGTCCTGTGGTGGGTTTAATCTCCTCACACTTTCTGCATGAAGAGAGGTGACGTAGTTCCAAATGCCTGCTTATTGTTGGTCCACACATTTTTTTCTCTGGATGGAATCAGACACTCGTGAATCACCGCAAACTGAAAACTAGTGAAAAGGCAACCATATAACCGTATAAGCCAACATTTCAGTTGCATGCAACCATTTGATTCTATGTTAGTGTGAAAGTAATGCTTAACAGGGCTTTAATCGCACTCTCCACCTTGGGATAAGTTGTGGGTGTATATGTGGCAGCAGAGTGACTTGGCCATGTCACTAGCTGTATATCTCTCAGCAGGCAGTAGGAAATGAGGTCTAATCGGAGGGATATTAAAGTCACAATAGACTGCTCCTGCTATTAAGGCCTGTCAGCCCTGGCCTCCTCTCTCACCTTGATGTCGCTCAGTCTCTGAATATTTATATGTCTACATGAGGGGCTACTTACAGAGTGAAATGTGTGCACGGTTCTCTGTGTGCGTGTGTGCTAGAAATTTATCATGGCCGTAGCTGCCCGAGCTCTTTGAATATGTTTACGTGCATCATTCTGTCTGTGCTCATGCAGTCCACCTTCCTGTCCTCCCCCAGGTGCAGCGGGTGCGAGGCTGCTCTCAGGTCAGAGCAAACCCGTGGCCATGGATGTGGATGAGGAAGAGAATATGAGTGAGTCGGCTCGGATTTTCTCATTTGTCCGTCTGTCTGTCCGTGTTCCTGTCTGTGCGGTACATTTAAATGTCTGCTTGTACTTTTGTTTCCCTTCTTTCTGTCCGCCTGCGTGTCTTCCCTTTTACGTCCCTCTGTCTTCCTCTGCTGTGTAATCAGTGTGGACACAGTTTGGTTGCTTACATAACGCAAGTGTTTTTTCTAGCGTCTAGTCCACATTTTTAAAGTGAATCGTCTGACATGCTAGGACAAACCAAAACTGATGAAAATTAAAACTGATTTTTTTTTTTTCAAAGCGCCATTCGTACTCGTGTTGTGAATTATCCTCACCGAGGCACAAAGCAACACGTTCACATGCAAATAAATATCGCTAATGCCGCTGAAACTTTTTAGAGGACAGCTAATCATTAAATCTGAGGTGCTCCAGGCCACACTTCAGATTCTCTCTACCTCCATCTCTTGCTTTAGAAAATCTTTTCTGCTCCAGTTTGTTGAACTTTAATTAGACACTTTGGTTTGAACTCGGCAGCCGAGGCTCAGAAAGCACGGAGACACTTGACAGAGTTTGTTTCCACACACCTACAACCATTTTGAGCTCATATTCAAAGGTAGCTGCCATCCCTGTAGAGCCCTAACTTCCGATTCTAATGAACAGTGGTGTCATACTTGCTGTTTCTGCCCTGCAAAGAAGCATGTTATGTTGCTCCATTAAGTCAAATAAGCAGTTGCAAAACAGTCTTTGTTGTCTCCCACAGCCTCTGAAGCCCCTTTCTTACATTTTTACTGCCAGTCAAAAGATGGATTTGAAGATAAAACAGCCCGAGCTCACACAGCCCCGTTTCTTTAATACAGAGGGAACACCAGAGGAAAGCATGAAAGAATTCCTAGCTTTTATGTGACAACCTTAGCAGCTCTCGAAATTCTTTAATCACATGAATCATCCCAAATCAAAACCTCAACAAACAAGTTACTCTTTGAGTGAAGCTGCAGTAACAGGCTGCAGTATTTGGTTCACGCAGCCCTCGCTGAGGATTTCAGCTCTGAAAGAATCGGGCATATGGGATTCTTTTTTTTTTTTTCTTTGTGTAACTAATGGATGCTGATTACACAAACGCTGGCATGATAATGATCACAACTGCATGTGTGTGCCATATTTCAGTGCATGGCATCGTGGCTGTTGCTCCATCGCTTATTGAGTATTAGTGTACATCTATCCTGAAAAGTTATGACTATAAAGTGAATAGAACGAATACAGTGAATTGTATGTATTCAATAAATAATTTTAGAGTGGGGGGAAAGGGAGCTCTAGATTTTTCTATGTGCCACTTGTATGTGTGCAGCATGCCAGACTCCTCATTTTGGGTTTTTTATGTTTTTAGTAGCTTTTTGGTCCATTCATACCATGAAACATGGCTAACGAGGTTTTATTACTACTAAATGTTTGCATTTGTATCTTTTATGCAATTATTTTCATTGAAAACATCAGATTTTGCAAAGAAATTGCAAAGAAACTAAATAAGCCAAGCGCTGCACGCTGTACATTTTAAAATGTATTTAGTTTATATTATGTCCTGGTTGCTAAACCACTCGGCTAACGCAGCGGTATCTGTGGTGGTTAAAGATCAGCAGCACAGGCCGTACCTCACAGATTATCTCCATTCTAATAGGTTATAGTTATTTTTGGCTACAGCTGTGCACAGTTGCCCACCTCCTTTAATTTGCCAAACATGAATATCACTTTGCAGAATGCATGAACAAACCAAACAATATTGCATGTTTTCAGCTCATAAAATGAGGGATGTGCATTTTGTGTTCATGATCTTAGGAATATTTATTTATTTATTTATTTTTTGGCCTTGAGACGTGTCAGTCGCAGTATGCAGAAGGTACCGGCATGTCATTTTGCAACCTAAACACTGTGTTCTCTGACAAGCTCCATGGGGGGGATCTCAGAGGCGCAGGGTCTTATGAATGGCACCTCATTAGAAGCAGTTTTTCAATTCAGATTGTCCTCATTTTAAATATGACAGTGATTCTTTAAAAAAAAAATCTCATCTAAAAGGAATAAAGTGCATTTTAACCTCCCACCGTGTCACCAGTCAAGAATTTAGGATCCTGCAGTAGGTGGAGTCTTCTCCTTCTGCCTCTTTGATGTACTCTCCTGTTTGCCTGGTCCTCAGCTCCTCCCCCTGCACTACTCCCCCTGCACTCCCTCAACCCAACCTACTATCCCACTCATGCACACTGCGGCCTCTCTTTCTCCTGAGTACCGCAAGGAGTAACCTATCAAGCCTTTGCTGAAGGATGTTATAAATGAAAATTTTTGCCAATATTCCATCCACTTTGTTAACTGGATTCAGTGATATGTGTTCCCCAGAACGGTATATATCTCACTGCTGTGGTTTAAAACTGAACACTGGAAGCATTTGTGGGTTTTCTACGTGAATTCAGTCGATTAAAAATTAATAGGAAAAAGGTCTGTTGGCGTGTGAGTGTGTTTCTGTTGAGTATCGATACGTGTGCTTGTATGTGTGTCTTTATGTTTGAGACCTGCAACACTGTGAAACCAGAAAAATAGATCCTTTTTCTTAGTATAACAATCTTAAACTTTAATTGTGAAAAAAGTAACATTTTGATTTCCAATTTAAAGACTCCTTGATCAAAAAAATAAATAAAATGAAGCAATACTTTTATTCAGAAATTTGGCAAAGATACAGTTTTGAGCATTTTTCAAGGTCAAAACATGTACCGATGTTCTGCTATTTGTAGTTATATCATAGGTATATCTTAATTTTTTTGGAGGTAGTTAAAAATTCAGCCTCTCTTGCAACTTGACACAGGAACACAAATCATTGGTTCAGTTCCAAAGAGTGATAAAGGAATCTATAAATTTTGCATTTACAAGATCCTGCAACGAAGGCGTTGTAAGTTACTCTTTCTGGGCACCGCAGGTTCAAGCAGCACCGACGTAAAGGAAAACCGAAACCTGGACAACGTGTCCTGCAAAGACGGGGTGGGAGTGGCTGAACAGCTCCCCAATGGCAGTGGCCTGGGCAGTCGAAAGCGACCGCTAGAAGAGGGAAACAATGGCCACACGCATTCCAAGTTCCGGGCTAAGAAGCGCAAGAAAACACCGGGCCCGGTCCTGCCCAAGAACGCTCTCATGCAGCTGAATGAAATCAAACCAGGTCTACAGTACAAACTGCTGTCTCAGACAGGCCCGGTGCATGCGCCAGTGTTTGTCATGACCGTGGAGGTCAATGGACAGATGTTTGAAGGCATGGGCCCAACAAAGAAGAAGGCTAAGCTAAACGCAGCTGAGAAAGCGCTGCGTTCCTTCGTCCAGTTCCCCAACGCTTCAGAGGCGCATCTGGCCATGGGCCGAACGCTGACAGTGAACACAGACTTTACATCGGATCAAGCTGACTTCCCCGACATGCTCTTCAACGGCTTTGAGACGCCAGCCGCGCCGGAAGAATCCTTCTATCTGGGCTCCAACGGTAGCAGCTCCCTAAATTCACTAGGGGAGTATCCACTGCCCACACCACCTGGCAGTGTCCTTGTCCAGCCCCCACTGCCCCCTCCATCTGCATTCAGCTCGCCCTCCAGTGGCAAAAACCCAGTCATGATCCTCAATGAGCTTAGGCCGGGTCTCAAATATGACTTTGTCTCAGAGAGCGGTGAGAGTCACGCCAAGAATTTTGTGATGTCAGTAACAGTGGATTCACAGACATTTGAAGGATCAGGGCGCAACAAGAAGCTGGCTAAAGCCCGGGCAGCGCAAGCCGCCCTGTCTGCACTGTTCAACATGCAGCTAGACCAGACACCATCTCGGCAACCCATACCAAGAGAGGGATTGCAGCTTCACCTACCCCAGGTAAGAGGTTTCTTTTTTGAATTCAAACAGCCAAAGAAACACGTCATCTAAGGATTTTCTGATTGCATCCTGCCTTTAGGCTCTTCATTATACATTTATATCTGCGACAGACTTGTTATTAAAACCCTTATTATAAAAAAAAACATGTGCATTATCATATCTCATCATAAAACTATCAGATGCACCAGTGGGTATCAGTTAAGCAGGACTGTTTTATAATGCATAAGGATAAACAATAGACTCGTGCTTCCTCACATACTGTTCCACTAAATGCTTACATAGGTCATGAGTTACATTGTGGGGCGATCGATATGAAGTGTTGATTTTGAGAAATTGCAGATAAGAACATGATTATTGCTGGAAGAATTCAGAAAATTATGCACTGTTTTTAATTCCAGGGAGCGATAGCTGATCCTAGATCTTTTCCATTTCATTACTTGCCTTTGAGGGAATCCAATTCCATATCAGGCCAAATTTGTCTTTGTTACAGTGGGGCAAAAAAGTATTTAGTCAGCCACCGATTGTGCAAGTTCCCCCACTTAAAATGATGACAGAGGTCAGTAATTTGCACCAGAGGTACACTTCAACTGTGAGAGACAGAATGTGAAAAAAAAATCCATGAATTCACATGGTAGGATTTGTAAAGAATTTATTCGTAAATCAGGGTGGAAAATAAGTATTTGGTCAATAACAAAAATACAACTCAAGACTTTGTAACATAACCTTTGTTGGCAATAACAGAGGTCAAACGTTTACTATAGGTCTTTACCAGGTTTGCACACACAGTAGCTGGTATTTTGGCCCATTCCTCCATGCAGATCTTCTCGAGAGCAGTGATGCTTTGGGGCTGTCGCCGAGCAACACGGACTTTCAACTCCCGCCACAGATTTTCTATGGGGTTGAGGTCTGGAGACTGGCTAGGCCACTCCAGGACTTTCAAATGCTTCTTACGGAGCCACTCCTTTGTTGCCCGGGCGGTGTGTTTTGGATCATTGTCATGTTGGAAGACCCAGCCTCGTTTCATCTTCAAAGTTCTCACTGATGGAAGGAGGTTTTGGCTCAAAATCTCACGATACATGGCCCCATTCATTCTGTCCTTAACACGGATCAGTCGTCCTGTCCCCTTGGCAGAAAAACAGCCCCATAGCATGATGTTTCCACCCCCATGCTTCACAGTAGGTATGGTGTTCTTGGGATGCAACTCAGCATTCTTCTTCCTCCAAACACGACGAGTTGAGTTTATACCAAAAAGTTCTACTTTGGTTTCATCTGACCACATGACATTCTCCCAATCCTCTGCTGTATCATCCATGTGCTCTCTGGCAAACTTCAGACGGGCCTGGACATGCACTGGCTTCAGCAGCGGAACACGTCTGGCACTGCGGGATTTGATTCCCTGCCGTTGTAGTGTGTTACTGATGGTGACCTTTGTTACTTTGGTCCCAGCTCTCTGCAGGTCATTCACCAGGTCCCCCGTGTGGTTCTGGGATCTTTGCTCACCGTTCTCATGATCATTTTGACCCCACGGGATGAGATCTTGCGTGGAGCCCCAGATGGAGGGAGATTATCAGTGGTCTTGTATGTCTTCCATTTTCTGATGATTGCTCCCACAGTTGATTTTTTCACACCAAGCTGCTTGCCTATTGTAGATTCACTCTTCCCAGTCTGGTGCAGGTCTACAATACTTTTCCTGGTGTCCTTCGAAAGCTCTTTGGTCTTGGCCATGGCGGAGTTTGGAGTCTGACTGTTTGAGGCTGTGGACAGGTGTCTTTTATACAGATGATGAGTTCAAACAGGTGCCATTCATACAGGTAACGAGTGGGGGACAGAAAAGCTTCTTACAGAAGACATTACAGGTCTGTGAGAGCCAGAGATTTTCCATGTTTGAGGTGACCAAATACTTATTTTCCACCCTAATTTACGAATAAATTCTTTACAAATCCTACCATGTGGATTCATGGATTTTGTTTTTCACATTCTGTCTCTCACAGTTGAAGTGTACCTCTGGTGCAAATTACTGACCTCTGTCATCATTTTAAGTGGGGGAACTTGCACAATCGGTGGCTGACTAAATACTTTTTTGCCCCACTGTAAGTCAGTTGTTGTCAATTGTACGTAGCTTTAAAACTCAAAAAATTGCAAAAGTGGGAAAGACAGAAGTCTAATCACTTAATCAAAACTGAGACTGGTTTTGTAAGCAAACGGAGGTGTGAAGTTTCAAAAAATCAGCTTTTCTTCCAACACTACATATTGGCCAAAGATCCTTGAATTAAAGGCTGTTAATAAAATAACTTGACTAGTGAACTCATTCCACTGTAGCTTGTTGAGTTCGAATTGATCCGCCTGTCAAGCTCTTGTTGTTCTGCGAGGTTATCGTTGAAATCTCATTCACACCAGGTTAGCAGAGACTAAAGGAAGGCGGTACCTTTAGATGCCGCTGTAGAGGTGACTGGCAGTGTGTGAAGAGAGATAACACAGGCAGCAAAGCTAATCAGCACGACACACTGTCAACAGTCCCCTCCCCGAAGCCTCCTCCCTTTTCTTTACTCGCGCTCTCCACATGTCAACTGTTTCGTTCAGCAAGCAGCCCGTTTTAACGATAGCGCCCCCACTAATTGCTCTATTAATTCTCTGTCGCTTGATATTTAATTTCTGCAGCCTGTTTCCATCTGCCATGGTATAATGGGTCATGTGCCGCTGCATAGAAACTCCAACCAAACCAAAAAAAATAATGATAATTAATTTTTTTTTAGAAATGATTCAGTATGCAACAAAGAAAATATTAGACAGTAGCTTATTACCAAACCATTCTGGACATGTTTTGGTGAAACGCGGAGGAAAGTTGTGTATTTTTTACACCCCTAGAGAATAAAAGTCATAGATGACCTTGGCGTTCGGAAAAAGTCAAATGGTCTGGCTACGAGTGGGTGACTTTGAAGTAGCAGGGAAGTAAAATTGGGACTAATTTTCTTAATTTGCGATCACCCAGCCGTCATCTCTCCTCATGCTTGTTGTCATTTTCCATCACATTAGTGATGAATAAAGAGCAGCTAGGGGAGCCGTGTCCATGAGCAGAAGACTTGTGAAGTTCTCACATAACTTGGACTCGATTTTTAAACCTTTGTGGGGTGTCACCGAGCATCTGTTGCTCAGGTTTGCTTGTTTGCTTTGCTCTTCCTTTTTTTTTGCCGTGTGATTCACTGTCACGAGGGAGATGGTAAATTATAGCTGTCAGACAGAACTCAAACAGCGTTGCTTGAAAGATGGTTAGGTATACCTCAGGGGGTCAGCCTAGTTTCACTTGTTGCTGTTTCAACGCTCCGAGTGCTGTTTGAAGCCGAAGCTAACACTGTGACAGGTACACAGTGCTCTAGGGGAGGATAACATCAGACATGCTTTGTAAGCTGACATATCTGACACAAGCTCGTGTTTGTGTGTCTGCATGTGTGCATGGCTTCCTGTTGTTCTGTCTGCCTTTGTGTGTGTGTGCGTGTGTGTAATTCCAGGTTCTGGCTGATGCGGTCTCTCGCCTGGTTGTGGATAAGTTCAGTGAGCTGACAGACAACTTTACGTCCCCGCACGCACGGCGAAAAGTGCTGGCAGGCGTCGTCATGACAACAGGTAAGAGTGGAGGAAGAGATTATTGGCACGTTTGTACACAGCAAAGGCTGTTTCAGAGCATCATCAGAGGGAATTTGTGGTTATAAGCCCAGAAAAAGCAGCTGACAACAAATACAGCTGAAGGCATATTTACTGGATGCTGGATGCTCATAGTAAACATATTTTTAAAAAAAAAAAAACCCTGTGAGCCAGAAGTTCAGGCTTCAAAGTGCTCTAAATGCTCGCTTACGGTTTTTCTGTCTCACTTAGAGACAATATCCCTAATGTGGTCATCTCAAACACCAACCTCAAGCTGTGAGAACAGAAACTCCACCCGCCTGCTGTTTAAAAGCTACATTTACAGATGAAAGTTAGCTTAAAGAGAAGAGGGCGGAGTCAATATACCTTCTTTCAGACCAGGATGAATAGAGGAGCTGCAAAAATGCCAAGGAAATATGGAAAGGCTGTATTTTGAACAGTGATTCATATGAAGCTGCTCTGTTAGAGTAAAAGAATAATAATGAGCGTGGTAGGTCCTGGTTAAGATTTTATATTTGTATAGCCTTATAATGTGTCCTTGATTATGTATTTTTAATCATATGTGACAACTTTAATAAGTTTGACATCCGTTGTTTTGTATCAGCCTTCAACCAGCCAGGCAGTACTTCAAATATTTAATGTAGTTAAATAAAATTATTTAAGAATCATATTAATAATCTAATAATATCATAAAAATGCAAATTTAACATCCATTTGTTACTATTTTAAAAACAAGTTTCCATAAAGCTAGGCAACACTGCTGATAGTTTTTGCCATCTGAAGCAAAATCGTCCTTTAAAACACAAAATACAAGACTGCACATTCCCAGACGCACTCTCCTGTAGCATGCATTACAACAGACGCTGCCCACCTGACAGTACTGCACTCGCACAGTCTGTAATTTTGATTTGCTTATTTATTTCTTGCCTCAGAGCATAAGCCGACCGCAGCCGAGTGAATATGTCAGTTTTATTTATGTTCTTCTTTTATTGGAATTTGAGCTGTGAGTATGTACCGAATGGTAGTTGTTTATTTATTTATGGGGTTGATCCCCAACAGTTTTAAATTGTTTAAATCTATACAAAAAATTATTTTCATTTTTTTATATTAATGTCTGCGTTATTAATTTGGAGCATTTAATACATTTTAATTTCATTTTATTTATGGTCTTCTTGAACTTTAAGAGAAAGATTTTAGTTATCATGATATATAGCAATAGCGACTGATATGAAAAAAAAATCATTAAAAAGTGCTGCACCTGTATAATAACTATATAATAAAAATATTCAGTTAATGTATATGTGTGATGGTTATGCATATATTAAATAAAAAAACAGTCATTTAGCTGTCTGGCCTCCACCTTTACTGTTTTATCTCTTGCTGCTTTTGTAACAGTGTTGTTGGATGCAGGAGGGAGCTGCTTTCAGCTGGAAACAAAACTGCGTCCATGAGTTATTCAGTACCAAAAAGAAAGCAGACACAGTCCCTGAAACGCTGTGGAACATTTAGCAGCTGTATTAGGTAGATAATTCACTCAAGGTGACAGACAGCAAAAACAGCT
This sequence comes from Rhamphochromis sp. 'chilingali', assembly GCF_963969265.1. Lineage (NCBI taxonomy): Eukaryota > Metazoa > Chordata > Actinopteri > Cichliformes > Cichlidae > Rhamphochromis > Rhamphochromis sp. 'chilingali'. The sequence continues at coordinate 3,686,488 of NC_137941.1, forward strand.
GAAAGAGGCTGAATTCTGGTAGCCTTGATTCAAAAGAAATGGGAATCTTATCCATAGCTGAATTTGTGAAACAGGGTATGAAAACCAGGCTCAAGTCCAACATTTTTTATGTTTTATGTTTCTTCAAATTTCAAAAGATTAACATGCAAAAAAATTCATGTATCCATCTTTTTATTTTCTATAAATTTCTTACTTAAAGAAGTGAAACTGTGTCCATTCTTTGAATTATTGCGGTTTAGTAACGACACAGATGCAGAAGTAGTCGCTTGTAGCACATTCAGAAATGATTTAACTTCTAATAAAAAAAACTCCACCAGTTTTACAAGAAACCGTCGATCAAACGCAGTTCACACATCGTTATCACCACAGGCCAAAGACAGGAAGGTTCAGCATCATCCCCAGGGGTGCGTTGCTGCTCAGCTGGGGGGGGGGGTTCCCCTCATTGCCGAGAGGCTCGATGAGGATTCGGGGCACTTTTTATTTCATGCATCAGAAACAGTTCGATAAACTAACCCATTTTTTAGACATAGTTTTGAGAGATATTTGGAGACAGTGAAGTTAAGATAGCAAATACTGGAAAGCTAAATTGTTCATGATTGCATCACTGTTTTCATGCGCAGCTGGGATTCTCAGCTTTTCGCATGCCGCGCCACGTTGACGTGTTATCCTGACTACACGATCCTTTCTGCCTCACTCTCAAACTACAGTTCCCCACCAATTACTGCTTCAATTACACGTCTTTCCATGCCGTCACTTTGCCTATAGCATAAACACAGTGACAAGGACATTAAACCTAATTAAGCTCATCATGTGGTTGCTACAGTAACAACTTTTAAGCTAGTGTGTAGATGTTTGCAGTGTGACTTCTCGAGGGCATAAGAACAGAATTTATAGTGTTTGCATTAGGAGCACGAGTCCTAATGCGGCTCTGTCCTCCAAACAGGCACAGATGTGAAGGAAGCACAGGTCATTTGTGTCTCCACGGGAACCAAATGCATCAACGGTGAGTACATGAGTGACCGCGGCCTGGCACTCAATGACTGCCACGCTGAGATAATTGCCCGACGCTCGCTCATCAGGTACCTCTACACTCAGCTGGAGTTCTTCCTCAGGTCAGTGTCAATTTGTTTATTTTTTTGATAATCTGATGAAATCCTGCAGCTCTCTGTTCTTCTAGACTTTGAATGTCCGTTTTAAACACAGGTTTTGTGACATTTGTCTGCCTCTGTTTCAATTTCTCATTGATCCGTGGTTATAGCAACAACAAGGAGGACTACCACAAATCAATATTTGTGCTGTGTGACAAGGGAGGCTACAGGTTAAAGGATAACGTTCAGTTCCACCTCTACATCAGCACCTCTCCCTGTGGAGATGCCAGGATTTTCTCTCCACACGAGGCCGGAGTGGAAGGTACGCAGCCTCGCGTCTCCTCCCCAGCTCAGCTCTCACGTGCTTTTAGTTTAGTCTCGTCCAGTTTAGTATTCAGTGTTGACGACAGGTTTTGTTTTTTTTAATTTAATTTAATCTGTAAAGTTTTCCTCTCGTGCTTCATTTCAATTAATTAGAATTTTACTCCACTGTCCAAATACACATTACAGACACATTTAAACAAGGCAGTAGTAATTATAGCTTTTTGTTATTCTCTGTCTGCCGCTATCAGTCTTTCTGCCGCCCAGCACACCCACACTGTCTGTCTGATTAACCTCCTTCTTACTCCTGTCAGAGAGTCTTCCGTTGCACATGGCAGGCTGAATAAAAAACAGCCACATTCAATTAGTCACTGAATAGATGGCGCCTGCTGGTGGAACAGCACAAAACTTTGATAACATAATAATAAATAACGGGTCACGCTGGGTGGGAGCCGTTTTTACTGCCGGTAGAATAACTGACTGTGCCAAAAATCACTCCTGTTTACTATACAGTCTATTATATACTTAAGTTTCACAATTGTATGTGTCAGAATTCTCAATGAGGAAGTCTGTCCACCATTAAGTGCTCACAAAAAACTCTACAGCTGAATAACAACTTAATGTACATGCCAAGGATGCAACTTTTTTAAGCTGCAGTTAGGGCTGCACGATTAATCGTTAGAAAATCGCGATCTCAATTCATACTTATGTGCGATCTCATTTCCAAATGACAACGATTTAAAAAAAAAAAAAAAAAAGACGACGACGATTGTACCGCATTTTGATCCGGGACGTAATCTGCATGAAAACAAGCGCTCACTCTTCCTGCTCAACAAATGACAAGGGCGGAGCCTTATACCACGTGATACAGAAGCTGGCTGCTAAAAAAACAACGGAGAGCACGTCAGGGATGACGAGAAAGTGACAGGAGAAAATCCGTCCCGGTCAACCACCCAAACATCCGTAACGGGAACCTTATACAGCGCTTCCCTATACCCGTCGAACTCCCGCAGGCACAAAGAAATTACGGAGGCTATTACTTATCACCTGACCAAAGATATGGCTCCCATCAACACTGTGAAAACGAGGGATTTAGGAAAATGATCAACACCCTAGACAAACGCTACACAGTGCCGTCCCGCAACTATTTTTCTATTGTTGCACTACCTGCTCTGTACACGCAGTGTCGAGCAACGGTGGAGACGGAATTTCAAGCAGTACAACATTTTGCAGCAACGACAAAACGTGAGACATTTGTTGTTTTTATGTTTATTTATTGTTTTTATGTTCAGTCTCAACTGTTACGAAGTTGATGTGCAGTTAATAAGTGCAATAAATATTTATATTGGAAAAGAAAATCGTGAGAGAATCGTGATCTCAATTCTAAGCAAAAAAATCGTGATTCTCATTTTATGCAAAATCGTGCAGCCCTAGCTGCAGTGCAAAAACACTGAATTTAATACAAATGGTGGATCAGTGGTGTAACAGATTTCAACCAAAGCTTCTGTTTTTGCATGTTGAGGAGGTAGATTTTTGTATATATTAGCATAGAAATGGGGAAAGTAATTTTTTTGGCATTTGAGGTTTTATGTAACTTTTTTTTATAACTTTTTTCACAAAAACACAACCACAACAGACAAAACTTCTGTTTTAAAATGTCAAAGTCAAAACCTTGACTGACACTTTAAGAGTGTAAACAGGCAAATGCTTTATTCATCCCAAAGGATGGGATGTATAAAGCTGCCAAAGCATGCAAAACTTCAATAAAACACATTTAAAATCACAGAAGAAGAAGGTTACACTAAAGATGGAACTCGGTTAAATAGCAAATGCAAAAAATGGTAAATGGCCTGCATTTGTATAGCGCTTTACTGGTCCCTAAGAACCCCAAAGCGCTTTACACTACATTCAGTCATTCACCCATTCACACACACATTCACACACTGGTGTTGGCAGCTACATTGTAGCCACAGCTGCCCTGGGGCGCACTGACAGAGGCAAAAAAACAGTGATTCAGTAAATCTAAAAACTGTGGTAAAGATTTTCTGTATCAGTCACTGTGGGAGTGGAGCTCTAACCGGTTTTAGACGAACCAGTTGTATATGCAGAGGACGGCCTGGATCCGTTAATTATCCACATCCTATCACAGCCATGGTCAGTTGGATAAGCGCTACATCAGCTGATGGAGGAAAGTTTTTCATGTTCCCGAAAATGTCAAAACTTTTAGGTTAACACACAAAAAACACATTTAATTTATTCATGATAATTTATTCATATTTTCTACAAATGCCTGCTATGGCTGAATCTATCCACCAGTAACACGTCTGGGATTAAACCAACTGTCAGTCGCAACTAGTGCCATCGTTTCTTTTCACGGCTCAGATTAATCTTCCTCCCAAAAAGTCCCGGAGCCAGCAATGTTCATACCGTGGTCCAAGAAGTGTGAGCGAGGCAACATCTCACCACAGCAGACCGTGAAACACATCAGACTACACCCACAGTGTTCCCCCTGGGTCTACTCAGCAAGTTGTTCATCTTATTGTCCAAACACCTCACATTTCCCATGATCATCCCTGAAACTGTTCTGGAGCCCAGTCGTTTCCTCGGTAGCTCCTCCGGGATTTCAGGCCTCGCCGCAGGCCATAGGGTGATCAGTGCAAACAGCTCATGGAGATATACATTAACAAGAGTCTAATATAAGGAAAAAAACACAAGTAGACTTGCAAAACTTGACTTGACAAGACTTGATAAAGGAAAAGTTTGCATTAAATCATGAAAATAAAAGAAATTCAAAGCAAAAGAGAGCTACTGCAACAGGTTCCCACTCAACAGTGTTTCCTCATTTTTCCTGCTTTTTAACTGAAGAAAAGTAGAATGACACCAAGAAACAGATTCACCCACACATTCACTTTCTTTAATGTTTCCTGATCAAACAAACTGTATCACTCTATCACCAACAGACTTCATGTTCCAAACATCAAACAAGTGTCACATAAAACTATATAAAAGAGTAAATTAAACTCATACTCCTCTCTTCCTTTATGTGCTTCTGCTTATGTGCCACCCAGACCAAGGAGACAGACATCCTAACCGGAAAGCGCGGGGTCAGCTGAGGACCAAAATCGAGTCCGGGGAGGGCACCATCCCTGTAAGGTCCAGCAACACCATCCAGACCTGGGACGGTGTTCTTCAAGGGGAGCGATTACTCACCATGTCCTGCAGTGACAAGATTGCGAGGTATTTTGGGATAAATTGAGTTCAGTTGTCGTCCTTAGAAATATTCAGAAACTCTGTTTCTAAGTACAAAGTACAAACCGAGGAGCCTTTCACGAATAAAACAGATAAAACAATATAAATAAACCAAAATATCAAAGTACACTTTAAAGAAGATTTTTTTTCTTTCTTTGTCACAATTAAATATGTTAACTTCTATTTGTGTAACTTTTAGAGCAAAGGTGAAATCAGTTTTCTCAGAACTGGAACTGCGACTAGTACTACACTGGTTTCTGGCATGAAGGAGGCTGGAAGCTGAAGGTTTAAGTCAACACCATCAGAAATGTAAAAAACAGATGCTTCTGCACGTCTGTACATACCTACAAGTCTCCTGTTATACAGTATATGTGATTCCAGGTCACTAAAGATGATGAATTATATTAATAGAAACAATTCCATACATCGTGGACATATTGACAGAAATGTCAATATCAATAGAGTCATGCTCCTGCAGGCTTTGCGTTACCCGTTGGGTTTTCTCCCATTCTTAGACCGATATGATGATTGAATTGCTTTCTGTGTGTTATTAGAAACCTTTAGTTTAGCGAAGGCTACATAAAGCAACACGTTATGTTTCAGCCCTGACCAGATGTGTTACATGAGACTCTTTTCAGGTGTTTTATTTTCCACTGCTTCAGTCGACTGTACAGCGCTTTATCTTTGCTTTGTCCATCCACCGTGCCATTTCAAGCCTTCCCGGGGTGTCAGGGACAGCTAAATTGATATACTGCCCCCGGGGCCATCTTTGCAGACACATCATAGCATCTTTAGTCTGTGTCCATGTTCAAGGCAACACTCTGCCTCTCTCGTGATGAACGGTGAAGCTTCTCCATAACTCCTCTCGTGAGCCCTCCTCCTCTTCCTCTCGCTTTCTGTGCCCTGGATCATAATATTTTGCCCGAATGGATTGAGTGATTGAATGCCGAGTGTGTATTTGAGGAGGGACATGTCTACTGACTGGCAAATGCTGTTTGCACTACGTGAGCTGCCCTTTCACTGTGTGATTTAGATTTTATGTGGTGGTCCATCGTGGAGGGATCCAAGTCAGTAGAGGGCAAAATAAGGTGGAAGTTGGACGTTTTTAAGTCTGACTAAATTTTTAAAGTTGACACGAGTTACAGATCAGTGCTGAAATCAAGAAGCAGAAAAAAATGCATGTAAGCAATTAAGGTATGAGTATCTTTCTTCCACTGTGAGAAACTATTATGCACGACTTGTGGCGCGACCTCCTCATGACACGGCTATTAGCTGTGTCAGAAATCCTCCACCCACCTGCCTCTGTCCCTGTGTGAGTGATAGTTAGCAACAGGGCTGCCGTTCAATGCAGCTACTGACGGGCAGGCTTTGCCCCGTGCCCCCAGTGCTCCCTCGTTACACATTGTTTTCGCTCCTCTCATTTTCCTCTGATTACACGGCGTCGTTATGAACGAGCCATTCTCTGCCTCGTGTCTGTCCTTTGAATGAGTTCATTAGCATAAAGGCAAATTGTTCTCTCGGTTTTCCTCTTTTCTTTTGTTATTGCTGTAACAGCTCATCACGTGTGCTTTCTGACCTATTCTGACCCTGTTCTCATTTGAGTGTGTACAATCTGTGTGTAGACGCACAAAGCACGGTATTGGGGGGAGGGAAAAAAGCGATAAAGCAATACAGTGATGTTTGACAGGACAGGAATGAAATTGAATGCCTCTCACGACATAACTCTGTGTGAGCGCGCTTGATTGTTGTAGCTTTTTACCCAGTGTGTATGTGTGTCCTTCAGAGGGGATACAGGTGTATATGTGTCACCGTGTTGCTGTGATGAAACAGCGTGAGTGTGTGTGTGTGTTGCAGCAGAATGTGTGAACGTGTGCTTTCCTGCTCGCAGCTACAGTGAATTTAGATATTTTATTTTGCCCTCCCGCCGTTCCACACACGCCTTCTCACAAACGCGCACACAGAATATTGCATACGGAAACAATGGACCCTCTGTGTAGCCTGCGGTCTTTTGCATGTGTGCATATTATTTTTGATTGTTTTGGGTTCACATTGGTAATTTCACAGACTCTCAAACAGTCTGCCTGAAGTAAAAGGGAGAATGAGAAGAGCTAGCCAACCCTCATTTTGTAATGTTCTCCTAAAGACAAAGGGTAGTGATACTCACGGTTTTTCTCTCAATGTCAGCGAATGCAACAGGAACACCATCGCCAGTGATGAAGTTGTCCAATTAAGTAGCAGCATCACTTTTGTAACCAACACTTTTGTTCATTAGGGTTTTTTGTGCCTTGTAGCTGTGTTGTCAAAAACCTTCAGTATCACGAGTCATCATTGGAACTGATGTAACTGATGATGGTGTTCCTGCAACACTATCACAGTATAGATGCTTTGTTTTGAGTATAAATATAGACAGTGTATTGGTCCCACCCTTATTATCATATTATTGGACGTAATTACTCTGACGCCTCATCTCACAAACATCCTGTTAGTGAACTCGACTGGACTCTAGAAGATACATTAAAGGTGTTTTGATGCTGCTGGAGAGCACAACACAAACAAAATTATGTCGACGAAATTATTGTGACTGTGTGCAATGAACGTTCAGTCTCATTGCCTTTGAAATGTTTGCTTCGAAGGCTGAGACTAGGTCTGCAACCACTCTCAGCCATCTGCAGAGTGACTTTGATGCATCAGGACAGCAATAAAATGGCGAAAAGACATTTCAGTGTGATGTAAGTTTGAGACTGAATTGGGTCAAAGTGGCAGTTACAGAGATTAACTGTGATAAATATGTGTAAATTTCAACTCTGTTGCCGTTTCTTGCAAAGCTGCTGTCGTGTACATACACAGAAATTCACCTTAAAAGCTTTCGTTCAGAATCTCATAGATCTGACATGTTGCGCACAAGTCGTGCCTGTCGCTGCAGACGGTTCAGTGCATTAGTAATCTGTGTCTGTTTAAAAACTGGATTATAGATTATGGTTTGCAGTTTTATAAAAACCATCACCAATCTGTCTGTTTGGAGATAGGTTGCACTGTGCAGTCGAGTCCAGAGGTTGAGGGTATTGCATGCAACTATTTGCTATCGGTCACTGTTCATAAACTAATTAAATACAGGGACCGAGCAATCACCAAATATTCCTAGTAACGAGGTTGCCTCCCTGATTTTCCTCTGGTGTGACTGAAACATGGATTTTCTGCCATAATTTCTCTGTCTTAAAAATGAGCTTTTCATTCATCTAAATAGTTTTAGTGATTAAACCTTAACAGGAATATTTTGAGGCCAAAAAGATAAACCAGTTGCTTTGCTGCTTCAACGTAACCAAATAGTTTTGGAGCATTAGACCTCATCAAACGTACCCAAGCAGTGAGTGATAGCAGGAGTAACCTGTCAGTGAAAAGAGCCTTTTTCTTTGATTAAACATTTCAAATGTTGCAGATGTATGTCTTTGAATTCGGTGGGTTTGGAGCTGAATGCCATGTGCACGGTCTGGAAAGCAGGTCATCACTGGGTTTTGAGCTTTCGATGGGATTTGTTGACAGATAAAATGCACTGTATAAGATGCCAGCAGCCTTCAGCACCACCTTTCTCTAACATTTCCCACATCTGTTATTTTTCTTCATTTTTCTCGCTCTCGCTTTTTCTTTGCCTTCACACCCTTACTGACTCTTTCTCCATCTACCCAGAGAGAGAGAGTTAGAGAAACTTCTCTCTCTCTCTCTCTCTGGCTCCTTATGTATTTGTCTTTCTGCGAGGAGGGCAGGCACTGCTTCACAGAGCATGTAAATAGGAGAGTGACTGGGGAAAGATGGCTAATGGCACAGCCTGGAAATAAACAGAAGTTTGGGAAAAATGGAATTGGATACCTCACACTGTAGATGGCTGTAGGACGTCAGATAGGACTCAGTGTTCATGTACTAATATGCAGTATTAACTCTGTTTTTGTGTGTATTCCAGCCAGCCTGTGAACATTACAGCGATGTGCTGCCTGTACACTGAAATCCTAAAACTGCCTCAATGATACGTTGAAGTTGTTGTGAAGCTCGTGTGCTTTTCTCTCTGCAGGTGGAACGTGGTGGGCATCCAGGGCTCCTTGATGAGCTACTTCACAGAGCCAATCTACTTCTCCAGCATAATCCTGGGCAGCCTTTACCATGCTGACCACCTCTCCAGGGCCATGTACCAGCGCATCGCAGATATCGAAGACCTGCCCCAGCAGTTCACCCTCAACAGGCCTCTTCTCAGCGGTAAGAGCCTTCGCCTTCTTTGATGTAGATGAGGTGGGAAAGTAAGAAAAGTGCATCATCAAGTTTCCTTCTGCAGATCTCTGCTGTTATAGATCAGTCATCACGATTTCACGGGTTGAGAGGATCACTGTGTTAATCTTTACCAATCGACCTGCAGATTTTAATCCTAAGCAGTAAACACATTAATTCACCCTGCTGGTCAGTCAGTCCCGCAGGAACAGGAAGACAGTTATTGCTTTTCTCCTTTTGTTGGATCTGAGCTGACATTTACCTAGTTCCTGTGGAATTTGAATAGCTTTATCATTTTGTGTAAATTTTCAGCATTGTCTTGACCTTTTAAAAAGGCTGTATAGACCAGGACTCCTGCAGTGTTTTCTTCTCTCTCTCTCTTTTCAACTTTCTATTTTTAGATGCAGAGCATGCAGTCTTTGTACTTTGGTTGTTTTTGTAAGACAATGCTGTGTTTGAGGAAAGATGAGTCTGCTTTCCATTTGCATTTCTGCTCCACTTTTTCCACTTAATATTGTTTTTCATTTAAAATATTGTATATAAAGACATTTGCAAGAAGTCATAAATTATTATGTAAATGTTTGGCTCCAGCCCTGCTTATTTACAGTTGCTTTGAAGCTTATAAATGAGTATTAGGGCCGCATTAAGAAAAAAAATATGTATTGTTAATTTTGAGAAAAAAGGTGGAAATGCGGAGAGTTCCTGCTGCTGCTACTCTCTACAAAATGCCTTGTGTAGGCGAGTTTTTGTGTTTTTCTGATGTAACATGCATCCTCTTTATTGCATGAGGGCGTACCTGTCAGTATCCCTGCATTTGTTCATTCCCAGCTGTTTCATTTTGCAGAAGTTTGGCCAACTCTTACAAGTTTGTGTTTTTTCCTTCTGATTCAGCTTTCTGCACCATCTTTTCAACGTCCTTGAACTCATTATTGTGCTCTGTTTATCTGCTAAGAGAGAAATTATTTCCTTGTTACTAAAACTGATTCTAAAACACGATTTCAATAACTCATCTGCACAAAGCCTTTGGCCGTAGCAGCTGTCGTAGAAGCTCCTTCTTTCCACATAAATGCAGTTTCCAGTGACAGCAGTGGGCTGTTTTTGAAACACTGGGTCTTTAATTTCAGACTGAAGTAGACAAAAGACACACAAACAAGTTTTTATTTCAGACAGCGAACCACAGTCGCCACTAACATCGTTACGTAACTCATATAATTTGGCAAATGTGGAGCTGCTATGAGCCCAGTGTCCAGCACCAGCTTACAGACGATGTTTATTTATACAGAGAGATTTATTGGTTTGAAAAAATAAATCTTTAACTAGATTTCAAAAGTTTAATCCATTCATCGCTCCTTTTCTTGCAATTTTTTTTGTGTTTCAGAAAAAAAAGCCTAAAGTCCAGTTATGGTTATAGAGTTACAGCTGTCACAGATTTTGACAGTTGCCAAATGGGTTTAATGAGCAATGAATAATAAACAATAATAGGCAAAGTTTGTACAGTGGCACTCAGGGTCCTTTCGTCACATTTTATTGTCACCTTTATTTTATCATGATGTCCCGCTAAGATCAAAATCAAATCAAAATACTGTAAATTATTATAAGACACATTAGAAGAAAATTTTGCTTTCCCCAGATCTGTCAGAGCTATAGGTACATCCAGAAGCAACCATTAAGAAGAGTGTAGCTGGGAGAAAGGTCCTGCTGTAGACTGGAAGTTCTAGAGTGGCTTCATAGAGAAAAATATGCTAAAATATACCAGACGGCCAAACCACAAACCATAAAGAACGTCGTGGTGAGTCAGAGACTTTGCATTTGTAATAAAATGTAGGGATGAAGGAGGAAGCATGCATATACAATATATCATCATAATCAATTACAGGAAAAAAACACAAGTTAGTAAAGTAAGATTTATTTTGTAAAGTAAAAACCAAGCATCACTTTATGATTACTAATGAGATTAGCAACGTATATATTAAAGAGAAACTTGTCCATCCTTCTATCCGGAAATCCTTAAATCCGGTTATTTTGGACAATTCCGGTCCGGAGGCAGCAGTCTAAGCAGAGAGGCCCAGACAGTCATCACGTCCACCTCATCTGAGGGGTGGGGCACACCAAGTCGTTCCCAAGTCAACCGAGAGATATAATCTCTCCAGAGTCCTGTCACTAAGAGAAAGCCCAGCTACCAAATGAAGGAAATTTCCATTTCAGTTCCATTTCCACTGCTGCTATCTGCGACCTCATTTTTTTCTGCCAGTACCCAGAGCTCGTGACCACAGGTGAGGGTTGGAACGTAGATCGACCGGTAAATTGTCAGCCTCACTTTCACGCTCAGATCTCTCTTCACCATTACAGATCTGTGCAGATCTTGTCATCTATCCATCCATCCAGATACTTGAGGCATGTACCCTTTCACTGGTTTTGCCATCAGATGTAACAATGTAATAATCATCAAACCCCATTGGGCGAGCTTTGCAGAAGACCATATATTTTGTTTCCCGAACATTTAACTTGAAAGTGTCTCAAAAGCACATCTGCTGTTCCTCTTCATGTACATGTAGCATCATCACAAAGTCCAAAACAGACAGAAGGATTCTGAATACACGTCACAGGTCGCAGATATTTAAAAATATGCTGTCAGCATCATTCGTCAGTGCTCTGAAACAGCTCGTGGATGATAACCAAACGAAATCAGTCCCTCATAAAATGGATGAAGACACTTTGCTGTGGAAATTGGATTGTCCTGATGAGTTAGATTGTACAGAGAAGCAGAAGTGAAGGAGCAACACCACAAAACAATAAATAAATTAAAAATACACATGCAGACCAATAAAACTAGCTCTCATGTGGGAAAGGAGGTAGTGATGCTCTTTAGAGGTGTGGGTGATTATTCTGCAGCAGCCGCCTCCACCTAACGGTGTTATATTCTGAGTCTGAATTTTTCAAACTGAATACAAATCCATTCATTCATTTCTAAAGAAACTGAGAGTCATTTTCTGACTTTCCTACTTGAGCTCCATCAAACACGAGCCAGTGTTTAATTAAAATTTTGAAAACATCCAGCTGGCCGTGCCTCTCTTGCCCAGCTGTGCGCTGATACAAACACGCAAAGCAAAGTTCAAGGTCAAGAAAATACCACACTGCTACAGCACTGCTTACACTGCTCATTGTGCTGCCATGAATATAGGGCAGTCCATATCAAACAAGTGGAATGAGTGGCACTGTGGAGATTTCCTTTACATCCTGGGGGATGACATGGGGCTTCATATCACACAGCCGGGATGTACATTTAGCTCACCCTGCTCCTTCCCTCTAAATGGCAAGTAAAGGAGATAATGGTGGAAGGTTATTAACCTTTTCCGCTTTAGAGAGTTTTTAGCGGTGAAAGTGCTGTGGCGTTAGAGCGCTGAGGATTTCATCCCCTTTAAATCATCTTCTGCCACAAGTGCTGCCAAATGGAACCAAGGAGCTTAATGCACACACACACACACACACACACACACACACACACACACACACACACACACACACACACACACACACACACACACACACACACACACACACACACACAGAGGAAGACACAGGGATTTATGGCATCCATATATCTCCCATTTATGCTTGAGATACAGTGGAGGCCAAAGCCCTGAAGTGTGTTAGACGAGAGCGAGCTCTGTCCTCACAGTCCCCCCAGGTGGATTCTACTGTTTGTCTCTACTGAGTTAGACAAAATGAAATGAGAAGAAGAAAAACTGTCCTGTTTAGAGATATTGCAGCTGTGGGAACAGCTGTCCTTTGGAAGGATGGACTGCCATGTTTGGGTACTTCCTTCATTGTTTAATACATCCACACATGAGGTAATAGAAAGTCTGGGTGCTGTGGGAATTCGCTGGAGCGGTGCCGTGCAATTATTCCATTTCTGGCATTGACGTAATGTTAACAAAAGATTTTTACATTCTGCGGAGGTCCTATAAATAAAAATGTCTCTGTTTTAACCTGCAGCCTCGCTCGGTCTTTGACTCTGGGTGTTTTTAATGGCAGGTATAAGTAATGCTGAAGCCAGGCAGCCAGGCAAGGCTCCAAACTTCAGTGTGAACTGGACGGTGGGTGACCAGGCCCTGGAGGTGATCAACGCAACCACGGGCAAGGACGACATGGGCCGCGCCTCACGGCTCTGCAAACACGCACTCTACAGCCGCTGGGTGCGCCTTCACTCCAAGGTACGGCGAGGCCAGAGCGCACATTCACACGCACCTCGCTGTAATACTGGCGCAGACGTGCTGAGTCACGCGACATAACTATAGTTTCTTACATAAGTGATTGTGACAGTGAGTCATAAACAGACTGAGGTCAGCTGCAGTCAGCATCACGAGCTGTACACGTCTGAACCACACGTACTTCAGTGTGGCATCTCAGGAATCGCAGCTAAGCTACGAGGTCATTCCTTGGAAGCTCTGTTCTGATTGTTTGCACGTGAGCGATGTCATTATTGACCTCGCACAGAGAGCAAAGGTCAACTTTGGTGTCAAACAGACTCAACTTAAATGTTGAGAATGAAAGCTGGGTCTGTGGCTACAGAAAGTCCAAAGGATTGGCTCAAGGAGCAGTTTTTTCTAACATTAGCATCGCTTTCTGGCATGACTGTGATGTGGAGTGCGTTGCACTGTGCTGAGGCGTGTGTGTGAGAACATCTCCCTGCTATCATACACCCACTGACTTCGTCCACTTTCCCAGTAATATAATTTAACGTTTAGACACGTTAGTAGTCAGAGCCTGACTTCCAAGGAGTGCAAACAAGTTTCTTTTTCTTTGTGTGGTAGGAGCTGAGATTTTAGATTAATGCGTGGTTGTTTTTGGTTTGTTTCTGTTATTCTGTTGCTTACTTTCCTTTCTCTGCGTCCTCAGCTGTCGTCCATCTTGCGGATCAAGGTGTCGAAGCCGAGCTCCTACCACGAAGCAAAGCAGGCGGCCACAGAGTACCACTCTGCCAAGCAGGCGCTCATCAAGGCCTTCCACAAGGCCGGCTTGGGGGCTTGGGTCAAAAAGCCCATCGAGCAAGACCAGTTCACCCTCAGCTCCTGAGGGAGTCGAGGGATTCCTTAACCACCCCCTCCTCTTTCCCTGACCCAGGCCTGAGAGAGCCCCCGTATTAACAAGCAGACACTTACTTCCGTCCCATGTGTCAGCACGCACGTGCACTTTGTATTTGTGGAAATGAACGTGCGCCGTTTCACAAACCATCCGTAACTCATCATTCTCATTCCTCAGAGGACATCAGCCTCGTGTCTTTGATTTAACTTTTTACTTTGATTTTACTGTGTAAAACTGGAATCCATGTTTTGTTTTTTCGTTTAACACGCACCCATTTGTTTCCCAGAGAAATCTTGTTCTTATGGCGTAGATGTGGAAGCTGAAATTATACCGTTCTGTCTTGTTGATCAATAAGTAGCTAATTTAGGTCGGAATGTAGCCTAGAAACGGGATCTTTGTTGACTAAAACCAATGTATATGGACCTAAAACAATATATATCTTTGCTAAAATTAATGACACTGACAAATTTTAATTTAGTTATGCATAAATCTTCAAGATGTAAATCTAGTGCTGAGAAAAACATAAGCGTTGTAACGTTTAATGTGTGTTATTTGGTCCGTTCCTTAGCTGAGACTACGTGTTCTTATCCTCTGGATTAAAGATACAAATGTTACAAAATGTTGTCGCCCTGTTTGAGTCACTGACTGGAAAGAGTTTATAAGGCAGGTGTGACAGCGTCGTAGCGCTCTTTCCTTTATTTTTATGTCGTGTTCATTCATCTGTGCGTATGATTTTTAAGTTATTTTATGTCACTCTCATTTCATACTTGAACAGATGCGAGGGAGGGGTGAGGGTCACGTTGACTGCCCCCCCCCCCCCCCCCCCCCCCCCCCCCCACCCCCACCCCTCGCCTGGGTCTTGGGAGAAGCTTTGGGAGGTGCTGCACGTTGTATTTTTTTCTTGATCCAAGCCATGGCTTTGCATGGAAACTGAACTTAGAGGCCTGCAGAGCGGAAAACGTAGGATGGGGAGCCCCGTGCGTCCGTCGGCGAATGATGTTGAATGAATGCCAGCATCTTCCTCCACAGGCAGCTTTGAATCTTTGTCTCTATTTTCTAGATTTCTTGTGATTGATTGTTTAATTTTTGAGGGAAGGGGGGGATGGGAACAATTATTTTTTTCACCCTTAGGCATTTGAGGACTGGGGCTAATGCCACAGTGAACATAGCGATAGTATAACGGACCTCTCAGATCTTGTAATTATGTCATTTTGTTGCAGGGAACAATGATGGCTGACAGATGACATGGTATATATGTACTGTAGCAGCACATACAGTATATCACTAGATGCAATCCCTCCACATTATTGTGTGCGGAATCAGCTAGACGAACAGCAGAGTAAAATGCAACCCCTGCATGAGAAGACTCAGAAGTCGTATGCTAAAATGTATCACAGTGTGATGTCATGTTCATCCTCGTCCTCTCTACGCCCAGTTAAGAAACATGTTAGCTGCATATTCCATGTTGTGAATTAACTCGATTCCTGTACACCCCGAGTGCATAAATGTCCTCATGTTTTCAATTTGTAAATGAGGATGTTTTCCCGCGGTGACTTCCTATTTCCAGCTGCGGGAAATTTCTATGTGCGGGTGTGCGTGCAATTAATGTGTGTGCTCAGGTTGTCTTTAAGCATATTCCTGTCAGATTTTCACCAAAGATGATGATGTCCATGTGTGTTTCTGCCCCAGTGTTTTCCTTTTCTTTTTCAAATATCTAACATTGTGGCATCGACCCTTTACTGTCCGGTCTTTTGCATACCCGCACAACAATGTACTACTTTTACTTTGTACAAAAACAATGTGCTCGATTCAAAGTGGGAGAAATACAAATGTCAGGCTTCTTAGTGCATCTGTAGCTGTCAATCAGTGATCATGTGTATATTGTGAGCTGCGATCATTATTGCTGCAAAATACTAGTTCTGTGTAAATAAGGAGCAACAAAGGCAACACGTCTTCTGACCTGTACAAAAAAAAAAAAACCCCAAAAGGTTTTGATCCCTCCTCTGTTGCCGAGATTGTGAAGATGTTACTGTTGCTAAGTAAGTATTTGTGATTCTGTGTCACTCACTGGGCACCATAAAGCATGGCACTAACACTGCCGGGGTCAACATGCTTCATCCCCATTGTAGCCACCCATGTTTTAAAAAAAAAAATATGCACTGTAAAGTGCCTAAGCTCAAAGTGGCATCCACCAGCTGGCACGTGTGATGTCATGTATGTACCTTTCACTTATACTTGGTTGTTTTTGGGGGTATTTTTGTTTGTTTGTTTTTAGTCAGTATTTAAAAAGCAGGAAGCGGGGACTCCCAGAGTAGAGTTAAAGTTAAAAAAAAAACTTAAAAAGTATCCAGTGCCCCCCCGACAAACAGATCCAGACCAAAGTCTCGAGCAATACTGATAATATCTCCTGTAACATCAGGCCAAAACCAACAGAGTGTCGAGTTTTCCTCCCCTTCTGCTCCTTCGGTTTTCTGTTGGTGTTCTTCGTTTATTCTAAACTGCAAAGTCTGAGATTTTTTAATATAGATATTTCCCCCTAAAGACTGCCTGCTTGTTGGATTTTGTTTTCATTTTTAACTGCACTAAAGATGTCAACAGATGATGTCATGATCTCTCTCTCTATACATATATATATATATATGTATATATATTTAAAAAAAGACAAAGTCCCCATTTATGGATTAGATGGATCAAACTATCTGCAAGAACTGAACTGCTTCTGCTTAACCCTTTGTGAATCCTCAATGATGGTCAGTGCACCCCTCCACCCCACCCCTTCTGAAGCTGCACCCATTGGTGGGGTTCTTTTTTATTTATTTGTTATAATTATTATTATTATGTTTCTTTTGTTTGGTGACTCCAGATCGGTCAGTGTTTGTTAACTGATTTCCAGAGCCACTGCTCTCCGTTCTTCTCCTTCTGCAGTTGTCCAATGTGTGAAACCCTCCCCTGACAAAAACTACAACTTTGCATGTACTACCAACACTGAAGCTGCACCTAGCATGATGACAAACTTTTAAAGGACTCGTGTAGAAAAAAAAAAGAGTTAACAGCTAAAGATAGATATATAAAGTGAACAAAAAAGAATAAAAGAGTTCTTAGTTTACTTTTTCACATGGTTGGGATTCTTTTTTTATCGCATTTCTGTGTGTGTATGAAAGAGAGAGAGTGAGTATGAAATCATGCGAGAGCATCACTTCAGGTTTGCAGCAGATTGGGACACAGAGACAAACTCCACAGTCTAAACTGTAGTTCATGTGTGTTGGATGAAGAATGCGTGGAGGATTTAACTTGTGCTTGCTATGACTAAACTGTTACTAAGTGAAAACACTACATCATAAAAGCTCTGACTTCAAAACTGCACTTAGTTAAAACTGAGCTTTGAGTCATTGCATCATTTTACAGTGACAGCCCTTCAAAGGCTAGCAGGGTCGATGTGAACGTCCGGGTCATACACATTATCCCACTTTTCAATCAGTCGATTTTGTTTCTAGACTTTGTATTTCTAATGCATTCTGTAAGTGTGTATATAAATAAGTACGATGCATACTTACGATGTATACCGTGTTAGTATCAGACCCCCTTTCTGCCTTAATTCTTGATCCCATTGATTCAACAAGTTGCTGGAAACATTCCTCAGCGATTTTGGTCCGTGTTGAAATGCACATCCATGATGCTAATTTCACAGATGGCCAGTTTGAGATAATCTGTATTTTGTGACATGGTGCGATCTCCTGCTGGAAGCAGACATCAGAAGATGATACACTGTGGTTATGAAGATAGTGGCATGGTCTGCAACAATACTCAGCTGGTTGGGCATCAGTTGATACAAGGGCCCAAAGTGTTTCCTAAATAATTTCTATACCATTACAACATCAGCAGCAGTCTGAACTACTGATACAAGGCAGGCTGTCTTGCTTATACCAAATTCTGACCCTACCATCCAAACAGAAAACTTCTTCCGATCTTCTATGGTGTAATTTTGGTGAATCTGAGTGAACTGTAGCATCAGTTTAGTGTTCTTAGCTGACAGGTGTGGTCTTGTTCATAGCTTGGTTGCAACGAGTGGGTGTTTTGCTGCTGGCCTTCAGACCATTCTCTGTAGTCCCCAGAGATGGTTGTGCAAAACGTCCCGGTAGATCCACAGTTTCCCAAACACTCAGACCAGCCAGCAAACACAATAACACATTTAAAATCGCACTTCTTTCCCATTGATGCTCGGTGTAATCTCAGCAGATCGTCTTAACCATGTCTACACTCCTACATGCATCGCCTCACTTTCTTGTGAACGACTAGTTAGATATTTGCATCAATGAGGAGTTTAACAGGTGTATCTAATGAAGTGGCCAGCGAGTATCCATCTATATAGCTATCTATACTGTATATATCAGTCGTGAGGCTTTATGTCATGGCCAGCTATATTGAAAACTGTGAAGCTCTTATTGGTA
This sequence comes from Rhamphochromis sp. 'chilingali', assembly GCF_963969265.1. Lineage (NCBI taxonomy): Eukaryota > Metazoa > Chordata > Actinopteri > Cichliformes > Cichlidae > Rhamphochromis > Rhamphochromis sp. 'chilingali'. Next base: position 3,704,933 of record NC_137941.1, read on the forward strand.
AAAGAATTTGGGCACTTGTTGCTGCACAAATGCTTTTAAACTGGTGCTGAGGTTTTGTGTAGACTCACAGTTGTGAGTGTGGATTCAGGACTAGAGTTGACCACACATGCAAAGAAGATTAGTTATGTTCAAAAACTATTTTTGAGGGATATCAGAAGTAGTTTATCAAATTAACAGTTCGTACACTTCGAAAAAGGAGTTTTACTCAAGAAGAACGCACCACAGGGACCGAGGAGCACAAATCTTGTCATGAGTGGAAAATCATTTTCATGGTAGTGAAAACCACAATCCATCAGTGAGGAATGTTCTACAGGATGGTCATGAAAAGAGGGTCCAGAGCATTCATCACAAGCCTATACTCAGCCTCTGAAACCGAGCAATCAGGCTGTATTCTGCAAAAACACACAACACTAAACCCTGCAGAGTAGCATAACAAAGTTTTATGGGCTACTGAAACAAAAATCAACCTCGATCAAAATGTTGGAAGAAAGCAAGGAAAGCAGATTCTGTTATGGTTTGGGCGTGTATCGCTGCCAGTGGAGCTGGCATTTTGACATTTAGTAATAATTTAGCTTTTGACAGGAGCAACAGGGTGGATGCAGAAGTACACAGAAGCATTTTGTGTACTCAGAGCCAGAGAAGTACATCAAATTCACACATTCTGTAATCCTAAATGTGGCAAAAGCAGGAAAAGAGCTTTTCAGCCAAGAGAAGGGCCGGTTATCTGCTCTGATGCCAGTTTATCATAATCATGTACACTTCAAATTAAAGATGTGATATGAACTTTCAACAGAGCTTCAGTTATTGGTGTTTAAGATGTCGTTTTTAATGGAAGCTATTATTTAAGTTGTGATAAGTAAACATGCTCTGTCAGTACAGACGAATGTACCAGAGCACAGAGCCTGGAGATGGTCTGGATGCTATTCTGGTTTCATACCCACAGAACATGAACTTACCGGCACAACTCACAACAGTGCCACATGGACCGACTCGGATCAGCTGCTGTATTAATCAGCAGGATGTATAAAACAGGATGTATGCACACTTTACCTGAAAACCTCAAGCCCAAGTTGCCTGTGCTTTATAGCATCGTTCATAGTGGATATACTCTGATGCATGTTTGACTTAACAAATCTGCCGATTAACAAGCAGCATCATTACTGAAATGCACCCTTACTGCTGCCTGCTGTCGCTGCAGGTATATTTAGGTAAAAACATTTATTTCTCAATCTCAAAAATGTGTAAAATATTTGAAATGCATTCCAAGCATTTCTCCTATTTCATGAAAGTAGCTTAGTTTTCTCATTAAAAAGAGAATTTTAGCATGCCCAATTAGCAAATGTGTTTCACAGTTTATGTCAGTTTAAGGAGTTTAGCTGTGAACACAACGGCCTTCAGACACATGTGTTGTTTTCGGGTTTTATTTTTACTACCGTGACTGACCGGTAACCATAAAGCAATCTTCAAACTCTTTAAATAAATGAAGATCTCAGAAAAATGTGAAACCGCGCACGAAGAAATCACGGCGTGCATACAGTCGACAGAGAATGTTTTTAAAATGTGTTTCAAGTCGATGTTTCTGTCTGCGCGTCTGATCAGCATCCCAGAAGATACCGACACCGGATCAATAATAAATCACACATGGCTGCTTTAAACCCCCCACCCCCACGCTGACATGATGAAAGCTCGAAAAACAGATTCAAACAGTCGTGACAGGTGAATTCAATAATGCAAAAATCCATCTGCTGAGTCTCCGATACCATGTTGCTCTTTGCATAAATGTTAATATTATCACATTTGTCAGAGATAAAAGTCATACAGTATCCAGCAGCTATATGTGCTTTGTTAGTGTCATGTGTTGTTGTTTTTGTCACTAGTGACAGAAAATGAATGAATGAATTTGATATGACGTTCACAAATGTTACTTAAATTAGACTACTATAATATAAAACCACTGGAAACAACCGTCTCAGCAACACACGGAGCACAAATGTGGAAATAAAATGAAACATGACTACATACAGTAGAGGCCGGTGAGGCGGCTCAGCCCCCCTGGTGCGGTATACGTGTGAGAGCGAGGGCAGCAGCTTGTGTCCCTGAGAGAAATGACAAATCATTAGCTTTGGTCCAGGGGTAAATGGAAGCCACACTCTTCCAAGGCCCACATTTCCATTTCAATTTTCTGCTCAACAGAGTTGATGTATGTGGCGAATCACATGGCAAGACCAGTCTCCACCTCGAGCCTGCTGTTATTCACTGGTTGGAGTGTGTCTGTGACCTTGTGTCTTCGTGTGTGCCCACTGTGTGTGCGAGTGTTTTATCAAGTGATAGCACTAACTCATTGTCACTGAAACCAAAGCAAAGAGACAAGTGAAGACAGTCTCCAGACTGAAGTGTGATTATAAAAGAAAAATGAAATCAAAGGGCGGCGTGTTTGATGATATGAGCTGACGATGATGAATTCATTCTGTAGATTATAAACTTCTCCTAACTGACACACTAGACTGTCCACCCGAGCGAGCTCATTAAACGAGAAAATTATAAGCTGATGCCGGTGTAGTGCACCGAGAGACCCGCTGACAAAAATGCTTTGACAGGTACAACAACAAAAAAGTAGCAAGAAACCTGCAGCCTTGTCTCTCTTCCCAGCAGCTGCCCTTCCAGTACAAACTTTCTCTGACGGCTTGGGAATAAAAAAAATCTCAGAAATACTTAATAAAACAGTAAAGTGCCAAATAATGTATTTTGAGCACATCAATGCTGTCTGCATCTCACAAAGACTGCGAGGGGGCATAATGAGCTGCAGTGGGACCACAGACTGAGGAAGTTTAGGCCTCGGGTTCGTACAATAATAATCATGAACCATTAATAAAACAGCATTTCAAGACAGCCAAAAATGTGCTTTTCTAACGGTAGGTGGGAAGTAATACTTTAACACAGTATGAATATGACACATTTTATAAGAAGAGGACGTTAAACCAGCAGTTACAGCTCATGTGGTTTGGTATATCTTACTCTGCTCAAAGTGAGCGAGTGTGTAATCAGTTCAGTTTGTTAGCAGACTAGCATCCAGAGTTTTCACAATATCACTGGGTCAAAGTCAAAGCCAAGGTCACATGAAATGTGAAAATTAGCAAAAACTTATAACCCAGTTTTCATGGACTGTCTTCATACTTTACAGCAATATACCAGGCCTAGGGGGCATAACTACTGACCTTCATTGTTAGTGCCCAAGGTCAAAGTTAACCTTGAAAAAAAATTCCTATAGAGCAATATATCATGGAGAGATTTGTACAGCACACTTTTTTATTTTTTCAATATGACGCCTCGCCTTGAAGTCACAGTGATGCCATAAAGTTTTGCAAAAGTTTTCCAACACAATTAATTTTAAATCTCAACTTTTTACAGCTTATAAAAGCCAAAGATTTCAAATTATTCTGCTCCAGACATATGAGGATAATACCATTTTAATATGTAATGCTTCAGTGTCATATGTCTAAAGGTCATGGTCACACGAATTAGGAAAAAGCTTTAGTTTCATTGTCTCCAAACTTTAAATAATATCTTGGTGCTTGGAGAACATAAACACTTTCTTTGTTTGAGCTCTTTTTTCAGTGCAGCATTGACTTCACAGTGACACAAAAAGATTCATATTTCCATATTAACAATGCTTTTATCAGCACGAATGGGCAGGGATAGCTCAGTAGGTAGAGTGGTGGCCCCATGATCGGAAGGTCGGGGTTTGATTCCCCTGAACAGCTACCCTGAGGTACCCCTGAGCAAGGTACCGTCCCTACACACTGCTCCTCGGGTGCCCAATGGCTGCTCACTGAGTGAATGGGTTAAATGCAGAGAGGAATTTCCCCACGGGGGTCAATAAAGTACACTTTCTTTTTTTCAAATGATATATGAAAACACTGCAGATATCATTATCGTGAAATTTCCATATTATCAATGCTGATGTCAGCATAACACATCAATGTTTCAGCATCACCCTCTATAATTGTGGCCAAAATCTTTATTTCTGCAAAATATACACAAGTACTTAAAAATGGCTGCCATAGGTCTGGAGTTATACAATCATGCTAAAAAGAAAGTGCACCCTCTTTCACTTTCACAATCTGGTACTTTGCTGGTTTTAAAATGAGGTCAATACAACCTCAAACGTACTAAAAACATGCAGTATTACACATCATTAATTATTTAACCAAAATTTGGTTAAAATGCAGAAGCAGTGTGTGAAAAACTGAGGACAAGCTAACGTCTTCTGTGGAGTTTAAGAGGGTTAGTAGCAGCTGGTTAAATAATCATCAGCCATTGTGACTATGCCCGTGACAGCGAACGTTTTGGCAGTTTGTCGGTCTGGAGCATTCACAATGCCGAGCAGGACAGACGTCATCAATGCTTTCAGAGAAGCAGTTGTTGCTACACATTAATCTGGGATTGGTTATGAGGGCATTCTCAAACAATTCCATCATCCTGGAGTGAGAAAGATGATCCACAAGAGGAAAACATTCAAGACAGTTACTAATCTAAGCCTAAATACGAAGCCTGAACCCATGCAATGTTCAGTGAAACTGCAAAAAAATCGAACGAAAAAGTGAAGAGCTACACATCAGACTCTACAGGCCTCGGCTAGCATGTTAAAGGTTAAAGTTCATCACAGTACAATAAAAAAGACGGAACAAGCATGGCATGTTTGGAAGGGTTGCCAGGAAAAAACATGAGCTCAGGTTTGCAACAAATGACAGAACTTTTTGATCAATGTGCTTCAGACAGCAGAGAGCAAGGTGGAGATGTTTGGATATAATGTACAGCATCACATTCGGAGAAAACCACACAAACATATAAGAACAAACACCTCAAACCAACCTTCAAGAATGGTGGTGGAGGGCTTTCAGGCTTGTTTACAACCACAAGACCTGGGGACCTTATTTAGTGAACTCCTCTTTATACCAAAGCATTCTTGAGTCAAATGTGAGGCCATCTGTGTGACAGCTAAGGTTTGGGCAAAACTGGGTCACACAGCAGCAAAATGATCCCAAGCACAGCAGAAAACAGCAGAATGGCTGAAAAAGAAAATAATCAAAGTGTTGCAATGGCACAAATCCTTCATTTCAACCTGATGGAGCTGCTGTGGTGATTTTGTCCTGACATGTAAAACTATAGAACTGACAGTGGGATACTCTCCTTTTATCAGTGCTGTATGTGTAATAGTGGATCAATACATTGTTAACATCTGCCTATCAGAACCAAAAGTGGACACTTTATCATGTATCAGCTGAGTTTTTACAAAATCAGCTAAGTAGAAGAGTAGCAGAAGAAATTAATTGACTTCACATTCGTAGTTCACTGGTAATTGCTAAGCCATCCCTTTGGCACCCTGCTCACTGCGATACATTGTAATTTACTCTGAGAGTCGCTGTGTGCGAGAGGAGAGCAGATAGGCTAAGTATAGAGAAGAAAGTGTCAAGAAGAGACGCAGATTGAGCTTATCTGTGAGCTCAGGCCTTCCTTTGTCAGGTGCAGCTCCTTTCTGATGGAGACTCTTTGAACTTGACAGAATAATTAAAATGAAGGCGAAAAAGCTGACATTTGCAATTTGACCTTTTTGACTTACGTGGCAAAACTGGCACCATTTCCTCCAGATCACATTATCATTCTGCCCTTGCATTTGAGGTATGTGTGCGTGCCATGTGTGTGTGTTTAAGTATGGGTTTAAGTGTGCATATGCGTAGGTGTACTTAGTGGCTCTGTGTGCATACAGGCAGCGTGTATTCATGAGGGTGCGAGGAAAGAATAAAAGAATAGTTTTATGGCATATTACCGGTCCATCTCTTCATTAAGGAGCTGTTTTCCAGTAAGCGGGCTCTATTTGAGTAGCTAAATTGTCCAAGCAGTGTGCAAACGAGGACTAATAGCCCGATGCCCTTGTCACTGCCAAAGTCAAACTGAAGATCTGAGAAATGAGTGCGTCTCTGTGTGCTTGACATCACAGTCAGCAGCAATACTTCTGTAAATGTAAGGATTCTTACCCTGTTTTTAGTCTCTCCCATACAGTGTGACTGTAAAAGTAATATTTATAACTACAGTTATAATATTTATAACTTCTAGTCATCCTTGGAATAAGTGAAACTCGGTTGTAAGTTGCAGGTGACCACAGATAGCTGTAACTACTAGGACACAGCCCACATGAACAGAACATAGTTTAAATTCCCTGCGCCACGTTACATCCACTACATATAATGCAGCTGTGAACCTCTGCAGTGATTTCTGGCACTGTGGATGTCTGCAGTGGATCCTCTGGGTACTGTGACCCCGTGTATGCTCACTTAAACTGGGGTTAGTCCGAAGCATCGTTGATCCGTCTGTCATCTGTCTGCTGCTCCTGAGCAGTTTTGTGTGAGGTGTTGGGGGCATTAGCTTGGTTTGGTTTGGTGGACTACACAGGATGTGCTGGGTCTTTATCACGATGATCCCAGTGTCAGCAAATTGTGTGTTTTTGGCTTTGAGTTCTATTTTTCCGTTGTGCTCTCCTTGTGACTGGTGTGGACTGCCTTATCCTAATAACCAAGTTGTATGTCCTTTGTATGGTGTTTCAAGCTTTTTGTTATTGTGTTGTGTCTTCATCTCTGTGTGAGGTGTTGCTGTTCTGTTACTTCCTGTTTTATTTTGTTAACCGCAGTCCTGTCCCATAGTTGTCGGCACCTGTGTTGTTCCCCCCACATTACTTTGTGTACCCCACTGTGTATAAGTAGCTTGAGTTTCCCCCTGCTGCCTTTGACCCTAATGACCCTCTATATTTTAGATCACCAGTCTATGACATTTCATAGATTCATCTTGTGTTTTAACTGTCTAAAGGTTTATTTTGTTGTTCTGCCGGTTTAAAGCAGATTTATTTAACATTTTTCATACTAATATGTTTTTTTTTCTTGAAGGGATGCCAAATGCTATCATTTTTCTGTAAGGCAAATTTACCTGCCTATGGGTATAAATAAAGTTACCTTACCTTGCATTAAATGTGCAAATGCTCATCTTTGTTTTATTATCAAATACAGTTACAATGACAAAGAAGATCAACACAGTACGTATGAGTGTTGATCCAGTTATCTTTACAAGCAGAATAATTCCTGTTTAAGGAGAGGCGAAGTAATAGTTCCTTAGCTTACTCTTAAATATTCAAATAAAGGAGATCTTTTGTTTTTTTCATGTTTTTTCCCCCACTGTCCTTCAGCATAAGCATGTCTCGAATGAAATGCTATGCTATAATTTGCCTTCCCACACAGTGTCACCCTGAGTCATTTTTGCAAGGTTAGGACTGAAAACAGCAGATTGGAGAGTATTTGTAGTAAAATGAGACCTTCAGACTTGCTGCTGATGTGGAAACAACCTTGTGTTTAAGAAGTAACCTCGAGAAAGTTTGGGCATGGGAGCAAATCTGTGTTTTTATGAACTATGTGCAGTGGCAGCTGCGTGTCTACACTCGCTTACACCCACATTTACGTATTTTTCCAATATTTTACACATGGCTGTTTATTGAGGGTGTGTGTGTGTGTGTGTGTTTGTGTTTCCATACAGCCATTAAACTGCTTCGATTTAGAAGCTTGTTTAAGAAGTTTAAGAGCTATCTCTAAATCGAAAACATCAAACATCTCTGAATAATTCTTCATTTTCGTCAAGTAACGTTGGAGATATTTTCCTACAGAAATACAACAGTTTCTTGGGGATGCTGGAGAGGATTTGTTTCTGTTTTTATTCCTCACAGTGCGCTGAAACAATACTGCACTTTTCCAAAGACTGAAATGTCAAGCCAAGGATACAGGAAAGCCTTGGTAGGAAGCACATTTGTTATGAACCCAGGAGTGTAAGCTGTTGAAACTATTTCTTAAGAAAGAAGGGAAAATATCTGGAAAATCTCAGGAGTTCATGATGAATCATCTTGGGTCCATCTGAAGACAGAAAAACTGAAAAACAGGCAATTGTGTGTCTACTGAAAAGTAGACACACAATTGCCTCAGACATCTGCGCTGAATGTGGAAACACAGGAGAAAGTGCAACAGAGGTGTGAATAATTTAATCATTTCTCAGTGATCAGTTCCTCCAGTAGATGTTAATATTGAGGAATGGAACATTCTGACCCATTTAAAGTGTTTTCCTGTTTCTGTGCTTTTCTCTGAATTCAAAGAAACGCAGAGTGAAAGTGTATATTTTTTAGGATGGATCTTAATGGACATAAAAGAGTTTTGAGAGCTGACGTTAATGCAGGCTTGGGAAGCATTAACATGCTGTTGCCTTTCTGCTTTAAAAGGTAAAGGCACCATAGTGGAGCCATAACAATTAAAAGCAGCTCATTAATCCAAACTATGACAGTGGAAAACTGCATGGTGGCTATTTGTGGCAGTGCAGCATGGTCTCATTCTGTCTAGGTCTGAGTTATCTGATTTTTTTTTAACTTTGCAATTGTCTTCTCTGCTTTCAGAAGACCATTTAACAACTGAAGCAGAGACACAGCCTGAGATAAAATGCAAGGATTACCCAGGAACTAGACTGTAGATCAAACTGCCTTTGCAACGATATGAAGTCTGCTGAGCTTCAAGCACAGACTTATTTGTTTAACAAAAATATATCAACTCTCTCAACAATTAAAAAGGGGTATTTAATGTAGGTCATTTGATATGTTCAACATTATTATTAAAGTACTAAAAAACTACCTTTTTATTATTAGCATATATAACTGATCAGATTAAAATATCCCATCAATTAATATTTGAGTAAATTCAATTTCTCTGGAAAAATTCTCAACAGCATGAGACCCTGGTCAGCTATAGTACACTGCCACCTAGTGGCCAAAAATGACATGAAATCCTAGACACACTCACTGGCCATTTAATCAGTTACACTTTGTTAGTACTGGTTTGGAAACTCTTTTTCCCTTCAGAGCTGTTTTAATTCATCGTGGCATAGATTCAACAAGGTGCTGGAAACATTCCCCCAAGATTTTGTTGCATGTTGAGATAACAGCATCACACAGCTGCTGCAGATTTGCATCCATGGTGAAAATTACCTGTTCCCCCACATCCCAATGGTGCTGTATTGGATTGAGATCAAGAATCTAAATTGATGATCTCAGCTTTGTAACATGGTGCAGTAGCCTGCTGGAAGCAGCGATCAGAGGGTGGGTACATAAATGGATGGACATGGTCAACAGCAATACTCAGGCAGGCTGTGGTGTTTAAACAATGCTCAGCTGGTACTAAGGGGTCAAGAACATTTCCCCACATCATTACACCACCACCAGTACCATGAACCTTTGATACAAGGCAGAATGCTTTATTTTGTTTACATCCAATTTTTTGATATCTGTGATTTTAGCACACGTAAATAATACTAAATAATCAACACTATGTTTTCTAGTGATTCTCACGGAGTTCTTTTGCTCTGATGTAATATTCACTTTCAAATTAAAAGTCACAACAACACAGATCAACACTGCCTAATCAACTTCTTATGGAACAATACCATCATAAACAGTTCTAAATAAGCATTATCACTGTGTTTTTAATGAGTAGTTTAATTACATATTAAGTGTTGCATGAAAGTGAGAAAGACTGAAGATGACTTTCTTTTCCTTTATTTTGGTTTTATTGAGCACCAAAAGCATTTAAATTATTCAGTTCTGACCACTGAGCAGTCATGTGTGGAAGATGCTGAGACGTCCGGCACCACGTTAGAGTTCGCTGTGCAGCGGGACTTTGGCTTTCTTCATGTTGTCGGCCACTGTGGACAAAGAGGGGACAAATAAGAGGAAGGCAGTGCTCTTACATGAGTGAAGTAGTTCAGAAATGAAACCGAAACCTAAGCTGCAGGTTTAGGTTTCCTACTAAACCTAAACCTGCAACTACTTTTCCTTTACTACACATTTAATGGCTTCAACTTCTTATCCATCCATTCGCTTCTGCTCATCCTTTTCAGGGTGCTTCAACTTCTTATTTTAAATATATTTTTTCTTATGGGGTTTGTTTCAGAGATGGCAGATTCACTTTGTGCTTTTTAAATATATCTTGTTTTAAGGTTTTTACAGTTACAGGCAGGGCATCACAGTAGCGTGGTTAGCACTGTTGCCTCACAGCAACAAGGTCATGAGTTCAACTCCTTCACCTGGCCGGGGCCTTTCTGTGTGCAGTTTACATGTTCACACTAGGTACAGTCCAAAGGGTTAACTGGTGATTCTAAATTACCCACAGTGTGAAAGGTTGTCTGTGTCTCTGCATTAGCCCTGCAACCTGTCCAGGATGTACCCAGCTGGGATACACTATAGCCAACTCTTATTGTGTTTAGATTTTAAATATATTAAAGACAAATGTCCAGGGGACCAATAATCACAAAGTTTGGACCTAGAATAGCTCCATGAATGATTTACAGTAACATAACAGTAATCAGCAAAGACATAATGAATGCTGGTGCTTTAAGTGTGTTAATTGTGCTTTTAGTTTCCAGTGACAAAGCCATGATTTAATGATAATATATCGGGAAAAAACAGTGTCACATTCCTCACTTGCCTTCTCTTTTCCTCGTAAAAAATTGACTCTTTGTCCTTGCACTGCATTTGCAAACCTCCCACCTCTTTGGCTACTAGTGCTACAAGTCTGCTAAAGTTTCTCACTAACATCCACATGGAGCTCAAAATTCTTTCTGTCAAAACAATCTCATAAAAGAAAACTTCGTCATTTCTGTCAAAATATTGAGGAAGGGATAGGGTTCAAGCTGTGGGGGATTAGTGTGTCTGCAGTCTGCTGACAGGTGAGCTGTGCAAACTGTCATTAGAGAGAGTGAACAGTCACTCACGGCCTTGGATGTCACTCGCTGTGTAGGTGTAGAGGTGGTTGCTGTACTTTCCAGTAATGTCTGTGCGCACAGTCAAGGTTGGATCTGTAGAAAAACCACACACATGAACAGCTCAGGAAAGTAATCAGTATTATGTGACAGCTGATGTGCATTTTATAAACTGAATATGTTTCTGTAAAATTCTTTATCTAGAAAAATGAGTGAGGAAGCAAAAAGAACCTTGGGACTATCCACACCATTAGATCTGGCAGGGTTATGCATGCTTTTGTTATATCTAGACTGGACATCTGTAGACTGCAGTTAGTCAGTCATCTCTTGCTCATTTACAATTACTTTGAAATGCTGCAGCCAGATTACTGAAGGGACAAGAAGCAGAAGTACTCCAGTGTTAGTGTTAGTGGCCTTTCACTGGCTCACTGTTCATTAGAGACTCCACCATGAAGGGGCGCTGTTTGTATTTGAATGGTTTTATTCTGTGCTATGCTTGTATCTCTGTTCAACCTCAGACAAGGACAGTAAACAATCTGTTCTTCTATATTGAAATTATGTTAATAATGTAAGAATTTACCAACAAAGAGGATTCTGGGAACATAGTAACCGTCAGGTGCCAGATTCTTGTCCGAAGTCTCTTCCTGTGTATAACAATATAGTATTTATTGCACATGATTTTAATAATAAAATATTTATAGATATATCTATATTTTTTCTGCATATGTAACATATCTTTAATTACCACCACGTTGAGCATGATGAAATCCTCTTTTGCCATTTTCTGGATAGTCTTATCCGCAACAAATGCCTTCTTCAGGTCTGTCGAAATACTTTGGTTTAGTATTATATTTAGACTGGCTTTCAAATAATTATGAATGAATTATGAATGGAAATATTAATAAATGTATTCTGCCTATTAAATGTCAGAAGGAGGTAAAGCCTGTTAAGTTATTACAGACTGCATTTATAAAATTGCCTAACAAGTCAGAAACAAGTCTGGCAGGTTGGACCTTTAGAATATCACGTAGGGGAATACACAACACACTATAAATATATGAATCCTGTCTTGTTAAAATGAGGACACATTACTAATAAAAAATATATGCAACTTGCTGCAATCAAACAAAATGCTTCAGTGTTCTGAGACTTTCAGCGGGAGGATGCAGAACGGGCTGCTTTTGGTCCACCGTAGCAAAACTCAAAATTTAGAGCCAGACTTCACTCTGTAGGTGGTCTTCATTGTTTATGGGTTAAGAAATGCCAGTGGAGACTTCCACTGAGCTTATTTCACAAAACCAGCTGAGTGATTTATGAACATAACTCTCACATACTTCACTGCCTGCTTTGTGGGTATTACAGAATGCACCCATTGTGTTTCCCGGGAAAACAAACAAGCCCAAGTCTGAGTGAGAAAGACAGCGCAGGAGGTGCAAGCCTATATTTTTTAATATATACGCATACTTAATAAACCAAAGTAGCAGCAGTACCTTTACTGTGTGGGCAGTTGTCTTTATGATGAATGACCATGAGAGGTTTCTGACTGTGAGAGCAAAACCACAGAGTAAGAACTCAGTACATTCCACAACACAATAAACACAGTGAAGGGTGTGAAGGCAGTCTTACACAACCAAATGCCTTAGAAAGCAAAGTCCCCATGCTGGATTTACAGACAAATGAAGATTAAAGTAATAATGTGTTTCCCTTATGGAAAAGTAATGGAGCGTCATTCCAACGCAGAAAGACACAACAAAGGACTTATCCGAACAAAATAAACTGACATCCAGGACCTTTACCCAAGGTTTAGAGTCCTACCTCTTGGCCATTTTTGCTAGGCCGTCTTCATAATTTTGGGCCCAGTTAATACCACCTCCCCATCCTGCAGGCAGGAAATAAAAATACAGTGATAGGTCAACAACACTGCTGCATGTTCCCAGTACATTAACTATGTCCCCAAACAAGCAAAGTTCAGATTTTATTGTGTCTGACAGCTATACACGATCTTATGAAAAGGTTTATAGGACATTAACTGGAGCTGTGAATATTGACAAAAGTAGATTTGCCCACCTCTTGACAAGGACTGACTCTTCACTTTCTTTTTAGCTTTCTGGTCCCCGGCACTGGCACAGAGGCCAATGAGCAAAGCAAGCAAGACCCAGCGAAGCATTGTTCCTTGTCCTTTCAGAGAGCTGCTGTGAAAGTTGGCAAATGAGTTCCAAGGAAATTCAGTGACATTTATATTTAAATACAAAACACAAATCAGTTTTAGCCTGACTCACATTTGACAGATATCTAGAGCTGCACTGACTCACCAAACACACCTAACTACAAGGCGGTATGCAAGCAAGCAAGAATTCATTAATGGTTCACCTGAGACCATGTAAATAAAATAGTTTATAAGCTGTAATTCTACACATAGTTACCACACTTGTATTTGTAATGGGGAAAATATCAATTCTGAAATAATGTGAAAAAGTGTAATTTGAGATAATTATAATTAAGATTCCTTCATTTACAAATCATTTTCAAACCTTTAGTGAGGCATCTCACTAAAAGCTAGCTTTGAAAGGAATCATAATACTTTTTTTAAAAGTAAATGAAGGTATTCAGGTAGCAGGTAAATCTCTTACCTCGTCAATATGAAGCAACAAGCATCTGCTCTGACGCTCCTATGTGCGCTCTCTATTTTCAGATTTTCTTTTCTATCGAACTTGTCAAACAGGTATATCATATTAGGCTTAAAAAAACAAAACAAGCACGCACTGCCTTATTAAAAGCAATTGTACCGTGTAATGGGATTACACCAGCAGATAGGGAAGCTAGCATTAATTTGGTTATTATCCCTTCTGTAAGTTTAAAAACATATATATACTTTATGGGCTTTTACATGATACTTCAGTCTATGGATTAAGAATAAATAAATAACTCAAAATAACTTTTTATTTGAATTTGAATTTCGTTCTCTTAAAAAGTGTCACCCTGAAAGTACAGTTGTTCCTAAAACTGCTTCTATGAATCTTCCACGTGTTGGTATAAAGGAAACTCCCACTCCATGCCCGAATAAAGACAGGGATGTATGGCCCATTTTAATTTTAATCAATTTTTGGCCATAGTCTCCACAACTTATGGGGCAGAGTGAATTAATTTCTGTTGTTGCAAATACTGATACCGGAACTTGGTAAATGCTTCTTTACGCCTCGTGTACTCCGAGTACTGTATCTTTGTAGTCTGGCTTCCAAAACTTACAGTTGATGAATGGCCTATTTTATTTTGTATGTATATTGAATGCTTTTATCTAGTTGCTTCTCTTTTCAACCACGCTGTTCTGTTTTGGCGGAAATAATAAAGAATTTTCTATCTGTCTACTTTGTCTAGCCATTTATCTAGCCGATTGTTAGTTGTTGCTATGGACACAAAAACCGCTTGGCAACTGTAAGCCCTTGGCGCAGGCGCAGTCCTCTTAAATGATGCACTGTGGGATTGCAGGACATTGACATAGCAACCAGGCGACAGAGTCACTAAGTTTTTCACTCCTAGTTAGTTTCGTGTATTTTTTCTTGGTTAAAAGTACTTAGCTTGGCTTTTTATTTACTACCATGAATGCGGCAGTGGTGAAAAAGACCCAGGACACGTTGGGCAAAGTGATAAAGAAGCCGCCGCTCACCGAGAAACTGCTAAGCAAGCCTCCTTTTCGATACCTGCACGATATCTTCAGTGAGGTGAGACTCAGCTGCTGACATTACACTCGAGAAAGCAAGCTGGATTTTATTTAAGGGGCGCGACACTCTTCTCAGAAGCCTAGCAAAGCCCAATGCCACTTCTAAGTTAAAAACACAGACACGGGAGCTAGTTAGCCGGCTAATGCATAAAAGTTAGCATGAAGCTAACCAAGTAAGTTCGCGAATATTACGGAACATTTTGTAAGCTCCGATTTCTGCGGCTCCAGATTGTCAGTAACACTAATCCCGATAGTCAAGGGGTGCATTAGCAATTCATTTAAATGACAGGTTGCGCTTTAGTTAATATGGTGGGTTAGCAAGTGAGCTAGCTGTTTCAGCAGCGTCGTCTTGTTGCTAGGCACGACCTGAGCGCACACACGAATCAACAAACCGTTTTCCCCCGCTGCTGGCTTAAAGGAGGGCACCTGCCAGTTAGGATGAACCTGTGCTAGGTTCCTTGAATCCGTCACGTTGAGAACACAGATGCTGATCAGCTTATGGTTCAGCTAAAAACAAGCACAGGCTGTGCTATAATTGGTGTTTCTTTGATTTCCCTTCATTTATTTAAAGCTGCTTGCAAGGCATGCATATATGATTAAGTTATAGCCGATGGCTTTCTGGGGTTTGCCAGGAAGATCTGTCTTCTGTGGCCTAGAGTAAAACACTCTCAGATGAAGAGAAGTGCAGATACAGATCAGGGTCAGTTACATACTCTCACAGGTATTTTATGTGCATTAGACAAGCAATTGTACCACGTGAGAGTTTTCTGGTTCAGAATGGGTGTAGGTTGTGATTACACCTGGCACTTCTGAAAGTAGAAAGCATTTTATTGTCCTGACTCCCTATGTGCTCTTTTCTGTTCTCTTTCCTCTGCCCCTCCCTGAGCGTGCTTCCGTTGGAGGATTTCTGTTAAAAGGGAGTTACTCCACTCTACTATCACAATGTGCTTGCTCATAGGTTGTCACTTGTTTGTTGGAGTTCTTTAACACTGTAGGTGATAACCCTACCATGAGGCAACTTTTGTGGGAATTTGGATTATACAAATAAACTTGAATGGAATTGAATACTGTTTCTCTTAGCCATTTTTAAATGTGATGTTTAAGTACGTGCATGAGAGAAATAACAGCCAGTATAATAGGATGAAAGGAAACAATATAAGTACAATAAAGGTGATTTTCCACCTCAGAACAGTTTTTTCCCTCCCTTAGTTAGATAAATATCATCATTGGCATTGTGAAATCTAAGATTACTGGAATTTTCAAAGAAAAGATTAATGAGTCTAATGTGTAAACAAAAGAGGCAAAAGAGAACCTTTCTTAGTTTTTAATTTTTTGGGTGGTTAAATGGCATCTATTTAATTAGGAGTCAGAAATGACAGGACAATATATGAATGTATTCTAATGTTGTCTGTGACCACCCTTCCAAAGATCCATTTTGAGTAAGTACAACTGCTGCAATAGTATCATGGTTCTTTAAACACACACATACACACACAGGAAACACTGCATCATCTCCACGGCCTGTTGTCAGAGCCCTGTTGTTAGTACACTGCTGATCTTTATGATCAAACTTGCTTTGCTCACTTGCGGCTTCTTTCATTTTCTTTTTCAGCATTTTATATGCACAGTTGACTCCTTTTACATAAGGTGTCAAGCAGAGTAAAATCTCTTACGCTCTTCTCAACAGAGGTGCCAACTCATTCTCACCTGTTCAGCAGTCTTATATTTCACTCCAGGTTCATGCATATTTGATAAAGGGAAGAGTGTCGGCATGTTGGACTCCCCTCCTCTGACTAGGAATATGTCTGAATATGACTGTAGGGCATAAACTGCTAAAGCTATAAAGGTTTTTTTGTGGTTGTTGTGTTACTTTAATGTTTAGGTTAATGCTCAGCAAAAATTGTTGTTGTTTTTTTTAGCCCACAGGTGAAAAGCACTGTTCCTGCACATACATACAAACAGACTTCGGAGTGAACTTCTCGATGTACAGAAGCTAAAAATGGCATATCGTTGTAGTTTCATGTCTGTTTAAAATGACCCTTTTTCAACCATTTTCAGGTCATCAGGACTACTGGTTTTATGAAAGGCCTGTATGAAGAAAATGAAATGAAGTCAGACAGTGTAAAGGTACGTCTGTTTGACGGCTATGCTTAATAATATCACTAATTACAGTCTTTCCTTTGATTTGATTTTAATTGACTCTTTAATGCAATGGTGTTATGACCTAAGAAGCAGCCTTGCTCAATTATTAAGTCACACAGTCCTGTGTAATGACTGTGTGTGTGTGTGTGTGTGTGTGTGGGGGGGGGGGGGGGGGGGGGGGGGGGTGTCAAACGCCTTACAAGAAAACAAAAATGTAAAGTTTTGGTAAAAGCTCATTCAGACATTGCTCTCAGTTGTGAAATGCTTAATCATAAGGCATAGGCTGATATTGTTACTGTCATCTTTTAAAGACTTGCCTTTTTCTCTACTTTTTAATGTCAGCTATGTATTTTATTAATTGCTTTGAATAGAGATTTCATAAAGGCATTAACACTGAAAAGCTCACCCTATTAGATGCGACACAGAAGGGCCAGGTGATTGCACCAGACACACGTCCTTATGTTATGCAGTTGGCAGCCTTCTCAAATGCAGCAGGCTGATGGACCAGAGGGGCTGTTTAGCTGGGTTATTAGTCTAGAGTAGAGCTGGGCGATATGAGATTTTTTCATATCACGATATGTTTTTTTCATTTCAGGCGATAACGATATCTATCACGATATAAGCCAAATAACTATATTTGTAAGATTTAAATGTGCCGTTGCTCACAAGTAAAATGTGAAATAATCAGCAGCTTGTTTTTAAATATTTATTTCCCATAATAAGTTCAACAGGGTAGATGTACTTAAGGAACATGAGACTTTTTCAGATAAATAAAGGCAAATATTGCAAACTACACAAAAGGCAGCCGCTAAAGCGTTTAAGTTTCAAAATAGAACAAATAAAACAGACTAAATTGTCAATTCCACTTAGAAACAAAATATTAATTCTAAAAATAAATCTTAGTTTGTTTTACAGAAGAACAGACAAAACTGACTAACTTTTGTCAGTATCAAATAAACTGAGAACTAAAAGGAAATTCTCAATCTCTCCTTGTTGTATAGCTTAGCTTTTCAAACAGTTTTAACAGTTACTTTAGTCTGACAAAAGCCGAATGACGAATTAGCGCTTCCAGTCAGAGACTGAGACTACGTCCACACGTACACGGGTATTTTTGAAAACTGAGATTTTCCGTTTTTGTTTTAAAAAAATAATCCCGTCCACACATAAAGGCAGAAATGAAGGAAAACTCTGCTATGAACATGCCAAAGCAGCAGGTGGCGCTAGATTCCTAACCGTGCAGAAATGTTGGCCAATCAGAAGTCTAGAAGCCTCGGTGGGAAAAAGTAAACAAAGCTGGGGCATAGAAGCAGAACCGAGTCGTATGTGTGGAGGGACAGTAACTGTGTGTATATGTAAGCATTTAAACACTGCAGAGAGTAGAATTAACAGTATTGTAGAAATTCATTTCACCGAAACAATAACGTGGCGCACAGTGTGACGCATGCACCAGTTTATTGTATTTCCAGACTTGCTTTCGGCACAATTTACAGTGCACGCTACTCTGTTTTTTGTCAGACTTGAAATAGCCGAAATACCTTCACACTACGGAACTTCTATGGCTCTTCCGTTCGACAATCTCTCCGGCATTGGAACCATCATCTGTTTTCTCTTCGGTCACGCTCGGTTGATTTTTCTAGTCGGCACACTCATTTCCTCCATTATGCGCTGGCTCCATTACCCGCTGGCTGCTTCCCAAACAAACACACGTGCGGCTTGGCACTTGTGCTGTACGTAACAAGTCACGCGACGTGACGCTGCGGCTGTGATTGGTTCGGCTCTGCGCTACTGAATTTGGATCGGCTGACCTTTTTTTTTTTTTTTTTTTTTTTTAAGAGAACAAGAGCGGCGCGGTCTATCGCGATAGCTTAATTTCTCTATCGAGTAAAAGTTATATCGCGATACATATCGTTATCGTTCTATCGCCCAGCTCTAGTCTAGAGTAAGGTCTGTTTTATTAACATCCAAGAATTAAATCAAAGGAGTGTTTTTGTCTGTTCCTCCATTATGAAAGATGGTCCTTGTTAAAAATCCAGGTGTTCCATTTCACCTTTTGTCTGCCTTATTAAAAACAAGACTGATTGGCCCTTTGAGGTTCAGGATTTGAAAGCTAACAATTATACTCTACAAATGGCACAGTCACATTTACAATGTGTGGCAGACTTAAGATTCACACCCTGAAAAGTAAAATATACTTACTGTAATGTAAGTAGCATTATGAAGAAAATAGTGGTGTCAGAGTTAAAGGGTGGACACAAATGGTGATTATGGGCCAATTATAGTTTATTTGCATGCTATTTTATACCGGACTCAACCAAGATGCTCATCTAAGGCAGAAGTAACTTCAGCTAATCTCTGCAAAGATCCACATTTCTCAGATTGTTTAATCATCCTAAACTGTGTCCGAAAATGAATCTCGTTGGAGTTACCTCCTGTGCACTGTCACCCTTTTTCTTTCTAGGATAAGGACTCAAAAATAGCCTTCCTTCAGAAAGCGATTGACGTTGTGATGCTGGTCAGTGGCGAGCCCCTGGCAGCAAAGCCAGCCCGCATTGTAGCCGGCCACGAACCAGAGAAAACCAACGAGCTGCTGCAGGCCATCGCCAAGTGCTGCCTCAACAAGGTCTGTCTTATTAGATTACACACTCACGCTGAAAAGCTAAGTTAAGAACGCACTCTTATTTCACTAATTTATCCATTTTTCATGTTGTCTCTGTTATATCCGAGACACAAATGAAACTAGCTCTCCATTAAAAGGAAAATGAAGTATGTGTTATTTTTCACATCCAGATATTGCTCGATTGGGAAAACTGTCTGGCTGCCTCAGGGAGACATTGAAAGTATTTAATTGAACCCTGGAGATTGAGTGTAAACAGATGAGCAGATGCCTGGGGTTGTTGCTCCATAAATGTATGTATGTGGTTACAATTGCTGTAGTAATGGTATTTAATAGCAGCAAACAAATTAAGAACAACAACAAAAAGTAAAGCGAATTCCCACAAGCCTGACATTTTAATGAATAGTGAAGAACTGTTAAATGGGCTGTTTTTCCTGAATTGTGTTTATTTTTAATTTTTCCCCTTCAACCGAATCTTAGAGTTTTCAGATTTAAGGTTCAATCCAATCATAAAGTTTCTCCTTTTCAGGGACACTTTGGAACGTAGATGCTGTTTAAAGCTGTTCAGTGAGTTTTACTTTATCACATTGTCTGATCCTCCTGTACATTTAACTGCAGATGTCCAGTGATGACGCAGTGAAGCGAGTGCTTAAAGGAGAAAAAGTGGACATTAAAACCAAAGCCAGTACCTCTAGGTCCCAGGACAAGGAGAATAGGGAGGGACGGGAACATCATGTGGATAGAGAGGTGAGTCTTCTTAAATGGCATCCATTAAATAATCTAACACTTTCAGACATATTAATGTTTCTTCAGATGTCCTCAGAATCTATATTTTAACGTTCACACCAAAATACTGCAAAGAATTTTTTTGTAGCACACCTCAGAGATATATATATATATATATATATATATATATATATATATATATATTTATATTTACATTTTTCAATAGGATTTAAAAAAATGATTAGGCCTACTGTGAACTGCATGATGTATAACTGTTAATATATTATTTCAGGAGAAGAAGAAGATCACAGAGCGCAGCAGCAGCCGGGACCAGAAAGACCCAGACCAGCCCAAAGAACAGGAGAGCCGACGCAGAGATGGAGAGAAAGAGCACCGTCGTGACAGAGAGCGCTCGGAAAAACACCATCGCAGCGAACAGGACCGCCATGCGAAAGACCGTGACAAGGACAAGAGTCGAGACCGGGAACGAGACAAAGACAAAGGACGAGTCAGGGACAGAGACAGAGAGAGAGATCGAGACAGGGAAAAGGACAAAGAGAGAGACAGAGAAAAGACAAGAGAGCAAGATTCTCACAGAGAGAGAGACAAGGAAAAACGAAGAGATCGAGACAGAGAAAAAGAAAGAGACCGACACAAAGATGGGGATGAGAGGAAGAGAAGTGGAGAGAGTGGAAACAGCAAGGTATGTTTGCAGCAAGGACAGCACACATTTCCCTTTTCCAGTCGCCGTTTCAGCTTAGAACATGTTAAATATACAGTGTGTGACTGAACAAATACATGAAAAACAACAGAATGTAGTTCTTACAGTTGTTTGTGTGTGCGTTCAGGTCCGAATATCAGAGGAACAGCAAAAACCATCCCCTGAAGAGCCCATTAAAACAGCCAAACCTGCACCAGCGGTAAGATCTGTATTTTCAGATATCTGACAAATCAAATCATTTCTGAGTTTCACAGACATTAATGACAGAGAGGTGCAGTGGTTTCATTTGCTTACGCTTGAATTATTAATCCTGACACATCACACGGGCTCATGAACTATTCTAATTTCTTTTCTGATTTTTTTTTTTTGCCTCTTATTCTTGCAAGGAACCAAATCCAGCTGAAGAGGTATTACTGCAGACGATTTAGTTTTTGAATGTAGTGGGTGGCTAGCTGCGTGGTTAAAGACTACTTCAGGCTGTAGTGTGGCAGATTGTGTTCCCTCACTCAGTGTGTAACTGATACATGTGATGATTGTGTGACTTGTATTTTTGTCTTCACAGCTCACAGAAGCAGCTGAGAACCAGGTAAAAACTCATTGAAAAAAGGTCTCAGTGGGATTTCTTCATTTCAGATCCACTACCAGTACAGTTACAAACCTTTTGATATTACTGTGTTTAAATACCTCCTGGGCTGTGTTAGAGGAAGTGAGTTCCCTGTGTTTCTGTTGTTTAGCTGGAGAATAAATGTTTGAATGTCTGAGTTTCGTATTTCTCCTCTAACACATCACAAGATGATGTCTTGGTGTGGCAGTGTGTTTGTACTGTCGCGTGTTGTTCAGTTCAGTGTAAAGCAGGGTTCACAGCTGGTTGACAAACATGATAAATTCTCAGTTGTCTGCATTTCTAGCTTTGCTTTGTTCTTACTAATCTTTCCTACATCTCCCTCGATATTGTTGCGGTCTGTTTGGGTGAGATATAATCTTAATGCCTCTGCAGTTATTATATTAAATGTTTGGTTTTGAAACTTTTGTACCTCGACACAGCCTCTTTTGTTTTTCAGGAGGGACGCAGCCCTTTTTTTTCTGTGTTATGTTAAAATGTTACTACATGACAAAGATTTCAGTTTTCAGATAAAATAATTAATTACAGTTACATCTGTGTGTGCTTGTCGTCAGTCATCCATTTTTTTCTTTTTTGTGTTTTCCTTTAACACAGTCTGAGAGTCCAGCGAGAATACCTCGGCCTGCATCTGCCAAGGGGCAGCGGCGAAGACCCAAAATGGGAGATCAAGGTGACACCCGGCACCCCCTCCTTCAGCTTTATTCATTGACAGCAAGAATATATATTTAATAATTAATAAAAATGTGGCAGAAAGACTTTTTAGTTTGATAGTTTTCTTTTTACGCTTCAATAATAAAGTAACTTGCTCATTCGCCTTGCTCTTCCACTTATCCTTTTCAGGGATTACATTGTTGTGTAAGTAATACATTTTTTTTTATTTGTTTCCCTGCAGAAGAATCTGACAGTGAAGGCGGTAAGTGCTTGCTCTCTTTTATGAGTTCATTTAAAGAAAACCAAAGTTTTTAAGTTATTCCATGAAATCGGTCCCTTAAAAAAAGGTCAACATAAAAGGTTAACTCAGATACTGATTGAACATTAATTGTGTGCATAAATCAATCGAATTACTCTCACAGTAACACCTTTAACAAACCTTAGCAGATACATTAACTACCTCTGCGGTGACAGTAGAAGGTATGAAATAACTTGATATTCCGGTCTGAGTAACAAAGTGAGCCAGTGACTGAATGACTCGCTTACCGTTTAACAACGATAAATTTTTTTTTTTTTTTTTGTTAAAACCTCTGAACAAGTCGTTCAGGTTTGTTTGTGAAGGTCAATATTAAATACAGCGTTTCAATGGGACCCAACCCAAACTCACCTGCATGCAAATGAATAGGAGCCACACCTGTGGGAAAGATAACAGCAGGACAAATAGCCCCATGAAGCAATTATGGTTTATAGAAATTCCAGTCAGTCTTCACATTTCAGCAGAGCTACGGTAAAAATGCATTTTTTTTTATCTGTCCGTGGAAGCTTTGACAATGAGATTTTAAAGCCTCGTCCTGTGTGCTGTACCACCTGCACCAGGCAGTAATCTGCCCTCTTTTGCACCTGTTTTGCTTCTGACTGCACTCTGTTTGAAAGAAAGGTGTAGTTTAGTTTGGCGTGGTCAGAAATCACGAGAGCCTCACCCAGCAATGGTGTCAAAGGAGCTTGAAGTATACATCAGTGCATCCAGGTGAGAGTTTAAGCCACTGGAGATCTGAAAGAATAAGAGCTTTAGTTGATGCTAAATGAGTCTTTAAATCATATCAAAGATTTTAGGAGTTTTATAATAGAGCACAAAGCTAGCTCAGGAACATTGGTGCATATTTGGTCATGCAGTGTTTTATGACGAGTCAGAATACAAAATGTTGTTATGGGAGGGATTCCTGTTATGTTATGCAAAGCGAATTATTATCTGTTATTTTTCTTTAGCAGATGGAGATGTTCATTTATCCCAGAGACCTGTTCCTCAAGAAAATGGAGAAGTTGGAGGATCGTCAGCGTCATCTGACATGGCTTCCAGGTCTTTAAAGTTAACACTGTCACTAATGAGCCACTGTGCATGGTCACATGCAGATGCTATTCAAGTTACATGTTTTAGTACTGAAGTGGATTTTGTGTTTGTCATAAAACACACACATAGAAAAAGTTGTATTGATTGAGTGGTAGTTACACACATGAATACTTTCAGGAAGTTTTATGACATGTAATTTCACAGTTGCAGTTTAGTGTATGGTAACCAGTTAATATTTTAACATACCATTAGCGAGGTGAGATTTCTGGACATTAGCCTTATTTGTCAATGTTTGGGAGGTCCGAGGAAAAAAGAACAGAAGTAGATTGAGAGAAATGCTTCCTTGGACTCGTTCTGAGGCGCTTTATCACAGTGTACTGAGGAAGAAGTCACTCTGTGGCTGTTTTAGGGTTGGAACTTCTTTAGGACACATGCCTGAAGATCCTGTGGGATGAAACATTGCTTTTGCGTGTTTTAGGAATTAAATGATGACATTAGAGCCAATATTGTCCGGGCTTTTTCCTCACCTAAAAATGTTTGCTCTTTTTTCTAATGCTGGTCCACACTTTGGACCTATTTCCTCACCACAGGGGAACCATGAAGTGTTTATGATGTCCACTCTACCAGCATGCCTTATCTTATAGGTGCCAATCATTGTGTTGCTGGCACTTGAAGGTGCTGGTACTGAGCTCTACACGATATGACCATATCATGCAATGTTATGCACAAACCTCCAGTAGACTTTACAGTTTGGATTATAAGGAGAGGAAACGATTTGATTGGTTGGTGGAACAGCTGTGGTGCAGCAGCATCTGTTGCTGTTCTCAGTTTTGTTTATAAAAAAATGAAATGTAAAGCTGTCTTTTAGATTATGGTTGATTTTTTTTTTCTCCATTCTTCAACAGTAGACAAATAGCACGACCCAGCAGTGCTCGCCCAGCACCTCCTCGAGTCAAGAGACAGGAAAGCTACACTGATGCGAGCCCGGCTGAGAGGTGACTTCATCATTCATATTCATTAATGTTTCTTATGTTCAGATTATGCTGTGTGACATCATTCTTCGCCTAGTTTAGTTCCTACTAGATGTTGAGCCCGTCTAAATGGTTTTTGAACAGTGGAGCAGTGCAGCAAGTCTAACCAGTCACACAGCAGTCAAGCAACATGAATCTCTCCTCTTCATGCTCCTGCCTTTTAAATCTTCTTTAGAATGAGTCAGCCTCTTTGTTCGTCTCTAAGGCTCTCTAGTGCCAAGCCCTCGGCACCCGTCATCATGGATGGAAAAAAGATTGCGGAGGAAGATGAGGATGATGATGAACAGTTTCTTGTGGAGGAGGCAGTCCCTCCACCCTCAGGTGCTCCTGAAGTGGAGGTGGTGAGTGACTTGAACAGTAACTTTTTCATAGAAAAATCTAAGCAAGGAGTAGTTACTATATGTTCTGTTATTCTTATCTATTACAGGAACCTACCCAAGAACTAGACAAAGATGAGAAACACGGTACAGAGCTACATTTAAAATATATATATGTGTGTGTGTTTGTGTGTGTTTTTAATTCCAGCAGTGCCTCATTTTCTTCTGAATCTCCTGAAATTACTTTTCTCTAACTGTAGGTGGCCTCGTGAAAAAGATCCTTGAGACCAAAAAAGACTACGAGTCGTCCCCGGTGTCCCTGAAATCTAAAGAACAGGTACTGGCCGTGTAGAAGTATTTCGCTTTTGTCCACTAGAGGGCAATATTAGCCTGGCTCTTACCGAAAAACTAGTCTCACCAAAAACCTGGGTTGAACCTTTCCGCCATCTCTCTCAGTCATTCTTTCTGGAAAGCTTGCTCCTTGGGAACATGCTCTTACCACACCGAAAAAACACAGCGCAACCCTGGTTATTATCAAAAGAAAGATATAAACAAATGAAGTGGGGAGGTGTAATTGCACTGCCTCGAAACCACAAAAATGTTCCCCATCAGTGAAGCTGAAGGGCTAATCACCAAACAAGCAAGTATGGGCCTTAAAGGACCACACACACAATTAACACACTCATCAAGATGTCTGGAGCAAAGTGAGCTTGTTTTCTTGGGTTGCCCACTATCTCAAGTTACATACTGCTTTATTTTGTTAAAAGCATCTACAATCCTTGAAACAGGCTTTTTTTTAGCTCGTGCCCTCTATTTTTTACACGTCTTTATACATATACATGTTTTTTTGATGTGTGTTTTTGTTTTTTGGGGACTGGTGGGTTTCGCACACAGATCAGAAGCGCTCGGTTTTATCGTTTTTTTGTTTTGTTTGTTTTTCTATTTTCTCCTCTTTGACTTTTAGTCTTCATAATATACACGATTGACCAGTTTTCTCAAGGTGACATGCTTCTGCCATTGCTCACGTTCGACATTTCCCCACAGTGAGCCTTTATATCAGCCAGCGAGAGACTTCCATCAATATTTGGAGTATCAGACAGTGTGAAGCTTGCAGTTTGGTCTGTAGTCCGTGGCGTGAGGTGGTGTATGCTGTCTGCTTTGGGTGGTCCACTTCACTGAAGCTGACCACCCTGCCTCTGATGGATGCACTGTTTTGGCCTGTAACTCATGCAAAAACACCCTGCTGATCTATCTCTTCCAAACTGTGACTTCAGGCATCATCCCTCATAACTCACACCTGCAGGAATGTTTTGGCCCAGCTTTTAACAAACCTTACTGTTGTGCGAGCGTGCACATGTGCAAACAGACACTCACAGAGGAAACCTTCAGAATAACCGGCTCTTTGAGTAACGTGAGCGCACGCTTGCGGAGATTATTCTAATTTTCTTAATGTAGCCTCCTCAGATTTCAGGGGCCTCCAGTCTGCCATCCTCGACTCTCCTGTGTGATCTGCAGTCGAATGTTCGCCCCTCTGCCGCTATTGGCTTTTCCTCGTCAGCTGTATAAAGAACTATAATGACTTCCTTCCTGACATGAAAGGGTGGAGAGGTCAGCTTAGAGTAGACTTTTTTTCTTTTATTGTAATCACAGTAAAATGCGCAGGCACAAAAATGTAAATATTGAGTTTCATTGGTGTGTGCAGTTTGAAATTATGCTGCTGCAAGTGGTATTATTTTAATACCAGTATTTAAAAACAGTGTCTGAGTAAGTTGCAAGTCACACTGATTTAGCATCAGGCTCAGTACGCACATCCTGGCCTTTTTGTATATTTGAAGTCTTTATTCTGTCCCACTTTGTTAGTCCTAATTTAATTGTGTTCTTTCTCTGCTGATGTAAATAAAGGGAACACTTAAACAGCCAAGTGATTATATTTTGCCGTGTCCCAGCACTGTGTGCGTGTCTTTGCTGTATATTTTTGGGGATGACCTTCCTCATGACCTCTTGGTGGCCTTGTATATTATTCCGAGATGGTTCTCTTTCTATTTAGACAGAATCCGCTCCTTGCAACAGCTGCGTTTTCATAAGAATTTTTGTGTACTTTTTTTCCCCCCATTAAATTAGCCTTGATGAAGGTTTGTAGTGTATAAATAAACCCCGTGGCATACAAATGGATGGCTGTTGAGTGAGAGTCACGGAGCAGGAGGGCCAGAATACTCTCTG
The DNA here is from genome assembly GCF_963969265.1 of Rhamphochromis sp. 'chilingali'. Classification (NCBI taxonomy): domain Eukaryota; kingdom Metazoa; phylum Chordata; class Actinopteri; order Cichliformes; family Cichlidae; genus Rhamphochromis; species Rhamphochromis sp. 'chilingali'. The sequence goes on from NC_137941.1 coordinate 3,731,876, forward strand.
CAGAATTGTCAAGAAAATAAATACTCGGCTCTCCAGACCTGTGTCTTCATAAACATGGAGCGTTTTTTGTGGAAACATGAGGAAATGACCCCGTGGCATTCCATTAGTCACATTACTTTTTTAGAGGTCATATTGACAGGTTTTGGTCAGGTTTTTGAGTAACCTACCTGAAGGCAGCTGAAAATTGTTTTCTGGCTTGAACTCCACCTTGATGATATATTTAATACCTTCAAAGCCGTCGCTCCATGAGAACCTTTTAAAGATTATGAAGCTTTTTTAAAGCTCAGTTTCCATTTTCCGGTTGCTGCAGTACAGCCAGCGGTCCCCTGGAAGTTTCCTCTCACTTCACCTGACACCCCAGGGGTTTGCTCCTCGATGTCTCCCCAGTGGGCCACAATGACCTTCTAACAACATCCTGTGACCTCATTTTTTTCCCCTCCTTACTTCACTGACTTCAAACTATTTTTATGATCTAGCAAGACTTCTGAATAAACTTTTAGGAAAACTAACCCTAAATCTCATTCTGTGATTACGCTTCCTGGCTCACCTCTCGGGTTTTTTACAGGAAAGCAGCTGACATCTGCTGTGACGGTAATAGCCAGGTTTGCGCTCTCTTCTAAGGAAGCTGATGTTACGCCATCAGTGACACAGCTCACGTCTAAATCATTGTTTTCCCAGTTAATCAGACCCTAAAGATTGCTGTGCCACTGACAGGCTCCATGTTTACAAGCCATTTTTCATGTCAGAGGATTCTTTGAAGAATGTTTTTCTCCTACGCCAGAAAATCCCCACAAGCGCTCCATAAATCACATTTTTGCATGCATTTCCTAATTAAGCTCATTAGGCATGTGATGACTGAGTGAATTTTACTTTGTATTGTACCTCACCATGTCATAATCAAGTGTTTGGAGATTTTCAGGTCTGCCGTCCCAACTTTTGAAGGAGGTTTTTAAATGTAATGAATGCAGCTCCACGGGACAGAGAAAACGTTTAAACCTTCGAAAAACCTCCTAAAACCTCTTTGTTTTGAGTCCACAGCCACTTCTTTGGCATCAGCCAAAGGTCGTGTCTTCCTTTTGCATCGTGCTTTTATCGCCATCTAAGATAATGGGAAAACCTGCCCCTTTCCTCCTCTCTCGCCCCTGCGCCTCTGCGGTCACCTTGTCTAAATATTGTTCTGTGATCTGGGTGAGAAGAAGGAAAACTAGGAGCACACAGGTCTCGCAGACACCGACGGAGACCTCCATAAAGCTTGATTTATATCTACATGGACAGAGTGCGCATGTACAAGGGGTCATGTTTTCATGCCAAGTTTTTTATTTTCCAACAGAGAAGAAGTGGTGGGGGTGTGGAGGTAGCATGGGGATGGCAAACAGAATGAAGCCATGGGTCCCGTCTGGGCTGTGCAGACCAAACCGCAGCCAGGCAGGCCGAATGAACCATAGAGTATTTGTCTAGCTGCAGGGTTCATGGTGCGCAGTGGAAAGCCACCCACCTTGTTGGGGGGACCAGCAGGCCAAGGCATTTCAGCCCTCACACTCTTGCGCTACCACAAAGGAACAGCAGAGCGAGGTCGACAGAAGTGTGTGCTTTCCTTCTGCAGAGAAATGGTGGCAAACAATAATGTTTGATGTCATTTCTGCTGTGTGGTCTCGTCTAGTCGAGCTGCTTTTCAGAATTGTAATTAGTGAGGCGATTGGTTTGTTTTAAGAGGTGCCTTGATAAGGCAAAAGCTACAGTGCCAGCTACGCCAACCATATGTGCTCCACTGCTCAGCTGGGGGCGTGACAGTCGGTGTGTTTGAATGAGGAAGCTGTCATTTAGTTTGCACTGTGCTGCAACTATGAATTCCTCTGCCTCGTGAAGGCAGGTGCTGCCATTTGTGAAGCCAAATAGCATAATTTGGGCCAAGCTTGAAAGGAGGCATAAGTGTAGGAGTTGTTACTTAATACTTTAGTAAAATAACCCCACTGCCACAGCCTGTTACTAAAATAAACAGGACTTAAAGACCAAGTTTGCTGGTGGGGGTTGTTCACTGTATGCTTCGTCTGATCCTCTGGTTGGTGTGTGTGTGTGTGTGTGTGTGTGTGTGTGTGTGTGTCTGTAAGGTTGCAGTTTGCAGTGCTTTCAAATTACGCACACACATTCAGGCCTCGCGAATCCCAGCTGAGCAAACATCCTTGGGTTTGCTCCTTACCGAGGGAGGTCCCTCCCTGATACCTTCCCCTCCTTTTCTCCATCAAGGGTCTGAGTGTAATTGACATAGAGCGACCCCCACCCCCCCCACCGTCCACTTTAGCCGCACACCATACACTGGAAGCCTTCAGCAGCCAGTCAGCCCCGTCCTCCTACTTTAACCAACACAATTCAGCAGCACCTTTGATCTTTATATATACAGCTAGGTTGGTAGAATTCCCGCCTAACATTTTTAGCCTTGAAATCCCAAACCACTAAATGCAGCCCTGCTCTGGCTCTGGATATTTGAGACTTTGCTGAAAAAGGTGGAATTCCTAAAGAGGGTTTATTGTGTATTGGTCTGGGGACACACAAGTGATTTGTGTCTGTTTGAAACATTGCTGAGTGGGAAACCGTCCCACGTCATCAGCTTGCGTGTGCTTAGAATCTGATGTTTGCAAGTTTTGAATTCAATGTTTTTAATCCACCCGACCTCACCTGTCGTACCACCTTCCCTTTCAGAATTTGGTGTCTGAAGCAGCGCAGAAAAAGGAGCGGGATATGGTGACAAAAGAGATCGAACGGCTGCGCTCATCCATTCAGCTGGTGTGCCGTAGTTCCCTACCTTTAGGCAAGATCATGGACTACATCCAGGAGGACATGGATGCCATGCAGGCTGAACTGCTTTCCTGGCGGCGGGAAAACAAGGAGCACGCACAGGCCTTGCTGCAGGAGCAGAGGTTCGGTCACCGAATAATTAACACACTTTTTAATCTTTGTGCTGTTTCCAACACCAGATCACACACACACACACATTTGTGATTCTAGCTATACTCTTTTTGTACTCTTACAGTCAAAAAAAAGAAAGACGACTATCAGTACTTCACAAGCTGCTAAGTCATCTTCTGCTTTCATGCACACAATTATTGTATCCCTTCTTTGTGTGTGCGTGCTGCAGAGCGACAGATCGGGCAGTGGAGCCTCTTAAAGCTGAGCTAGCTGAGCTGGAGCAGCTGATTAAGGACCAGCAGGACAAGATTTGTGCTGTACGGTCCAACATACTGAAGAATGAAGAGAAGATCCAGAAAATGGTGACTGGAATCAAGGTCTCCTCCAGAACCTGAACAAGAAACAAGATGCACAAGAAAACCCCCAAAAATGCACTGAACATTCAGGTGGGAGTGGGTTCTCATTCAGAATAATGGTAAGGCCATTTTTCTTGGAGGTGTTGTGGAATTACGGGACCACTTTTAGGTTTTCAGACCAGGAGATGGACCCAAATATATTCCTACTCCACTTTAAGATATTGGTACTTGAAAGGGCCGCTCAACGGTTTAGAGGTCTGAAACTGTTCCCAAAAAACTAGATGATGGATTGGAAAAAGTGGATGATGCTGGAGACATAGCAGCTGAAAACACTGACAGATGAATGAATAAATAAAATGCATCTTTATGATCTGCACACTAACGTAACCCAATCTTTGGCGCTTCTTTTGAAATGGTGCCTTCGTGCATTGAGCCAGTGCACAGCTCACAACTTGAACATTACAGCAGAAAGCTGCACATTCATCCACTGGACCAAATTTGAAATGTTTCCTCGTTCATTTAATCACCGAGTTTTTGAGGGCGTGGTGCACTCGGCATGTTATTCTTGTGAGCACTTGATATTTGACATGCAGTTTGACCGGAGTAGTGAGCAGACCCGTAACAGTAATTAAACATACTCACGGCACATCCAGCTGATTGAAAGCAGGAGGAACGTTTAGATAGAACGTTTACATTTTCTACAAAACAATTGGACGCTCGTGGAGAGGCCTGGAGTGGAGCTGATAACAACGCGTGTTACATGAATGTAGTGTCTTGGCATGAATTTGTCCAGTAACATTTTCCAACCTTTTAACATTTCATTGACATTTACAGTTTTCATAAACCAATTTTTTTTTTACTGTGTTAAATCGAAAAGAAAAAGAAGACTGCTCTGAAATTTTCTCTACATCAGTTTCACACATTTTATTCAACCATCTGTGAGAACTGTCACAGTCAGCTCCGACACGAAACAGGCTTTACTCTGCCAGCTCACTAGGGATGGGTATCGTTTAGGTTTTATCCGATACCGGTGCCAAATCGGTACTTTTGAAACGGTGCCGGTGCTCAAACGGTGCTCAAACCGGTGCTTAAAGAATGGAGAACACAAAATTGGTCCAAAAACCTCTCATGTTCAGCTGTTTTTTGTAAAAATATAACAATGTTAGCCTTTTCTGCAGCTATGGGGCATATATGGCATCACTCTTGGCTGGAAGCAGTGCTTAAACAATGGAAAAAACACAAACTTTGTCCTAAACCTCTCATGTTTAACTGTTTTCCACTTTTTCTTTGGTCATTTTAGCCTTTTTAGCCAGGGTGAAGGGAGTATCTGCCATCAAACAAGAGGACAGCCGCATGTAGCTATGATGATGTTTGCTAGTTCACCTTACATGCATTAATGTAATAACGTGGTTAGCCTACTCAACGTAAATTAGCTACTCACGCAGAGAAGAACGGCTGCTGCCACCATCATCCGTCATCATTTCTGCTACACTGGCAGGGCTAGGGGCCAGGACTCTCCTCTTCGTGTTTTTGGGGGATGTTGCATAACAGGCAACCCACCCGCAGTAGATGTGCTCGGTGTGAGGTCTCGCAGCAAGCTATCAAATACGGCGCATTTCTGGGCTTTTAAAAAAAACGCTATGCGTCACCAGGTGTTTCATCAGATTTGAGGTGTTACCTCCTTTGACAGTATCACAGTATCAGCTTAAAGCACTTGTTGCTGCTGAGTTTGCATATTTTGCTGTGAAGTACAGCCAGACTTTTGACCGCTTCGCCTTGGACATTTTTAATCTGTAGCTCTGCTCTAACAGAACGTACGTACCTGGCCCCGCCTACTATCCTCGGAAACGTAAAATGATTGGCTAGAATCTAAAGTGTATCACAGCTCAGGAAAAAAAAGCACCGAAATAAAGCACCGAAATGTGCGCTGCTTTTCGGTCTGGTTACTACCGTTTATGTCAGAACCGGTGCCATCATGGCACCGGACACCGGTACCCATCCCTACAGCTCACTAGTGCAAAGTCTGTGTAATGTCTGATGTCCCCCTGTGAGAAAAGTAGATGTGAGCGGTGATTTCAAAGTGAGTCAGTGAGTGTCACGCATCCTGCCTCCTGCACGCTTTAACCAGAGCAAACCTTCATCTGACCCAAACTGTGAGCTCACAGTTGTGTGTGCTGCATGTGGGAGAGGACACCACCGGCAATATCTCGAGTCTTCGTTCTTTAGCTGTTATCCGAAGGTCATGAGTGGAAACTGCTTGCGCTACTTTAAAAACACTCTTCCACTTTTGAGGCACTGCTGCACTTTGATTAGAGCGTTTTTAGAAAAAAGCTTTTTGCAATAAGCAATGTTCACACTCTGTCGTATTTCTAACTCTTTTATAAATACACTAAGCTTGTATACTTTAAAGGAAAAAGCAGTGAGCATGCAGGGGAGCCACCATCTTGTACTGTCGTACTGCCAAACTGATAGGAAGTTTTGTAAGCTTTCTCTATACATTGAAAAATATGAATTCATATTTTACTAGCTTCCTTTGCAACTTGTAAGAAATGCTTTGCACTAATATGAACATTGCTGGACTTGTAGTAAGTTGGATAGTAGAGATGAGAGACTGAAACTAGATCCTGCCTCAGTTTCCCTGAAAATGTTGGTATTGAAAAGGTGAAAAAAAGAGTCATCCAAATGTGAATGAAACAAAAATACAAACTTTGCGTGGCTGCTGAGTGAAAGTGCGGTAACCACACACACACAGAAAGTAATTTACAGTAATTTTACAGTTTTTAAGACTTGTACACAGCTTGTTATTCTGGTTGGTTCTGCTGCACTTTTTCTTCCCAGAAAACACAATTACACAGAAAATCACTGCTGGAAAATAACACTTCCTGTGAAATGTAGGTGATTTTGATGAATGGAATCCATTACACCTTTTCTCCATCATAACCACTAAATGCAGTTTTTACAGAACTAGATGCTTTATTTCATATGCGAATGTGGCGACTTGTACACTGCACAGCGACTCCCTTTCTCACAAATATTTACACCACCTAAATATTTATTTTCTGCCCAGACTAGGATTTCTGCCTGCCTTACCAAACCTGTGGGTTAGCAAACTTGTGGCTGACACAACATGTGGGCTGGGAGTCATTGGTGGAAAAATGAGGCTTGAAACTAGAACAGAAAGCCAGTGAGCAGACATTTGTAGGCTCTGATGTTAATTTAAACTGCATTCGTGTTTGTAAGGGGAAAAATATAATGTGGCTGTCTTTTAAAAACGTGGCACTCTACATTTTAACTTATCAGGCAAAATACACTGTAATTTGACTTATCTCCATATTTATATCAGTATTATAAAAATAATACATTGGAAAACTTACAGGAAATGTTAGCGTTCTGAAAAATGTCATTTCAAAAATCTCATCTGGAAAAGTGGGAACCCGCATGCTCATTCATTATATTAAAAGGCTTTTTATCGTGTACACTATAAACTGTACATTATGTATATGTGGAGACTGTATCATAGTTCAAATAATTATATAATTTTGTAGTGGAGTGAAATAAATGGTTACATTGCAATAAAGAATTGTCTCATTTTTGTGTGTTTTTGTATGAAGTTTGAAGATGTTAGCTTGGTCTAGATTATTCCAGAATAACATTGGTATCATTTTTTTCATTTCATTTATATGTATTTCTTTTTTAAAGATTTTTGATACTCACACCCTCAAGCAGACTCTTATGTGAAAGACTCGTCCAGCAGACCATCCAGTGACATCCAGCAACTTTCTACGGCAGCGCTGTTACAGACATCTTTGTAAGACGCCCTTTAGCATCACTTTCACAGCAGCTGAGCCTTTGTTTTGCAACCTGCAGATTTAGCTGAAGCTCCTTTTGCAGAAAGACTTCAGCACACGGCGCTAAAGAAGGCAAGCCTCAGTTGTGCGTGTCTGTTTAACGATGCAGTGCAGGACACAGCAAAGTGACTCAAGACATGTCAGACAAATTCAGAGCATTTTTCTCTGAATTTATACAAAGCTTAGAAGCTCTTTTGCTTTTGAGTTTCACTAATCTTGGAGACAAATGAAAATAAAATCACTTTTGCGACTTTAATCTGTGGATAAAACACACAAGTATCCTGTTTTAATTAAATTATAATTTAAAATGATCGTGTGTGTGAGAACTAACCTGAGTATTTTGGCAGATTTTGTGTTATTACTGACCACCATGACTAACACTATGAAACTAGCTGAAGTGCACTTTTTTAACCATGAGCAGGTTTCCATGTTCAGCGATGGCAGTCTGTAAACAGTCCGTCCTCCTATGGGGCCACATGGCATTTATTTTTAGAGCACCACCAGGACCTCAGTGTCTGTCAGCAGGCAGCATAGAAAGCCATAGCTGCATGCCTGCCTGGTGTATGTTACCCACCCCAAAATTACTCATTAGTTACAGCACAGGTGGCAGAATCTCATCTGCAACTATCAGTTAAACAGCGTCTTCTTCACACTACACACAGATCTCATATTTGACTTACACCGCAGAGCTATGAACATTCATCAAATTATGCCTCACATTCATTTGAGGTAAGGCAGTGGCCTGCTACATTTTTAATTCAGCATAATTATTTCTGACACGTGTCCTGGCAGAAAAATAAAGGATTTTTTTCACTCGAGTTTAATGCCTGGTCTTGTGGTGAAGGCCTTAAAGCAACATATAGGCGTTTAGGCTTGGAAGTAACACGTTTAGTCGATCATAATTAATAAAGTGTGACTGATATTTATTGGAGACTGTGATGAACTTTAGGAACGCTTCTAAATATGATGTGCCCCTAAAGTTTTATGTAAACAAAAGGCGATCGTGGCTTAAGAGTTGGGAGTTCGCCTTGTAATCGGAAGGTTGTCGGTTCGAGCCCCGACTCCAACAGTCTCGGTCGTTGTGTCCTTGGGCAAGACACTTCACCGTTGCCTACTGGTGGTGGTCAGAGGGCCCGGTGGCGCCAGTGTCCGGCAGCCTCGCCTCTGTCTGTGCGCCCCAGGGCGGCTGTGGCTACAATGTAGCTGCCATCACCAGTGTGTGAATGGGGGGATGACAGGTTGTGTAAAGCGCTTTGGGGTCCTTAGGGACTAGTAAAGCGCTATACAGGCCATTTACCATCTTTTATGTACAGGCTATCAGAAACGCACGCTTGTGAAACATTTTTTGTATTGAATGATTGCGTAATGAACATCTTTTAGGCCTTTGTTGGTGATGTTTTGATCTTTTATGGGTTAACAGTGCTTTAAAGTCGGAGACCATCAGCTCCACGTTTAACGCAGCGTTTCCCCTTTAAATCCCAGCAGCTGAGCTCAGCCAGGAAGTGGCGCAGTGAGCTGGAGCAGCAGACGTCTTCATCATCACAGTCACGTTTGTTTACGTTCATGCTTCTTATCTGATCCCAGGTCGCTTGGGTTTCTCTATTTCTGGGGACCCAGTGTCGCTCTGCAGCCGCAGCACCAACCTTCAGCTTGACGCTGTGACCATTTTGGGAGCATGGCCGACGGTCCAGAGGCTGATGTTGACGACCCACCCAGCATCAATTTCCCCCCGCTCATCACCGTGTCCGATCTACCCAGCGCTACAGCTGCAGGTAACTATGGCTGCGAGAACCGTAAGCGATGATGATTGATCATCGCAAGCACCCACAGGCTGTCCTGCAACTGTGCCCCGTTTGCAGGAGGACGGCCAATATGCGTGACATATTACAGATGTGGTGGTGTTGGGAGGAGGAGGAAGAAGGGGACGGTCTGTAGCCTAATAAGGTGTGGCCAATGGATTCAGGAAGCGTTCACATCTCTAGTGCTGCAGTATAGCTGTGACACTTCATCTGTTTTTCTGTCTAGTCACACAAGTAATAGAGTTGTAATGGATTGATTTGACCTGAAGGCTCAGGCAGAAGAGCTCACGGTAATAGAAACATCTGCAGAACATAGCCTAGTGTAACGTGGATCCTTTTAATGTGTATTTCAGGAGCTGTTTTACTGTGTACATCTCCATCTGTGGGAGTTCTCTGAGCACAGCATGGAGCAGACATGAGAAAATGTCACTACACCACTGCTGCTCATCTGCAGCCACCTTATGTGTATTTTGTCTTATGTGTATTTGAGCTGAGATATCATTTACACTTGATAATATGCAGAATAGTTTCAAAATATCATTTTGTATGGTAACAAATCACCCTGCAAGACCAGACAAAACCAACTTTTCATTTCTGTTATTCTCCCTGAAATGCTGTGTTTGGCAGGTCGTAACCTGAAGGAATGGCTGCAGGAGCAGTTCTGCGACAAACCCCTGGAACAGGATGACATGCGCCTCCACAACGCGGCCTATGTCGGAGATCTGGACACCCTGAGGAACCTGCTGCAGGAAGACGGTTTCAGACGGTGAGGCCGAGCAGTAATAAGTGTATTTGGCTCTCTAGTTAGCAAAGTTAACACATGCTTTACTTGGTAAATGATAAAGCAAAACATCAATACAAATGAAAATGACAAGGTACCAAAACATTGCAGGCAGAGAGACAGCAGAATCTGAGAGAGACTATAGATTTATTTTGTATAAAGATTACAGAATAGTATATTTGTTATTGTCTCTTACAGCAGAACTGTCTTTTCCCCCCAAACAAGTCCAAAGATAACCTTATTCCAAATAATTTTCATAGGAGTAAACACAGACCAAAAGCAGGCTGCTGTTACCATCATCTTACAGCAGGATGGGTGTCTTCCAATACCCATAGCATTATATTGCATACAGCTAGAGGATCATAGTTTAATGCCAATGCAATGTCAAAGCAATATACTACAAATGTAGTGCATGTAACAGAATTTAAATTTGATGTAGTAAAAGTAAAAACATGCAGTTTACAACTCTGATATCTGTGGAAACCTTGTGGAGGGAAGCAGCCCTGCAGCACTACGGGAGGACTAAAAATACACAGAGAACCTTTCAGTGGCTCAGTCCAGTAACCACCAAAGCATTGTAATGCAAAATGCTTTGCTGTTGTTAGCTTCAGTGCTTCCTCCTATTGATGCAGAATCAGAGCCTGGATTTACCAACTGGAGAACATACAGAGCCATCTCATAGTCATGAGCATGCATGCAATGAGGGAAATAACAATTTGATCCTCTAGTGAACATTTAAATTTGCTCGCTTACAAAGAAATAAACAGTCTCTAATTGTAATGGTAGTTTCATTTTAATGGAGAGAGACAGAATATCAACTAAAAATCCATAAAAATCATAAAGTATTTTCATGTCATTGAGTGAAATAAGTATTTGATCCCCAAGCAAAACACGAGTTGGTACTGAGTGGCAAGTACAGCAGTAAGACGTCTCTTGTAGTTGGTCACCAGGTTTGCACACATCTCTTCTCTTCACAGAAACTCTGTAAATGCTTTATGTTTCAACTTAAATCTTCAGCTCCCTCCACAGATTTTCTGTAGGACTGACATCTGGAGACTGGCCATAATGTACTTCTTCTTCAGTCACTCTTTTGTAACCTTTGTGGAATGTTTTGTGTCATTGTCATGCTAGAAGACCCATCCAAGTCCCATCTTCAGTGTTCTTGCTGAGGGAAGGAGGTTCTCATCCAAGATTTTACAGTACATGGCCTCATCCACTGGACCCTTCAATGCAGTGAAGTTATCCTATACTCTCAGCAGAGAAACAGCCCCAAAGCATAATGTTTCCACCTCTGTGCTTGGATGTGTGGATGGTGTTCTTTGGGTCATACTCAGTATTTCTCTTCACTGGCAAACCCAAAGTGCTTTCCTCAGAGGGGAGAGCTTGCAGATGCTGTGAGATTTCTGTCCATTATGGTGTAGTGTGTTCCCAGTGTAGGTCACAACTGCCTTCAGACCATTAACATGCTCCTCTCATGCAGTTTTGGGCTGATCCACCACTTTTCTCATGATCATCCTTGGAACTCCAGACCGAGGGCAACTGATGGTCATTTTATTTTTCTTCAGTTTCTGAATAATCGCACCCACAGGCCTACGATCTTACCCCTGATGACCTTTGACATCTTTTGGAGAGGTTGAAATGGAAGAAACTGATTGTATGCTCATGTGTGCTTTATGCATATAAGAAGCTGAGATCAGGAGTTTCTGTTATTGACTGAATGATTGTAATCTGTAGGAGCCAGAATGCTGGCTGGTTTGTAGGGGATGAAATACTTATTTCACTCAATGACATGCAAATGAAATTATAACTTATATGTATTTTTTTTCTGTATTTTTTGGTTGATGTACCATAAAATTAGAGACTGTTTTTTTTCTTTGTAAATGCGCTTAAATTGGAAACGTATTACCCTGGACCTCTCCTTTCTCTGTTTTGGTGTTAGGCGTATCAATGAGAAGTCTGTGTGGTGTTGTGGCTGTTTGCCCTGCACCCCTCTGAGGATTGCAGCCACAGCGGGACACGCAGCATGTGTGGCCTATCTGATCGCTCAGGGAGCCGAGGTGGACCTAGTTGATGTCAAAGGCCAAACAGCTCTGTATGTAGCTGTGGTTAATGGTCACCTGGACTGTGTACGGATTCTTCTTGAAGCTGGAGCCGATCCCAATGGTAGCCGCCACCACCGCAGTACCCCGCTGTACCATGCTGCACGAGTGGGGAGGCTGGACATACTGCAGGAGCTCATCAGGTGAGCCTTGGGAAGGATCAAACTAAAGTCTACATGGACAGAACTGTTTTATATATAGGTTAAATGTTTAAATACGTAAAGAAAATTGGCACTAAAATAGTTTTTATCTTCCATTACGCCACTGAAAACTGGTGGGAGTCGGTTCCAGTTATTACAGTTTCTTTTCATATGGTTTAATCTTTGCACATGAGATTATCTGTGCTTTGCATTTTTAATCCACTACTTTCTTTGTGGTGCAATCATTTCCAATAGCTGTTTTGTAACTTCCTGACTTTAAAAAACATTTTCTGTCACCTTTCCCAGAAAGCAAAAAGACAAACATAAGACCGAAAAACCAACATAAAAACCCCACCAACCATTAAATTCAGAAGCATTTCCCCAGCTGCAGTTTTTAGATCAATTCTGGAAGTCCCATTATGACCCCTGGCACCGTAGCACTACGATTTCACAACAGACCTGAAACTTGCACTTTGAATCTGACCCAACTTTCTGTGGAGGAAAATTTTCAGCAGTTAGAGTCCAGAGTTTTCTGACGTGCAGCAGACCAGGTAACGATGTTCTGACGCTGAATTCCTTTATACAACAAATGGATTTGTTGTAAAGAGGAAAGCTTCTCAATTTATATTTTTCCACAGTAATAAATATCTCTGTATTCTTTCCTTTAGTTTGCATCAAGGATTTATGAAAGAAAATTTAGTCTATGGTTACATTTTTTCTAGGTTCAATGCTGATGTTGACATGGACCACCAGCTGGGTCCGCGGCTCCTGTTAAGCGCTCGAACCCTCAACACTCTAGTGGTCTGCCCTCTTTACATAAGCGCAGCCTACCACCACCTTCACTGTTTCCGGCTGCTGCTCCAGGCCGGCGCTCAGCCCGACTTCAATTACACAGGTCCTGTTTGCCATGAGGCTTTGACACGAGGTTTGGCTTCCTGCCTGCTGGATGCAGTCCTGCGACACGGATGTGAAGTGGCCTTCATCCACCTGCTGCTGGACCACGGAGCGAACCCAGCCCTCGTGCCCTGGGATGATTCGGATTTGGAGGCTCCAAATCGAAGGAAAGTTGATCCAGAGGCACTCAGTGTCTTCTTGGAAGGAAAAAGTAAGTAACAAAAAACGATGCTGTTGCTTTATACAAAGCTCCGGCAGGGAGCTTTTTTTGGTGCACCTCCTCACAACACCAGAATATTTTTTAGTTAATAAGTTGTGAGTTTTTGCAGAGCTTCGTAAAATTGTCTCTCAAAATTGTGGATTTAATGTAGAATCAATAAAACCGGTGTCATATGTTTACATTTCGTATTGCTGGTTCAGATTGTTCATACTGAACAAAAATGAAGTTCATTAACTGATTTCTGATTAATACTGATTAAATGACCAATAGAGCGTTCTGAGAGATATGAAGTAAAAGCATGAATAATAGTCAGAGGCTCACTCAGATTCAATATCGATTGGATTCTTGCAGTAAACAGGTTTGATGTCAGTGGATTTTACTGGGAGGTAAAGCAATGTGTCATTAGCATAGCAGTGCATCAAAATATAATTTCTCTGCATAATGTGGTCAAGTGATAAAGAGGAGAGCTGTGGTTACCAATGGAAACAAAAACAAATTCCAGTTGATGGGAAAAAAGTCTTATCGGGTGTAGTAAAAGTGAAAACAAGGAAGTAGTTTCAGACACCATTAGTTTGTGAATGAAGGCTTTTGAGGCTTTACGATGAAGCATCATTAATGTCATTAGCAACACGTATGTACTTCTTTCTGTAAAGACCCGAGTTTGCAGATTACTGCTTTTAGTTTAAGGATTTCATCTCATATATGTTTAGAATAAGCATTTTTCCTCGTGTTAAAGCTTAGCTGCTTTTACATGAAACAGGGACCTTGTAATGCATGTTTCTGGACATTTGTTGATGCTGAGGAGCTGATATAAAGAAGCCCATAAAGTACAATGAAAAAGGTCATTAAAAGCCACACTTTTATGTTTCTACTTATACAAAAGCATGAAAGCATATGCAGTTGTTCAGCTGCATCTATTTTTTCTTCTCCCAGGAAACCCTCGTAGGCTGACACATTTGTGTCGCATCAGGATCCGCAGAACGATGGGCAAAAATCGTCTAAACCACATATCTTCTTTACCGCTTCCAGAACCTATCAAGATTTTCTTGCTTCACCAAAACTGACCATCATCCACCTACTGGTCTTGTTAAATGTTCATTTAACCCAGTCTTTAAAAGAAACCTCAGTCAGTCCCAAAGACACACTACTGCATAAACACTGTAAACCCAGATTGCTAATTGCTTATTATTTTTTATTAAGAAATAGTTATTAATAATATTTTCCAAATAATATTTGTTTGGAAATCATCATTTATGTAAAAAAAAAAAATCTTCCTCGCCGTGTAAAATGCTTCTTATCTTATCAGAGAAGCCATAGTTATGTATTGACTTGTGGAAACTGTGTGTGTATTCTAAATGTTTGCCTTGTGACCTCCCAGATCACCAGGACGAGTCCTGCTAATACTTCAAGTAGCACTTTTTAGCTCAACGACCAGAGCGAGAATCTCATTTGAAGCAACGACTTAAACAAGCCATGTTATAAATACCCCATCCACGGGCAGAGAAGAATATTGTCCAGATGCAGCTCCTTGAATTGTTTGGTTGTTGTTTTATGTAAACCAGGCAGAATGACGGCAAAAATGTGCAAAAAAATCCACACGCTAGATCCTCTTTGTTAGCCACGTGCCTTAACTTTGAGTTTGGGAAAAGTGGCTTCAAAGATTGATCAGACCAGAGTTAGTTACGGTAATCCAAATTAATCGAGTGTGATGTTCCCGGATGAGCAATTTAAGGACCTTGATTGTAAAGTTTACATTTTGTGACGTACACGTCAGCATCAAAATAAAAATTAAAAAAAGCCTTTTTTTCAGGGGGGCATTTAGATTGTTTCAATAAATGTAATGAAACTCCTTTTCTGTGACATTGACAATCTGTCAACTAGTGAATGAAATCTATTTGTGATAAACAGAATAAGTTTGTATTCATTAGATGCCATCTCTGGGAGTCTACTGCACCTACTGTGTACTGTGCATGTCTGTTGCACAGCCTATCTTGTCCTCAAACATTGACATTTAAATGTTGACCATGTTGAGACAGTTGTGCTTTATATATTTCATCTCTATTTGAATGAGTAAATGTATGTAATTGTATAATATCTCTTGTGTTTTGTGTTCATTTTTTGTGAGTGAGGGGAGGTGGGTGAGTGGGTCAGTCTTCCAAAGTAGGATCCCTCTGCGTGGTCTTTGTTCTGTTAGCTATCTTCCTTGAACATAGCTAATTAGAGATAATTATCTCTCTCCTCCTTTCCTCGCAGTCTCGTCCAAGATCTCTTTGTAGTCCAAAATATCATGTCTCAATCTTTTTCAGCCTAGGGAACCCTCATAGTCCTAGCTCTGAGAGCATGCATCCACTGTTAGTTTCAACGATTGGTTTGCTCCAAAATTGAGTTTTTAGTCTTATGTTTCATCTCTCATGACTGTAGCCTTGCTGTTTCTCATTGTTGTTTTTCAGCTTGTGATATTTATAGATGCGTAATTTTTAAAACAAGAATGACGATGTCTCAGTGGGTTCATGTATTACTGATGTGAGGCCGATGAATGAACCAGGATATCCACGATGGCTGAGAAAACCGCATTTTGGTGAAAACATAAGAGGCCCAGTGGAAAATGCACAGCCTGGGAAACCCTGAATAAAAGCAGCAGGGTGCTCAACAGCAGAGGGGAGATGAGGGCTATCAATCCAGCAGTTCTGGCAAAGACCTGGGATAGCTTCTGAAAAAATAACTCTCGGGCGGTAAATAAAGACTTCCTGCCAACATGTTTCTTCACAGTGTGTCTGTTTTGTAAGGACAAAAGGACCAAAACTGGATAAAATCAAATTTAAATGATAGAAATCTGAGTGAACATCAGTGTTAGAGAGATAAATAACAGAAAGTAAGACTATGTCCAGTTAGAGATGCCAGTGTGTAAGTGAATGGATTTAACAGGTCTTCATGCATGCCCGTGCACAACAACTGTTGCCATGATGTCTCTAGATGGCACTGTCTTCCTTTCAAGCATGGCAGAAATCTCAGCATCTCTCCTATCTTCTTATTTCACCCTCTCTTTCTCATATCTGCTTTTGTGTTTGCCATTCTTTCTTTCTTTTTTTAAACCACCTCTCGTCTTTCCGTCCATCGCTTGTCTCCCAGCCGAGGTCAGTGTAGAAGATTCAGCAGCTGTGCGCTCAAGAGCCTCTTCCTTTCAGATCTCATTAAACCGAGTCTTTCATTAACAGAACACACAGAGAGATGCAGAATGAGGCCCTTTGCACCAGTGCAGAGGGAAGAACACACTGGACAGTTTGGTAAACCGCTGTCTTCCTGTGGGGAGTTTCCATTGCAAGAGTCCTCTCTTTTAAGTCAAATGTATTTTATGCTAGCATTTATTTAGGACGACTCCCTGCTATATTTCTTGTGGACAGATTCATTTGGGTTATTCGAGAGATTTTACATAAAGAGATGCGTTTGAAAGTGAGATGCAAAAACACAAGGTCGCAATCGGTCCTCTTTTGAAGGCTAAATGCAAAACACGAGGGATTACATTTTACTGGCGACTGCTTCGTGCATCAAACCTTCAAATCATTACCAGCATTAACAGTTTCTGAACACCAAAGTGAGCTCTTTGGTCGTGTAGCTGGAACAAAAGAGAACAGAGCTGGTAAACGGTTTATTTCGCCCTCGCATTCACCAGGAGCCTGGAAAAGCTGAATGGTGTTGTTCATTCCTGAGTTTATTTGCACCACAAAGTGCAATCAAAATCTCAACAGCCTCTGCTAATATCGCCACAGTGTTCCGCTTCAACTGGGGACCAGCATGCAAGGCCGAGTTAAATGCAGTGCAGCTCACTTCATGAGCTAACCGCAGCCTTTAGATATGGATTAAATGCTATTTCCATGGATGTGGTGTTTCTGTGTAAAAAGTTTGTTGGGGTGTGTGCGTGTCTGTTTATGTATGAGCATTGTGAGTCTGTTTATTTTGTTTCCTTTTAGTTCAAAACTCACCTGTTACTCGTTAAAGTGCTTCCACCACCATCTCTTTGTGTCCTCCTCTCCTGCACTTGCACTGGCGACTAAGCCTGTTAACATTTGGTAATTGCCACGCGCTTTAATTTGAGTGATCTCATTCCTTAGGCGTTCCGGAACTGTTTAGTTTCCTCCAATGACCACATCACTTGCATGTTTACCACTGCCACACACACACATACACGCAGAGGTATCCCACCTCTGATGCAGAGCAACGCCAGAATCATCAAGTTCAAGCTCCTTTAGTTACAATGAAGGAATCAAAGCCCAAAGCAGCTAAACGTGATTCATAAATGACATAACACTGAGCTGGTCATGTTGGGGTCCAAGAAAAGCAGTAATTTACTTTTCAGCTCATAACTGATCAGCTGAACAGGAAAGCCTGGGTGTGGAGCCTGAAAATATTGATCATTTTTTATCTCTAAGTCAGACTCTAACTCACACATGTGGGTTACAACCTCATGCTCAGAAGCAGTTTCCCTCTGCCGAGGCTAGTCTCGCTCTATAACTCCTCGATCAGTGCTGAAGTATGAGACGCACAGGGACTTCCTTTAGGTTTATTGATATAATTAAACAGTATATGGTTAGAAATATTGAAAGAAACTTTGCTAATAAAAGTGCCTTTTAATTATAAACCTCAGAGGGGCTTAATGAGCCTTAATTTGACTGTTTTCCAAAGAAGCCGGTAGTTGTGAAGTGTGGCAAGGGCAGGAAGGATGTAGAGTGATTGCTTCTGTAATTACTGTCACAGTCTGTAACTTGGCTCTTATACTTAATTAGCTCCCTCTCATTTGGGTGTTGTTTAGTTATTGCATGTCTATAACTGCTCGTCTCGTATGGTCGGCCTTTCAGAAACAGTTAAACTATAGAAACTCCTTGGAAAAGTCTGAAAGCAGCTGCTGTCAATGTAAACTTTAAAGACAGAAAAAATGGTTTATCACACGAAACTAGTTTTATCCACAGCCGCTCATTAGCAGTGGTGATGGGAAATGAGGACGTGGACTGTGGGTCTGGTGTGGAAAACAGACCTGTTATAATTCTTTATTTAAACTGTTGCTAATTAGGCATTATAAAGCATCATCCACTTATTATGGACAGAATCAGACTGTAACGGAAAATGTGCTGGTTCACTGTTTAATCAAGTAGCTGTACTTGTGTGATCATAGTAACGTATTCATGTTTTAAAGCTAAAGTCAGGCTCTAAGGTAGTTCTTTGGCTCAACTGGTCCACTGAATTTTCTAACCGCTTTTTCTCCGGGGATAAAACGCATTAACTTCACTTAAGTTTATATCTAGCAGAATCATCCTGTCAAACTTTTTCTTTGTGACTGCAATTTTTAAAAAAGTTTTGCACATGTGCCCATAAAGAAAAACTACATTTGTGATTTGAATGTGTTCACAGTTCCATTCAAAGTCATTTCCCTGTGTAGCTCTGCAGGGTTTCACTGGTCCTGCAATCTGCCAAATTGAGTATTGCCACCATGAACATCAGAGTGAACCTCAGCTGGCATTATGGCACACAACTCTGTGATTGATGAAAAAAAAAAGACATTACTGTGACTGGTCACACGCCTGACCCCGACACGCCACCTTCAGGCGGATTTTTTCAGCTGTTCCACCAAAAAGTGCCTCTTCAAGATGTCCACAGGTGCAGAAACACGCTGCCTTGAAAAGGGCAATGGCCAAATTTAGAGCAGCTTCTTATTTTTACAAGCCACATGACTACATCCTCTTATCTGAACTTGTAAAAATAGGTGGGGAGTTTGATAGCAGTCTTTCTATTATTACTTTATGTATGACTGTTTTTTTTTCATGAGCTAAATCACAGATGCTATGAACCTGCCAAATGCTGTCCTGTTATGTTAACCTGTTGGGAATGTAAAAACTCCACCGAGTGTTGCTCTGCTGAATGTCAAAGTGAAAACCTTTTAGAACAAACAGTCTTTCTTTTGTTTTGCATGTCAGAACTGACATTATGGTGGGTATCTGCATCGGAGAGCCTGGGGATCAGTTAATGGCAGCATGACAATGTCCATTACACCAAACTACCCATGATTAATTACTTCCGTGGAACTGCACTGCTCATGGGAAGGATTTTCCACCACTGAGAAGATCCCTTGGCAAGGAGAAGGGGGGGGGGGGTGTCTTGGATGGGGAACAAAGCTGTGGAGCTGTCATGGACGGTGGGGTTGAAGGGGACTGTGGTTGGGGGTAGAGATGGTGGGTTGTGGGGTCCTCTGCCCCTCTTTCTTCCTCCTTTTTTTCCCCCCTCTCACAAAATTAACCAACAACCATTGGGCAGCTTCCCAAGCCACTGGCTGACAACAACATGGGCAAGAAGAAACCCCAGTTAAACAGAAGAGGGGAGAAGAGGAAGAGAGTCATTCAGTGGCCACCACTGTGGGAATGTTGTAAACTGTGTTTTCCTGAGGCCTTGGGAATCCCACACCAGAGCTGGAACCTGCGGGCATGGAAAATGGGGCCTGCATCCCCAGAGAGATGAGATTTCAGGAAGGGAACAACATCTCTTGTTGTGGGGAGATGGCAGTGATGCACTTTCTGCAGACTGGCAGAACAGAGATCTAAATAATATAGTAGTGTAGACAAAGGATTTATTTAGGGAGGTATAGAGAAAACAAAAAGCCCACAAGGGACCAACATTCCAATAAATTGGCAGCTTTACTATTCAATTCAGTAGTAAGCATTGCTAAACCATCCATTTTTCTGTGAAAATGTCACGGGAGCTTTAGGTTACCCCAAAGACTGAGCTTCATGTTGTCCCTGCATATGTACCGATACCCTGAGATCCTACCACGTGGAAGAACTCTATTAAAATCTAATTTAACACCTTTATTGTTATTACTCATGGTAAGTACGTGTTGGTTAATTCAATAAGCTTTGGTCAAAAGATAATGAAACAGTGTGAAAGAGTCAGATCAAGGGAAGCGCAATTCAGTTCTGCAGTAGGTTTATCCATGGACCAAATATCAAACACACTTACTCAGAAGTTAGTGTTGCTCTGTTACAGAACCACATAGAAGAACGGAACCATCATGTTTGCAACATGCTAGATACGTCATACAACAGCGTGTAGGGCAAAATACTCGTGCCTGCTCCAAAGGCCACACTTGGCAGCTCAAAAGTTTGATGGGGTAGTTCTACTGCCTCTTTTATCTGCTACCAAAAACGCAGCTTTGTTCTGTTCAGCTGACGATCCCCAAACATAACTAAGCTGCAAGCATTATACAGTATTGGTTACAGTTGATTTGTGAGTTTAAGTCATGTCAGACTGCACGAAAAAGCTTTGGCGATTACAGATATAGTCTGTATGTCACTCACTGTAGTGTGGATGACTGTTTTGAAGGTTTGGCCTGGGGAAGTCTCAGCTAAGCACGTACCCTGATTAGTTATGCTACAGTCACACAAAGCAAAACAGTGGTTGGTGATGAGAACAAGATTATTGCGATTGAGTACAATGAACAATGAATCTCTTGATCTTTGAAATGGTTGCTCTGAAGACAGGGACTAGGTCTGCAACCACCTGCAGATAGTTGCTTTCTTCAAATCAGCTTTGGTGTTTCAGGATGTTGATAAATCAGCATTGAGAGTCAGTCTGCCATCAGTCTGCTATCAGCAGATCATGCAGTTGAATAGAAAAATCGCAAATTCCTCACTGGGATCATATATGGAACTTCTATTGCAAACATTTTAGCCTAAATTACACTTGAATGAGTTCATAATATATATGTTAAAAAAAAAAAACTATGAATGAAGTATGAATCTGGCATTTTAAAGTGTTGCTCAGCTGGGATTGACTCACGTTTGTAGCCAGCATCAAGTGGCCATTTGAGGAACTACAGTTTGTTTATCAACCCCAGAGATCGTTCACAAGACGCTGCGCCACGGATGATCTGATATCATCGTGTTGGTGTTGTTCCTGGAACAACATAGTAAATGTTCCAGGATCAACATTGCAAGTGATCAATCACATTGTTGTGACGTTATTCTTTGGCGCCAAGCCATTCGTGCATTTATGAAATTCCAATGTTGCAAGGACAATATCAATTCTGCTTAGCGTTTATTAAAGGGTCAGGGTCCGTTGATCGGCGGACAGAGGTGGTTTCTCGCAGCTTAAGTACAGTTTTTTGTTTTACGGCGGTTTTTCCCGAAGTCGCAAAAGTATGACGTCACAACATTCTGATTGGTCACTTGCAATGTTGATCCTGGAACAACATTTACTATGTTGATCTGGGAACAACACCAACACGATGTTATCAGATCGTGCCTGTGCCACACTGTCAGCAGAACAAGGAAATGTGAGCCACTTCATCATCTCAGGTCATTCATCTGAACATTTGTTACATCATCATAACTTTATCACGTGTCTAGCAGTTTCGAACTAAACAGTTTTACAGTGTTCTATAACTCCAGCTTAGGGTTACTTAGTTCTGCAAATCAAATACTGAAAAAGTAAAAGCCAATATCCAAAGAATGCTCCCACATAAGCAGAAGCCTGCATATAGCATATGGATGCATGCTTGTCCCACTTTAAAGGTTCAGCTGCGAGGCCACTGTGGAACACCACATCAAATCGACCATTTCCTCCACTGATAAGCAGCTTCCCAGATTTTCTAGTAAGAGCAAAAAGAGTTTAGTGTCGTGGTTTTGATAATTCACGCTAATGCTGAGACATTAAATGTGGTTTAATCCTTAATTTTCATGTATTCACTATATTGTCAGGTAAATGTAGTTTCTTTCATAAAGAACAGTTATGGAGATCAATCATCTGTTTAATGTCCAATGTTACAATGTTTCTCTGATTTTTAGAGCATTTCTGATGATTATCTTTCTTTATTTAAATGATTTCTAGGGGATGATATTTGGTTTGCATGAGGATAAATTATTTGTAAAGGTCAGTATTTCCTCTGTTGGCGTTTCATTTACAAAACAAATAATAATAAACATATGAGGTTATCCAACCGCTCCATTTCTTCTTCTTCTTCTTCTTTTTAATATGCCAGCCTGTTTCTTGAGTTGTGTTGCAGCTGTTTGGGATTTATCTCGTCGTTAGCAGTTTTGCCTTTTTTATAATGTCGAACACAGTGAATCAGCATTTCTCTTTGAGCTGTGGCTATTCTTAGTATTCCCAAAAGTAATTGTCAGACACAAATGAAAAACATTCTTGTAAAAAACAAATTTAAAAAAAAAAACCTCTTTGCTTAAAACAAAATGACAGTTGGGTTTATAAACTTTGCTACAAAATAGAATCAGTTTAATCTACCAAACTGTATTTGTGCAGAATTAGACACGGCTGCTGATTACCCACACTGATCATTCAGATTGCAATAACAAGGTCATGATCCATTCTGGCAGCGCTGAGCACTTGATACAGATGCATGATGATATAATGTGTGGTGGGAATAAAGAGTGTAGGCTGGGATGAGTGCAGCATTGCGTGACCATGAAGCCAACATCCTGTCCTCTGTGAATTCCATGGAGGAGTGTGCGGTTCCTTTGGCTTTCAATGCTTTTTCTGGAGTCTCAGCAAATGCTCTGTCTGTGTGTGTGTGTGTGTGTGTGTGTGTGTGTGTGTGTGTGTGTGTGTGTGTGTGTGTGTGTGTGTGTGTGTGTGTGTGTGTGTGGACAGCAATGTGATTTATGATTCTAGAAGTCATCTTTTGCACTGTGACATTCCACAGAGATTAAAGTGAGAGGACATGCAGTGTTTAGAAGGCAGTAATGAGCTGATGTTGCTACCTTTGCTGCTATCATCCACGAGTGTGCCTTTACTAATATCTGGATGTTATATGTTAGAAAAGTAGGCATACCCATCTTATGCTAAGCCAATATTAATAGATGAATAAGATGACAATCATCAATCCCACTTTAATTTCAATGCTTTTGGAAATCACTAGAAAAAAGTACAGTTTATCTACACTAAAGAAAGACATAAAGACCTGGATGGCCGCTAACTTTCTGCTTCTAAATTCAGATCAAACTGAGGTTATTGTACTCGGCCCTGAAAATCTGAGAAATATGGTATCTAACCAGATTCTTACTCTGGATGGCATTACCCTGGCTTCCAGTAACACTGCGAGGAACCTTGGAGTCATTTTGACCAGGACATGTCCTTCAATGCACATATTAAAAAAAATATGTAGGACTGCATTCTTCCATTTGCACAATATCTCTAAAATTAGAAATATCCTGTCTCAGAGTGAAGCTGAAAAACTAGTTCATGCGTTTAGTACTTCTAGGCTGGACGACTGTAATTCATTATTATCAGGATGTCTTAAAAATGTCAACATATGTCCTGTCTTCCTTCTCTCACTGCAGCAGATGGCCCCGCCCCTCCCTGAGCCTGGTTCTACTGGAGGTTTCTTCCTGTTAAAAAGGAGTTTTTCCTTCCCACTGTCACCAAAGTGCTTGCTCATAAGGGGCCATATGATTGTTGGGCAACAACAGGGAAAAAATAACATAGGTGTAAAAAAAAAGGTTTAAGGTCTGCTCTGGTTTAGCGTTTAGCCATTCTTAATCATTAATGTATTTGTAAATCAGTCTTTAAATTGCGATTTATTAATGACATTCCAAAGAATTTGAAAAATCAGTCAGACAAAACGTGATGCCTCTAATGTTGTGCTGCAATGCATTATCAGCTGACATATATTTTTATTATGCTTTCTGGAAGATGTGTGCTTCATCAAAATTTGATTAATTGTTAAAAAGTCTCGTTTTGTCTGCGTTAAACACAGTAGTTATATTTGCTATTATCTGATGTTTTTGTGAGCTTGTTGACTCAAAAGAATTACTCCACCACTGCAGTTACTCTAATACTCATTGGTAATGTAATGTATTGAATTAAATGATTAAATTATACAAACTTATACTTTGAGTCTTGTCAGTTTTTGTTTTTGTCATAGAGCTGCAGCACGAGTTCAAAATCATCAGAGGAACTGTAGAGCCGACTAAAAAGGATTAGCAGCTCCATATGATTCAAATCCAGTAAAACTACATATGACAGGAACCCTAAGCCCAAATTAAGCCCTATAGATATGTTTATGAGGGAGGACTTGTTCTTCTCTGCTCCTCTTTGAGTTATCTGTGTCCTCTCCTGTGGTCTGAGAGTGAGGCAGCCATTAGCACAACCCGTCTCTTTAATCAGCCCACGGGAGGAGGTACAGAAGGACGCTCTGTTGACCGCAGTATGCCTCCTCTTTTATTTTCTCACCCACTGGCACGCCCGCTCTGTGGGAGAGGTTAGTTAGAGCCGCAGTGAGTCAGCGACAGGTGAACAGGTGGTATAGCCTCGCTTCCACAGCAGTTTGGGATTTGGTGGAAACTGTAAATGAAACCAAAATATAAAAATCTTCATATTCTTTATTTTCATGTATTTATTAGAAGATGCAAAAGCCAAATAATACATGCTGAGAGTGAGAAGAGAAGGTTGTTTCTTTGCTCACATTGTGATATACAATTTCTGTCTATAGAGGCAAATCGGGGATCTTTAACCTGTGCACTGTGGAGCAATATATGCATTTAAATCTATCAGAATAGGAAGATGTCTATCATGAATTTTCTTCTTTTAAAAACACTCCAACCTTCTACTTTCAAAGTGAAATATTGGAATCAGAATATTGGACATAATTAGTTATGTATTGATGTTTATTTAATTTCAGCTGCCAAACAACATTCTCTTCATCTCTCACAGGTGGATGACCAGTTTGCACTGCAGAGTAATTTACCATGATAGCCATTGTATGCAAATATGTGCACAGTATGGTTTGGCATTGTTTTGATAAAATAGGCAAGCCCTTGCTTACAGACTTCAGCTGCATGGAAGCATATAAGATAAGATAAGATAAGATAAGATAAGATAAGATAAGATAAGATAAGATAAGATAAGATAAGATAAGATAAGATAAGATAAGATAAGATAAGATAAGATAAGATAAGATAAGATAAGATGACCTTTATTAGTCCCACAGGTGGGAAAATTGTTTTGTTACAGCAAAAGTGCAAAGTTATGTAGCAGAAATTAGAAAACACTGGAATGCAATAAAATAAAATAAAAATACTATATACAATAGAATAAAATAGAATACCAATGCTATATACAACTGAGTAAGAAAATACAAAAACTTGAAAAGAATTGCACATATAGCAGTCTTATTGCACATGTGTGGGTTTGATCAGCTGCAAAAGTCTTTGTTGTAGAGTCTGACAGCAGACTCTATATTACACTAAAATATTTATGCACCATGTGCATCACTAGTATTTGTGTAAGTTATGCATGCCGTGAGCAGTACTGTGCTTGCATGAACGTTTTTCTATATCATTTCCTCTTTTTTCTTCTTCACATTGAGATTTAATTTAACATGTAAAACCCCAGAGAATGTGGCATGACTAGAGCATGTGAGAGCAGTTGTGGGGGGTTCCATTAGCAAGAATACAAAAGTATAACACGCTAGAACATCATACAAAAACAATTGTTGTTTTTTTACCATCAAAGTCAAGTCAATAATTTAGCAGCGCAAATGTAAAAAGTGAAAATGGTTTCGAGAATTAAACACACATGCATGTAATGTGCCAAGTGGATTTGATCGTGAGGGGAATGTTAATGTGAAGCACACTGTGCCCACTTAGTCATCCGCAAAAGTAGAAAAAGAAACTGGCAGAATGGCAGCAAACGGCTTTGTTTGGAGCTACAGGGTAGTTACTCATCAGTGCAGGACAGCTGTAAATGTATTTCACACTGCAAACATGATTTAACTTCAACGTTCTTAAGTATTTATCTTTTGATTCAAAATTTTAAAAAAAAAATAGAGGAGAAGGTCTTGGTTTGTGCTGGTACGTGTCGGTCATGGCATGTACAGTAATCAGCCGTTTGTGGAATGTGTTGCTGCTGATTATTTTTGTGTATTTAACTTGGGCTTTGTTGAATGAGGGAGGTAGAAAACAGGCCTGTTCTGGTTTCCTTCTTCTAATTCACCACATAAACATTTCAGATTCTGATCCCGTGTTATTTATCACAGCTTACATCCACATCCTATGGCTACGGTCCCCACATTTGTAGGATAAAAGGGTCTGGCGTGTCTGCATGTGCCAGGAAGTTGTTGATAGCGTGAATCAGTGTGAATGCATACATATACAAAAATATATGAAGGCTGAATGTTGGACTGTGGGGTTGATGCATTTGTCTAAACAGGTTGTTTGTATGGAGGTGATTGTGCTGTGTGGGTTTCGGTCATGTGTGTGCGTGAGTGCTACACGTGCAATGTGGCAAGCTCTTGCCTATTTGTCCATTTGAAAGACAGTAGTGCTGCCAAGCGTGTGTGTGTGTGTGCGTGCACTTGTGTGTTTACTCTGTCAAATGTATCCCACATGTAGGTGCAGGTCTAAGCCCGAGCACATTTCCTCTCCTCTCCACTAATGCATGCCGCCACCACACTTGAGTAAAAAAGCATTCAGCCAACTGATTTGTATGAAGTTCCAGGTTCCGACGTTCTTTTACTGACGTGGGAAGTCGTGGCTTATTATCAAAGACTGCAGCGTCTTTTTAAATGCATGTAATATTCTGGTGCAGTGTGGTTTTCATTTCAACAGTCAATAAAAGCAACTACTCGAGATTATTGCAGACGTGACACATCACTATAAAATAAACACAAATAATTCTTTAAATATGTTTCGACGTTACAACGCAACAATGCGTTCTGATAAAATGGAAAATACTGATTTGTGTCTGTGATGTCACTTTAAAAAAATCTAACAGTGATAAACATGGACATCTGTGCTGTGCGAGTATATATTCAAAAGGACACTTTTAGGTGGTTTAAAAGGCCTCACTTATACATCTTCCTTTTCGAGTTATATTTGGATATTCTATTTCAGGGGTGGCCAACTCCAGGCCTTGAGAGCCGGTGCCCTCCAGGTTTTAGATCTAACCCTGTGTCAGCACACCTGAATCAAATGATTAGTTCATTATCAGGCCTCTGGAGAACATCAAGACATGATGAGGAAGTCATTTATCCATTTGAATCAACTGTGTTGGATCAAGGACCCATCTAAAACCTGCAGGACACCGGCTCTCGAGGCCTGGAGTTGGCCACCCCCGTTCTATTTGTTCTTTATCTCCAATATTCACATTGTTTACTTTATTGTATATATATATATATATATATATATATATATATATATATATATATATATATATATATATATATATATATATATATATATATATATATATATATATATATATATATAACTATGCTGCCTATTGTTGCACTTGTTTTTCCCTGACATTGTGAAAGCAACAATAAGAAATCTTTGCTGTCTGTATTTATTACACGACATTTGCAGTATGCCTATTTATACTACTGAATGGACAATAGAAATCTCCATCTAAAAACACAAAAGACAGAAAACAGTCACACAAAAACAACCACAAAATGTCATTTTTCATAAAGGCAGCTGGTTTAAAAAAAAAAAAAAGCCCCCACCACACAGAATGGCAAAACACTCATCATCACT
The DNA here is from genome assembly GCF_963969265.1 of Rhamphochromis sp. 'chilingali'. Classification (NCBI taxonomy): domain Eukaryota; kingdom Metazoa; phylum Chordata; class Actinopteri; order Cichliformes; family Cichlidae; genus Rhamphochromis; species Rhamphochromis sp. 'chilingali'. The sequence continues at coordinate 3,759,448 of NC_137941.1, forward strand.
TACCAGGCTGTAAAACCTCCTCTAGCTGTGGCTTGTTGCTTTATACTTACGGCCCTGTCTGCATCCATCTCGTACCACGACATCAGAGGCAGAATTAAGCAACTGACTCATTTTTAACCACATATCTGATGTTTGGTGACAATAAGCCAATTTAATGGTCCTTTCATACCGAGTTATTTTCTCTAATTCGAGACCACCACTTCTCACATGTAAACCTAACAAGAGTGGTGTGAAATTGCTGCGAGCAAGCAGGATTATAGCAAGTTTTCTCTAAACAGCCAATTTTCGTTTTTCCTCTTGGCTTTGCAGTATATTACTGTGCAGGTATGTTATTATACAAGTTTGCTGTGGTAGTTAACATTTTTCACTTTGGACCAGGGCAGACATACTGTATGTCAGCCCAGGGCGACTTATATAATTCTGGTTCAAACGAGACAATGAATGACAACGATATAAATCATAGCCTCGTGAAAAGCTGAGTGCATAACTAGTGAGTTTAGAAGGAGACACAGTGAATGCTCCAGTTTACATCAATATCCCCAATTTGTTTACCCTGACATTCTTTGCTAAGACTCTGATTTACTGTCTCTATGTACAAAGGGAAGGAGATCAGCTATATGAATGGTCCTGCAAAAATGCTCTAAATATTTACCCTCCTGCAGGGAGAACACGGAAAGATACAAGGCAAAGCAAGACCACTTGAGGATATCAGTATATATTACTTCCATACACACATGGGACGCATAAAACGGTTACAGTGACCACCCAAAACTACACTATGCAAAAGTGCCGTGAGGCGCAGACGTGTGTACGCAAAATGTATACCGAAACACGGTTGCAGCATCACTTACCTACAGAGGGATGAGTGCTGCCACTGAAGGACATAACCACAAAAGAGGAGGAAAACATCATCACCACAGCAGTCAGCAGTTTACTTCACTGACTAAAACCATCCAAACAGTACAGTGACTAAGTCTTATCATACATCACGTCACTGCGCTTTGCTCATTTACTGACAGAGGGGGCAAATTCAGCAGTTTCAACACCGTTTCAACACTTTGAATTTTTCAAGACAGTTCGGTTGACATTTACACCTAAAAGAGAGCGAGATCGCCCCTGTATTTCTAAAGGACGACCTCTCGTCTCTCCACACCAAGTTTCTTTTAGGACCTCTAGGTCTGAGCGTGAGCATCACTCTCCCCCTCCCCACAGCCTCCTCTCTCCTCTCCTTCCAAACTATCCTCCACCCTAATTCAAAGCATCTTGTGAAATGACTGCAGTGGAGAGAAGGATGTGGCTGAGGCAAATAAAAGAATCATAACAACAGGATCAAAGCGATGCTGCAAATCTATTCCTTCTGGACATGGCGGCTTTTTGCATAAAACAAAGAAAGTCAAAGACAAGACAGACAGGGTGATGCTCAGAAGAGGAAGGAAGGGATAAAAGAAAAGAAAAGTAGAGAAGAAGAGAAGAGAGGGGGAGAAAAGCAGGGTCTTGAACTCTCTATCTCATGGAGAGGGTCATCAGCCCGTTTGATTGATACCCCGCTCTTCTGTTCCAGCTTTTTTATGTGTCTCTCACTCTTCCATATGCTGATGACACTCTCCCTCTCTGTGCATAAGATCAAACAGCTGTGTCAAGACTTATCCATAACTCGCTTTGCTTGTTTCTATTTTATAGAAAGCAGGAAGACTGCGAGAAAACAAAGACGTTATGATGAGCTCAAATAATCAGATCATGCTCTTAAGTTAAAAATCAAATATTTGACAGCACATGTAAGCCTGGAGACATTAAGATGAGATGACTGTGTCATTATAAAAGCAGCTGAGGGTCTGGGTTTGGATATGGCTTCTTATTGTTAGGTCAGTGGAGAAATGACACACAAAAAGCAAAAACTGTGCAGAGATCATTTGCAAAATAACTTGATGTGTTGTACCGTTTCATGGCTCTGTGGGTCTTCTCAGCCTGGCTGGGGGGCTTCTTTGCCTCCTTCCAGCTGTGTGCCCGGCCTGGGGGCTGCGGTCTGTGACCGGCTCCCGGTGCAGACGGCTCCGTGTGATAGCGTTCCCTCACCTGGCTCATGTGTACCCAGCCCAATTTTGCCCAATTTTACTTTTCAAGTGTGTGTGTGTAAATAAAGACTGATTGATTGATTGATTGATTGATTGATTGATTGATTGATTGATGTCATCGTATTATTAATGCACTTGGCATTGATGCAGAAGATTCCTGACGCCTCCTGAAGCAAATGCATTATTTTTTTTTCTTTTTTGTCTGCACTATATGCATTATAGTCGAGCAGCAAATCTGAATGATTTTGTAATTCCTTCACCAAGTTTCTTATCACTTTATCCAGCTTATTTTGTGCAGCCAACAGTCTATGTAAGAGCCTTATAATTGGACTGTGGGAGCACAGAAGCAATTAAACTCAGTTTCATTTATATAGGACCAAATCACAACAACAGTACCCTAAATGGTAAATAGACTGGTTCTTGTACAGCACTTTTCTACTCAAAGTGCTTCATAGTGCTTTATTTTGTAAGAGAAAACCCCAAAAACCGTATGGGTAACACTTGGCGACAGTGGGAAGTGGGAACTCCTTTTTAACAGGAAAAAACCTCCAGGTTCGGCACGGGCATCTGCATCTGCTGCGAGGATGGGAGTGATTTTCAGGGAGAACATGTAAATTCCTCTCAGGAGGAGAAAAATGAATCTTGGACCAAGAATGTTTTAGCTCTAGACTATGTTGATTTTATCCATTTAAAACTAATTAAATGCAAAAACCTTCCAGAAACCAAAGACTGAAAATAAGAAATGCGCAGATGCTTATTTAAAAACTTTTAAAAAACAGTTTCAGTTTTTACACACAGGTAAATGTAACAAATACCACTATAATACATTAACCTAATAATTTAATGTGTTAAAATGTAAATATGTTTTTGAGTCATCTGATTGCTTCATCTCTGTCGCTCGAGCTACATCTGGCACTGAAGTATGTACACCCAAACCACGATAAGTGTTTGCAAATATGATTGTGGTCACAGAATCTCGAAGGCAGGAAATTCTGGTCTACCATCTATTGTTATGCCTAAAAAACATTATCTGCATTTCTGTTTATCTGGTCTGGCTTATTTTACACAACATTTTTGGGCTGGCTCTAAAGCATCAGTGTAAGTTTAAGAAACTTTGAGACACAGAACTGCACAGAATCGATGGCTCACCTGATGAACCACTGTGACCATCTGTGTCATGGAAAATTCTTTCTCCTGTTTCATCTCCCTCAAACTTGGACATAGAAGTCTGGGTATAAAAAAAGATAAAAGAGGCCAAATCTGCATATTTCGATCGTGATGCATCGATCCTAATAATTCAAATGGTTCTGACATTTTACACTCAATTTACAATATGCTGCAGCTCAGGAATCCACAACACATTTTCTCAGACAGGAAAGAAAAAAGGAAAATTACGGACAGGCGTGGGGCAAAAAATCAAACCCGTGTAGAGCTGCTCAGACCGGGCACTGTCACTTGGACCGCGCAATCTGTTTCGAAACACATTAAAAGAAAATCAGGATGCAGGATTGCATGAAAAAACCACATCGTGACTAGTTCCCCCCACCACCACCGACAACACCCTGCTCCCCAGCCCCGAACTTCCCTAGAGGCAAAGAAAATGTGGATTCTCAGAAGCATTATTCCAAAAAAATATACACACTATGAACAAGAGTGATAAATATATATTCCAGATCCAACAGTAAAAGCCTTATGTTTGGGCCAGAGAACTTTTTGTTTGACTTTGTTAAGATGTCAGGGGGGTCCAGAGGGATTGGCAGGTTTACAGTTGTGGGGGGTAAGCGGGGTTATTGGGAGATCGGGGTGCTTGCTGTGTAAAGAACCACCTCTTCAAAGTTTGCTTCGAACAAAGAAGTGACTGTGTGACAGCGTGGAGGAAGCTTCCCAGTCGCTGTATAGGTCTTTGTAATCACCACAAAAAGAACATACCAGCAGAGTAAGTCCATAACTCATCCACACAAACAAACTCTGATGTCGGTAAATGAGGCCGAACACCAGCCCCCAAAGGGTGAGACTCGGCTTTTGTGGCGCTGCTTGATGAAGGCAAACAATGCAGCTGTATGCTGATGAGAGGATGGGAAAGGAGACTGGAAAAGTGGCAAAATGTTTCATCCGAAAACTGATAAATGCTGGTGTGAAGCTTCCTTTTATGATGCTTCGTGGAGAGTAGATGCCCTGAGGAATTGTTTTTGTGATTAACTTTGCTGGGCGTATCGCATTTGCACCGCTGGTTATTTGTGCAATCACTTAGGTGCAACTCGATGGTGATGACAAACGTTTGGGACGATGATAGTCACTGAGTATTACTTCAGATCTCTTGGCATCATCATGGACATCTCACAGTCCACAGTCTGCGAGCGTGCTGTTCAATAATCGAACGTCATCTTCCAGGTTGAAAAAATGTGTTTCAACATGAATGAAATTAGGCAATCAATGTGATGTTTTTGGACAATTGATAACATCTGTGAGAAATTGCTATACATTTTTTCCCCCCAATTTCTTCAGTGATTACTCACTCCTCACATACGCATGACAGCTGTTCTTGGGTGGCCATTACCGGAGCTCAGATGAATCTTTGCGCTGATTTCACTCTATGCGGTGAAAGCCCTTTGTTTTTGGTCTAAAGTTATAAGTGTCTGGTTTGACACAGATGCTAAAGACCTCACAGACTGCGTTTTGTCAGGATGCTGAAACACACGGGCTTGAGGAAAACCTCTTCCAAGGCCGGCCGTGACAGCAGACATGCCACGAGGCCTGAAACAATACACAAACTGTCCCTCCTGATGGCCATCAGTGCACGCCCGTACAGTCACAGTGGGAGAAGAACACACGCTCACCCTGCCTTCTCCAGACAGCGAAAAATAAACGGACAGATGGAAAAAGAAGATACATAACGAATACCAGCGGTCTGGGAGAAAAAGGAAAACTGATCTTTTCCTTTGTACCCGCTGGTTGTCGTTGTGTAATAAAGATCTCGCTAGCCTTTCTCAGTCGAGGCCTTTCCATGTGCATGCTCCCTAAGTGTCATTGGAGAGTTAACGCCAGGACCATGAAAACACTGGCCGCAGGTCATTAAAATGCCTCTGAGAATATGGGATGCTTATCAAATAATATGAACCAGATTGCTCCACTTTCCTCCTGTGTAAATGAGGAGTGGATGTGGGGCTGGGGTAGATATCTCTACCTTTTCAAGTGCTCTTTGAAGTCTGGGGCCTTGAAACAAGTGCCTGGGAAAGTGGAAAGCTTTATACAGCTGAGTGCTGGCTTCTGTAAAGGTCGTGACCTCTCTGTTTCTTACTGTTTCTTGTCTCCTCACCAGAGAAAAAAAAATCTGTAGGGTGGATGGTATAAATTTAGCTAACGTGGGCAAAGCCAGGACATTAAGCAGACACAAAAATATTTTACTTCATTGTTTTAAGGACATAACTGACCTCAAAGAGCTCAATAATATCCGTTGTAAAATACCAGTCGCCCTCTCCACATTAAACCACAGAGATGGACATTCAAAAGGAGGACGACTTTCCATCGTAGCCATATTTCCAAGCTTTAAATGTCCAGCTGATTTGACAAGAGGAAAATGCGGAAAACCTGCCACAGTTACTTTGCCATCTGGAACTTTTGTTGCCTGAATTCAAACATCTTTATACATAACAGAGTACAAATCATGTGTCCTGTTCAAATCTATCTATCTGTCTATCTATCTATCTGCCTGCCTGCCTGCCTAACTACCTGCCATTTCCACCCAATTAGAAAAAATATAGAAAGTTAATTGTGAGCAATAATGCAATAATAACACAGCAGGTACACTGGTGGTCATAAATTGGAGAAGGGATGCAGGATTCTGAACATTCCCATTTCTCCCTCTTATAGAGAGTAGCAATAATTATATTTATAAACCAACATTATGTCAATGTCAAACACTGTGAAGCTGAACTGTCTGCACGGTACATTAGAGGTTTAGTGCATGATGTTTGACTCACGCTGCTCTCTGGTCGTTGAATTCCTTCATGGTGCAGTTTAATCAGGCATTGAGTAAACAGATCCAGGGTACAGCAGCCTGACGCCGCCGTCTGTCTTTGACATTTCCCTCTGACGTTCTCAGTCACCCTGCCTTGGAATTCCTGCTGCATGGCTCACACTCCTCTACTTTGGGCCAAGCCGGTTCCCCTGGGGCCCATCTTCGGGAGGAAATTATTTTTCATTGCCCCCAAAACGCTGTGTCTCCTGCCAGTTTGGCCTCGAGCCCCCGGTGCTAGTCTCCGGGTTGTAAGGCCAAGCTTCCTCCTGGCCGTGAGGGGGCAGTTGTAAGGTTAGGCCTTCAAAAATGACAGGACTTCTTTCATGCCATGTGCAGATCAACTGCCCTCTACCTTTCACAGAGCAAGGTTAGATTGCATGCTATCCAAAACATAGCAGCTTGACTCCTCTAGAACAGTAGGAAGACCCAATCCATCTTCACAGGGTCTCAACTAAAACTGCTGTCAGGCTTGATTTTAGTTTAGTTTCATTTTAAGCCGGAGACTCTGCGGTTTCATTGTCAAACAAGGATTTCATGTTGTATAATTAAACTTTGTGTTTTCAGTGGTTAGCTTTTGGGACTGGGAAACCCTCACCAAAAATATTTCACTTCAAATAATTTGAAGTGAAGGAAAATACATTTTCTGTTGTTGTGGCTTCTGTCATGAGTCACACTGAGCGTTTGAAACGTTTGTTTTTGACCATTTTTGCTGTAGCCGACTTACATTCTGTTTGAAGTTAATGCAATAATTGGGAGGTTCAGCGTTCACTGTAATTCACCATGTGACATGTCATGACTTTTTTATCCTTTTTTTTTCCCTTTTTAATGAATGCAGTGACTCATCAAATTGGCTAGATGGCTCCATTGTGTCAGGTGATTCAGCAGGAAGTCCACTGACTAAAATGTTCATTTCAACATGACACCACTGACTAAACGTCAACCACAGAAGAGAGGAATGATGGGAACAGAGACAAGGAGCAGGTTCGGATGTTGTTTATGTGCATTTTGGCATATGTTGTTAATATGTTGCAAACAACTGTGTGACAACACCCACACTTTTGGACAAAAGAAGAGCAACCTACAATCACAACATCTTCTAGAATTGAACTTAAGCCATCTGCTGTGATTAATTTAGGGGTGAGGGGAAGAAGACAGAACAAAAGACACACTGTCGAAGAGAGAAAAAATTAATAATAACTAATGATAACATGCAGGGTGGTGGGTGGTGTATAAACACACTAAGACAGCGGTCCCCAACCCCCGGGCCACGGACCGGTACCGGCTCATGAGTCGTTTGGTACGGCGCCGCGAGAGTTGAGGCTCGGGTGTGAGACTTATGGTTTTCAGGATTTTTATCGTTATCGTTTTTATCATTAACTCTGTTTCCCTGAGTCTTTTCCCGTGTGTTGTGAATAAATCTTCTTTTTTTTGGTACCAGTACTGGTTTGATTTTGTTGTATTTATCTGCAGCACCTTAAAGGCCTGTCTGTGAAAATATTGTCAGACGTAAACCGGTCTGTGGCACAAAAAAGGTTGGGGACTGCTGCACTAAGAGGAGAGAAGAAGAAATGCTCAGTGCATCATGGGAAGCCCCCAGATACCCAGATCTACCTCAGCATAACTAAGGGAACTGGATTCACTCTGAACTTTTTCATTATCCTTATAAGAAAATCATGATTTAAAAAGATTATCCACAAAACAATGAATGACATCCTCCTGCATGTAGAAGCTGCAGTTATACTCTACTCTTAACAGTCTTCTCATTTGCCAACTCCATACATGTTAAGGTCTACATGTGGTTCTTCCAACAAAAAGTCATACAGCATGATAAGATAATTAAACTCTGAAGTTAAGATTGCAATGTCAGCCTACAATATGAGGCGTGTTGTGAAAAACATGTCCTGTTATGTTTCTTCAGTCATTGTCTTTCCTTAGAACCAGATACATGGAGACAGAGACAGCGTTCAGTACCTGCTCATGCTCTATTGAATTTCCAGAGAAAAGCTGCTGCTGTGACTAATCGCCGTCTCTCACTGAATCAGAAGCTTGAGTCGTGACTGAGAGCGCCGTTTTCAGTTCAGCTGTGATTCACGGTATGTTACCTTCTGCTGAGAAGCAATTAAAGAAGCAAATTCCACTTTGAGAAGTTGTTCAACACAAAAGTTAGATGTTTCTTGTTGAACTGAGCAGAATGAAGATACTATTCCTCAGAAGTTGGACGCGATCGTGACTGAACAGACTGAAAGCTGGAAATGCTTGAATTACAGAAATGTGGGCTACTGAAGGGAAACTGAACAGAGATAAGTCAGACAAGTCTATTTACCTTGGAAAAATATAAGTGATGGTTCTGGGCCTCAGTAGTCCTGACTCTTCTCTGTGTCCTTGGAGGACTAAGTACAGTTAAAGATATGCTGGAGAGCTCATTAGAGGAAGAAAGAAGGAGCTCCAATTCTTCACCACAGCCAGAAAAGGTGCTTCTGTTGTGATCTCTGAAGATCAGAGATGAGGCTCTTGCAATCTTTTACTTTGACTCTTTCCTTTTTAACTCTCTTTCTTTCTTATTTCCAGCTCTATTTCATTCTTTCCTATTCTGCCAGACCTTTTTTTTCTCCTCCGACTGTAGCAGGAGAAATACAATGAATCATTGATACTGGATGCATTTTCCAGCTCCTGGGAATCCAATTTCCTGTTTCTGTCAACTGATTGGTGTTTATGTTTAGCAATCTGTTTCTTATAACCTTTTTGTTTGCCAATCTTTATTCCTTCTGTCCTCCAGCCCACCACTTTCTCTCCATCTTTTTTCAGCCTTGCCTTTTTATTGTCTCTATGAAAGGTTCCAGCATAAACCCTACTCAAGGATAAGGGTGGGCTTAGTCCTTGGCAGCAGTTGAACCTCTTATTAAATTCTAACACCTACAGCATGAACCATTGAATTAAATCCAAATGGGAAACCATATTGGGAAGCTGCTTAATAAAGCTTGTGTATTGATAGTTGGATTTTCTTTAATAGAAAAAAGTACATTAAACCAGAAGTCTTCTAACTAGGACTTGTCATCTTCCAAGTCCGCACATACTGTGAAAAACACTACAGGAATGAAAGATACTGTTGCACAGAACAAAAGCATCTTTAGCTCATAAAGCCCTGAATGTGCGGCTTTTTTTGTTATTGCTGTTTTTCACTTTGAAATATTGCAGAATTAGGGCATTGCGTGATAACCATGAGCTCAGACACCAGTCATAGCCCCACAGCCTCCACAGGGGACTTTCCTTTGTTCTGCCAAGTGACTTGATAGGGTGATAACTGTGGATTCAATGCAGTTTGCATCTGAACTGTAATATTAATCATCCCATCATATCCTACAGTTATTATTCATGCTGTATGTAGCTACGTCCCCTGGCTAGTCTAGGGGGTTTGTATATATGTATATGTATGTATATATATACATATGCATATAAGAGAGCCAGAGAGCATCATGGGAAGCTCCTGTGCTTTGGAAAGTTTGTAAAGTTTCTATATATATAAACCAAAACCAGCAAATACTTCTTATTAGCCACATAAAGTAATAGCTTTATTTTATATCAGATGACTGCATTGCTAAAGCAAGAGGACTGCGAGCAGGGTGAAACATTTTACATTTCTGGCAATCTCTCGTCAAAGTCCAGGAACTTCCTGGAGTTTTGCTGTCAGCTTTGTATTGCCAGTAAATCAGCAGTTGGTTCATGAAATTACTGCACAAAGCAAAGATAAAGTCTGTGACATGAACTGTCATCAAATGCTGGCTTGACATTTTTACTAAGTAAAGTGAAAGATGTTAATCAGCAAACGTTAGAGGTGCTACCCTCCACCAGACTGGACGGCTGTAGAGAAGCCTTTTTTATTAGTCTCTAGATTTCGCGCTAAGTTAAGCTACACACTTACTAGCATAAGAGAGGTATTGATCTCCTCTTGTTGCTCTTGCAGTAAAGTATATTTCCAAAAATGTCAAACAGTTCCTTTAATATCAAACGTAAGACGCTTGGCAAGCACTGCAAGAAATAAAACTCCAACCTACTGTCTAAGCTCAGTCTTAAGTGCCGTTTTGGATTAGCCATGCAGTCTATGAGATGGCACCACAGAGAGACAATGTGGAGCACCAGACAAGAATGCACTTCTCACGTCAGCAAATACATCTGAATATTTTCAGAGTTTTTTCTTTTATTCTCAAATGCTGTTTTCTTTTGCTTTGTAATTAAAAATCATTCAGGCCTCATTGCTAATGTGCACTGGCGGTATGATTTGGGCATGCAGTGGGGCACTCACGGGGTAAGAGCGCTCCCTCCACTGCAACTGTCATCTGGCAAATCAGCCCCTCCTGGAAACCAGACATTTAATTGTTTTCAGATGCTGAAGCTTTTGGTGTGAGCCGCAATGTGTGACTTTGCTGCGTTCTAAGGTCGGATTAATTCAATGCTGTTGATTAAAAATGCCGATCGAGCTGAGGTCAAGTAGTCATAAAATAGCAAAGGATTATTTAGAACTGTTTGTACCTATGAGCAATAAACAGATGAGTCGGATTTACTTCAACAGGACAGTGCAGTGTTTGACAAGCTGTCAGTCACACTAAAGTATTTTTAATGGTCTTTTAAATATTTGCGTGTTATTGTGATAGAAAATCTGCCCATCTGCTGTCGGTGTAGGAGAAATTAATCCTTAAACTCTGCTGGGAAGGCTTTGTCAGTTACCTTATTCCCTTGCAGTAAGGCTGAGATGCTACAGGATGCTGTGGAGAAAAGAAGAACTTTATTTAAATTTGATGAGTCACCAAGTTGAGAAATAAAATTTCCTCAACTACATCTGCTTATTGCATGTTTTCAACTTGTGCGTATTGTTACTTTTACAATGGAATATTTAGACTTTGAGTAATGAACAGAGGGTTTCCAGAGAAAGTTAGATCGGTGTTTGAGCAAATCTTTTCCACATACCCGCTTTTGATTTGTTTGTATAAAGATACTCACCATGCACCATCTCACATGAGACGTTCCTGATGAGCTTCAGCACAAAGGAATGAGATTTAAATATGATGTTTAAAGTTCGAGGGCGCTGAATAGAAATTAAGCATGGTGACTCATCTTTCACGGTGACATAAAACCTTGTCACCAGTCCTGTCTCTCCAGGGTTTTGGTAAAGTGGAAGTCCCAAAATTTCGGTGTGTATAGGTGCAGTATTTTTTTTAAATATGCAAGAACATTCATGAAAATATAGCATTTAAGGTAAAAACAGAGTTTGTACAATTTTAATGAGCTTGAAAGTCAGTATTTGGTGTGACTGTTGTTTTTGGAACAGTTCTCCAGGCTTCTTAAAGGACATTCAGATTGGATTTTTCTGATTTTTTTGATCCTTCACAGCTTCAGTAATGCTGAGGTCCGGGCTCTGGGGAGGCCAGTCCATGACTGTTAGTGTTCCATCATGGGTTTTTATTTCCGGGTATGGTTTTGGTACACTGGCAGTGTGTTTGGGATCATTGTTGTGCTGAAAAATGAACCTGTTACCGATAAGATGCTTTCCAGATGGTGTTGCATTGTGACTCTAAATCTGATGGCATGTCTCTGTATTCATCACTTCATCAATTTTGACAAGATCCCCAACACCACTGACTGAAATGCAGCCTAAAACCATAAAAGAGCCTCCGCTATGTTTTACAGATGGCTGCAGAAACTCATTGCTGGACTTCCCTCCTGACCTCTTCCATATATACCAAAAACAAATTCACATTTGCATTCATCACTCTGTAAAAGACCTTGACTGAAAATCAGTGTAGCTCTTGTTTAATTTTGCACACCTCAGCTTTTTCTTTCTGTTTCACCTCCTTTAGAACGGCCACCCTTTCACTGAGACCATTTCTGATGATGCTTCAGAGAACAGTAGAGTAGGATCGACTTAAAGTTCAGATGCATCTATCAGGTCCTGTGTCAGGTCTTTATTGGATTTTGTTTCCTTTTCTCATATTATATTATAACTTTTTTTTTGCTAATTATCTGAGTCGGATGGTGTTAGGTAAACTTCAAAGGTTTTACTAACAGCAGCTAATGGCGCCTAACAGCAACGCGAATAGCACTTACCGGGAACATTTTCAAGATATCCTCAATAGCTCTTAATGTGGGAGGTGTAAGGAAGTGGTGAGATTTTACTCACTTTAATGTCAACAAAATAGCAAGAACCCTGTTTTCCTTATGTTAGTATTTCTGAGCTGATTTCGTGTATCCCCCCCATTAAGTCTACAAATGTGGATGGTAACTTCTTCATTGTATCTGTTAAATACAGTATGATTTCCCATTGCTTTGTTCTATTCTTTGTCAGTTTTTCCCCATCTATTTTCTCAACAATAATTTAGTTGTCATAGGGCAAGAGGCAGGGTACACCCTGTGCAGGTTTCCAGGGGATAGAGATAGCACTTAGAGACAATTTAGATTCACCAGTTAGCTTAACATGCATGTGTTTGGACTGTGGAGGACAAGCAAAGGAGAACATGCAATTAATTAATTAATGCAATTAAATTTGATTTATACATCAAATCACAACAACAGTTGAGGCAACAACAGTTGCCTCAAGGCGCTTTATGTTGTGAAGACCGTACAGTAATACAGAGAAAACTGAGAAAACACCAACAATCAGACGACCCCCCTATGAGCAAGCGCTTTGACAACAGTGGGAAGGAAAAACTCCCCTTTAACAGGAAGAAATCTCCGGCAGAACCAGGCTCAGGGAGGGGCGGGGCCATCTGCTGCGACCGTTTGGGAGTGAGGGGAGGAAGAAAGGACAAAAACATGCTGTAGAAGAGAGCCAGAGTGAATCATGGGAAGCCCCCAGCAGCCTAGACCTCAAGAAAATCAAGATGTGGAATACCAAGAGCTTAATCACTGATAATGAATTTCATATTAATTACAAAATTAATTGATAAACCTTTGTCTGGGATGTACACGGATTTTCTAAATAGCTGTGTTAAATAGATTCTGGAGAGCTTTAATGCAAGCAAGGACACTTCTTACCTTCCTCTTTAATTCAGAGAAGCATCAGCTTCATAGACATCTGTCACCAGAAGCAGCTTCACAGGCTTCACTGGAGCAACATTATGATGCTCCCTGTGCATGCTTTAGTCTCCATATTCAACAACTCCTTCACCTTCAGTGTTTCTGTCTCAATTCATCTGAAGCCATGTATTTTCTTCATTACCCTGCTTTGGACCGTATATCTTAAAACAGTCTTGTCCCAGGTGTAAGTGTCCTAAATGGTAATGCTGCTTTTTTGCTTTAAATAAGATCCCTGGCTCCTTAAAAAGCAGAAAAGACTGAACAGCTTTCATTTTCTCTTAATCAAGCTGGGAAAACATGCAACACCTCACTGACCTGAGCAACAGGGTCAGGACAAAGAAGACAACTGAGGTCTAACAAAGCTAGCAGCTTGTCTTTAGGGGCAGCGTATCCACCGGCATGTCTCTGCAGTGACCTAAGACGCCCCCGTGCCTGTTAAGACCATCTCCTGAGTATCATGCCTGTGTCTATGAGTCTCCATGGAACTGATAGTATTTAGTTCCAAGGAAGTGGAGCTGCAGAAGGAGCATATTCACATCTGTTTCAGCAAGAGTATCCTGCTAAAATGACAGCCTCCAAACAAAACCATTAGAACTAGAGATCATCGGTATGGGCATTTTGGGCTGTTAGTTATGTAAAGTAGAAGTGGACAAATGACTGTATAATGAACAGCTGTTGATAGAAAATAAATACAATGTAAATGTTTTTAGTATCTGATGTGAAACTTTTCCACATATTCAGTTCACTTAAAAGCATAGACTGTATAAAATGATGTACAAGAGGAATTTGTTCATTGTCATCTTATCTGTTCAGTTAGTTAGTTTTAAATAAAACCATCAAACGCAATGGATACATCAGACACGCACCAATATGAATATTGTGCTTTTAAATGATTAATTAATGGTTTTTATAGTTGTGATTAAGAAGGGGTGAGGCCATCATGGTAGTGAGAGAAGGCTATGGCCCAATGATCAAGATTATTATAGTTAACTAAAAGTAAATTAAAAACTAAAACTAGATGTGAATACACATTTTTTTAGTAAAATAAAAATGAACTAGACTTTTAAAAATCACTAAAACTAACTGACATTACTTTGTGAACATTAATGAAAATAAACTAAAAACACGGAAGAAATATCTTTAGTTTGTTTTAGTATCTGTAAGTTGGTCAAACTTTTATTACAGCTTGCTTGATGAGGCATGGATGGACAATTCCTAAATCTTACCTTAGACACATGAAGTCCATACAATAATAATAAAAAAGACTAAAATTAACACATCTTACACGTTTAAGGCAAATTATAACTAACATAATGTTTCAGTTTCTATGTCTTAGATAATCTGTCAGTCTCTCCTGCTTTGAAAACTTAAAGTCTGACATGACCTGTGCTGGTAAACTACTAAATTCCATACTTTCTTATCTGATCTCAGAGTGTTTTTGTTACTACACACTCCTTGTATTTCCCAGCTATTACAATAAGCAGTGTTATTATAAATGCTGCAAAGGTCAAGTTAACAATCGTGCAGTTTGGGAAATGTTTGTTACCTGTAATTTAGTTGTCAAAGCTCTGTAAATGTACAAAAACAGTTTAGAATTCTGTTTTTTTTTGCATTAATGAGACATTTTTTTTACCAGTATTTTAATCATAAACTCTTTTTTGCCAGCTTAAAAAAAAAAGAATTAACTACTGATTAAACATCCATGGGCTCTGCGACCTTTCATACAGTCCACAATGACTTACAAAATCTTAGTGGGTGCACAGATGCAATAGTGTAAATGCAGTAGTGCATTAAACCGAAGCTCTAAACACATGCACACATATGAAGTCACATTACACGCCCTTACTACAAAAGACAAAAAAAGAGAGTTTTTTATCGAGCTATAGGCATAGATCCATCTTCAGGCTCCTACAAGTCCAGGGAGAGGGGTGTTGCCCCCGCAGGGGTGTTTGCTTAAGAGCCACTTTATGACTGTGATGCTTTTTCCAGACTAGACCTGGGCCTGAATTGCAGACAGGAACGGCACCGAGCCAGTCAGCTGCTTCATGACTTCAAGAGTCAGAGACATTTTTGGCAGGTTTTGTAGAAGTACCTGGGTTTGTCTTGATGGCAAAGATCACAGCAATTACTTTTGTGTGTGTGTCTGTGTTCACACAACAGCTTTAATGTGTGTGAATACACTGATGTGTGTTCCCCAACATTTTATGGGGGAAATGTCACCTCAAATTCTTTATATGCAAGAGTTTTACATGCAATCAGTCAAAGCATTTCCTGCATTACTTTACTCCAGTTAACTGGCACGCCCTTTGATGCTGGGCACATACTGCTCATTGCATTAATACTGATTGTAGGTAACCTTTAAAGGTAAAATGCCCAGAGCTATCTGAATCCTGATCTGTGGTCAAGGGTAACTTCTGCTCTGAGTTATCACTTCAATGTGCCGTGACACTCTAATGGCTCAGTCCCAGCATGGATCAAAGAGCTGTTTGTGGTCAACATTGGAGATTACTCTTGGCTGCTATGCCATTCTCTCAGACCCGCCAAGACAGATCCCAGAGGTTTTCAGTACTATGATGTTTATCGGGCCCGTACCCAAACAAACAAGATGTGCGTCACTGAACACAACCATGAAATGTTAATCTTTCTCATTGTTGTTTTGCATTTATGGCGAATGGTCAAACTCATGTCTGCAGTTCACAGCTTTCACTAAGTGTGTGTGGGTGTGCTTGTATTATCTGGGGGAACAAATCTGTTTTCAGTAACATTGTGGGAATCAAAATTCATTTGGGGGGGACAGAAAACAAGACCCTATAATAGAAATCATTACATTTCAGTAATGAGTTTGTGGTGGGGATGTGGAGGTGTTTCGGTTGGAGTCGGGGTTACATGAGAGTCCAAATAACGCCCTTTGAAGTGAGGAGCGGGGTTGGGGGTGGAGAAGACTAAATATTGAGCGAGATTGTGAAAGTTTTATAAGAAAGAATAAAGATTAATAATAATAAAGAGGGTGCTGGGGCTCAGACACACCAAAGCATTCTTGAAACCAAATCAGAGTTTAGCAGCTCTGTGGAGTCGAAGGAAATGACACAACTTGTCAGCGAGCTAACTCCACAATACCCCCCACGCACCCGGCCCACTGTGAAACTGATCAGAATTCATAATATTTTAAAGACCATGAAAGAGCAGGTGCGCATCAGTTTTATTCCTGGTCTCATTACCTTCCTTGTTTTCCACACAGTAACTCCCAGGTGGGAAACGGCCTCAAAACCGCAGCTCTAATTGTAAGCATGTGGCTTGCGCAGCGTCCAAGGCGCACTTGACTTTTCCGTGTTGTCCGGTCCTCTGAGCTTAAAGCTCTAAAAAAGGGATTTTAGATCCCATCCATATCCAAACATTCAGGCACCGCAGTGCCGCAGACCTGCCTATATGTTTCAGAGGGGTTTGGGTTTAATAGCTACTTTAACCCAAAATAAAAATCACGACACACTGAGGAGGAAATAGAATTTTTTTTAACATCTTGTTTCTTTTTCTGGACGATTCTATGGCTCGTTCAAAGCCCTCGGGCCTTCAGGGCTCTCAAAGCTTTGTAGAAACAATAATGCCAATCTGATCCTGAAACGCGCGTCAGCTGGGGGGGAAGTGCTGCCGACAGAACAGCAGAAGGTCCTGACAGGACTCACTAAGAAAGCCAAGCAGACGGATCCTATTGTTAAATGTGTCTGATGTGAGTTTATTAAGGTTTAATCGCATAATGCAGCTACTGAGCTTTAAAACTCTAAATATTCCGTCACTGGGACGAACTTTATTTTAATCCAGGTGGTGAAAATGTGACATTTTTAAGCTTTTTAGTTAAACTCTGATGTTTGTGGTTGAACCCCACAACTCACACATGATATCGCACCTCCAGCCGAGGCCTGGCGTGGAGATTGATTTCGGCTGTGGTTGATGCAGCTTCACACACTGGAACCTGCTGCTGATGTTCCAGTACTCTGTTCCTTAGCCATTCACGTTTCTAACAGCCAGTCTAACATTCACCCCAGATTAAAGGAAATTTCAGGCACTTTATATTGTAAGGATTACATATTAATCCAGAATAAGTGACTTTTCTGGAGTCGGTACACCCGTCCTTTCATATTTCTCCTCCGCGACGGTCTCATGGGGGAATTTGGTGCGTGATGGCAAGGAGTTAGAACAACACCGAACCTTTAGGTCCATTTACTATCGAAACTCAATCTTGTGGAAAACAGAAGAGCTGAATTTGTTTCCTGAGATAAATATTAAAGTCCCTTCAGGGAAATCAGACTTACTGGAGATTAATGGCGATAGGGCTGTGGCCTTCCTTCTTGAGTAAAAGCCAACAACTGTGTCTTCGGAGATCACTTGTTTTTAGTAAAATTCACATCTGAAAAATTTCAAATAAATTATTTCAACGCCTTATTTAACTTCTCCAACACAGCCAAGAAATAATCAGGAAACGGGGCCAAATATACGAAGAAATTTGTTTAAAGGGACTTTTTATGAAATCCCTTGAAAATAGATTAGATAAACAATCACAAGCACAGTTTTTCAGCAAGTCTGAGATTTTATGTATGTTAAAAAAGGACAGAGCACATCAGTTAAAATCAGCAGTTGGGTCCGTCATGCCTGTATACAGGCTCTTTTCATCTCCAATCTCTGGCAGGTTAGTGGAATTTATAAACGGCGGTGACGAAAACATCCATGCACCTTATGTGAGTGCGCTGTTATTAAAGCACAATTTGTCCACAGGTCCGAGGCTTGGCTCCACCACCGACTGTCAGCCACAGACTTCACCTGATCGGTTGTCGTCTGAGGAAGTGTTTCTGCCTCATGCCGCTTGTGTTTACTCCGACAAGCATATTCTCTTTAAAATTGTGTCCTGGAGGACTTTTTCAAATTAAAACCACGTGTTAGCAAGCGCACAGCACTGCTGAATTGAAGTTCACCCCAAAGCTGCCCTTCATCCAACCTCGAAGAAAGAACCCGCGTATTTGATTAACCCCGGCGTAATTACAGCGTGCCTCCTCTCCACGGTTTGTCAGTCATATCGTTTACAAATTACAAACCTATTAATGTGGCTGCTGGACCCAAATTATGTGAGACGAGTTGCGGTGATACCGTTGGAATATTTTTCGTCTCGCTGGGATCTAAGCTCAGTGCGTAAAAACGCGCAATAAACCCGAGGCCAAACAGAAAAGGCGCCCCTCTCGTTACATCTCGTTACATTCTGCGGTGACAAAGAGCTCTCATGTGTTTCTGACAGCGACGTTTGTTGTCAGCTGAGCTTTTAAAGGTAAAACAGTCTCATTCAGAGGTTGCCGGGTTTGCGCGGCCTGCTGCGCCACAATGCTCTAAACAAGTCCTCCAGTCACTGCTAAACACTGAGTGTCGTTCTCAATATTAGCGGACCTACTTCAGGGGAAGTTTATAATTAGACACGTGTTTTCTCCGCTTTTTGTCAGTTGGAGATCCACTGATCCCTCTGTAATTTGTTTTACAGCAATGATGGCCGTACAAAGAGGGGTAAGGAGTTCTTGAGAGCTCTCTTTCAGCCTTTAGAATTGGTCAGGGCGACCCGCCGGGAAGTATGAAGGCCGTGAAGTATTTAATCCAGGAGATGTGCCCATGAAGCTACCACACAACAGATTTGAGCAGGCAGGCAGGTAGTTATCAGACGTCTGTTTTCCTCTGTAGGGACTTTGTCCATCACCCCTGCACAGTTTATTTTCCCTGACAGGAAAATATCGTTTTAAAGTATGGAGGACCTACTCTTTGACTTCGACCAGGATGGCACGGCAGACTTTGCATTATGGGGGCAGATGGACCAGAACTTCCCGTTTCAGAGCCAACTGGACACCTTCCTGCTGGACTGCACAGCAGCCACTGGCCAGCTCTCACCCTGGTCCTCGTTCGGCTGTCAGTCCGTGTTCCCGGACGCACAGCTGACCTTCACCGATCTCGACCTTCAGTCTCCAGGCCCTGGCGTCTGTCCTGGGGGAGAGAGCTCCCCCACCGAAGAGTCTCTGGATGTGACCAAGCTCAGTGCGCGGACGTTAGCACCTCATCAGCCATACAAGGTGCAGCGGCATGCCGCCAACATCCGGGAGAGGAAGAGGATGCTCAGCATCAATTCTGCCTTCGAGGAGCTTCGCTGCCACGTGCCGACGTTTCCCTACGAAAAGCGGCTGTCGAAGATTGACACCCTGAGACTGGCCATAGCTTACATCGCCCTGCTGAGAGAGATCCTGATGTCCGGCTGCGACCCCAAATCCTATGTGGACGAGTGCATGAAGAGCGGCTACAAGAATCAAACCAACGCCATCTGGAACACAAGCGGTGGGCTGAGTGCTCCTTAAGCTCACGATGGTGTCATTTATAACGATTCAGATCCAGCCAGCAGAGAAGCTACTACTAATACTACTACTACTACTACTACTACTAATAATAATAATAATAATAATAATAATAATAATAATAATAATAATAATAATAATAATTGTAATAATAATATGTAATATTTCCACATGGTAAATCTAACCAGGGTCAGTTTGGTTTATAAATGACAACCTGTCCAAGTAAAAGTAAATCAAAGTTAGATCGAGTTATACATTTTATTATGATGATTTTATATTTAGACATAATGCTAAATGATGTTTACATACAACGACACCACATAGAGAAAGCCCCCCTACCTCACAAACTCATCGTTTTTGGTTTGAGATATATTTCGATTTAATCAAATTTCCCACGTTGGAACTGGATGAAATTTACTTAAATCCTACAGAGTCCTAATACAGTATTTATTATTATTATTATTATCATTATTTAATTTATAATTCAAACAAAAAATAACTAATTAAAACAGAGGAAAATGGCATGTATCATTAGGAAGCCGTTCATTAATCGTTCATCATATAACTGATATGCTAAACTGTGACAAAAGCCTGTTTTTTTAAAACATTTATTTTACATTCAATTCACTTTTACATGAAAGAAACAGACCTGGTTCAATTCAAGTCAGTTTTACTATATTTATTTATAGCACAAAATCACAGCAACAGTCGCCTCAAGGAGCTTATAAAAACATCAGAACTTCTTTATAAAGATTGAGTTCATTTTTATTAGAATATATTGTAATATGGCCTCTTTTATACAATGCACAGTGAAAAGATCCCCTTTCAGTTTTTCACTGGGCTCTTAATGTAGTAGTTTTCTAATAGTCGTTCACAGTAATCCCATAAAGGAAATGTCATTATAAGCAACTTTCTGTGTGTTTAGCACAGACCTTTATCCCCAGGTGTGTTTCCTTGGGGCATTTGCTCTTAAATGAGCCTCATGTAATCTTAACTCAAGTAGTTGTATTCCTTTGCCCCCCTTTCACTTAATTCTGTGACGATCGTCTCTGAAGCCTCTTTTGTGGGGGTTAGGCCAGACCAGGACTTGTTAAACAGTCATTAAAATGTAACAAAACTTATGTGTTTGTCCTGCTTTTGTCTCTTTCTGCCCTTCCCAGACCTGACAGCCCGCCTCTCTTGGATAAAGTGGGATTAACGGAGGAACACGGGGCACCCTGAGCGTACAGGCTTCAGCGAGGAGGTGGTTCAGACTTTTTTTCCTCCTTCTCCTCTCACTGCATGTCAAGAACAGACAGCCAGCCAGCAGGAGAGAGTGTGCCGACAGACATCTGCAGACTTCTCACCAGGTCACACACCTCAGGCTTTCTTAGTCTTATCCACTACTTTGTTCTTGGAAGCTTTTAAAATTCTAATTTGTTATTGACTGGTAATTGAGAGCCATTGTTTTTGGGGCAAAGACGAGAAAGAGGGTCGTCATTGTTGCCACAGAGAGGCACACTGGCACGAGACTGAATGGACTTGTAAAGGACTCATACTTCTGCACACGGTGCTGAAGTGTTTTCTGGACTCTGGCTCATTAGGCTGCGAGCTGATGTGTTAAAAAGAGCCTTGATCATGTAAATGAGACGATGGGCGTGAGAAGCAGATCGGTGCGGCATGCTGTAGCGTGTCAGGTGCTGTTTCCAAACATGGCAATAAGGCCGGTTGTCATCTGTCATCTGTTGTGTTTATTTATTTGTAATTATTTCTTATTTATGACAAAAACACTCGTGGAAAATATCATCATGTAATTGTTTGCAGCTTGGAGAATGCAGTGATTTTCAGGCTTTCTGTGCATTTTAAGTTACTCCATCCTGTGTAAATGTGTATTCTTTCTTTCCAGACAAGTGCAGCCCCATCAGTGGAGCAATTTTGTGTAGATGTGACACTGATCTCTACTTAAAGGCAACACATTACCTACATTTTCCACTGCGGCCTTCATGCACAGTTCAAGCCTGAACATTAAAACCTTTCAAAGACAACGAGAATAACATCGCTGATGTCATTACAGGGTAATGGTCTGCTGGGAAACCCCGGGTCCTGACAGTCATTTTGACACACACTGCAACACAAGTGCAAACTGAGCAGGGCCAGACAAGCAGCCTTGAAACTGACATGCTGGTTGGGTGTTAACCCCAATCAAATTTGTAATTCTTACTTCACTGTCCAACAGATGAGCTTTGCTTTGGTCCAGCACACAGCCAACCCTTTCTGTCTTACAGTGCAGCATTATGGCCCCATTATCAGGCTGTAGCACACCATGTAATGATGGTGCTCGGCTTTCCTCTCAGCAGTCCGCAGATGCCGCTCCAGGTGTAGTTAGATGTGTAAAACAGGCGAAGGGAGTCAACAACACACCCATTTTTCTTTTGCTCAGGCAATTCTAGTGCCAGTAATGGAGCCCATAGGAAACCATTACAAAGCAGCCCGGTTATGACAGCTTATGGATGATGTGTAGCTGAATTTCTGTTGTGGGAATTTTGGTCACAGTCAATTAAAATGAAGTCCCCAGTTGTTCTGTTAGACCGGTGAGATTCAAACCTTCACGTGGAAACGTCATTCACGGCACTTCTCTGTGCATGGAACGAGATGTGTGGAGCATAAATAATGCCGCGTCAGAGAAACCGTCCTGCTCGATAGCTTATTCTGTTAGGGAAGTGTTCCAGTGTTACACGAGTCATGTGAGTCGCATTTGTGTGCGGTGCACCTGCTGGACAATGCAAATGCACCCAAAAGCCTTGAATATTTGCCTGTGAAGAACAAGATTCGATAAAACAGAGAAGAAGAGTATAAATGAGCCCGTGACCTTTTGTAGTCGTACTGATAAGTCACCTTTGTTACCACTCTGCTGTTCGGTGACCCCTGGGTCCCTCTAGTGGTATTAGTTAACTAATTCTTTCCCCTTTTTGGTGTCCTGTGTGTGTTTTACTTTATTTTTTCACATTTTGTCTTCAGTGACATCATCTCCAAGGTTCCACTGTAACCTAAATATTGAGATAAAAAGGACTAAAAGCACTAAAAAGTTATACAGTGCATATTAAAAACAGATGAAATGTGTGCCAAATTAAATCAGATGAATACAAACAATCTTCCATATAAATTAAACAAGCATAAGTGGGATAATATTATCTGTAGAAATATCATTAAATAATGATAATTATGTCTCTTTAAGAGCTTAAAAATCTTTATAAAATAAACTAAACACTGTGTGACAGCCACAATGAAGAATCTGAGCTTGTTTTGTTAAAATGTGAAATTCTCACTTTGTGTCGTTATTTATGAACTTTCTTCAAAATACATAAGGATCTGGCTTATCCCCATTAAGTGACGCCGTGCTGCATTTTCAAATGATTGCACTTGGAGATCATCAAAAACAGCTCAGAATACCATTCGGATGAGATATGATTCAGCCAAGCGGAAAATTTTAGTGGCCAGAATGAGTAACATTCTTCCACTCTGTGGGCTGGATCGGACGTCTTCTCTTTTTTGCACTGAGGTAGTTTATTGATTAAACATCCGGCAGTCTTACACTGACAAACACTGTGAGGCCA
Organism: Rhamphochromis sp. 'chilingali'; assembly: GCF_963969265.1. Classification (NCBI taxonomy): domain Eukaryota; kingdom Metazoa; phylum Chordata; class Actinopteri; order Cichliformes; family Cichlidae; genus Rhamphochromis; species Rhamphochromis sp. 'chilingali'. The sequence goes on from NC_137941.1 coordinate 3,782,570, forward strand.
TTCTGCCATCAGCCGGCAGGTGTGTTTATCATGTTAGTGTAACTGTGGAGTCTGGGTTGTGCGCTTGTAAATACAATCAGTACATCACATCCTGCTGGAATAATGCAGGTGTTTGTGTGAAAGACGCTCTGCAACAGCTCTGTCCAAAGGTCACAAATCAGGGAGAACAGAAAAGACGGACACGTTCTGAAAGTGGCCTTTTTGTTTGACATCCATCCGTTTTCTTACTTGTTTATCCAATTCAGGATTGTTTGACATACAGTCAATCGTACTTTACATGTAGCTAAAAACGTAGATCAAAATTTATACAAAAAAACAACAACATAAAAGAAATTCTTTCCTGCAACAACAGCTTGGACGTCTCATTTTGAAAGAAGTGGAAAGAGGGGGGAAAGTAAGCTATAGCATGCACTGAGTCAGGCTTGGGGATGACTTTATACATCACATAAAGACATAAATGTCAAGCTTCTGTCTTGAAATGTTTAGATTTTTATTTGCTTTAGGAGCATTCCTTTTTCCCTGTCCTTTTTTTATTTCTTTTTGTATTAATTACTGTTTAATATTAGAGGGAATGCTCCAACAATCACACACGGGGAGTGAAAAGATGGAAGTGGAGAAAAAGCGCTCAGTGCATGATGGGAAGTTCCCTCGCAGTTGGAGCCTATTGCAGCCTAACTAATGGGTGGTTCAGGGTCACCTGGTCCAAGGCTTATACACAAAACTGGTGAGCAGCCCACATGTTACTCCTACAGAAGCTCCTCGGTCATGAAAAAACAATCCCACGAAGCTCCTGCGGCACAGTTTTCTGTGCTGATGTTAATGTCAGAGGTTTGGATCTGTGCAGTTATTGAGTCAGCAGGAGACTTTTAAGCATCATGTGGCTCAGCACTTGATAACTCTGTAACAATATGTGCTCTGCCACTTTGTGGCTGAGGTTTTGTGGTCCTTAAACCCTTTGACTTTGCAATAGTATGACTTACAGTTGATCTATCTAGAAGGGAAGAAATTTCATAAAGTGACTTATTGTAATGGTGGCATGCTATTATGGTGCCACACTCCAATTCAGCGAGCTGCTTAAAACAACCCCTTCTTTCACTAATGCTTGTAAAGGCGCGCTGCCTAGCCAGGTGCTTGACTTTATGCACATGTGGCAATGGGACTGAAAATCACCAGAATTCAAAGACTAAGAGTTGTAACATAATACTTTTGTCTATAAGAGTTATCACTCAGGAACCTTTGAAGCCTAATCTTAAAAGTAGAGAGGGCGCCTGTCTCCTAAATCCAAACTGGGAGCTGGGTCCACAGGAGAGCCTCTGCCTCCCATCCTACTTTCAGAAACAAGGAACCACTAATAAGCCCGCAGGCTCTACTGGGATAACATGTTACTACGAGGTCTTCAAGTTATGATGTGAGGAGAAAGATTTTAGTAGGGCACTCTTTCTAGCTCCTGACAGTATCTGACGTGTTTTGTATTAACTCAGGATTTCAGGAAGCTTTTAAAACAGCCTCATAATAAGCAGTTGCAATCATCCAGCCTAGGAGTAATTCTTTCTGCATCACTCTGACATGGGATGTTTGTAATTTTAGATATTGCTCAGATGAAAGAAAGCAGTTGCTCAAAGACATATCCTGGTCAGCTGTTCCCATTTTACTAATGAAACTCTAGCAGAAAAAGAAGGTAGAATAGACGTAATACGGTGTAAAAATAACCACACGTGTTACTTAGATGAGGAACCATAGACTGTATGTAAGAGATGGACAGCGGGGGGACTCTTGTAGTGGTAAGAGGTCTTTGGGAAAATAACCCTCGGGTCTCTTGTTTCATGGCCTCAGGAGACGTTTTCGTGATATGCTTACGATCTCAATCGCTAGTTTCAAGTTTAAGTAAACATAACATGATGTTCAATTCATGCTATGAGTATCCAGTAGGATAAAGCAGGGTATGTTTCAGAGCACGCCTACTTTGTGACTTACAGTCCCTACAATATGAGCACCAACCGTAATAACGTACGTTTTCTGTGAGCTAAGATAGAGAAAGTAAAACAAAAGCGTTCAGTTTGATATAAATAAATAAATATGACATCTAAGAACATCTGGGTTATTCTGCTAATTTAAAACCCGCTAATGTAATCCCACCCTATTACTCCACCATCAACAACTTCTATAAGCCAAACATCCGTCTGTCTCTAAATGCTGATGCCTCGGAAGCACCAGCACCGTGAGGGTCCAGTGTGTTGGCACTTTAATAGCTGTGAAACTTTGGCTAAATACCTCACCTGCTTTCCTCATTACAGCTCCTCTTCACAGTCCTGCCCTTCATGCTTCAGCGCTTTCATCCTCAGAGTGCGTGAAGGAAAATGTGGTGTCATCTTTACAATGTGTCCCAGGGGCCCGAATTCAAGGGCCCTGAACGGGGAGGGGGGGCACACTAGTCCATCTAACAGCCGATCATTACATTTCACACAGCCAGTGAACTATTCCACTTTTGACAATCACTTTTTAATCACTCAAGCATCCCTCTGGCTGATGCAGAAGGACCCTGAGGGCAGGCCTGCTTGCCCCTGCTGTCAGATTTATCTGTGAAATACGAATGAAAAGGCAGATAAAGATGAGCTGTAGGAATTCTGCATTAGCTTTGGTCACATGTAAAAGATTTATTGTCCTTGAGGATCAGCTCTAATGCAGAGCGTTGGTCACACAGGTGACACTGAGCGGCAGCAGGCTGTAAACGCCACCCTCGTGTTGACATCCACCCAGCTTGTCCTAGCCCAATCAGCAGATCAAACAACACTGTTTGCCCAACCTTAATGCACTGCCTCCCCCAAAACTCACTGTAGCCTAGCCCAGCTGGCTGACACATCGCACTGCAAACTTGGGCCAACCATCGTGCTAACCTTGGCACTAGGGTCACAAGTGCAGCTCTAATTATTCTACGTTATTTGTGCAGGAGGCTGCCCCATCATCACCCGAGTGCACGGCCTTTCTGTCATTTGTTCAGCAAATTTACTCTGACCTGATCACCGCGACCCACCCCCTTTCCCTTCTCTCTGGCCTGGTTAAAGTTTAGATTCTGGAAGTTGTACATGCATAATGAATATAATTGTGTTATGGCCAACATAATTGCTCTGGCAACTCTGTTTTTTGTAACTGTCAAGTCAATGAGTTGCATTTGAGTTGAGTGTGACTGAACTTAGGGACCATTACTTTGTGCCAAGAGCGTTCTCTTATTGGACAAAACTGATCAAATAAACAGCCTATCCATCTGAGCCCCCCTCCCACAACCAATCTGTGTATACATATATAAATACAAAGCTCAGGTGGTAGAGCAGGTCAGCCATTAATCACTGGGTTCAACAACTAGCCGAGTCCTCAAACCACACACCGAACCACAAATCTATCCTCTTGCCTGCATGGAGAAAAATGCGAGTCACTTTAGACAAAAAGCATCTGTGAAAATCTATTTTATTTTTAAATTATTTATATTTCTCAGCTTAATTTTGACTGACAGCGTTTTGGAACCAGGGTACCTTACCTAACAGATACAGCATGCACCATGTGACTATAGATCATGATTTCTTTTCTTAAGGCAGCTCTCCCATAGGGTGTAAAGCCGCTGAAAGCTGCACTTCAAAGCTTGGCTTTTTCATCGGATGGCCATAATTCTGCAGGGCAGCCAGGCAGAGTCAGGTACTGCGTGCACAGGTTTTGGTGTGGGTGTGGGCTGATGGTGTGTATACGTATAGGCATGTATTTGTGTCTGTGTAGGACAGGGGTTATTCTGCTCTATTTCCCCTTCCACCTCCAGATATCAAAGCAAACTCTAACAGTGGGGGTCTCTGGCATCCCGGGCCCCTTTCCACCCAGGAGACAAAGCATCGAGCAGCGAGTCTGCATCGTATTAAACAAAGTCTAAATGCTTCAAGCTGTTACACACTCCCCAGTGAAACCTTTATGAAAGGGCCCCTAATGCGATTTCAGAAACACCTTGTCATCAGCCCCGGGGCCGAGGAATGGTGCAGTGTGGATGTATGAATGAATGGGTTCTGGGCGTTACTGAGGACTCGCTCTGTCAGTGCAGGTGACCCTATGGTTTTATAGTCCAATATGTACCACTCATTGATATTACCTGTTGTTTCATTCACTGTGGAGGCCTCTGCTAAATACGGGCTCTTATTAGAAACAAGTGGCAGTCTCGTGCTTTCAAAGAAACGCAAGCCTGCGATTGCACGTTTGGGACAATGTATCCCTAAAGAAATGTTTTAGCAGGAAAGGCAGCGATGTGTAATTTTCTCTCCTTGATGCTATCGGCCTTTTGAAGTATTTGCATTCATTCGACCTTAAATAAGGACTTTGAGTAAGTATGACGCGCGAGTTCTTATTCGGAGCTGACTTGTGAGTCATATTTTCACAACTTACTGGAAGAGAACTGTGCAATAAAACAGACATTCATGTTTTTTTTTCTCAAACTCTGGAAACAGACACGCTTTTACAAAACAGCAGCGGCAGAGATGGCTAACATTTGTTTTCTGTTTTGTTCCAATACTAATCAGCGGTGATCACTCATGTTCTTTTTGTCAATAGATAGCACTGACCTTTTGGAAATGTTGTACTCTTCTTTTTGCTTGTGGTCTTCACAGCCTGTTCGGAGAAAATTCCTTGTCGTTAGGTGCTTTGTGGCTGGTTCAAGTCGCAGGGTTGGATTCCTGTATAGATATGTAAAGGATTCCTCCAGTGGAAGCAGTGGTGCTACAAGTAGCTTTAAAAGCGATTGCACTCCTGGTAATAGACACCGTACTCTGTGCAATGAAAAGCAGCTGGGCCTTCCTCTGCTGATCTCTGGTTCATCTTGAATCACTTTCTGGCACACCCGCACGCGCAGATCCGCACATGTTAAGTGCACATATAAAAAGGCAAATGTGGATGCACTGATGCATGCCGTAATCAGGTGATAATGTAGACTGTACACGACTTTGCATGCAGGCCAAAGCTAGTTCCTCTTTCCAAGATCATTTGGGGTGAGACTTCACGAGTGTCTGGGGATGGCGGGATAGTGGTGAAGTCAAAGGTAACCAAATCTGTCAGACACACAGCAAAACTTCACTCATCGCAGCCTCTAACAAATCATCTCTTTCCTGACTTTCCTCACACATCCGTGACCCTCCACGTCAGATCAAAGTCTTCTGTGAATCATCACACGTCCGTACATTTGGCCTCTTTGTTTGCCATTTCATCTCTTTTCTTTCTTTTTCTTTTGAAACTGCTTTTTGTCTCTCAACACCTCTCACTCTCACTCCTCATCTCTGTCCTTTTCTGTTTATGAGGCGGTGCATGCAGCAGGGATGCATTTCTTGCTGCAGTGACAGCAGAAAGGCTCTGCGCTTATTAAGGCCTTGCCCTCGGCTCATGTGGAGCTGGTCTTAAAGGTGTCAGACGAGACAGAAGTACGTCATCCTGCTACGCTGAGTTACGGCCCAAGCTCACCTTTGATCTGAGAGGCAAGTCATCCCTCTCTCTCCCCCCTGTCTCACTTCATTTTACAGTATTTGGCTGTGTTTTTATCTTCCAAGAGCCAACAGCCTCTCTCGATGTCATTGAACACTGGGTGAGATGTATTTGAATTATGAATAAAGAAACAACACATGGTAACTAAACTACCTCAGCAGCACATCAAGTTAAAGGTTTTTTGATTAGCTGAATTATTTTTACTCTGTTAGTGTGAAAAGTGTTTTTGCAAGCTTTGCTTGACTTTTGAGTGGGCACTTGCTTAGCATTGCCTAGAGCACACAGTGGGTGGAAAAGTGTCAGCTAAGGTCCCATTCTTCTTCTTTTTGTGAAGTTTGTGTGTGTGTGTGTGTGTGTGTGTGTGTGTGTGTGTGTGTGTGTGTGTGTGTGTGTGTGTGTGTGTGGTTGAGAAGCCTACCTCATAGTCACTGCACAGGATCAGTCTCATACTTTGCAAGTCAACCCTTCTCCCAGGGGCCTCTTGCAGCCCAGCAAGGGAGCAGAAGGTCAGAGGTCATAATTGGGGGAAAGTGTGTGCAATTTTGTGCAAGCTCCTTCAGGTGCATGTTCCCTCTTTCATACTTGCTCTTGTGCATATTCGAGCATTGCTTTCATATTTGCATGTTTGAAACATTTCCTTCTTCGTGTAGAAGCTGTATGAAGGAGGCCAGTAAAATGTGAAACCACACTTGGACCTAGCCCGGGGCATGCCACGGTCTGAATTAATGCATCTGGCACTACGTAAAAGTAGAGTGACACTAACCGTTACCGGTGACGCCTAAAACACAAAGCACACTCGGTTCGCATAAGCAACACCAAGTTCTCAGGAGTTTAACGTTTGCTTACTTCATACTTGAAACTTCACGGCTCCTCGTGCCACTGCCATCAAATTCAAACCGAGCATGTAATTTAACACAGAACAATAAATATTTTCAGTTCTGATATTTTATGTTGCCTTTGTACTATTTCAATTAATATAAATCTTAAATAATGGGCAAATCATTACATTCTGTTTTTATTAACACGCCTAACAGTCGAGCTGCTGTAACGTGATTATTTTCACACTTTGTGTGTGTGTGTGTGTGTGTGTGTGTGTGTGTGTGTGTGTGTGTGTGTGTGTGTGTGTGTGTGTGTGTGTGTGTGTGTGTGTGTGTGTGTGTGTGTGTGTGTGTGTGTGTGTGTGTGTGTGTGTAAATTAGCTAAATTGCTTGTTAATGATGTCATTCTTGGACCAGTTTGATTTTCGTTGGCTTTACATTAGCAGTTAAATTTCTGTTTCTTTAATAAATACATGAACATCATGCAATACCGGTTATAAATATAGCCCCTGCTGCAAAAAAGTAAAATATACACGCTCTCGTTCATTAATCTTCATTAGGAAATGTTTTGTTTTATCTTCAACACAGTCTTATTACCAATTTCCTGTAACTAAGTGAAAGTCGGCTTTATCCCCAAGAGTCGAATAAAATGCATTTGATTGAAATAGAACATCTTATTTCATCCGACTGTCATATTTTTTGTCCGATCTCTTTTTTCAATAACAATAAAATAACTGGTTATATTTTGGTGCTTTATGGGAGCTGAAATGCTCTCCAGTCAGAAACTGATAACAAAGAAGTTAAAGAAATCTCCAGAGGTCACAGTCAGCTGATTTGGACAAACTGAGATTTTGGCAGTGGATAAATTCAGCTCTATAATATGAGCCACCTGTGCGCCGCTCTGTGTAGGGAAAACACGACGTGACAGATGAAGAGGTGGGCCGCTGACAAAACGCATGGAAAACCGTTCATTGGAGGTATCGGCAGAAACCGGAGAGCTCGATGGTTAGTTTAAGCCTCCTTCCTGTTTGACTTCCACATTATAGGAGCTGCGAGTGCGCACAGACTTGATTCGATTAAATATCAAGCGGATATATTTCCACCGGTCCGACGAGTCTGTGCGTAAATCGCCCTCCGCGGTGCGCATACTTTACACTGGCGTTAAAACTCTGTTTTTACGGTACACGGAAGGTTTGTGTGGCTGTAAAAGGCCTCGCAGGGAGCGACTGTGGCACAAAGCCTTCACTCTCCAAGAACAAATGGATTTTATACTGCAGTTAATTTGATAGTTTTATTGACCCTAAAGGCTCTGGCTCATGTTTTACTTTAATTCAAATCCAGCGACCTTTTAAGAAATCTGGAAAATATTTTTATGAGGAAAGACTGTTATTGTTATTATCATTATTATTATTAAACTTTAACTTTAAGATGTAAACTAACTATAGATATATGTCAAAAAATATCATTGCAAATATTCCAAGAAGAACGAGACAATTTTTTTCTTTTTTATTAAATTATTTTTTGTTAAATTATGAGTCATTTCATCATCTCAGTAAAAATAGTGAACGTAATTTTCTTCCACGTAAAGAAACTGTACTTTTTTTTCCTTCTAGGGACCACCGATGCTAAAAAGGGAAAAGAAAATAAGAGCAGAGTAAGTCGGTCATCCCTGGCCTCTGACAGTAAATACGAGTCTTGTTTAAGTCTTCTATGATACACGAAACCATGACTGGTCCCTCCCGCTTGCTGAACACCAAGGCGCACACTAGCTCCCCCTCCGCACCTCAAAACCCCTCCCCTTCCACTCTTAAACCTATTTAGCATCTGACGCCGGGATACCGTTTCCAAAAATATTGTAAGGAAAAAACTTCCTGCACGAGGAGAATCGTGCCAACCGCCACTTTGACCATAGTTCCTTCCAAAGTAAGACGCGCAGAGACCCATCTCGAAATTATTCCCCTCAGCTTCAAGGATATCTATACAATTTTTGTAACCACGGCTTCAAAGGTGGACAGCGTGTTTTCCTCTCTATCTCTGCATTTCTTCAAGAAAGAAATGGAAGAGGGCTCCAGTTCTCCGGTTTCCCCTGTGGATAGTCTGGTGACCAGCGAGGAGGAGCTGGACAGACAGCAGAAAAGCTTCGCGAGAAAGAGGAGGCACAGCAAAAAGTCCAGCGACGACAGCAGCGGCAGCAGCCCGGGTCCGGTGAAACGGGGGAAGAAGCCGAGTCCGAGCAGCACTCAGTCGTTCGAGGAGCTGCAGAACCAGCGGGTCCTGGCCAACGTCCGGGAGAGGCAACGGACTCAGTCTCTGAACGAGGCCTTTGCGTCTTTGCGCAAAATTATCCCCACACTGCCGTCGGACAAACTCAGCAAGATACAGACGCTGAAGCTGGCCTCCAGATACATCGACTTTCTCTGTCAGGTGCTGCAGAGCGACGAGATGGACAGCAAGATGTCCAGTTGCAGTTACGTAGCGCACGAAAGACTCAGTTATGCGTTCTCTGTGTGGAGGATGGAGGGCGCTTGGTCTATGTCAGCATCTCACTAGCACCCACAGACCGTCACTTCCAATGCCAAAGCGGTGGGTAGCACGAAGCCCGGAAAGAAAAAAGTCGATGATGTCAGTGTTTACAGCAGGAAAAAGAAGTAATAACGATGAAGGGCTCGTTTGTAAAGGCGCCGCTGTAGGCAGATATAACGCCTTATGGTAAAACGGTTATGAAGCGCATTATGGGAGTCATCCCCCAAATTCTGTTTATTTTCACTTTGAACTTTACTTAAAAAAAAAGAGTCGTTATCAGGTGACGACTTGACCACGTGTCTGGAGGGAAACTGTAGCCAGATGTGTAGGTGACAGGCATCCAGTGCGTCAAACGTGTCCCCATCCCTTTTTTTTAAATGTTCAAACTTTAAGCACGAGGCCGCAGCATCTTTTAAACCCTGCCTGTCCGCGCGCAAACTCTCGGGGACAGAATAATCCATGATATCAATTTGATGTTCCGAGACTTGAGTGAAGCAGAGGGATGTGAAAAATGGGCTCGTGTTTATTTGAAGGATTAGGCGGAGGAATGAATACAAATAATAGTTGCGGAACTTGTTTACATGCAGGCATTAAGTAGGTGCCACATCTGCTGCTCTCTTCTATTTATTGCCAAAAAATTAAGTGTTTTTTTTTTTTAGTTTTTTTTTAACTTTTGTAGTCCCTCTTATAAGGACCCTAGTTTTTCTTTTTTTTTTAAAGGGCCAAGACGCAGCTGTAGTGCCACTACGGGTAATTTATATCCACAACAGAGCGCCTTCCTGTGTGGAGACCGCAGGAATGGGCAGCTCCTGCGGCTGGACGGGGAAGTTCAGGCCAGTGCAAGACAACAAAAACAGAGCCCGCATTAACACGCAGGCTCGTTACTTTCTTCGGGCTTGCTTTGCTCCCTGATCTGGTGGACTGGTTACTCTACAGCTGACCTGCAGCTGGGACAGATGGCACTGTTTTGGAGGTTTTACTTTTAATTTGAGCTTTTTATTTTTATTTTAGCAAAGGGGTATTAAAGAGGGAGTAACAGTGACTCTATTAGTGATGTCAGTAATCAGGAATGCGTCTTGTTTTAGTCGCTGTAACCTTCCTTTAAATATCCGACAGGGCTCAGGGCCCGATGTGAAGATCGAAGCCTGTCCGGTCCTGACTGCTCCTCGGAGCTCCTCTGAATCTGATATCAGGCTCTTCACCGTGATTTGCTTTAAATTTGAAGGCGCATCCGCGACATGCTGGCTAGATTCAAAATATTCCGACGTGTGGCTTGATAGCGTTAAAAAGGCAGAGTTAAACCGGCGCTGGGGTTTCTCACGGGCTTCAGGTTTATCCAAAATATAGTTGGAATGAAAAGTAACAACAAACATTTTTTAATTTAGCAGCAAAATGAATAATTCACACCGGGCTGTGGACACACTGCGGGGCCTTTCAAAACAAACTGCGACCTTGGTGAGCCGCGTGATTTATTTCAATAATAACTCGGGGCTTAACTTTGCTCCGAGGAATTGGATTTTATTGTTTCAGGCTTGTCCACTAACGCCGAATTTACTCAGGTGCTTTAAAACCGAAGCCCAGAATAAAAGCAGCTGTGGAAGTACATTCGCATTCAAAACCACGCTGCTTCCCTGCCTCCATGTGGTTTTACTCAGCTCCGTGGCTAATAATTGATTCATTCATTAGTTCGCACGTGCTAATTGAGCCCTTACATGCGTAAAATACGCCAGATGTCCTCCCCCCGAAAAGCCAGAGCCGATAGATAGCCTGTCACTTTCCACACACGTGATCCCTCCTGATCAATAACATCTCCCCCACATTTCTTTCTCCCTGTTTCTTTTGCAGACTGTTAACTTCTACAAAGTATGAAGACCACAGGGATTATTGAAGAACCCATGGACCTCAAAGGCATGGCGCAGAGACGTAATGCGAGCCACAACTACAAACTCTCTGGGAGTGAGTGTGGATGTCGACCCATCGCACTGCTTCTGATCGTCCGGAGCAGTTTGTGGAAGAGAGAGCGGGGGAAGCAGGAAAAGAGCCAGAGCCCTGTGATGTGTGTAGGCCTAAAAGATGTTACAGCGAATAGCTCGGATTCACGGCCTGTATTCCACCAAAGCCATCCTTTAATCGTTTTTAGAAGTAAATATATTTTTGTGTTTTGTTTTGTTTTTTAAAGACTAAACCAAATTATAAATATATATAAATAAATGCATTTTGTAAATACTTGTGTAAGTACGCCTATAGCCTGTAAAGGGACCAATGCAATTTAGATTTTTTTTTTCGCTGCATGGATTTAGTTCATCGACTTTCTTTAGCAAGTCTCCATCCAAACTCCGTCCAGTGTACATTTTCTTTGGTTTGTTTTGCTTATTTATTAAAACACGTATTTTTTGAAAGAAATACGTTCCGGTTTTTTTTTTTATTCGAGTTATATATTTTAGGCTAGAACATGTAGTTCTGCTGATTAAATTCAAATAAAAAATACATCAAAGAAATAAATATAAAATTAAAAAAAAAATTTAGCCAATTTTTTAGATGGGCGTAAAAGAATACGGCTCCCATGTAAACCACATTCTTTCCCTCTTTCTCCGCTGGGTGTGAGAACGTGCCCCTCCTCTTGTTATGGAAAGAAAACACCGAGAAAAAAAACAGACCATAAAATAATACAGCTTCATTAACAGTGCAGGAAACTCGAGCCAGTTTCAAACTGGGTCATATAAAATGTTTGTACGCTTAAATAACGAGTAATCATTTCAAATGGCGATGCCTTTGTGCTTCCTAACGAGCAGGGAGCCCCCAAAAAACCGCAGATAAGGACAATAACTCTGCCTGTAGTATGAAAAAAAAAAACCCCAAAGACCCCTCCTAAATGACTGAAGAAATTCCTTTGAATCTCCGCTCAGTCAATACATCCAAACTGTTTACATGTCGTTTTCCCAGACGTGGTTAGATGCAATCTAAACACTAAAAGGACCTCATTGTTAACGTGGGGCTGTTAGTGTAAATGGATGGCTGACTCTTTGTGGCTATTTCAGCTGTGTACAGTGCACTGTGGGTCTGCTGCTGGAATAACTGGGTAGCCTAATTTTATCAACCAGTAAAACAAACGCCTGCCCCCTGGTTTAAATACAGCACTTTCAAATTACTTTTTCCCGCACTGAACCGCCGGCTTCTCCGGTGAAAAGCTGTATAAAGAATCAGCGATCTTCACTGAGCTGGTCTTATAAAATACTTGTGTTACTAAATATTTAACCCTCTACATGAGTGATGCTGAGTCTGATTTTTTCTTAATGGTCTTTGAACGCGGCCTCAATTAGGAGCCACCTGCAGCCACCGTGGCTTTATCCTCCTGTAGGTTTGTGAATATGGTAATGCGGCACTCTGCCGTCAAACACTTTTACTGTTTTACAGTGTGAGGAGTCTGTGCAGCAGGGAGCCTCTTTTATTTTGAAAATCAAGAGCTTTCCATCACTTAGAAACCGAGAGTGACCTATATTTATTTCAACCTTTTAAAATAGATTGGTTTATATGATAAAGACGGTGTGACCAGTCCCAGTCTTACTGCTCGAGGAATGGCACGACCCTCCCTGCATGAAGGGTAAGGATCAGGCCATTGTAAATGTGGTGAATTTACACATGCTATACCTGAGCCGCATGGCAGCCAAAACACACTCACTGGAGTTTCTGTATAATAACAAGCGCATATTCCTGTGAGCTCTAACTAATTAATCTCTAAGAGTTTAAGCAATAATAGCCAGAATCCTTTTCTAAATCTTTCACAATGTTTCAAAAAAAATATGAACAGACGCCACAGTGTGCAGTCACTTTTGGCATGGTGGTCTTGGACGTTGTTGTGCAGCCCTTCCTACCAAGGCCGGCTTATCCATAGGAGCCCGTTTGATACCTGCTCATTATCCCAGGCCCTCACAGCTGAGCAGCACAGAATCACCCGGGGCCACCGCTCCAGTGGTGCGAGAGATCCAGATGTTTCCCGTAAAATCAGACGGAAAAAGCTACAAAACTTTAATTTGCACTAAAAAACGGAATAAAGTAAAGGTTTACACTCTGTGTGCCTCAAACGGTATTGTGTGTTCGTCTGGTTAAGTAAAGAAAAAAAAATCAAAGGTTAACCTTTTACCACTTTGAAGGGTGATGTTGGCTCAACTCTCTCTCTCTCTCTGTGTGTGTGTGTGTGTGTGTGTGTGTGTGTGTGTGTGTGTGTGTGTGTGTATTTGTTTGTATGTGTTTGCTGGCAAGGCTGGAAGTCAGCTGTGTAGGCTGCCACTGAGGGAATACACAAAGCATTAGTCAGGCTTCAAATATGCCTCAAAGTTTTGAGCCATATCTGATTTTTCTCTTTGGTTCCCCTGTTGTGAAGGTTTACTTTATCAAGTTAAGACTGATGAAACGGGTGATTAAAAAGGTATTCTTGCTAAGAAATTAAACTACTTTGAGCAAGACAGCTCTTTATTATTCAGTATTTTATGCATACACTGGCCTCACTAGAGGAGAAAAATGCTTCATGCAAACACAACAAAAGCTGCAAACAAGCCACATAAAGATCCTCCATCTGTCATAAAACAAATAAAAATGAAACTGCAGGCGTTTCTTTCTGTGTTTATATGAACCGGTGCTGACATTATGGACATCTTCACTAACAAAGCAATAAACTGCTGTGTATAAGGTAAATGAGCAGAAGTTCAAATGCGAGGAGAGAGTGTGTGATAGTTTGAGAGTTCAGAGAAACCTGGCAGAGACTGAGCTGTCGAGGCTGCCCTGAAAAAAACAGAAGATTCTGGCATTTTTCTTAAGCTCGTCTCCACCTTTCCTTCATTCCATCATTTATTCAGGCGCCCTGAGATCCTACACAGAAGCATGTGCCTGCATTACTGTCATATCTCAGGCTCATATTCTTAAATATGAGGATTTTATTTCTTCAAAGAAGGTGGAAACTCAATATTTTAGATTTTTCTTAAGCAGCTTTATGCCTCTTACAGTCACCACACGTCGTCACTCACAGTCAGCTCCTTCCTCTTCATCATGCATCTGCTGATTGCTGATTATGCTGATTACACTAACAGAAAGCGTTTGGTGTATGGGATAGTTTGTAATGACTGATCGTTGAATTCCACCAGCAAACCCTTTTTTTCCCTCAGTCTGCTTCGATCCTGACCTACAGCCTCAAACTTAACAGACTTTACACGACACTGCTGAGGTTCATCCTCCATTAATCCTACATTAAAGGGCGTGGCACTCTAAAGCACTCCTAAGTATCCTCATAACCCCGATTTTGTGTGTCTGTCATCGGCCCTATAAAAAGAAAAGTTCACTGCATGCACATAGTTCAGGTCTCATACCTACTCTCTGGCATCTCCGTGCTTATCAAAGGGTTTCCTGCATTTTACAGCTCTGAGTCGTAGTGTGCACATCATCCTCTCATCCCCACACTGCTGCCGTTCACTGCGTGTCTCTTTGGGGTATTTTATTTCCCCATTTTGTGTGACAAACACATCTGCAGTGCAGTTCTGAAAACACCTTTCACTTCTGATTTGTGATGTACTAAAAAAACCCGATCTGATGCTGCTGCCACGTGAAAAAAAGACAACGTCTGATCTGTCATGTTGTTTTCGTATCTCTCTGTATGAGATTACTGTTGTTATAAAAACAGTGAAGGCAATCACACTCAGTTCTGGAAAGCAGAGAGATCAAATTCCAAATTAATGTGGAGGCAGATGCTTTTGTTGAAATCCTCTCTGGGGTATGAAGTGTTATTTAGGAGTCTTTTATGACAGACTGTCAAAACAAAAGCTTTTTTTTGGAGCATCAATTGATATCAGGTCTGGATTGCATTAAGAAATAAATGTGATCAATTAAGCAATAGATAAAGTATAATTGCAGAGCACAAATATGCATGCAGCTGTGGCCTGGAGCTGCATTATGTGTGTTTATTATACATAACCTCTGGTGTTCTCTAAAGTCCATCTGACCTCAGCTTATATGCATGCACACATATATATAAACTGCATCCATTTCTGACTAACACAGCCAACATCTTTTATTGTGCATTTAAATATGTATTATTCCTTCATAAGATTGAAAAAAAAATTGTGTGAATCGTCACACCAAGTTAGAAAATATCCAACTTTAGCGTCAGTGATGTCAGCCAAACAATAATTGCAGCCTTGCTATCAGGTTCAGGCGAAGGACGGTGGAAGAACGAAACATTTCTTTAAGGTTTCACTGGTTTTTTTTACTCACAAACAAATACACACAAAAAAACACATTAGCTATAATAACAGTTGATCAATATTTCTAACTCACCCCATAGTGAGTTCGGCCAGACACCAACAAATCAGTGTTTTTGCTGGTAAACCACAGTTTACAAATATGAATATGTATAATTTCCCTTCACCGTGGCTGAGAGCCAGTAACGAGGCTGATAGCTGCTCACAGACAATGCAGTAAAATTTGATTTGTCTGCAGGCCGGGGAGGAGACGAGGGTCTGTGTTTGTAGGGTGATGTGCCCCCACCTTCTCTTGCGCATCATTAGCACTAGTGATGACTGCAGGGTCAGCAGGAGTCACCAGGTCACGCCACTTCAGGAGCCAACCTTCTCGTTTATTTTTCACTACATTCAAGAGAAATGAGAACTAAACAGCTAATATATTCATATATAATTTAAGGCAAAAATAAAATATTTACTCACTGCTTCGAAAACCCAAAAGGAATTTGTTGGTATTTTTTTCCACTCTGCACAGGCACCACTATAAACGCTGAGGTCCATCTGTAGGACACAGCGGTTAAATCCACATCACAGTTCAAGCCGTCTGAAGACCTGGAGACGCCGCTGGTGGCACGGCTTCAAACAAGCAACATTCGGATTCATGATTACGATTACTGTGGAATTAAAAACAATAGACAATAATGTTATTAGTAGCATATCTAGAGAACATTTGTAAATAATAATAACAGCATCAATTTTCTCAGTCACTTCAATGTCACTGCAAGGCGCTTAACTATATTTTGTAAGATAAAGACCCCGCAATTATACAGAGAAGACAAACACAATTAAAAAAAAAAACCCTATGTGCAAGCATCTAGCAACAGTGGGAAGGAAAAACTTCCTTTTAACAGGAAGAAACCTCCGGCAGAACCAAGCTCAGGGAGGGGCGGGGCCATCTGCTGGTTGGGAGGGAGGGAGACGGGAAAAGATGGGCTGTGGAAGAGCGCCAGAGATTAATAATAACTAATTATGCAGAAAGGTGTATAAACACACAGTGAGTGAAGAAGCAACAACCAGGGCATCATGGGAACTCCCCAGCAGCAATGACCTAAGTCGGTGTAACTAAGGGAGGGTTCAGGGTGACCCGATCCAGCCCTGACTATACGCTTTATGAAAAAGGAAAGTTTTAAACCTAATCTTGAAAGTAGAGGAGGTGTCTTCCAAATCCAAACTGGAAGCTGGTTCCACAGAAGAGATGCCTGAAAGCTGAAGGCTCTGCCTCCAGTTCTCTAGGAACAACAAGTAAGCCCACAGTCTGAGTGCAAAATACTGTTTTGGGTGTGATAATGCACTGAGATGGGGTCTAACAATTAAAGACCCTGTATATGAGGAGAAATTGTAAATGGCCTGTATTTGTATAGCACTATACTAGACCCTAAGGACCCCAAAGCGCTTTACACATCCAGTCATCCACCCATTCACACACTGGTGATGGCAAGCTACGTTGTAGCCACAGCCACCCTGGGGCGCACTGACAGAGGCGAGGCTGCGGGGCTCGAACCGGCAACCTTCCGATTACAAGGCAAACTCCCAACTCTTGAGCCACGATCGAAGGATTTTAAATTGTCCTTCGCCTCCTCCAGAACCACAGTGTGCTCAGCCACACCTCAACGACATCTCAGGAACAGCTGAATAACAAACCACAGTGCCCGAGGCATTGATCTGGCCCTCAAAATCCCCAAATACCAAACTAATCAAGCATCTGTGGGATGTGGAAGAACAGCCTGATCCACGGAGTCTCCATCAGACAATCCACAGGACCCAAAGGATCCGCTGCTAATGTCCTTGTTATAGACGACCGCAGGACGTCCACAGCGGTCCCGTGGAAATTCCCAGATGGGTTTATGGTTGTTCTGTTGGCAAGAGGCAGACCTACACAACATTAAGCATGTGGTTTTAATGTGGCTGATCAGTGGATGTACAGTATGTGCTGCTGTCCGTCACTGAACTTCGTACTTAGTCCTGAAACCCAAGCTGAGAGTGACCTACTGTTGTTCTGTTTGCAGAGCCTTCCAGCCATGTGTGTGTCTTTCCATTTTTGATGTCAGCGCACACCGAACAGTAGACTAAACACACACAGTAGCAAGATAAGCAAATGCTGCACAGCTTTTCAAATACACTATGGATCAGAAGTGTCAGCCGGACTGACGGAACATCCGATGGAAAGAACAGCAAACGGCCATAGGCTCCTCACGTTCATTTCCATTGTTTCCAAAGTCATGCTTGGAATAGAAGAAGTCGAGAGAAACTGCTGGATTTGTTCTAATTTTGTGTCTAACATTTCGTCGACCTTTCCTTCTCCAAGACTTCACAGACATTACTCGACTGGGCCGCCTCTGTGATCCCAACGTACATGTTTGTTAGGACCTGTTAAATATAGCTGATGTTTGTGTGCTGAAGATCCAAATTTAATTCTAATGACTCTCTTCTATAATTAGTTTTATATGTCATCCAAGCAACTGGCCAAAGCCTCATCGCCCATTTGGAGTCACTCGAACCTGCAATTAAAAAGTGCGGCGATGAGCACAGCTGGGAGGATGAGGCCTTTTTTTACGCATACGGGCGGCTGGGTAATGACAGAGCTGACTGATAACGGCTGACGCTGGAGGAAGATGAGCAAGGCAAGAAAGCTGCGGCAGACCAGAATGTCACTGCAGGGAAATGAGAGGGAAACAAAATAAGGGGTGGGGGGTTCTGACTTTTCAGTTCTTTGTTGTGGAAGAAGAAACCATCTTGTGGGTTGAGCTTCAGGAGGGGGGAAAGTTCAACTAGCAGGGCTTCACCCGTTCTCTGACCTGACCTGACTTAGAGGCCACGGGGGTTGTGTGTCACTGCATAGCGGGAATACGGTGAACTTAAGGTGAGACGGGCAGTCTGTGTGTGTCACAGGCACGCCATTAGAGCATCTCAAGGCACAGAGGAACCATAAAAGAGCACATTCCCAGCTTTACTGTCGTTGTTTTTAGTAGTAGCGCTTTCAGAGCTCTTTTCAGCATCTCTAAGATGGTAAATATTGTCCCTCACGCCTCAGCTGAATGTCATTTTCTCAAGAAACCAGATGTTGTCTTCTCATTTGTCTTTTACACTGCATGGTGCTTCAAACCTGACAAGTCTACAAATCCTGCCGCAGTGGTGTTATTTACACTGTTACTCACTGAATTCAGACTCTGACCGAAAGCACAGCGATGTATATTTATTTGAGGGGAGGAAAGTCGGGATTGGCTTTGTTTGTTTTTGGACTGTTGTCTTAGCGTTAGTTCCACCACCATCAGGGATTCAACGCTGGTTAAGACCTTTGACCTCTCCAAATGGGTGTTTAATCCTGGTCAAAGCTACTGTGGGGCCCTTGTTGTCGTTCTTGCCAATGATGCCCACCTCTGGACGTAAAGGCACACTACCCCAATTTTACACTGAAGGCTGTTTGCAGGAACTGGGGAGCGCAACTTTGAATGTTAACATTTATAAAAACTTGTGTGCCTGCAGAGGGAGCTGTGTGCAGTGTGATAGCTTCTTTAGCTTCAGATTAGCTTTAATTTAGTGTGCCATCTTTCACTCTCATTATTTTAATTTGTATTATTTACTGTTGTCATTTATATTTTTATTAATTTAAATTTTTTTGGTCTTAAATCATTTGCTTGTTTTTGATGACTTTGTTAGTGCAGCACTTTGGTCGTCGTCTGTAGTGTTTAAATGTGCAATATAAATAAATTGACTCCGTTTTTTTGGCTGTTGGTTGGATTAAAGATTACAAGCTTGAAAGAAAAATCAAATCTGGGGATTTTCGGACCTTTAGCTTCTGTTAGAGCAGAATATCTGACCAAACAGTCTGCGGTCAATATACATCGCAGGAGATTTGGCCAAAAGCATATTAGTTTAACTGGCAAATCTACTGGGATACGCTCCAGGACTGGATAACCAGTTAAGAAAATGAATGCATGGATGGACCATCATCATAAATATTAGCATGAGGTCCAGTTGACTATGACTGGAATTACTGGAGGCGAAGCTTGGCAGATTCAACCATCAGCTACACCCTGCTGTGTTGGCACACCTCTCAGTCAAACCATCCACCCTCCTGATTTTGACCTTGAACAGATCCAGATGGATGAGTTTTTTGCACTAGCCTTGGACTTGTGAGCTTTTTAATGCTGTAAAGTTTGATATTTACATTTTAACTATGGTATTGACTCACTTGGAAGTTGCCAGTTGGAAACTGCATGTCTGCAAGGCCAGATCAACCTCATCAGAATATACTCAGAAACACAAGCCTTTCTCAGGCTCCATCTTTTTTGGAAATTTTACCAAGCGTGGCATTCATATGCAACCATATGATATGTTTATGCAGGATTAAACTCTGTCTAGTCTCCAACCATTACCCACCACAACAAACTGCTGCAAAGTAGCGATGGAAGCAGATACGGATATGCTGTTGCACTCGAACTTTTAAGTGCAATCCCTTTAAATCTCTGTAGTATTTCTTTTATCGCGTATGAGGACACATCCTGAACGTCTGCCTTCA
Organism: Rhamphochromis sp. 'chilingali'; assembly: GCF_963969265.1. Taxonomy (NCBI): domain Eukaryota; kingdom Metazoa; phylum Chordata; class Actinopteri; order Cichliformes; family Cichlidae; genus Rhamphochromis; species Rhamphochromis sp. 'chilingali'. Next base: position 3,802,219 of record NC_137941.1, read on the forward strand.
TGCTTTTTCTTCGAAATTACAGCAAACAGTAAAAGCATAAAAACACACATTGAGGTTTTTTTTTCCAAAACAATACTTTATAATGTACATGTCAAAGACAACATGTTAGAGCAAAGGTTCCCGAGAAAAATGTACTATTTTTGTAACAATGGTGGAACAAGTCAAAAACATAACTGATAAAAAAAAAAAGAATATGCATTTTATACATATGTAAACCTAGAACTGTTTGTTTCTGAACCACAGTGGTCAAAGAGATAACTGGCTTATTTACTGGAATGGACAACTGTAACAATGACCTGGCGTCTGGATGGAGCCCTTTGATGAGTTCAGACGTGACAGAAAACACAAATATCTTCTGAAAATCCTCCAAAGTCACATCTCGCCTGGTTTGGGGGAAAAAAAAAAAAAGACAGTCCATTCTGGTCTTATAGTTTACAAAGCATCCCACCAAACAATTCATTTTCTACATAAATACAATAAAATCTATTGTCTGTGCTTGATACTATTTCTTTTTGTGACTTATTCAACTTAAGTCTGCCAGGTTTGATGATTCATTCGCTACAGGTGAAAGCACAACATGGAAAGCACCCAAATTCCTCCATATTAGAAACAGAAAGAGAAGCAAAGAGATAAAAATAGTTTGGATACAGTGAAAGTCCTTCAGTGCTTGATCCCTTGTGCTGGTGTGTGGCAGGGGACAGACAGACAGGTAATGCATGCAGACAGACGGATCATGCAGGGAGAAAAGAGGAGGAGCTGCGTGGGGTCAGACCGGGGCATCTACAGAAACAAGACAGCTCTCAGACCTGCGAGGGTTAAAAAAAAAAAAAAAAGATTTACCTTATAATAAATGGAAATTACACCAAAATGGAATGCTGCTTTTTTCTTTTTGGTTACTGGACATTGTTTTAAGACTAACAGTGAAGACAGATGGCCAGAGTAGCCAGACAGTGTTAGTTTTGGCAGCGTTTGAGAAACGAAAGCATTAAACAGAAGAAAAGCCATGACTGGCACTGTTGTGCAAAGGTTCTGGGAATGTTCTGGGCTGGGTTACTGAAAGGCATCTCTTCAAGTGTGTTAAAATGAGCCGAGATGTCAGCATATCCTAGCTGAGGTCATATTCAGGATAGCCCGATTATATGCATTTTCATATCCCGACTATGAAAGTACGCAAGTATCACACACACAAAGAAGCTGGCCAACATCTACAAAGGAGAAGAAAACAATGTGTGTCTCACAAAAAGGGAATGTACAGAAAAAGCTAAAAAATGATAATAAAAGATGCCCTGCTGCAACCAGACCAGAGGTTTTGTTTTGGCAGAATTTACTTTATGCACGATTTAATGCAAACTGTATTGGTATAGACATTATCTTTAGAAATTTACTAAAAAAAGATGATGGTGGAAACAATCTACCATATCCATATCTCAACTACAAAAGTTACGGAAAGGATTTGAGACTTAAAGACATTAGTGGTGCATTAGTAAGGAGAGGGAAGATCTCTGCTAGATACATTCAGTTAAAATAAGCAAATTTATTTCTTGTACGTCTGATTGAAATTCCCCCCCAAAAAAGAAAATCAAACGTGTTTTTTCCTGTTTTTTTTTAAGGCATCGATACCTCGGTCCTGCTTGGCTGTTACTGTGATCAAACTGCGATTTTTAGATACAGAAACATAACTTGCATACCAAAGCTGATGAGACTTCAGCTGTGAACTTGAAAAATGTTAATTTAAATTAAAAACTAAGCATACTTGGCCTGATAAGGAAATAAACGTTGATCATACAAAACCATTTGCAAGGCCCGTCGTGGTGATTTAACACAGGGGGGAAAAGCAATGGCTGTGTTCCAATTCTAATCCGCCCTCGCTATTCTTCCTATTCTTTCAAATACGTCAGATGATAATCTTTAACAAAGAGGAACAAAAAAAAAAGACTCAAATTTCCTGAAATACTGAAACTTAACAGATGCCAGGCAAGATATGCGCGCAAGAACATCTGCACGAGAAAGAAAAGGTATGGAATCTGACAAATATGTGCATTAAAATGCAAGGCTGAGCAGAGGGCGACTGCACACCTACTGTAACAGTGTTATGGTACCAATGGGGTAACTAATGAAATAAACAAAACAGACAACAAAAAAGTCATTACTGCTGAGAGACAAAAAACAGCCAGAAAGATGCTGCTCAACACATGATCAACAGCAAAAGGTGCCTTCAGTAACACCCTAAAAAGGGCCAACTGTAACTAAGACCCACGGAAAGTATTGTTTTTCAATACCAACTTCAAAAACAAGATCGTAGCATTTTGTAATGTATAGATATATAATATACTCATTTCTTTTTATATATAAATCTACTATGAACAGACAGTAAATACACAATTGTCCATCATTATACAAAGTAGAAACATTTGAATCCCAACGCTCCCGCAAAAACCCTGAACCCAGAAAACGTACTCATGTAACGTCCACTAAAAACAGAGTCTGAACCCTCACCTGCTGTGAAGTATGTCAGCTTTACAACATAACAGAGAAACAGAGAGTGGACAACACGCACAAAACAACAGGAAAATTGTACAAAAATAAGTCACTAGAGCTCAAAAGCAGAAAAAAGCGAAAGAGAGGAAAACAAACCACAAAAATAGTGAATGTGTGTGGCAGGAATACTCAGGAGATCAGTGTCCTATGTACAGTAAATAACAGTAAATACCACAGCGCTCCGTTTCCTGTTCACTTAAAAACGACATTAAAGACACGATTAGTTTTTAGGTCAAATAAAGGCAGCAGAAGGTAGTTGCCCAGAGGGCCAAACACAAGCTGGAAGGAAGTTAGCATGTTGATCAGAGGGGCCACTATAGTCCTAAACTGGGACTGTTTAATTATTAAATTAAACTACTACGACCTAGCTGCTGGCTGTGTGTGTGGTGCAGAGTGACTGGGAGCTATATCATGGGCTTGACTTCAAAAAAGTCAGAGCAGGAAAATTTTACATCTTGTCTTCTAAAATATTATAACATATAAAAATGCTGATTCAAAAAGATTTGATGCTCAGATTAGTAACGAGACCCGGCCTAACGAAACGATTCAGAATCCAGGAGGACAGGCTGAGCTACATGTGCTATTTAAAGCTCAAATATGTGCATTTGAGCCAAGGGCTGTCAAAAAGAGGACTGCATTTTATAATGCAGAACACCTAAAAATGTTTGCATACTATTAAAAAAATATAGAGAGAACAGTTTGTGCTTTATTGGAAACGAAGAGGCAGAAACATTCACACCTGCCTCGTATCACCTGACATTTGCAAAGCAGATGTTCTTGATCGAAAGGATCGAAAGATGTTAGGCCAGCTGTGAAAGCTCCAGAACACCCCTCTGGAAAATCCCAGGTGGTATGGTCCTTGTCTTAAAGAGAGGGCTGGTTCAACAAATGAGCCCATGTGAGATTAGTTTATTTCCATTCGGCAAATGTCTGAAAAAGTGAGACAAATTCTAATGTAAATACCGACACTGCTCAGTCGTTGTTATATGTGTGGGGCGGTAAGTGGTTATACTCTACAGAGACAATAATCTGTCATGCTTTGGCTTCATTTTTATGTAACTACTACATACGATATAAACAGGATTCTATCTTTCATAAGTCCAAGTGCTCCAGTAAAGTGCATGCTACGTATATCTTTCTCTGACAAAGAAGAACTGGTGCCTATGTGATTAAACGATACAATTCCAACTCTTAATTTCCTTTTTAAAGGAGCCACCTCCAACTTGTGGCTGGGAACTACCTTCCAAGCTGACACTGAAAATGAGGGGAAAAGGTGGGGGCAGAGACAGTAGGCTGGTTGCAGGGAATTATAGGTAAACATGCCAAAGTCCTTCAGTCTATGTGCCAACAACATGCAGGCAGTGGATGTCTTGCCAGGATAGAAATGTGTGAGGGCTTGGGGAGAAGAGGCCTCAGTCCCAAAACTATTTTTAAGGCAAAACTCTTCCAGTGGAGTTCAAAAAAATTCCACCAAGTTTAGACGGGGTGGGGGGAAAGGCACAAATGTCTTTTACTCTAACAGGTTTGTGACCTTTCTCATCTGTAACCTTCAACAACATGGAAAACTGACGTTTTTTCCCTCTCGTTTAGATATCTGGAAAGAGCAAGAACCCATCTTTAGTCCAGAGTAACAATCACAATAGCTATGGTGGTCTTCACGAAAGCGAAGAGATGAAGATAAAGCAGGGACAGAGCAGAATTACACGAAGAGTAGATGACTGTAGGTCCTCTGCATGGTTCTCACTGGCAATCAAAAGTATGTCTGTCTAGTGTTTTAAAAGCACTGGCACTGGAGGTTGTCATTACGGGATAGCTGAAACAATCGTATATCCAAAAGTCTTTAAGTGCAATGCAATGCAACGCGTTTATGCTGATTGCTCAGTGCACCGCTGATCAGCAAAAGGGTCGCTCATCTTCAGTGGTCCATTTTTGTCACGATAAAATGCCACAGACGAGTCTGAGTGATCAAAAAGGTCGTGGATGTTTCTTTACATAGGAGCTTCCTCTTCCATCGGTTCCTCTTCAGCCCTGTGAAAAAAAGATAACACTATGAACAAAGGAGAAGTAACAGATGCTTAAAACTGTTTCAACTAATTAACAACAAATACAACATATAATGTTACAGCAGGAAAAGGCTGCATTGAAAGAGTCCTGTAAAAGAAAGTTTTCACAGGATTCAGTAGCGTGTTGAAGCAACAACTAGAAGTCATCATTTTCTGTTTGACTTTTTCCTTCTCTCACATCGTGAAGGAATTTTGGCTCACTCTTCTTTGCAGCTTTGCTTCAGTTTTTTTAGATTCGCAGTCATTCATTGATTCATTTATCTCTCACAGCAGCATTTCAATCACTTTGGACTTTGACTGGGCCACTGCAGCACTTTGATTCTTTTCTTTTTCAGCAATCCCATTGTGCTTGGGATCATTGTTGTGTCCTGGCCCAGTCGGGGCAACGGTTTTACTGTAGCCTCACATTTAATTCTAACTACAAGATTCCCAATGTCCTCTGACTGAAAAACAACTTGGTGTGAGGTGTTTGGGCTGATGTGCCGTGTTTGTTTTCATTAAACAAGGTGCTGTGCATTATGGGCAAACACCTTCTGTTGTTCAGAAGCAACTTTGTAAACCTAACTTTAGGCTTTTTCTTGGCAATCCCTCTAAACAAGCAAAGCTTCTTCAGGGGTAACTCTGGCTCTGGTGTTGCGATATCGTGATGACCTGCTTTACCTCCTGAGCCAAATGTACACTAATGTAAACCAGTGACTGTAAATGACGACAATCAACTTACCTCTTTCCAACGTGCTTGTTTGCAACAGACAATGAGGCCATGGCAGAAACAGTTTCAGCTTCCTCTGCTTCACGCTTGAGGGCCTCACTCAAAGAATAACCCAGCGAGGAGGCAGAACGTTGCAGTGAGCACCAGTATTTACCTAATAACGAAATGCAGATAGAGTGTGTGCAGAGATATAATATGTTCCGCTAACTGGGTTTGAATGTGAAGTTTAGCATTTAGAAGCTTTGCTTACCAACTACCTGACTTACCCTTAGGGAAGCTAGTTACACCTAATTATTATTTCTAATGCCAGCAGGAAAAAAATGTAAAAGATCTACTCACTGTGAAATTCGATTACTTTCTCCATAGACCGTACCGCATTTGCATTTGGTCTCTGCTGCAGCACCTCATCGGGAATGGGGTCCAACTGAAAGGAACAGAAAACGATAGAAAAATTAAGCATGAAATGTTTTTGTCTATCAAAAGAAAAACATGCACATTTTTACAGTATCAGCGCTGAACCATCAGAAGAGTCATCTGTCAGACTACTTATGGCACCTTTGCTGAAATAAAACTGCTCTAACTTGGCGATGAAGCTATGTCTACTGGGAACATCGGTTAAGCGCTTTAAATGTATCACAGCGTTTCTTCTGGTGAGTTGCATATGGCGAGATAGGCCTTTCTATAAATGTGACTGACAGCTGTTCAGAAGCCTCCCTCCAAAACTTCACTTGAACTAATGCGAGTCCCTCCAGGTTTAAGGGATCGTTTTTGATCGTGGCCCACGGCCCACAGTTGAGTCAATCCAAGAGGTGGGGAGCAAGTTTGAGCTGCTGACACAATAGAAAATAGGCCTGCAGATGCACACCACCTCCCACTCATCAGCAGCTCTGCTACTCTTTGACACAATCGACAATGCGTGCTTTGTACAGCGTCCCACTCCGAGGACACATGCTAGTGCAACAGATGCATTAAAGCAGAAACTGCCAGTTCACCCAAGCGCTTGCACTGGCACACACGTGCACGCACGAAAAATGCAATCCTCAGAGAGCTCAGCTCCAACCGCAACACACAGAAAACAGGGCTATTCCCCAAAGTGCATTCCCAACCCGGAATGATTCAATTTCCCTTTTGGCCAACTGCACATACGACACTTTCTCATCCCATTTTGTCAAATAGGCTCATTCAGCTCCACATTCCACCACAGACAACATGCATCCCTTTTCTGCTCAGTCATAACCCCAACGGAATAAAGCACTGACTGAGAATCATGTAAAGAGAGACACGGAGAGAAAGAAAAACAGTTTGGCCTGAGATTTGTGAGCAGAATGCCAGAGAGAAGAGGAAAAAGTCATTGTCGGTTGGTCTCGCTTGGCCGAGGCTGGAAGTTTTCTTATAATTAAAACAAATAGTGTGTGGGAGGAGTTCAGAGGGAAGAGGGAAAAGGCAGTCTGGGGAGAGGGATACTTTAATCCTACTGTGGCACGACAGGCTACATCATGCAATGAAGAATGGACAGAGGTCGCACACACACACACGCGCACACACACACACACGCGCGCGCACACACACACGCGCGCGCGCACACAGTTTTAGCACAATATTTTCATTGGCCTATTTAATATTTGGCCAACACTTTCATCCAGAGTAACATACAGTAACAATGGACGGTCATTAAGCTTCCTAAAGCTTAATGACCGTCCATCAACTCCAACTATTTATCTATGTAATAAGTCAAAGCCGGCCTTACTTTTCCATACTGTTTAAATCCAAACAAAACCCTCAACGCACCAAAGGGCCGTTCGGGACCTTGCTGATGGTTTTCAGTCACCTCTTTGTTTCCTTTCTGTTCACTTCTTATTTCATTTTAATTCACGGCTTGCTTCAATTTAGGGTTAAAATACACCTTTCCTCAACACTAACCTAAGATTCAGTGACAGATCTGCCTCGCTGCCGTTATAGGTACAGCAGTGAGGCCCAGCTACGAGAACGAGCTGCTGCACTCTTTAATCGACAGCCATGGAGCTCAATTACCGCAGAAGGTTTGGTTCTTCAGCGCCGCATTTAGTCTGGCAATGATGTACGCGTCAACCCGTGTCAGCCGGCTCTCCTTCATATCCCGCCTCTTCAGCAGAGCTGAACTCGGAATAAATGTCTGGATTTTTTCTCTGGTGTTGCCATTTCACAGAAATGAAATCACATTTATGTGATACTGTAATTTCAAATGTCATTTAACTGACTGGACAAAGAAACGAGGGAGAGAAGCACATGAAATGACCCGAGTCGTATGCAGCTCTGCTCCTTAAAAGTGGTGTAACATTACTTTAGTTGTGGCGGAGAAGGAAACAGCAGTGCTTATTATCCCATCTCAAAATTTCCAAGTCTGTAGACTGAAATCATTAATCTTTTAGTCAAAACTAACTCCTCCAACCTCCAGGCTACAGCCACCATCTACCCACCATAACCCAAGCCAGTTCCAGCCCAGAACTACCCAGCCCGTGCAAATCCAGCGTGCGTCAGCTCCCTGTCAGAGCGAGGTCAGGGGTTCTCTGGGGTTTCGTGAGGTTCACGTTAGAGCAGAGTTGGATAGGGGCAGTCTGTCAGCTTGATTGACAGCTGGGCCTCACGCTTATAAACTTTAATGGCTCTTGTCAGGGTAGTCCAGGGGCCCCACCCAGCAGGTGTGGCAAACGCACATATACACACACATACAGATATGCAAGCGTACTCTAACACAAGCCCAACTTTCTCCAGGACATCCTCTGTGATGATAATTCTGCTTATTTGAGTTGGTTGTACTGGCCTTGGCCGGATGTCTGGATCTTGGTGTCATTATAAATGTGTCGCAGTCTTTGATAGATAAGTGCGAGAGAATGATGGTTTGAATAATCTCTGAGGAGGTCTGCATCGCTCTGTGACACAGCGGTCCAAAATACAAAAACTCCTGCCCAAAGGAACTGAGACACCATGGAAAGCCATGAGCTGAGCGAAAGGAACGTGGCCCGGTAAAAACATTCCTAAGAGAGGCTGAAACCAAAACAGTGGAAAGAGGAGGAATTCCACTTGTTCAACAAAGAAAAAGTGCACAAGGCATCCATTGTTTACTGTTGTGCATGTGTGCATGTGTCGGCGGTCGCTAAAACCAGTTGATTATGTTATGCTAAGTAAACAAGGAAATGATGTGCACTGTGCAAAGCAGGCCACCTTTTTTGGAATAAAGGTGTGGGTTAGCCTTGCTCTAGTGGGGGAACAGTCAGATCCAAAGAGGGGGACAGGTGAAGTCGAGTGTCTTACTGTAACTGGAGTGTAAACGCACAAAATAACCTCATTGACAGCTGGTAACAATTAGCATATTAGCCAGTTGTTTATCAAATAATTGCTAACAACCGTGGTTCGAGCTGGGCCAACATCTGTTTGTGAGCAATCATCAATTAGTCCAGAGTTCAGAGTTGACTAGTGGAGCTGCCAATGCATCATTCATGAGCTATTTAACTAGAGAAACTTCAGCATTATGCATTACAGCAGTGAGACTGAATAAAAGAGCCTGTAAAGTCCATTCAGCAATTTTCTTCCCTAACTCTTCCCACCAGCTAATTTGAGCTGCTTTCAAAAGAAACCCAATACTCATTATAGCAAAGCTTGTCTTAACCTGCCAAAGAAAGTACGGCTAGAACTCTCACACAAGTTCGAGTAAAACACAGAAAGTACGAGACACAGGGGAAGAGAAGATGATGTATAACATACAGAGTCTTTTGCAGTACCTGCGCATTACCTCCCAGTCCATGATGGTCAACTAAAGAGCACCAACAGCATGAACAGTGTTTCAGTTATAGTCGTGCATTGGGTTCATGATACCTGCAGACAAACCCCTCGCCCCCCCAGGCAGCTGGAAGCAACATAAACAAATGCACAGCTGACCAGCAGTGATCGTATGCCTCAGTCCATCCCTCCAACACGCACACATGCACAAACTGAAACAGTCTCAAAGAAAGAGAACGAAAGTACTCAGTCATTCAAAAAAAAAGGATTTATTCTGACTGTTATTCATTTGATGCCCAGCTGGCCTTGGACCCAAAGGTTGGCAAGGCTTCACTGTTCCTAAACTTTGTTTTTGCCATTACCAGGACAGAAAAACAAAACAAGAAAACAGGCCACCATCCTTTCCCTCCAGCTCCATCCCCCACTGACGTTTTCCATCAACATTCCTTGTCCATTACAGAAACGTTTGCTGAGATTACGTTAGAAACACTTGCTTCCTGCTGTTTTGATCCGATCAGGGACATTTTAGTCTACTTTTTCTTCTTTGCTATCAGCTATCAAAGCACCAAACAACCGTGTGATCTGCCTTTGTTCAAACAGCTGACATCACTTGCTGCCAAAGAGCCAGCCGGAGCAGGTCATGCAAACTCTAGTTCTATCTTTGAAAGGGAAAAACATCATTGTGTTCTTCACAACTTTACTCAAACCAGTCTGCCCATTCAACACATGCCAGTAAGGCCTTCTGTACAACATGTCCTGTCAGGCTCCTGCCATATATCTATATCTATATATATATATATATATATATGTATAAATATATTTAAAATCATTATTCAAGATTTTGTTTTTTAAATTAAAGATGAAGCCAAGTTGTTGGGACTTGTGTATAGTGGCCAGGTTTATTGAAAAGGACTCCGAAGACCTGCACAGGTACAACAATACTTACACACGTCTTAATAACAATAGCTTCCTCCCTCCCGACTTCAAATGATTGCTCCATTTCCTTTTATTATCGGATTCCAAGACCAAGGCTGACCCTGCTTGCAGAGGTGTGAGGGTAACCACTTTCAGATGTGTATCAATGACAGGGCCCCGGGTGAGAGGGATGCCCTGCAGAGCCGAGGCAATTGACGCTCCCTGCCTCCTGCCTATTTTCGAATTTTCAGCTCCCCATGGCACTCGTCCAGGTACCTCCTCCAAACCCCTGCTGAGACTGGTGCTCTACAGGCGGCTGAAACCTTAGAAGCAAAGCCCCTGGCCTAAAATATTATTTTTGCTTCAGGGCGGTACTGTGAGTAACGAAAGTGTCCTTCAAGCTGGAAGTCATGAGCACAAACCTTCGTGACAGCAAAAAGCATCCGCCCTTCTGAAGTGTCCTTGAATTCCTGAAGCTTTAACAGATGTAATGGCAGTGCTATGTACTGCAGCTTCAAGTCATTGGTGGGCAAAATGCAGGTACAGAGAGGCAGGTTATTACATTTAGCCTCCAAGTTTAGCCATTTCCCATGAGCTGGAAGCTTTCTTTGATCTGTTTAGTCAGCGGTTAAAACATCGCCAGCGTGCTCACGATGCACTTTACGATTCTTTTTAGAAACGCCATTTTTATTTTGTTTTTCATGCAGGCTTTGTTTAGAGTTTATAAAATAAAAGTACATTTTTAATTATTATTGCTTTTTAGTATTTTGCATTAAAGTGTCCCGAGGAAAATGTTAATAACACTGCATCAATACACTGTTACATCACATGGTATGATGTATTTGTATTTCAAGGTGCTCTATACTGCTGATACTGCAGAAGATGACGGTTTTAGCAGGAACAGAAACAACTCCAATGACAACGATCTGAGCCTGTGCGTGTGGCAAAGACTCCAGTTTAGATTGTTCCATTTTTAAAATAAATGTTAATATATGTCAGTCTGGATATTAATCCTCGATGTAAAGTGTCTCTCAAGAATCTCCACTTGAAACCGCAGTTCGCTGGTTCCTTTGCAATGAATCAGACACCAGCTAGAAGAAATCTGTGGGTAGCCATGAATCACAGAGCTGCTCCACTCCACAACCTACACACTCTACAATTAACCTTCTGCCTGGAAATCCTCCCTCTGACGTATGTGTGTGTGTTTGGTGCTCACTTCCTGTCTGAGTGGTGGGGTAGATGAAGAAAATGTGAAGAGCTTGGGCTTGGATGAGTTAAAAATAAAAATCAGCCTGCTGTTGTTGCAGAATTGTACAAACTTGTGGTGTAGTAATAAAATACTTTTGAAAACAGGTTCATCCTTCAGCAGGGACTATGAACCAAAACACTGCCGTTATGTGCGATGTAAGAAAATACATGACAAACACTTAAATATTCAATCCTAAAACATTGTAACAGCAAATCAAGAACCGAAATCATCGCTCAGTGATTCATTTGTAACACTTTTTGTTTTAGCGTCATTCATTTAAAGTGTACACAAAAAGTCTGCAGTGTTACTGAACCGCCTACTTGCACTGGAGCTCAAACTCCAGTGCAAGAATTATATGAGTGCTCACATATCATCACATATCAGCTGACACAGGCAAACGGTCATCTTTAATGTGCTGATCAAGAACAGTTTGACAATACTTGACAAATATTTAAAGTACTCTCTCCTTCTCTCTCTGCACATCTTACCTCATTGCCAAGCAGAGCAGAGATGCAGGCTTCAGAGGCATCACATATGGCTGTGAGGTCGTGACCCCCCTCCAAGGCAAGCACCAGCCGACCGCCTGCCAGACCCATCAGCTGCCTGGTCAGGTAGCCAAAGCCTGGACAGACAGGAAATCACAGCAGAAATGGCAAAGGGAGGGAGAGAGAAAGAGCAGGAAAAGAAAGAAAGAAGAAGAATGAAATGGTATTCAGCCTCTAACTTCCTTTCTGGATATTGATCAAAGAAAAAAAAAAAAGCGGCTGGAGCGTGGATGAAGGAAGGGGTGAATGCATCACAGAGGAAAAGAGAAAGCGAGTGCACTGTGGATTTACTGGGGGGCAAAAAACAAGCCCTAATATAAGCCAGGTTTAATTTTAATAAATGTGGCTTTGCGTTTAGTCTTGGTCACAGCCTTTGATGTTTTTCCTCTCAGGATGAGGGGCGTTCTTATATATGTATTCAGCCATACTTTAGTCCCCCTAAATTCGACCATATCCCCTCTTCCTGCAATCCTCTTTAACCCACCCATAACCCCCCCTCTTTGACAACAAAGACCCCTAGCTCTTATTTGAGATCTGCTGGATGGTTTTAGAAAAGCTCTTTGCTGTCACGCCAGGGTCTCTATCTGAATATGTAAGTTAGATATGCACACTGCACACAAAAGGGGCGAGTTTATGTTTTTGAGTCTTTCCTAGCATTGAATACAGTGTAGCATCACACAGCATACGGCACGAGTGACGTGGTGCACGCCTTAAGATGTGCATATATGATTCAGCTCATAGGAAAAAGAAAAAACAGATTTAGAAGAAATGAAATGGACAGTTTGAATCAGCACTTACATTTGGCTGTCAGTTTGTATCCTCCCAGCGGTGGGGCATGTCCATCTACTGCATCAAAGCCAGAAGATACCAGAACCATATCAGGCGCAAACTCATTGGCAATAGGCATGACCACCGTCCTGGAGAAACAATAGGCAACGTAATGTATCCGTAAAAACACTTTAGTTAAATCTCAGTCAGTCAAAGCTTTTCAGCTTCTGATGTCTATATTTCGACCTTACACATCAGCATCTGCATGCATGCTTCTTATTTGGCTTGCTGCCCCACACAGGAAGGCCAGAAACCAGAAGTAATTTTAAAGTCTAGTGTTTCTCAAAAACATCACAAAATCTTGGCGATAAGTGAGGTTAGATTTTGTCACACAGCCTTGTGGAAAATTCTCACTATTATATTGTATTTTTCAAGCAAGGCTATAAAAAGTGTCACACTACATTTCACTGGCATTCTTGCAACCGGATATTCTTGAACTGCCACATATGGTTAATATTTGATCTAAATGACAGGGTGACCGGGCTGCTCTTACTGTATGAAACATGTATTTTAAAAAAAACAAATGCATTAAATACAGCAAATACTTTAGATTAGAAAGAAATGCAGCTCAAACCACCAAAAGGAGAATCAAAACCACCAAGCCTGAGATTTCAAGATTAAATTATAACACTATTAGAAGCTGTCCCATGTGAATATAAACAGTTCGTTTTTCCCACTGCCATATTTCCAATACATGAAACTGTGTCAAAGGATAAGGAACTCACAACAAAGCATACGTGGACATTAAAGAAGCACAAAAACCAAAGTGCTCACATCAACAAACTCAGGTCTGACAGACTTATAAATACCAAATAACGATTACCTCAGCCAAGGTTATTAAACACGATAGCTCGGAAGGTTGAACTTTGCAGTCATGTTTATAATCCATTAAAATTTGGGTTAGATCTACCAAGGTCTTCAAGGTTAACTTGATGATTTATTGTTTGAAAATTGACAAAAATTATTATAAATTGGCAGCTTATAGAAAGTACCATATATAGACTTAAAGTATCATGTCAGATTTGACCTCTGCTTTGAGATCGATGGACTGATCTGAAGGACAAAGTGATGATAATAGTATGTAGAGCTGCTGAAAACTATGTTAATAACTGCCATCGTCTTTAGGCATATATGGACTGCTATATGGCTTTGCATCAGTATTGTGTTAGCTCTGATGACTAAAAGAAGAGTAACAAGGACTGCTATAAAATCAATATACTAAGAAATGGCTTCAGTGTTCTTAGTGCCCTCGTGATGTTGCTTTCTTCCACTCTGAGGATGCTACAATTCACTCGCACTGTCAATGAATTGCAGTATTTTTTTTTTTTAAATTTCTAAACGGTCATTTTTCTCCATTTCATGGTTTTCAAAGCAAACATCCAACTAATCAGTTTGTTTGTACAGTATGTGTGTGGTAAGGAAAACTGCCACATAAATGTTTGAAGTGGAAGTTTTGGAAATTTAGTGCAATGAACCGCATGAACCTTAAGTAAAAAGGAAAAACGGAAGGACAGATATAATTGCATATGTGTATGCGTGTTAAGTACGGAGGATAACTAAGACTGGATGGGTGTGGTGAATGAGGGCTGCTTGTGTACAACCTTCATCTGACTGCTTGTGTGCAATGTGTCATACACAGAAATCAAATCAACAGTGGAATAGTGTGGAATGATTCACTGCAAGCTGTGGCTGGAAAATCCAGTCGGTTTATAGGATGACCTTGTTTTGAAGAAAGGGTTTTTGACCAAGCAGATTAGATAAAATAAGATTAGAGCTGTTTATATTTAACTTTTTTTGTCGTCCTATCACAAAATAACAATAACACAACTTTTAAGAAGTGAAAACTTTAGATGTTTATGGGGTTTCCATAAGTTATGAACCTGTAATAATCAATCCTCGAACTAGTAATAAACAGGAGGGGCACAGACGTATCATGTGACATAGCATTCTGGTTTAGCATAATTTACAATGTCTAACTGAGTTCATAAATAGGACTTCCCAGATGGCAAAACAAGTGTCTCTGTCATTCGCTGTGGAACCTCTGGCATGGCACAACAATTTTTCTGGGGCCTGGGATATTTGGGCAAGTAGCATTTTAGTGAGGTCTGTGACTGATGGAGTACCACAGGGTTTCGTTGTAGGTCCCCTGTACTTTGCTGACCTCAGGAACACGGTGTTGGTTTGCCAGCTGTGGGTGAACAGCGTGCCCTGAGCTCCGTAGGCCGCAGGTTTTTCCATCTCTTGCTCACCACCAAATTATAACCCTTAGCTGTGCACACCCCACCCCCCACCACAACACAACACTCCTACATACACACAGCTGTCTGAGGGAGAGGTGGGAGGTAGCACTGGGAGGTTTTTGGGAGTCCCAGACAGTAAGTATACGCAGAGTGTGAGCGTCACTGTGCGCTATCGTGCAGCTGGCAGCGTTTCAGATGAAAACGTCAGGCCGAATAGGATGAAAAACAAAGTGAACTTAATTGAGTAAAGACATAAATGAAGAGTGGATGAATGAGGCGAAAGACGTGACATACTGCATCTTTTTTTTTTGCTGTTTTCCAGCCTTTCATATACTTCAAGTCAGACAGCCGTAAACAACACAAACGTGTACACGAGCAACACAGATAATTATGTTTGGATTTATGTTAAATTAAAAAGGACTTCTGCTAAACCCTCTGACTAACTGCTACATTTATTTAAGCATACAGCCTTGGCCCATTAACATTTGGGGGCCATAAAGACCCCACACTAAAAGAAGCCTGCCACAGACGCTTATGTGGCCTGACACACGACTTGGTGGGAAACCTTGACTGCCGAGGATATGCCTCAACCACCAAGGGCTCCTCCACCCTCTCCCCTCCAACCTTGAATACAAACAGCAACTAGTTCTGGTCACAATGCTGAAAACTGCTGGTGTCGACAGTTCCACACCCCACCCCACTGGAATAATATCCTGACATTTAAACAAATAAAAAGCCGCAGTGATCAATTACCAGGCTGGCAGAGAGGGAAGTAAGTGGTTTTGAGAAGGGCTAATTGTGCGTGAATCAGAGGCTATGCACGCTGAGATGAAAAAGACTTTTTGTTAATTAAGGGAGGGGAGAGTTTACGACTGAGCCGTAAGCGATGGGACATCCTGACCAAAGAGGCTGAAATCTAAACCACTGCTGGCTGTCTCCCAGTTACATTTAACTACAAATGCAATTACTTGACAGCTATGTGGTCTAAACTTTTGTTTAGCATTGTTTGGCTTACCTAGCAACAGGTGCAGCTGAGTCTGCATGCACAGAGAGCACAAAGGAATGCTGAATGGCTGTTGCACTTCAGCTATGAGATGGCTTTAATAAGAATACTCAAAATAGATGCAGCGGAGCTCGGGAAAACAACGAATCCTACACTTCCTGTTTCTGCAAGCCAGAATAAGCCTGGTGACATCACTGGGGGTATTTTCTCAGTCTTTTCAGAGAGAAGGAGCTCCTGTCCACAGAGTGAGGAGCATTCCCTCAGCTGTATGAACAGATCTCCATGCGTAAAATCTGTGGAGGCGAACACATATCTTCGATTGGCACCGCTTTAAAAGACTTGACCATGCTCAACCTTATAATGCACACTCTTTTTCATTTACTCTGCTCCAAGTAATTTCTCCTTGTCTGATTCCAGTGAGCACTTTTAGTATTTGGCACATGTCACCCAACATGATATCAAATGTGCACACTCGAAAAAGTTAACGCGGCAATAGGTCTCGGCATAGCTGTCATTTTTTTGAGCCAAGAAAAACTTCCTCTCTCGGGACTACACATCTGTATGTAATTAATCTAGTCCTGAATTTATACATTGCCAGATCTTGATTATGCCCTGTGATCCCATGTACTTCAGCTTTGTAACATGAAAAGCAGTACTGTCATGTACAGAATATATATTAAAAAAAAAGTATTACTATCCTATCATTTTGTATAGGATGACTGGCTCTGGTCTAGATGAAAATGCCACCAAATTAGATATTTGTAAGCTTTAAAGCTCAGAGAAATTCATTCTCATGGGGGAAAAAAAAGGAAAGAAAGATCCTTCAGAGGGAGCAGCACTTGTCAAACCAGCAAACAAAAGGTTAAACTGCAGGCTTCCCCCCTTCGTTCATAAAAAATGAACAGGAGAGCAGGAGAAGAGGGAGAATAAGAGAGCGAAAAACTCACACACGCACACTTACACTTCAAAGCCCTGTCATCTGGCTCTGCGGAGAGCTGGTTTGAATTAAATTTAATTCTCCTCCTCTCTCGTCTTTCCAAGTTCATGGCAAAAAGAGGGGGGTGGGTGGGATGGGAGTGAGAGAGGAAGAGAGAGAGAGAGACGGGGAAAGAGACGGTGCTTCTGGTTTTCATTAGGGCCAATTTTCTTATCTTTTTTCTCTGTGCTTTCTGGAGGCTCAGACTTGATCCCCTGCAAATGCAACGTGGCACAGGCCAGAGGAGGAATGGGAAGGTACTGGCTGCAAGGCACGCATCCCCTCCTCAAGACAGAAAGAGGAAGGAAAAGACCAAAACACACAAGTTATAAGAGTGAAAGAGCAACTGTGTTCACCAGGTGTTTATTTTGGGTTGTAGATGTGTGAGCAAACAGATATGAAATGTGTGCATTTGCACATCTGTTGCACTGTGCACATTTTGCACACAATCATGCATATTTGAATCAGGGCATGATGCATTTGTTTGACAATGAGTGCATGCATGCGTGTGTGTGTGCGTGCATTTGTGACAGATCTATGACCTGCGCACAGGTTTGCTGGTGCCCCCGTGGGGCATATAAATTGTCCAATACCTCTGGAGCCTCTGGGAATTAATGGTGACACGACCTGAGGTTCATGAACACCAAGCTCCTATTCTGCCTCACGCAAAGAAGGCTGAATCGCAATCGCATTAACAACCTCAGCATGCACAGGCTGATATGCAAATGCACGTATCTGTGTTCATCACTCCAGGACAAACGCACACAAAACAAGGGCATAAGAAAAGTTGATCCAGATGACAGCAACACTTTTAGTCCAGTGTGCGTTAA
The DNA here is from genome assembly GCF_963969265.1 of Rhamphochromis sp. 'chilingali'. NCBI lineage: Eukaryota > Metazoa > Chordata > Actinopteri > Cichliformes > Cichlidae > Rhamphochromis > Rhamphochromis sp. 'chilingali'. Next base: position 3,819,871 of record NC_137941.1, read on the forward strand.
GAGTGTAAAATTAAATATTAAATAATTGTAAATGAGAAAAAAAAAAAGCGTGAACTCTATTTTCTGAGGCAAATTCTTAATCACAGGAAGCCAGAGTTTGAGTGAAAGTTCCCTTTGGTTCAGTTAACTGTGTTTTCATGATTATATTTTTGGAACTATTCAAGAATTTCTAAAACTTGAAATGAGTGTGCAGGGTTAATTCTTTCCCCTCCTAACGCAAATAAACATATAAATACAGAGTTATAAAAGTAATAACTTAGTAATTTAAGGTCTTCCTAATGGTCTCTTGTGCTGTTAGTATTGGAGAGCTCTCAGTTATACTCATCTCAACTGTCAACACAGTCATTAACATTTAAAAGGTGATTTAATACAGAGCACGGTTACTAGTCTCTTTTTGTGGTTTTATTTATTTATAAATTCCTGAGAGTAGCACGTCTATGATGGTAGAGGGAATGAGAATGAGGCAGCAGCTACTGACTTCAGTCATAGATTATAAGTAATAGCTGCAGTATGACATACATTACGTGGCTGTCATCAACGCAGATGCAAAGAGCAGGGTAGAAAGAGGAGGATGAGGAGGAGAGAGAAGAATACAAAGGAGAGAGATGGGGAGCGAGAGCACCCTGGGTTCTGGGGTGCATTAAGAAGCTAAGGTGTACTTCCGGGGGATTGCGTGCCTAAAGCCGCGATGAGCCAGTGGCCTGTTGGTTTGATGTGTCGGGCTCGGGCCAGATGGACAGACAGTTGCAAACATGGACTCATCTTCAAAGAGCGCTGGAACCAATCCAGGCCTTCTCCTTTCCAGCTGTGTGAACTAAAAATGTATGAGAGACAGGTACATGTCTGCACCGAGTGCATGCCTGTATCTGTGGAAGCTTATGTATAGTTATAGGAGCGCGCCTAACGGGAATCAGATGGGATAAGGGTGAGCACCATAAGTTCTTAACAGCTACCAACAGGTAATTTGTTACACACTGTACTTCATACTCCAAGGCTATGACAGGAAGAGTTAGACTGCAGTGAGTGACATCACTGTCTTACCTGAATGCAGCTAGATACTCTGCATCCCCCATAGGAGGGTCCAGTCCCCCAGTAAAGGCCATGTTCACGTTAAAACCTTCACCTGCTCCACTGCCCACCTAGGAAGCGCAAACACACGTGACTGGGTTTGTTACGTGTGGGCTGACCGAAGGCTGTGGGTCTGAAAGGTTTATTAAAAGCATTTGTCGTCTTTACCTCATCGGGTGCGCCACTTCCCGGGAAGAAATTCCCATCATCGTAACGATGCAGGGACAGGTAAAGGACACTGGGGTCAGCGTAGAAGGCCTGCTGGGTTCCATTGCCATGGTGGACATCCTGGAAAGATTATAATGGGCATTTTTTTATTAAAAAATAAGCATATAATAATATTTTCAGTGTAATTATCCTTTAAATCTCTTCGGTCAAAGAAAAACCAAATACCAGGGGCACATAGAGACTGCCTCGTCATTAAGACGGATTATGATGAATAGGTTTGAGGAAATTAATGAGATTCACAGAAACGGGACCATCAATCTCTGCACCTCCACTTGGACCAGCTGACTGATGCAGAGAGAGAGTCCTATACTGCCAGACTATATCATCTCCTTCCAGCCTGTTGCGATGTCACAAAAGGATTCAGCGCGATTCAATAAAACACTCGACTTCAACAGCTGCTCACTTTTGCCAAAAGCGTCAGTTATAAATGACCTCATTGTCTATGTCTATGAATGCTACAGTACACAATTTCTAAAAATGTCCCGGCGGCTGGAGGCGAGTGCCATGACAATGAGCCTGCACTCAGCGTCCCCCTGTGACAGACAGAGAGGAAATTAAAAGGCCCTTCAAAGGCTTTGGGGAATGGCCGTGACCAGCCAGGGATGCCACTGAACAGCACCGCTCCTGGACACGACAAAGGCTCCGTCATACCTTCTTATAAATTTTATTTTTTTCTCTGTGAAGAAAAAAGGGATAATATCTGACCCAAATAGCCAGACAAGAGCTCAGTTTGCGGCTGCTATGTTCATAACCCGTCGCAATTTAAAAACAAGTGGAACAGATAACATAATGAGGATTTTTATATTTTTACTGCCTCATAAATCTAGCAGCTATTTTCTTTTCTTTGTTAATAGAAGTTAGTGAGACGTTTGTGCCTTTGTCAGCTGACAGTCTCTTTCTTTCACACTTTATGGTATAAAAAATTATTTTAAAGTAGTTATGCAGAAGGGATTATTCTGGGATGCAACACGAGCATAAAGAGAAACAAAGAGTAGCTAGCCAACGTTGTCAGTTTCTCTCTCAACTCTTTGTCCTTCAAGTGAGAGCAGACGTCTACCGTGCAAGAACCTTGAGCCACATCGTGTCTAATATTGTACCTGTGCATACAGGTATGCTGTCATGTAACAAACATCCCACTGAGAAACTCACCCAGTCTACGATGAGGATTTTACTGACATTGAGCCTCTGCTGCAGGAGCTTGGCTGCTATGGCGACTGAGTTAAAATAACAGAAACCCCTGAGGATTGAACAAAAAAAAAAAAAAAAAAAAAAAAAAAAAGAGAAGAAGACAGCAACAAAATGATGACATTTTAAATTTTATACTCATGCTTAAGCAATATTATTTGCATCATGCAGTAAGTGCTGTATAAAAAGTACAGAAACACTAAAGTAAGAGGAAAACAGCTTTGTAAGATGAGATTACTTACATAGGTGTGCTCTCCTCAGCGTGGTGTCCAGGGGGTCGAACGATAGCGAAGCCATTCTGTCGGCAAAAACAGATCACAGATGACACGCCTGCTCACTTCATTTAAAAGACTAGTAAAAAATAGTTTCACAAATCCACTGCTGCATGCAAAAACCCACACATGGAAATCCATAAAGACTGCGCTTGGACAGTTTCTTAATTGCTTATTTAACGTGGGGGCTTGGGATAGTGGGCCTACACAGGCTGAATTAGCCCCTCGTGTGGTCCCATGGACAGGTGTCCAATCCATCACAGGGCAAACACAGAGTGACGCATAACCACACACTCTCACATTCATACTTACAACTCATCACAAATTAACCTAAAAAGCATGCTAACACAACTGGACTATAACAACGAACACATTATTTTCCCAGCATCGCTATTTACCCCGTAAGGACGAGTAATGTGTCGATGAACAGAAAGAACACAAATACATTCAGAAGTATTAAAATCTATTTCTGTATTCTAAAGAATACAGATGTTAGCTTCTCCCACTGAAAGTGCATGCGTGTCCTCACGGGAACAATGAGTCTGTTAAGGCGAGCTTTGTCAAGGCAGGACTCCGAGCAATTGTTTTTGGAGGGTCCCAGCGCAATGTGGGGACATTAGATAGATGTTTGAGCTTATGTAGAGTGATTGCAAACTGGACTAATGATGTTGAGTCAGCTGCAGCGGATTAGCAGCCAGCTGGAAGATTACTGTAGCGACAACTGCCTCTACTGGTTTCCCCACACACGGTTAAAGAACTCTGTACGGTACCATATGTATGTGAGCGAGTGAAGTTTCTCTATACAAAGAAAAAAGTAATTAAATTAAAACAGACGTGGGGGGAAACAGAAAGTAGAAGCCACAGAGACAGAAGTGTGTGTGTGTGTGTGTGTGTGTGTGTGTGTGTGTGTGTGTGTGTGTGTGTGTGTGTGTGTGTGTGTGTGAGAGAGAGAGAGGGAGTGTGAATGTGTGCCTTCAGTAGATTTATGGCTTTCTGTGGAGTTCATAGAGTTGTTGGTGCAGGTGGAATGTGGTCATTTGGCCATGAAGGATCCTCGGAGAACCGTCTGCATGTGTGTAAGCATGCGTGCGTGTGTGTAGGTGTGTGTGTGCATGTGTATACAAGCATTAATTTGAGGGTAAGTCAATACCAGCAAACTTTAAGCAGGAAATCACTCAAACTAAACTGTGTTGTTGTTAATTGTGCAAAGTGATGCACAATCACTCATGCCCACTCAACATGATGGCAGGATGCTAGCAACCCCACCCAAAACTCAGCTGGGTATCAGCATGGTGTGCTACTGTTTCTTGCTGAAGAACGTCACGAGATAGTGTGCTATACTGGTGCAAAGCTAACGCTAACCTGGTCTGCAGGTGGCTTTGGTGCAACACTTCTAAAGGGGGCCTGTTAATGGGGACTGCTGGCGCTTGCGGTGCGTGTGCACCGGGTCTCCCTGCTGGGTTCAAACAGCAAGCCGCCACCGCCACAGACGCACGAGTCTGGCTGGGATGGGGAGAGGCGTGATGGGGTGGGGATGTCTGTCTGGGAGGTGCGAAAGTTGGTTCTGGAACTTTTTCCTTGTTTTTTTTTTTTTCCTTTAAGGTGTCTGGAAGTACGGCCGGATAGCACATTACTAAAGGTGACCTGATATAGTGCTCTCTTTGCGCTGGGCCTTGTTCTGTCTGTAAGCCTATGTGACTGGAACTCAGGTGGAAAATCGACTAGAGCAGTAAGACCTTAACAAGGATATTAAAATCAAACCCCTCGAAGTTGGAGGGGACCAATTATACTGCAGAGTCCATTTGAGTTACATAGCATTTAAAGGTTAACGCACATTTACCCGCTCCTAAAGGCCACAAGTGCTCCAATGCCTAAAAATACACTGCAGCCCTGCAAACAGCCATGACTAATCGAACTCCACGGAGCATCCAAACCAACCTTCAGTTCTCCCGATGCTACTTTGAAGACGAGCTCCACCACAGAGCCAACAGCCAGACGCGCTGCGCTGGATGAATGGACTTCATTCCAAATGGTGTCGCTGTCCACCTGCCAACACACACAAACACACATGAGGCCTTGTATTGTTTAAATAACATTTTCAAACGGAGCCAAAATATGCAACTTCATACTGTTTTCCACTTATCTATTTTTTGCTGGTGTTACTGACAGCACTTGAGTGGGGCAGAAGTCGTAAAACTGAGCACATTTGAAATCATTTAGCTTGTGTCATTTCACAGCATCAAAGTTACTCTTTGAAAGTTTGTCTGCAGCGGTGCAAGAAGGGCTGGAAAATTTATTCACTGTGAGGAAAACAATAGAGAGAAACACTACGAGACATAAAATTGGAGGATTCATCGTGCTGTGTATAACACAACAGACTTTCTAAAAATCCCTTTGATCCGTAAGGACATGACACTGTAACTCCGCACTCCAGAGACCAATCAAAGACTTAAGTATAATATGATGAAAACACAAAAGCCTTAATTAATAACAGGTTAAGCAGCAAATTTATAGTAAGTTGTCAGTTTATACGTCAGTTTTAAGGTTAAACCATATAGAGGGGTTTTCAGGCAAACAACACTCATTACGTTTACAGATATTTAGAGACATTCCATAATTTATCCACCTTAAAATATTACACGACAAAAAAAAAAAACTGTAAAAGGCCGATTAAAAAAAAAAAATTTTTTTTGGTATAGAACATGAGGTTTTTTGTTTTTTTTTAAATGACTAAAATGTGCGTGTCTGTGATCATATCTTTGTGGGGACCAAGAAATGGACGTTTACTATACGTGTGAGGACCAAAATCCTGGTTCCTGCAAGTCTGAAGGCATTTCTGAGACTCAAAATGTGGCTTTAGTGACAGGGTTACAATAGGGTTATGGTTAGGTATAGGGTAAGGGTTAGGCATTCATATATCATGGTTAGGGGTAGGGTGAGGGGATAGGGAAAGCTTTATGTCAATTAGATATACCCATAAGATATGAATACCCGACGTGTGTGTGTTTGAGCATGCTTAGACACGGGGCAAACTATTCAGTGGTCAAGCCTGATTAATGCAGAAGCACGGGCAGCGCCCCCCCCCCAGCCCAAATCACTACAGTACCTACACACACATGCATACAAGCCCAACAGACCACAATAGTATGTGTGATTGATTGTACGCAGAGGGCCACGCACAGGATAATATACACACCCTCCATCAGGCATGGCAGATACTGCAGGCAGATGGAGCACACGATAAACACAGAGAGAAGAAGCTGGCTGAGGAAAAGAAGAAAGTGAAGGCCTGTGTGTCAGTGTGTTTTGAACCGTGCACACATGTGCAGAGCGGCCGACGCCAGAGCTCTAAGCGAGGCTTTCCTGATGTAAACCTGGGGGTCTTTGAATATGTTAACTTTAACCTGCCAGTCGCTCGCCCTTTCATCCACGCCGCTGGCCTTTCAGTCAGTCAACTGACCGAGTGGAACATTAACCTTAGCCACCCAGTCAGATCCTCGGTCCTTCAACCAGTCAGTGAGCCGAGCGAGTCGACAGCCTTTCAGGCAGCCGCCCCCCTTTTCCTCCGGTCTCCAGTGACGAAACTGATCAAGGCCGGATGATTACTCCATAATAACATCCACGGAGAAGAAAAGGGGCTCTTTTAAAGTTGCGCCAAGAAAGAATTTGTCATGAAATGAAACTGTGGAGCGCTCAACATACACTAAAGATACTAAAAAAAGGGGAGTGCATTGTTGATGAGTGACTAATGGAACCCAATGTGAAGAGAGGGGAACGCGGTGTAAGTGGATGACAGTATGTAGTAGCCGAGTCAATGACTGAGCGAGCGAGCAAATCAAGAGTCAAGTGAGTGAGTGAATGGGAAACTGAATCATATATACAAGTCAGGTTAATGAGCGCAAACAGATGCTGCTCTGAAGCAGCGCGAGTGCTTTATTATTTCCCATGTTGATGTTTAGTTTTGCCTCGAGCCTGGAGGGGGACACAAGCTCGTCGGGGGAAAGTGAAAGGGAAGTGGTGTGTGTGTGCATGTGCATGTGCGTGAGTGTGAGTGAGTGTATGTGTTAGAGGCAGAAAATAGCGGGAACGTGCTGGTATGACAGAATGATGGTTCTCCACAGGCTGACAGCTTAATTTGAACCCCCTTCCTCTGCAAGCGAGTGAGTGTGTGTATGTAAGACTTGTATGTGTGTGTATGACAGGAAAACAACAATTTAGTCCCATTTGCCATTATAAAGAGCAGAACGGAGCAACGCAGAACTCCGGCTTTTCTTGTTCCCACCGCAGCAGCAGGAGTGGTGGCCCCAAAGGAGGCAAGAAGAGGAGAAAGGAAACAGAGGTATGAGGAGATGAGGAATGATGTAGAGAGATCAGGTATGTGGCAAGGTAGGCATGATGTAGCCTTTCAAATGCTCAATATTGTGAAGACAACAACAAAAAAAGCATGGAAACACACACACACACACACACACACACACACACACACACAGGTGCACAACTGTTCCAATGTATCAGTTTTCAGATACATTATCACTTCCAACTTGAAGCAGCCATCAAAATCATTGCCTTAGCACACAAGAATCCCCAAACACAAACTATGCAATGCACACAAACAAAGTCATACCCTCTGCCACACACACACACACACACACGCACGCACGCACGCACGCACAGCTCGTAACATCTGGTTACAATTACTAACACGGCGGAAAGGCGAGCAACAGCTTTTGTTGCCTCTGGTCCTTGAGGGGTGGTGTTTGTGTGTGTTTGTGTGCATCTGCGTGCTAGTGTGTCAAGGCTGTGTGTGTGTGTGTGTGTGTGTGTGTGTTTGTTTGGTGCAAAGAGAACAAATGGGACCATTATTTAGGCAGGGGGCAGAATGAGTGGGCGAAGGAGACACTTATTATACTGCTATTTGATAAGGCTGAAACTATGCTTATTTGCTTCGTTCCAGAGTCTGATGGAGTTGTGCTAGATGGGTATTGATTAGACTAACAGTGTTGTAAAAACACAAGTGTCTATTACAACAATTTTCCACTGAATAAACCAGTATGACTAACAATGGCCTTTTCCAAGAAATATCAAGAGCGCAAATTACAAATACTTAATTAGACAGTGAATATTTGGAAGATGACTTAAGCATGAATTAACAAACAGAGTAAGTGACTTACCCCTATGCCTCCACACGGCAACCTCACAAACATGGGATTTACTGAACCTGAAGAGAAAGAAATGAAGTGAAGAATTAGAAAGAGAGAAAGCAAAAGTGAAAGGTTACTAAGGGAAGAGGTTGCACTGCAGACTCACAGACACCCTTAAAACCAACTATTTGACTTTGTGACCTTATCTAACAGCAATAGTACACAAGGGCATGCTTTAATTAGGTGAGGTGAAGAAAAAAAAGTATCTGCTTGACCTCTCAATCAAGCCTTCTTCAGGAAAAAAAATCTAGATTTGGCCAGAGAGGGGTCAGTTTGTCACTGAAGAAGAAAATCAATAAACTTCACATTTCTGACATGTCTGAAAACAAACTAAGCTGACGTAGTTACTGACCCCGAGTGAACTCTTTTCAAATGTGTGCTTACACTTTTAATTTCCTTTCAAACAAAACAACATCAGCTTACTTTATTATTTGTAATTTCTTTTGAAATTAAATCTGACTGCTTAACATAATCCTAATCCAGAGTTAAACACTACACCACTAACAAATATTTAATATAGTGTGAATACTTTAATTCCTGATTAGCCGCCACCTTTGTGGTTTATTCCTTTACTCCAGCTCTTACTGTAGGCTATCCCACTTGTACGCTGAAGCTCACACAGGAGTATCTGGTAAGACTCCTGTGTGAGCAGTAATAATAAGAGGAATTTATGCCTCCACTGAGTGAAAGCCAAGATCGCCACTGGGGCTCGCCCCTTTGATTTTTTCACATAATGCAGACTACTTCACTACACCTGCACTTTAAGGCCAGACATAAGTGACTAAGCAGCCTGCGAGACTTTTAGTTTAGCAGCTCTAGTTGGTCCTTGTCTTATCGTAACACCTCTGAGGACTTTATTAGAAGGACCTTTAGTTATGATACGATTTAAGCATTAGAACAGATTCCTTTAAACGGACCCTGCAGAGTCAGGCGGTCAACTTCAGACTTGTGAATAAATGCATGAAACTCTACAATTCTCAAAAACCCAGTAAGTCTTAAAGCATCCACAATTTTTTTAGACTAAACTAATGAGTAATCTAGTCTAGGAGGTGAAGCAGTGCACGCTTGGAAAAAGTGTGTTTGTGAATGTGTGAATGTGTGTGAGGAAGCATGTCTTACTGTCTAGTTTCTGCCGCAGCGGGTTAGTTCCATATAGCATGACGTGGGCTTCAGAGTGGACTGTTTGCAACTCCTCCAATGAGGCCTTCCTACCACGGATACACTGAAAACAGAGAGGAAAAAAAAGATACACAACTTCTGATTAGCTTTTCATGCTCCGCATTTAAACTCCCCGCAAAAACAGGATAGGAGAGCAGAGTTCTGCAGAAGTTTTATCATATTGTTAGTCCGAAGAAATAATATACAGGGCGTCCCAGTGTTGTCACTGAGTCAGTTTAATATTAGATCATATTCGAAACCTCAATGTGAGAGTTTTCACCTATAAGGACAAACGTTAAAAGAAGTGCATTAACACTGCCTCCTTCTGGCTACGACAACAACCTGCAATAAAGTGGTAAAACATCACTGTCAGGGGAAAATAACACAAACACTAATATATGAAACAATTTCCAATGACACAACAACAAATGTGCTGTTTTTTTCTGTTTTTTAAATTTGGGCAGGTGTGGTGGGTAGTTTGATTCCTGGCCTGCTCCATAAGTGTTCTTAGATGAGATACTGAACCCGGAATTGTCCCAGTGCACCTGACTATTTTAGAGGGTGTGTGTGCGACAGATAAGTGTATTATGAATGTGAGGGAAAACATATGAGCGTAGCTTCTAGTGTAAAGCGTTTAGCATCAATCAAACAGGAGACGACTGCATAAACGTCAGTGAAGTTAACATTTGCTTTCTCAACGTTTCCAAAGACTGACAACGATTCTTATTGTTTGCCTCTGAAAGCTAAATACTCATGTACATTTTCTAATTGTCCTTCAATAATAACACAAGTCTAACTTTGTCTTTACCTCACAGTGCGCCCTGAGGCCTGTTTCCTGCAGTCGGGACCAGATGCTCTGAATGCGGCCAGCGTGCTCTGGATGACTCGTTGTGCTACCACATATGCACTGGTGCTTCTGCATCAAAGACTCATACACAAGACCTGGGAAATTCACACACCACCACGCACAAACATATGGGTGATTATGCACCACTGACAACAAGGATAGAAACAGCTGTCACGATGACATTTTACGGTCACACCATAAGACGTGGTGTGATTATCATCTATTGCACCTGCTTCTTCTAAAGCAACAGGTTATCATTGTGCAATAAGCAAAAACCCTGTTTAGGATGTTTAAACACTGCACACAGCTACTCACTCTCTGCATTGTGTTTGATTACTGTGGTGCTCATGACAATAAAAAGCATCACTGCTGTGTGTGTGTGTATGTGCAAAGAAATAATTATGTAACTCAGCAGACCTGTAGTGAATCGAGGTTTGGCTGGCGGCTCCTGCACGACCATGGGGAAGGAGGAAGAGGCTGGCGATGACTGAGCTCTCGACAGAGGCCGGTGGCCAGCAAAATTGGCCGAAAGCCCGGCTGCTTCCATCGAGGCTTGGTAATTCCTCAACTGGTGGATCCGCTGCTGCTCTAAGAGCAGAGCCTGCTGCTCACAAACACAGACAGTGCAATATTCAACAGAAAGCTGGGCTGCAATATGAGTTTCCCACCAGAAGATGGCACCAAATACCAACATCTTCCTACTTGCTATAGCGCCCAGTTTAATCAGCTTCCATAAAGAGATTCCTGTTGCAAAGAACCAAACTACATTTGGTTGTTGAAGCAACATTTTCTAGCTGACATAGTGCCAAACATGAGTGTTTCACATTAAGGCGTCATAATTATTTTAAACTGCTTACAGAAAAGAAAAGTTATTATGTAACTATTTATGTAATTGTTTTCAAAATGATCTGTAAGCACCTGAGTGGAATATTTCAGTGCTCGCTAAGCAGTCGTGTTTTCCTGCTCTGATGGGTGTGTCTGTCTACACTATGGGCGCCATGGCGACAGTGAGAGGAGTGTCTGATTGAATTTGGCTGAGCGGACAGCAGGGATGTGGCCAAAGAGAGACTGCGATGTACAAATTCACGTGTAACAGAGAGATTTGTTGCTGCTAACAGCTTTTACATAAAATACTTGCACGTGTATGCCCGCATGAAGTTGTGCTACGGACTAATTTCGAGGATATTTATACACATATTATACTGGAAGCGGGTTGGGTAGTCAGTCCAGTCGGGAGGAAAGGCAGATCAAACAAATGTGGAGTGTAATGTTTCAGTCACAAGAAGCTCCATCTGTCACTGCTATCAGTGTGTTGTTCAGCCCAGCTACAACCACTTACTGATTACTGTAATACAAAAAGAATCCTCCATACTGTGTAATCGCTGCCAGTTTGAATCATCATGCACATATATGAAGACATTATGTCAAACATATGAATCTGACACTGCTTTTAGAGTCATGCAAAAGAAGAAACTTTCTCCCTTTTTATAAATGCCAGATTAAACTTGTGGAATTTGAATTTCATGCCCAGTCCGTCTTTTCCACTCCAACTGGTCCCCGCCATTCGTGCTTACCTGTCTGAACAGGAAGTCCTGCTCAGCCTGCCTCTCTCTTTGCTCCCTCTCTTCTTGCTCCTGGGGATCCGGAGGCTCCTGCTTGATGACCACCCCACGTAGCAACCCCGTCTCTTGCCCAGAGGTAGGAGAGGAGGACGATGATGACGAGGAGAGCGCCTGGTGCTCCCTAAGCTCCTCCTCCGTCTCTTCCGGGTGACTCTGGTGTTGCCTGCCTGGTCCTGAGGCTCCCGGGCCTGCAGCTGAGGCCTGATCGCCGGGCTTGGACATTATCTAGAGGGCAAAAAGACACGGCCAGGTCAAACTTTTGACGCAGTGATTTGACGGTGTTATGCATGTTTTTAGAGGAAAAACTGGAACACTTTGGACATAAAAGAAAATATTCACATAACATTCGGCCAAGATTAGGGAGTCAACTGATGATGTTAGGAGCCAGTAACAGAAAGACGTTCCAGAAAACAGAAAAAAGACAGAACCGAGAGTTTCAAAAGCATGAAGGGAGGAAAGCACTAAGGAAATATCAGGGACAACATGCTCCAATTTAAAACTACACTTTGGATGTTTTTCATTCCAAAAATAACTGACTAATCAGTCCGCGTACAAAGTTAATGAAAACAACCTTAGATAAACCCACCAAAAGCTAACATTAGCCGGGGCTTTTGACTTTTTGCACACACAGAAATAAACCACATCTGTACTCTGGATTCTGATAGGCTAGTTATTTGTTTTCAAACTAATGATATAATCTCCTGAGACTATGGATGAATTTTACTGCTAAGTTCGTCGTGTCTGAACATGTAAGAGAAAAGAAAAAGCGAGGAAAGAGAGTGGAAGCACCGCAGAGGGGGGATTGTAATAATCTTGTTTTGGCAGCTGCCCTCGTCCCTGTCGTCACAGACCTCAACCTTGATGTGCAGGTCATGATTGGACAGGACCACTGTTTGTGCCTGGAACACACACACACGGCTGGCATATTGCCCAGGGAACAGTCCATTGACGTCAGAGAGAGCAGGCTCTTGCCTCATCCCAGTCCCTCTTCTCCAAACAAACTCAAAACACTCCTGCCACACTGACTCTCTTCCTTACTCTCTCAATTTGTTCTCTTTCCCTCTGTCTAACCCTTCTTCTTTTACAGAGGAAATAGTGGCTGGGACGTGAACCATAAGGGGGACAGACACTAAATAACCCTGTTAAATCAGCTGGAAGAGGGAGAGGAGAGACGGGGTGGTGGAAACACTTGATACACTCGGACTCTGTGCGTTTATTTCTCTCCCCTAAGCACACCGCTGTACCGCCATAGTGGCACACAACAAGCTCAGGTTGGAACCATTTCAAGATTCTTTCATTCATTTCTTTCTTTCTGCTGCAGAAAAAAGCCAAAAGTTTTCAGGAAGACCCCTTTTTCCTGCTGACTTGACTGATAGATGCAAATAGGGAAGGGAAGGAAGACTGCAGATGAGTCAAGAGGTGGATATCCAAGGGTGAAAAGGGTAAATGAAATAACTCCTGCCAACAGGATATTTCTACATAATAGTTAGCACCACTTTTAAGAGTCAAATGGTAGGCGTTACATGCATCACTGGAAACATATTCGTCCCACGCTGCTAACTTTAGTCGCGTATTTTCCCACGTCAAACAGAAATATAGCAGATATTAAAACCAGCTCGCAGCAATCAATATTTCTTGGGGATAATGTTAAATTCCTCATTAAGTCTGATCTTTATGAGGCAAAAACAAAACAAAGGCAATGAGTAACTACGGAGTCCGCTGGGGGAACTTCTCCAATGACTTCCATGGTGCAATGATATTAGGCAACATTAAAAAGCAGGAAATGAATAGACACCTAAAATAGCACTGTCATAATCCTGCTTTGCGGTTAATGCAGGAGCTATAATTACAGTCACAAATATCAGGATAACAAGTCACACACACGGCAGTCAGACACGGACGGCAGGAGAACAACTACACCATTCAGTAGCTCGAGGTTTTATTCATTAATCTACTTCTGTGCATGACTTTGGTAAAATAATACACAGCACTATAGTAACGCTCAGCGATCATCACACGCCAAAGCATTTTCTTGTTGTGGTCTAAAGCTTAAAGTCTAGCTCTTCAGGTGTTCAGGTGATATTTTGAGTAATGGACTCAGGTTACATTTCTTGCTGAAAAAGGGCAGATCGTTAAAGTTAAAGGTGCCATTACAGCTTTTTAAAGCTACGCAGAATGGCTCCAGTTAACTAAACAACCACCATCCTTTTTCTGTCCTGCGTCTTTTAACAACTTCATGCAGTCACTGAACTCCTGCCTCTTCTGAAAACCTCACTGGACGCCTTTTATTTAATCCTGTGTGATAATTCCACTGCTATATGAAGAGGAAATCATCAGGTAAGGGATTGCTTGAAAGTCTATCCGAGGCCCGTCATGGACACCACACACACAAATACACAATTGTCATCCCTTCAAGCCACACAGGAGAAAATAGGCTGCGAGTAACCACGCCAACCCAGGGAAATAAAGCAAACTGTACAAAGACCTCAACGTTCCAGCAGCTTTAAATCCAGTATCTGTTTCCCATGAGGCAAGTCGGGAAACCAGTAAGCTACAATTAGACCCTAATAATAATAAAAATGAACTGACTTAATTGGAAGACTTATGTAGCAGAACTCAACGCAAAATTACACAGAACATTATAGCTCATTATAATTGCCGACAAATAACCTAATGGGATTTACAGAAATTGCCACAAGCTTTGGTGACTTTACACTTGTTCATTTTTATGCATATATGTTGTTCTGGTTGTACCGCAAACTTTGGCTGCTGATTGTTAGTGATTAGTGGGCAGCTCCTCACCTCATCCTCCGTGCAACTCAAACCATTTTAGTTCCAGTCTCCCTCAGCGCCTCCTTCTAATATGCATGCTTTGTCCGTCTCTTCCTCTTACTAGTGTATAAATCTTTATGTGGGGAAAAACTCTTTCTGCAGATACATGTTCAAGCCTGATCCCCAACCTGAAATATTGAGGTGACATCCACAACAAGAAAGATTACAGGAGGATGTTTCTGGTAAGTATGACACTCACTGCTTGCTTTTTATGTGATAAAACTATTGATTTAGTATCTTAATCATATATAAACAATGGGGGATTTTTTTTGTAAGTTTGCTCACTTACAAATAAACAAACTGTCTTGTATTTTGTGGCAGTTTCGGTTTAATGGAGAGAGACAGAATAAAAGTCACTCAGTGATCCTCTGCAACCCAGCCAGAATTCTAGATCCCACAGACTAGGGGTTAGGGATACAACCAGTCAATTAAAGATACGCCAGAGCTCATCTTGTTATGTATATAAAGTACACCTGTTTATTCCAACCTCTCCACCATCATGTCAAGACCAAAAAGTTGTCCAAAATTGTCGAATGGACAACAAAAGCATCAGTAAGAAGCTTGGTGAGGAGGTGAAACTGAAGAAAACTAAAATGACCAACAGTCACCCTCAGTCTGGAGCTCCATGCAAGAGCTTGCAAGAGGATGATCATGAGAAAAGGTGGTGAATAAGCCCAAAACTATTAAGACAGTTGGGCCCACAGTCACCAAGAACACCACCACTGGTAATCTTTCAGCAGCTACAAGGTCCCCCTGCTCAAGAAGGCACACACACAGGCTGGTCTTAGGTTTCCCCGTGAACATCTCAGTGACTCAGAAAAGGCCTGGGTGTCGGACGAAACCATGTTTACTGGGAGGAAAATGCTGAGTATGACCCACAGAACACCAACCCCACTGACAAGCAAAGAAACCTAAAGGATTTAAAGTTTCTGTGAAGAGGAGAGGACCAAAATCTCTCCTGAGGGGTGTGCAAACCTGGTGAGCAACTATAAGAAACATCTGTTTCTCTCCATTAAAATAAAACTACCATTAAAATTAGAGACTGTTAATTTCTTTGCACGAGAGCAAATGCACAAATTCAGCAGGGAGTCAAATAACTTTCCCCTATTGTGCATGGATATAAATATATTTTTTTGGGGGGCTGCTATGCCTTGAGTAGATGAATGCACGTCCATGATAAGCTGACAAAGCCTCAGATTTTCGATCACATTGATTACTTTTACAAATATTTACCTGATTATTTGAACCTTTGGGCACATTTAATGCAGCCATGTGACACAGTATATGAAATTATGAATTTCAGCCACATAAATTATGACTGTATCATAGAGCAACTTCACACATAAGCTTGCACATACGCACACTCTTCAACAATGAAGCAGTGAGTCATATTTCCTGTGTGACCATATATGGAAGATGCTTCCTCTAGTGCACAGTTGCCAGGGTGACAGTGAGAAGCAGGGACACATGAACACAGAAAGAAAAGAAAAAAACTAGCTAAAAGAATTGCTAATTGCAGGCTGAATCATCCAGCGCTTGGAGAAAAGAAAATAGGACTCACAAACATTAACCAAGTCAGTGTCATGTAGATAGACAAACACTCACACACACAGTATATGGACAGACATACAGCTGCCTGCAATACCGCAGCTGTTCAGAGTTACTTTTGATACTGCGCACAGACATGTGTTGAAATACCTTGTTGATGATGTGCTGCTGCTGCTGCTGTTGGAACAGTTGTTTGTGCTTCTCCAGGAACTGCTGGTGCTGCTGCTGGACCACCAGGTGCTGCAGGGCCTGTGTCTGTCCGCACTGCTGCTGGGGCAGAGGCGCCGACTGCGTTCTCCCCAGGGGACGGTGGCTGCGCATGAGCTTGGAGACGGAGGACGATGGCAGCGGTAGGCCACCCAGCCCAACTACAGAAAACACAGAGCGGTTGCAGGAAATGATCTCAAGCATTTTTTTCCAAAAGCTGTGTCTTATTTCTGTAGCTCCACTCATCATTCACACATATTTTAGGTGATAATTTTAGGTGATTTTATTTCATCTACTTAAAAGAAACTGGAGGCTTTACAACTGGAACCACAGGGGCCCCTCTCATATGACGGATGGAAACCGTTACTCAGGAATACCGGCTGCACATTTTAGCTGCAATGCAGTGCAGGTCCTGCTTTTTTCTAGCTGAAGTGATATTTTAAAATAAGATGATGTCAGACAAGTTTGCCACATTTGTCTCCACTTATAAATTTCAGTAGCTTGGTTCAAGCAGCCCCTGCAATATAAACAGTAAAATAGATCATGCATTAAATGTACTGTAAGTGACAGAGTTTCACTCCTCAGGCTGAATCACATCTGAGCAATCAAAAGGCCAAAAAAGGATTGATTTTGGCAAAATGTATCCTTTGACAGCTATTTAGGTCTTTATTAGTGTTTTTAAGTCATCTCCATTCATAAACAATGAACAGCAGAAGGAAGAGGAAGTCTTGGCCCTCATATATGCCAGCTTCATGGGAAGCTTTCCAAAAAAGATCGGCCTTCATCTTTAGAGGCCAGATTCAGCAGACAATAGCCAATGAGATCACAGATTGCAGCAGTACAGAATGAACTGTGAGGTCATTTTCCGAATCCACGACAAATAATCTCAAACAAAAATCGTATTTATTTTATTCCTTAAAAATCGTTGACGTTTTTTCCTCCAGTGATGCTCTCAAAACTATAAGCTGCCCAAATCATTAGAACCTTGAATTGTGTGTATGTAATCTTTCCAGTAATTATTTTGTCACACTTTGAAACATAATACTGCAAAATATTTGGGCTGTAGATTCTTTCGGTGGACCACACAGTATCAATAATTCAGACCTCACCCACTGTTTGAAAGAGAGAAAAATAAAAATCCTGCAAATGTTGCAGTGAAAACTGACCCACTGGACTGTGGCTTGGATCCAGCAGTACCATGTGTTGGAGGAGGGGGTTGTGACCCACCGTGCCCCCTCCTGGGCCCTCCCTGTCCAGTGCTGAAGATGCCAAGTAGGAGGGCAGGTGGGAGGGCAGGAAAGGAGGGGTCAGTGGAATGCCCTGCTGCAATGCAGGCAATGCCAGATGACTCTCGCCATCTTGGTGTCCCGATACCACCTACAAAGACACACAGGCAGGGAGAGGGAGAAAGAGATGTTAAGGTGGGGAAAGAAGGAAAGAATGAAGGCAATGACAAGACTGACGAGTTCAAATCCAGTTACAGGCTCTGTAATATCCTTTGTATTTCTAAGGAAACTAACCAATGAACCTTCTCCACAGTGATGAGAGTAATTACAGTACAACTAATGAACGATTCGCTATAACTAATGTCATATTTCCCTCGGGATGAATAAAGTATTCTGATTCTGATTCTGATATCTAAAAGTTTGATTCTGTGGTATTTTCTTTTAAATGGACTCACAGTGCTAGCAGGTCCTGTGGCTGGCAGGCCCAGGGTGATGTTGGGCAGAGACGGAGAGGTGTAGAGAGAGAGGTGGCTAACTGACCCTTCCCGTGTTGCCAGCCTCTGGAGCAGCGAGGTCTGCAGACACATCCACATTGACATAAATACAGTGCAGATCCAAGAAAACAGTGCTGTGTACAGTGCAAGACTTTTCCATCTCTCTCACACATACAAATGCACACGCAGCCACGGGCACACAGTCATGGATATTAGATTCATTTAAATCTATTTACCATAATATGTAACCACAGCTATGACATGAATAATCCAAATATAACATTAACCTAAAATCAAAACTTCCCCCGAAAATTAAAATTGACTTGCTTTATGAAGACTTAAATGATGACACTGATTAAACAGATGCGGGTCTCTCTGCAGGTGAAGAATGAAGCCAAAGCTTAACAGCCAAAAACTGCAGTTCCTCAAACTGCCACTTGAGGCTGGCATCAAATGCACATGAGTCCACAGAGAATAACAGAATAGCAGAAATAAACATGTTTACATCCTGGCACCAACTCTTTTGGTCTTCCTACTTACTTTCCCCATTATGTCAACTGTATGGAGCTTTTTATACCTCACCTAACACCACAGGGTCAGGCTGTGGTCCAGGCTCTTTTACACAGAGTTCGGTCATGAAAGGGTTACAGACCCAAAGAGACAGAAGCAACAGGGTTAACTTCAGAGTGTACCTAACCTAGCTGGCTGAAGGCCACTGATGAATACCTGATGATTTTGGAGCTGAAGAGCCCATGCAAGACTTTTGAAAGTACCCCTCGTGTCTCTTTGGATGTAAAACATGTTTTTTATCCACTCGTGCGGCTCGTTATAAAATGTGAGATCACTTAAAAATTGCAGAATGTTTAAAAAAAATGTCGATGGGATTCCAGGAATCACATTCGGAGACTCCAACTGTCTCAAGATGTGCAGAGTTCACCATTTTTGCACCTGAGAAAGTTTGTGATGCGGGTTATTTGTCCTTGAATTTTCTGTGTAGCCTGTATGACTCACACATTATGACTGTATTATCTAGGACTGATTCCTGGAGTACTATAAATAACACAGTTTTGTGTGATTATGTGTGAATTTAGTTCTCAGTCTCATTGCTGTTATTTATTGAAACAGCAGTGAGACCCTTTTCTAAGAAAGCTGGTTGTCTCTCTGGGCCTTGAACACTTTTGTCCTCTGACGCAGACTCTATCGCCCAGTTAAATGTTCTTAGAGTCATGTGGAAATAAAAGGTGTGGCTGTTTGAAGCGACAGGTTTCTCTGAAGAGTGAAAATCTAGTATCATGTTCTTTTGTTACTTATCACTAATAAGCAGCTATCTGTGCATCTGTATAGTTTACTATTACAAACTGCTAACCACAGCAGAGGTTGATGTCATGGTTAGGGATGGGTATCGTTTAGGTTTTATCTGATACCAGTACCAAACTGGTACTTTTAAAATGGTGCCGGTGCTTAAATGGTGCTTAAAGAATGGAAAACACACACTTTGTCCAAAAACCTCTCATGTTTAACTGTTTTCCACTTTTTCTTTGGTCATTTTAGCCTTTTTGGCCAGGGTGGAGGGAGTACCTGCCATCAAACAAGAAGACAGCTGCATGTACCCACGACGGTGTTTGCTAGTTCACCTTACATGCATTAATGTAATAACGTGGTTAGCCTACTCAACGTGAATTATACACGGACAACATTAAGCTACTCGCCCAGAGAAGAACGGCTGCTGCTGCATCATCATCCTCACCATTTCTTCTACATTGGCAGGGCTAGGGGCCAGGACTCTCCTCTTCCGGTTCTTGGGGGATGTTGCTAACTCCGCGTCCGATAACATGCACCACGCCCGCAGTAGATGTGCACGGTGTGAGGTCTCGCAGCAAGCTATCAAATACGGTGCATTTCTCGCCTTTTAACAAAATGCTATGCGTCGCCAGGTGTTTTATCAGATTCTTGGTGTTACCTCCTTTGCACAGTATCACAGTATCAGCTTAAAGCACTTGTTGCAGGCTGCTGAGTTTGCATCTTTTGCTGTGAAGTACAGCAAAACCGCTTTGCCTTGGGCATTTTTAATCTGTAGCTCTGCTCTAAAAGAACGGACGCACCTGGGCCCGCCTACTATCCTTGGAAACGTAAAATGATTGGCTAGAATCTGAAGTGTATCACATCTCAGGAAAAAAGCACCGAAATGTGCGCTGTTTTTCGGTCTGGTTACTACCGTTTATGTCAGAACCGGGATACCGATACCCATCCCTAGTCATGGTGGCCAAGTCCATCTTTCATATACAGTGTATGGATTAAATATACTCACAGGCTGACGCCTCTATTAAAATAAATTAACACTGCAAATCCTGGTGTCCTGCTTCACAAACACACATGTGCATACGCTATAATTAGAGATGCCATGATGTTTACCTCTCCTGGACTGCTGCAGATTGTGATCCCATTCTCTGTGGGGATGTTACTGGAGCCATTGTTGGGGGAACTGGGACCTGAGCCTGGTGCACTGTTACATGCAGACTCTAGAGTACATACAATGAAGAAAAAATGAATCAACTTTCTGCACTGAAATGCATCAAACTGGGTGACTATTTGTGATAGCACCTTAAAACAACAGTGACAGGAGTCCTTACCAGCGACGTCTAGGGGACGCTTCTTAACAGTAGCAAGGGGTCCATCTTTCCTACGGAGCAGAGGGCTGCTGCGACGCTCCGTCACCTTCTGTTTTAGCCGAGAACGAAGCTTTAGGTTGGGCTCAGAGGCTGAAAAGACACAAATGTCCATACATTTCAATCCAGTTTAAACGATTTAGTGTCACTACAACTGTCACCTCAAAGAATTTCATATTGCAATGTAAAGACGCTAAAATGTTACATCCTAAAGTAAATCAGACTTTCTTTGACTTAAACTCATGTCTGTTTGTAATGTCTATAACTGAAATAGCTGAGCTGCGACAGGGCTAGAGGCCTTTAATTTCCAACTAAAACACCATTTCTAAAAATAAAATGTGTTACAGCTCAAGCTCGCCCCATAAATGACTTACAGTTTACACAGTTTCTCTAACCTGGCAGTCTGGCCCTCAGATTTGTGGGTCACACGAGTGGGAGCTCGTTTGTTGGTGTGTAGCGGTGCTAATGAGCTTGTCCCTATAGACCACACTGTATGCACTGGCTGACATATTTGGGAGCTGAGGTTTGCCATCATCATGTGACAGCGGGAAGCGGTGCAACACCAGGGGAAGCAGCCAAATGGTATTTTCCTTGACCCCACGCTTAATGATGCTGCCTTCACGCTCTGCTAATGAACACTGCTTGTTTCCAGACACTTCCAATTTAATACAAACACGAAAAATGAAAAGAAAACTGACAGTGTTTTCAATTAGGTTACTACGCAAATGCTGTGTGTGGTGTGGGAAGGCGCTACATGAGGTGCAGAGGCTTGTCAGAGGCAGGCGTACGGTATATCCGGGATTCCTGTCATGTCACCATCCGCGCTTGACATTTTCTGCGCAGTGCTGCTTTGGTGTCTCTGTTGTAGGCAGTTTACCAAACAAAGGCAGATTTATTCTCTACTCCACTGGCTTCCTTCCGTTCCCTTAGGTAAAGCAGGACGGTTGACCACCAGTTGACCCTATGCTCGTCCCCTGACCTAGTATCAAACAGACCATGCCTCATTCATTAGCCTCAGAGAAGGAGGCGGGGCTTTTTGGTACAGCCAAGTGGAAGCGATTGATTCTTTGTGTAATGTGGAGATTTATTCTGCAGCAGAAGAATTATTCTGGGTCACTACAAACCCTCTGGCCCCTAGAATGCTAATCAAAGTAGGATAATGCACCAAGTTTTAATGTACTTCAAAGAGGTGCTAGCTTTCATTATACCACCTGGTCAGCGGGGATGAGATAAACTATCATGAATCTATAATGTCTAAGTACTTTTTCAAATGCACTCTCAATTTTAAGGGGAACAGTGCTGCAGAACTTATGAAAGTCAATTATTTAAAAAAGACCTTCTTAGTGGAGGGCACTCTTCCAAAGTCTTTGTTAAGAGGGACGGGGAGACTGAGGATAAAATGCTATGCATTAGTTTAACAGGAGGAGACCCTGGGAGAGTGAAGCCTGTGAGAAAAGGAGCGCAGTGCATTAAAGTTATATTTTAGACTATGACATGCTGAACTGTAACAGCCTGACCATTCTTTCAGTGCTGACACGATAATGATTGACAAAAAACCCCGATAATAACTGCACGTCAGATTTTCTCTGCTTTAATAATCTCTGATTTAATCAACAAAACAGAACAAAAGTTGGCCTTTGTGTAGTTCTCAGCCATTAAAAAAGGCAATCAGTGTTATCTTTGTATGAATGCCAGCATTCACTGATGAAGTTTGTAGCTGTCATAAAAGAAAGCATTCAACATAACTGGTTTACCTGACTGACTCTGTCTGGTTTAAACACGATTCAATTATTCGTTTAAATACTGGCAAGAGTAAGATAACCGTGTGCTGAGAACCTATGAGAAACTGAGCTGATCCACCTCCATCAAAGGTCTACCTGTGGACTGAGTCACATGCCCCTGCTTGTTTACTGATACATTAGTAATAACTAAGAAAAAGCTAAATAGTCATCAGATGCTAGCCGATGTTTCTGAGCCACTCTGTTGCTCTCAAACTGGAGCGTTTACCTCCCTGCAAGCTTGCTCAAACACGATTGATTATAGTTCAAATCCTACTGACCAGACTAAAAATAGACCAAAAAGTTTCTGCAATCAAAAATCCCTCTGGTCTGTAGATTGTGTACATGAGCAGCCAGGCGATGGAAACTGAGAAGAAAGAACCACAAAGGTTGTTTTTTGTGTGTGAGAGTTATTACGATATGGAGTGCTAAAGGGAGCGGCTAGAGTGCGACCGCTACCGAAGGACAAGCTGGAGATTAGAAGGACGTTAAAGAGACGAGGAAGGAGGGTGAAGCAGGGTGTATGTCTTTGCTGGGCACCATTCACAATGGGAGTGTTCACCTCAGGACACAGTGACTTTGAAGGGTGTTAATGCCGACTGGGCAGAAGCACACCAGTGTGCACACGTGCGAACACACTCGCTGCAGAGGGCCCAGACTGTTCTTTTTTCTGCTGATGATAGCGTTTTATTGCAGCCTTTTGTGCCTCCTTCACCTCCATCCATGCCCTTCTTTCTTTGGCTTAGTCTAAGAGCCCATTTCTCTGGAATTATTTCCTCTCCTGCTCCTTATTGTTGACTCTTCATGGACACACTGCTTGTTACAGTACTGCCTCGATTTTGTTTTTCTTTTTTTCAGATTTAGATAATCTCCCACCAGAGCAGGACATTAGGCAGCATAACTGTGTGGCCTTGTAGGTGTGATAATAGATGGGACCAGAAGGACTTTTATAACCTATATAACACATACTTTAAAAACCAACAGTCCGAGCATGATAAATGTGATATGGCATAACATATTTGAATTTAAGGCACATTTTATATCTTTTATCACCCCCTCAAAACATCCAGATGAAATTCTAGAAACGTCCTACCTGGATGCTTGACCATGCATCAAGACTCCCTGACGTCACGTGGCTATATGAATCGTGCTGATGGTTTCCTGTTCACGGAACAGGACAAAAACTCTGATCCCTTACACTTCAAGTTATCCATTATATCTCAGATTAAACATCTGCATATGTGGTATTTAATATTTTAATAGGGAGGTGACGGGGAAACCGGTTCTCAGATCTAAAACATATTGATCAGATGCTCATTTGTTTTGACAGAGGAGTCCCGGGCTAAAGGAGTCAAGCCGGGGGAAGCCGTGCTGCTGTGCCAAGGAAAGGGAGGGAGGGAGGTTTATGGAAATCAATAGAGCAGTTTGCTGAAACTCATCAACTGAGCTTCCGAGAAACATCATATGTGGATCTACATTAGATAAATGGATTAGATGGACACAGACACAAAGACATATAGACAAGCCTTTGTCTCATTTGCATGTGTTCTACAAAAAATAAAAATAAAATAAAGTCAATCAACTTTGATTAAGCAGTTCACTAAAGCCATTTTATGGCATGAAAAGACAGCATTGTGATTAAAAACCATAATTCAAGAAAAGATTTCTTGCGGGCACATTAAATAAATATGAACATAAGACACCAAAGAGCTCGCCAACAGTTTCCCTTTGATTATAAACACTGAGGTTTTCTCAGGGGAGACACAACTGTTAAAACCAGCGACAGCCGAGCCGTATATGAGAAGCGAGAATGAAAGAATGGAGTCATTTTTACAATTCAGCTATTTTACCGCCATTTGTAACATACCAGAGCGACCCATAAGAGCATAGCGCAACCAATTCACATTCCAGCAACATCACGAACAGTCAGTCTTTTGCTTGATTTACCTTTTGTTTAGTTTAATATGTAGAAGTGCTAAGTGTTCATCCTGGGGTTAGATAGGAGCAATAAAGAACGCAGTTAAACTCGAAGCTAGGACGTGACCTTCCTGACTACAGTCACCAGAGACATGCAGCTCATAAAGGAGTGTCAAAATGTAAAGCCGAGCAGGATAAAAGAAGGAAAAAGGAAAGTTCTGAATTGCACGCGGATATCCTGCATGCTTCGACATTAGTGCAAAGTGTGTTATGGGAATGTCAGTGTGTGATCTCGTATGAAAGAGACAGGGAGAAATGGGGTCAGCATGACAAGTCTGCCTCTGTCGTGAAGGCCTTGCAGACTTCCTGCCATAGCGTTCAAAGTGGCCTTCTGTGTTCTGAGAGTCATTACCACAAAGCCCTCCATACTTGGACAATGAGCCCCTTTTGGAATATACTGTGTGCCTGAACTTGCTAGTCAAAAAATAATTTTTAATGCACATTCAGTGAACATAATAGGGCAAAAACGTCATGTGTGACAGCTCCAGCGTCAGCAGAGTGCACGACTGCGGCGACTGCTTTCACTCACTTCCTCCGAACACAGTTCACATATTCACTTCAGCCAGTCCTGCTCACTTCTGACACAACAGTTCCTCAGTAGCCGTATCTGTATGTCTATACGCAATCGAGTTTTCCATCTCTTTCTCTGGTTATATCGCACAAGCAGAAATACCTTAAAATCCAAAACACTTATCTTAAAGAGGTCTTTGCACGCGCGCTCTGATATATAATTAACTCCTCATTAAGCTTTGTGTCAGTGCTCAGTGGGAAGAATTTTTAAGTTGTGGATATTTCTCAGGGGAAAATTCCTGAATTACATAAAGTGTCCCTGAAAGTTGAAACTCGCAGTGTGAGTTTGTGTGCCAGGAAAAATCATTCCTGCCTCCAATGCGCAGCAGGTGGGCAAGAGTGCAGAGTACACAGAGTTTGGCCTCCAGCTGTGAAAGCAGCCAGTGATACGGCCAAAGCAGCTGCTGACGCTAAGTGAATAATCACAGCTTGGCTGTGCTTAATATGGACAGATGGACAGAATCTGATGCAACCAAAAGGCAGTAAGTTTGTTTTACATTTCCTTCAGCGCTGTTTTGTTGACCGGAGCGATCCATGGTGTCTGTGAAGACGTGTGACCGAATGACTGGGTTAAAATCTTAAAGAATGCAAACAGCCTACAGAGTTTTTCTAAGGAGAAGCTGACCGTAAACAAAAATGTTTCCACTCACATTTACTGTAAGACCTTGAAACCAAGACAAATGTTTTTTCAGAACCATTTCAGGTCTCTTATCTTTGAGTTTGTGCTGGTTGCTTGACAACCTGCCCATTGTTGTCATTTCTACTTTGGCTTTTCATAAAAAAACCAAACCCAAAACAGCAAAATCTAGTGTGTGTCTAGACAGACTCCGCCTCCAGTCCTCACGCAATGCTAAGCTAACGGACTACTAAGCAAACAGAGGGCTCTATTATCTTCAATCTTCCGTGTTATCTTTTTAAACAACAATTTTAAGAGCTCCCGTAATTTTTCATGTGGTTGATAACCGGTAAGACAAAACTTTCACGTTGCTAAATGAGGAAGAAGGAAGATCAGTGCAGCACTGTGGAAGTGTGGAGAATGTCAACAATCAACACAACTTCAGCAAAGCCTTCTGTACCGGTTTTGCGGAGAGGGAAGTCATCTTTGGAGTCGTATGTGCCCAGCATGGGATGGTTGTACGCTGACAGTGCCGTTTGTGGAGGTGAGCTCTGGTCCAAAGAGCTATGCTGAGTTTTTCTGCAAAAAAACAAAAAAAACAACACAAAATAGACGATTAAAAACACTAAACAGTATCAGTATAACGTGCTACATGAATGCGGAAACTCTGCTCCGCCGGCTTTGTACACACGACACATTCCCAGCTCAATCTATTACTATACGTGACTTTTGATACTTGCATACCCACACACAAGCTTGTGTCTTCTCTCCAAAGTCAGCTAGACACGTCAGAGCGTGGACAATGACGTGGGTGGAAGGAAGAAAGAGGTAAAGCTAGAGGGACAAAGCCTGAAAGCTGAAAACCTTTTTTTTCCATTTTAGGAAAGTAAACGGGCTGAAAATGCACAGAGGCAGAGGTGAAACAGAGAGGGAATACACGCATGAGAGAAGTGAGGAGAATGCCAACAGGTCAAACAAACGGAGAGAACCCTAAAGAAAGGGGAAACCGTGATAAGCGTGATTTATAGCGACTGGCAGCACAGTCCTCCTGATTATTCCATCATCTCCTGCCTTGGCAGAAATGTTTGACTGCTTAAAGCCTCTTCAAATATTTAAAGCACAGGAGAGGTGCCATTGTCTTTTCTCTCTGCCCACTTCAAACATGCGCACACACCTCAAAGAGAGCTAGCTGTCAATCACTGACAACAAACACTGACAGGAAAAAAAGCCTCATCGCTTCAACGTTTTCTCTGCAGCTCGACTCAGAGAGGCTAATGCTGATGTTGGAAATTTGATGTGAACACAAAAGCACATCAATGACAGACGCCTACACAACAGGAGTTCATAACACCACGGGGTTCGCCATGTTTGCAAAGCCAGGATGATGAGAGACTTTCATGTTGCTCATCACTGGTTTTTATGTTTGATATTTTTCCTAGTGTCGATTCTTTTTTTGCTTAGATTTAAAAAAAAAAAAAAAGCAGCAACCAAACTCTCGTAAATGCATGAGAAATATGACATGCTGATGTTTCATAGCTCTGAATATTAAGGTTATTGAAATACTGATGTGAAAATGTTTTAAAAGAAGTCAACATAAAGCATTTAAAACAAAGTCTTTTCACTTCAATCAATCTACAAAGTCTATATTAAACCACCTGATGTATGAAAGACCAGTCTGATGGTGGCAGCGAGAGCTGTTAATGACATGTTAATCCAAAACGTCGCATCCTGATTTCTATCAGAAGTAGAAAAGTGGACCGCGGTATAACAGAGCCATCAGTGTAGGGCTCAGGGGTTTGTCATTTAATTCCTGACCCGTGTGAAGAAATTGCTCTAAAATTCTTTCATCTTTAAAATGTTTGACTTTAGAAGGAAGAAGGAGGAGGAGGACATCAAAACTCCACACAGATGGACGGTGGTAACCCCGGCACCACGTTCACAATGGTACAGTCACAATAAGGAACACAGTGGTTGGAGATTCATTGCAACCTCCGTGTGCAATGAACTTGAAATGGTTGGTTTGAAGGTGGGGGAAGTCTGTGACTGCTCGCGGGCAGCCACCATCTTCAAACTGACTTTGTGCCAAGACAGCAACAAAACAGCAATAAGATTAATTTAGTCTGCTATCAGTTTTCCACCGAATTGGGTCAAGTTGGCAATTAATGCAATGCATTTGTGGTAAAATGTTTATTCACTGAGATGAACTGGCAAAAAAAAAAAAAAAAAAAAAAAAAAAAAAAAAACATGCAACACTCAGAAATTCACTTTCACTACTTACACTCCGAGTGCAGCCAAACAGATATTCAGGAATTCCTCCACAAATTGTGACGCGGTTGTTGCAGAACGTGTGCAAAAACAATGACACTCACCCATACCAGTAGCGTGGGTCACTGGGCAGACAGTGGTTTAGGTTTCGCTGAGCCAAGGCTTTCTTTTTGTTCAGGACAAACTCCTGAAGTCGCATCTTTACCTCTGTACTGGCGACTGCACCTGCACAGCAACACAGAGACGGGCAGAACAGTAAGCAAGCGAACATTTTTCAGCACAGCCACGTCCTTCCCAACCAAAACACAAAGAACCTTTTGCCCTACGAGAGCTGCTGCCATATTCTCCAGTCTGTGACACTAGGAAGATTATAACTACATCCATCCATACTTTGACAGATAATGGCAATCTGAGTTCTACAATCAGAGTGCACAATCTTGCATTAGAGTGTCACTGAAATCCCACTGAGACCACTGCAGCGCTACGTAACCTGCCTCGAAGACGTGCATCACGAGTTTCACTCCGCTCCTGGTCTCTCCTCAATTACCAACCTCCTCTCACAGCAACAAACAAATTATCAAGGGAGGGAGACAGAGGCAGGTGAGAGGGAAGGAGAGATGAAGAGCGAGGGAAGCCGGGCTTAAAAAACTGGTTTCAGAAAGTAGAGAATAGAGTAGAGGTGTGTTTTCATTAGAATGTGACAGTAGGAGTGATAACAGGTGACGTGTCGAGCCTCAGAGCAGAAGTGGTAAATTCACTGTGTGAAAATGACAACAGCTAATACATGTTCCCTAAATCATGGTGCAGCTGGAAGTGCTGACATCCCAAAATGTCTGCTTTGCCACTGAAGCAAATTGGCTTTTATGAGACTGCCTCAGATGCAATTTAGTGCAGTACTTAACAAAGCTTCCTCTGTTTGCAACCCAATGCTTTTTCCATAGACGTCAAACTGTCGGCTCACTCTGCTCAGCGCAGAATGATTGAGAAAAAGGGCATTACTGGAAAAAAATAATGGCTCTGAAAAGTGGGGGTCCATACACTGTGTGTGTGTGTGTGTGTGTGTGTGTGTGTGTGTGTGTGTGTGTGTGTGTGTGTGTGTGTGTGTGTGTATATATACATATACATATATTATATCAGTACAAATACAGGAATACGTGAGCCATTTCCTCCTCGTTAAACTGTGTTTACGGTCGTATCCAAAACCTCGTTTTGTTCATTTACAGACATGAAAATGCGCACAAACACACAGCAGCATGGATGGATGCATATTTCCTATATTACAAGACTGATTCAAGTATAAGTACAAGTGAAGAAGCAATTTAGTAAAGTGTGGCTCAGAAATGTCATCGAAAGGGCAAGTTTATAAACAAAGCGCCATTCAACAAGGAAATTCAAAGTCAATTACGCAGTGAGTCTTTCATACGAGTACTATTTAGCTGTAACAATTAGAAACACAATTAGCTTGATGCTGCTAAAATAATAAGGAATCACATTTTATTTTAAAGGAGAGTTCGAATATTTTGAGTAGAGGAAACAATAGAGATGATCTTGCTCTGTCCCAGTTGTTATTGGTGAGCACAGAGATTAAATAACTGATGCAATGATGTCTAAAGAAATGATACCAGACCAAGAAATATGTTTAAAGGGAATAAAGAGAGAGAGAGAACATTGCCTGGTTCAGCTTTATTGCTGTCATTTTATTTCACAATCAGTCCGCCTGTAGAAAAACTGACGACACGTCTTTCTGCACGACGTCTCGCCCCTCTAACCCCGTCTTGGCTGTCTTATTATGATATTCCCTGCGGTGAATGTGTGAGGTCAGGCTGTTCTGACTGCTGTGCTGTAACTGCAGGTGCTGTGACAGAGGGGCTGCGAGGGCCAAGCTCCTCTGTCACCTGCTGTGATAATATGACACAGTGTTTCTGCACAGGTACAGCAGATGTTGGCAGCGCACAGCAGAGCTCGGTCGAACACGAAGACTTTGTTCATAACACCTTTGATCCCACTGCGGAGTAAATCCAAGCACTGAACTGACTATTTTGGCCATACGTTACCTTCTTACAGTAACACTGTGCACATTTTTGATGAAGATCTCTTGGTCGCTTTCTTTAAAAATAATTCTCTGTGGCAGTCGCTACTCACTCTCTTGTCCCCTCTCCTTGTTTTTGAGCTGTTGGAGTTTGTGTTCCCGCTGCTGCTTCTCCAGCTGCTCCTCGTGACGTTGTTGCTCCATCTTTCTGTGGTGCTCCAACAGTTCTTGTTGATGCTTGAGCGCCAGTAACTCCTGTTGGTGCTGAGAGAAGGACGAGGAGAGTAAAGAAGAATCAGTATGAGCTGAAAGGACTTAGCCATGGTGATCTGCAGATAAATAAATAACATCACAGAAAGCAAGAAAGACTGAGTCTGAAAAGCAAAGCTAATATAGAATGGCATTATTTTTAATGGCCACAAGGGGGCGACAGCTGTGGTTCCAGTCCTACAGAAGTCTATGGGGAAACGGTTCTCTGTAAACACTCTCCTGATGAATTTATGGGCTCAGCCACTCATTTTTGTTATTTTATTTTATATTGGATTATCCGGAATATACTTGTTGGCAAGCAACCTGTAACGACCTGTGTGTCACTAGCCAGTAAGGATGAGGGTTTCACGGTCACTCTGCTGTCACATCCAGGTTCAAAGCGGGTGGCATCGAGGTAGCTACGCCCGTTAGAGATGCAGTCAGGCCAAAATGACAGTCGTTGTTACCTTTTGGTTTTGTGGTCATGGCAACACAGTCAGGTTTTTTGGGGCGTTTTCAGCTGGGTGATTTGCTGAAAAACGTACCAGCACTAGATCAGATTACACCAGCATACACACTTAAATTCAATTTGTTTCTGTTTGCCCTTCACCAGGCATATTTCTGCTGAGTACAGCTCTACAGTATCCGAGGAAGATTTCCCGCCTCACCCCCATCCAGCTTTCTCACACACACACACACACACACACACACACACACACACACACACACACACACACACACACACACACACACACAGAAGGGAGGAGAGGAAATTTTCTCCTCTCCATCTTCATCACAACACCTCACCTTGACATGCTCCTGCATCTGGGCTTCATGTTGTCGTGATAGCTGTTCATGTTGCCTCTGAAACTCTGCGATGAGTAGCTGCCTCTGGAGCTGCTGCTTGTGTTTAAGAGCCACCAGCTCCTGCTGCAGGTGCTGCTCCTGCTGGCCTGTGGGAGGTTTTGGAGACGCGATTACTCAGCGCATCTACATCTACGGGCTGGAATGCCGCAAGATAAGCGGAGACTTACTAATGACTGGTCCGCGGCCTGTCTCAGTAGACGTGGAGGTGGGTGGCGTGGGGTGGGGTGGAGGAACCAAGCCAAAGGAGGGCTGCTGCTGGTGGTGGTGAGCGTGGTCCACTATGCGCAGATCCATGGGAAGGATGGCTGTGGCGGTGGAGGGCAGCGCCGCTGTGCTCACGTCCACTGAAACAGCAGGGAACAGTGAGCAGGAAATTTTATTATATGTTCACATTAAATTTGTAATTATTTAAAGATCATCTTAAGTTCATTTAATAGCAGCCAAAACATCATGTCCTCTTTGATCCAAATGAGACAGACGGACACTTGTTACATCAGATGTCCAAACTCTGTGGCCGTGCCAGCTGCACTCATCATTACACTTCATGGTGCTCGCGGCTGCTTGTAACGTTAGCACTGAGAACTTAAGTCTGTTTTTATAGCTGTACACAGCAGATAAGAGCATTAGGGACACAGCGAAAGCATAAAATGTGTCTGAGATTTTGAAAGCCGGAGATCATCAGAGCATCAGTGTAAGCGGCAGAGGGAGAAAACGTGTTTATGTAAATCCATACAAACATCAGAGAGCGAAAACACCGCCCATCCCACCCCAACATGAATTTCACAGCAAGGATTTGTGCGTGTCTGCGTTTCGGTTTGTTACCGTGTGTGTGTGTGAGCAGAACTGCTTGTGTCACAGCCGTCACGACTTCAGACGTGACACCGTAAAGAAAAAGGTCGCAGGAATCGACTTTTTAAACCTCACGACAAGGTGTTAAAATATTAGCAGGCAGGAATAAACCGTAAAGACCCATCTGTTTTTGTTGCTTCCTTTATGATTTACTCAGTCTGCATCATTTAATCTGCTTTATATGAATAATCCAGCGAGGTCGCACAGGGCCCCATGGTAAATGAAAGGTAATGCCCTGCTTCAACACCCCTGCTTGTCATGCAACAGCTCAGGGTACGAGTGCAATCAGATTAGTTCTCTACAAGCAAACAACACAGCAGCTTACACACAAAAAGTAGCACACCAGGGAAACGAGAAAAAAAATCAAATTCTGTGCCTTGATCTTTGAATAAAACATGCTGTGATCAAACACCATTAGCACGCTACTCCATTCAATCCAAATTGCAGATTCAGTTTTTGAAATAAACCTTTTATCTATGCAAGTAAATTCTGACTTATACATCAAAACCTCACGTGCACCATTTGGTCTACTCGGATCAATATCTGCTGTGTGGAGAAGCAGCTTGCACCACGCCAAGCCCTCCACCAGCGATCAATAACCTAAAACCAGCGCGAAGGCTCCCCAGCCTATCGTGGATGTTCTGGCATCCCTGGTGGCCAATGAGGTGGCGATGAAGTTGCAGTTACTTGCAGGAAAGGTCCAATGACATCTTTGGTACTGGGCAGGTTTTCAGTGCGGGGAGAAACTTGACACCACCCAATGGGACAGCATGGGAGAGAAGAAGGGTGTGGCTAGGCCAGACTTGCTGGTGCTTCGCTGGTGCACACGTGTGTGTGTTTGGTTGTATCACTGCTCTTGCAGGGACTTGTTTATAGGCTGGACATTAGAAGTTCTGTTAAATCCTTCAGTTGGAAAAGATGAAAAGGACTAGGCTTAGAATTAATTAGGCAAGGGTGGAGGTTTATTTAAAGACTTAAGAGTTTACCATCCAGCTGCGCCACTCTTGCTGCTCTTAAAAAAAACATAACGCCAGGTGAATTTAGCAGCATTTACTGTGACGGGTGAGTCATCTGTGTCTACATGCAGGAGCCTCATTAGAGGACCACAGTGACTGCCATGTTGAGTAAAGCGTCGGTCCCAATCAACCATGTTATCCAAACAAAGCCAGCCGCACTGAACCATGTTCAAATTCAGCCCCCTTCTCGCCTCTCACGCAAACATTTACACAAACATGTCAGCTGTTTACACACATATTTAATAAGGTCAAACAAAACAAAACGTTTTGTTTGACAATCAGTGGTGACAAACATGAATGGAGCTGGACCTCAATTAATGCCACCTCAACTGTAAATGTTTCCACATGAACTGAGTGGCACAAATGTCCTGTAAACAGGCCTCTGGCACACGCTCTCAAACACTCAAACACTCAAACACTCAACACACACACACACACACACACACACACACACACACACACACACACACACACACACACACACACACACACACACACACACACACAATCACTTCACAGCAAAGTACAAATTCAGCTATCCAAACTTTCATGCAACCCTATGGAATCCTTAGATGTTTATTACTAAACAATAAAACAACAAACGCAGCTGTCTCGCATGACCTGAAATGAAATATGGAGCAACTCGTGTTTTCGCAGCACAGATTAGTAAACTAACACATGAAACTTATCAGACACACACGTTTTGCCAACAAGCTGACACTTAGTGCCACGATTCAAACACAGCAGAGCGAGTTTCTCAGCCAAAAACATGCGCCAAAGAACCAAAATAATTTTTACCCAAAAACAGTGCTAAACTTGTGCCACAGCAGTCCCCCTCTCCCCACCTCGGAGCAGCTGGTCCTGAATATACCCTTGTCCCTGTGATGCATATTCCTTTGTGCGGTTTGTGTTGTGCAAACAGTGTTTTAGAAGCACTGGGTTACCTCTGTGCGTCTACATGGGAAGCAATTTTAAAAGCCAAATGCCTTTGTATGTTTTATTATGTTAACATGGCCGGCCACTTACGGAGCTGTGATCAATGGCCAAGTGCAAGGCTAAAGCCAGGCAGCAAAATAAACTAAGTACAGCTACTTATCCTCAAACTGAGGGGCTACTAGTGCCGACGGCCAGGAAGAGACAGAGATGGAGAGAAATAGGGAGGCGGTGTAATAATCATCGCTTCGACCAGCTACTCCGAGGCTAACCACACTGGGCTGCCACATTAAGACTGCACTGAGAGCTATTGCTGGCTACAGATTGTGTTGTTAGCTACACAAAGAGACACAGGAAGATAAATAAGGATCATGTACCAACACAGTCTATACCCAAACTGCACAGACTCGGAGAAGTCGTTCCAGTGCCCAAGGAGAATGTTTTTGCTCCTATGGTTTCATCCTCTTGGATAAATGCATCTCACATGAGAGAAGATGCACTTAAGACTGTAATGCTGTCGGGATTGTGTATCTTTAGGGGCTGAAACTATTTTCTTTAATTATCCAGACACAATTATGCTTTGGATCATTAAAAAGAGGGCTGTCAAAAGTTTGGAGCTCCAAGGAAACATATTTGCGTCACTAACAGTTCACAGTCAAGCTGACACGGCTCTCAAGGATCGCAGTACTGTTACAGTTGCACCGTGACAAAAACACCAGCAGCTCTCCTAATAACAAACCTCAGAGGCATGTTTATAGTAAACAAAGCCTTGTCAATGGCGGCAGACAAACAGGGCGACATACAGCCCTGGGAGAAGCCACCTGTGAAGTAATTAGCCCAGCTTACACTGATCGCACTCTGTGAATATGGCATTGGCTTACGGGGAGGAGAGGTGCTTTCATAACAGCTGACTCACCCCGACAACAACGGACGTGATAATGCAAAGATTCTCGCTGCAGATTTGGATGAGCAATTCAGAATGAATGCTAACAGATGCTTCCTGAAATAAACGAATAAAAATACTAGCGCTATTATTACGCACTGATTTCTATCTCGAGTATATGTGCACGTGTGGAGACTACTGCTGCGGTTCTTGCAACCTTGTTGCACAAAACACTGCAAATTGTAATAAATAAAAAAAAGTCTTTTTTCGAATAATTCACAAATGAAGTTGGCTCTAAATGTCCTTAAGCCCCAGGACGTCTCTTTAAAACTATAAAAGGCAAACGTAAGATAAACTCTGGACAGGAAATTGTGTTTACTTTGTAGAAATCGTTCAGGATCGAGAGAGTTCATGACTACGGCCTGACTGAAAGCAACGAAACCCAACATAAACAAAACTCTTGAAATGCCAGGCTCTGCCTCCTCTTCTCTCTCTCTTATCTCCTCATTCATCACTGTGTCCCTCGATGTACCCCTCCCTCCTTCCGCTCATCATCACCCCCCCAATCAGGCTAAGATTATGGATCACACAGAGTTATTTATAGACGAGGACTCCCAGAGGAGTTCCTCGCCCCACTGGGCTCCTGTGCACTCCCATGTATGTTTACTCACAGCTTATGAGAAACTAAGAGTGCAAACTCATTCACAGTTCCAACAGAATGAGCAAATGTCAACACAAGCCTCACAAATTTAGAATGAACAGCAATCGCTGACATAATGTCAACCGGCTGCGAGCCCAGCAGACTCAGGTGCTCACAGAGGAGGGAGGCAAACACCATGGTGACTGCTGGGACTGTGGCCAGTGGTTGGTCGGACAGTGGAGAAGGGGTGGGGCTTGAGGTGGAGGGTGAACCAATGACGGTAGGCAAGCGATTCAACAAACGATCTGCATGTGCATTTAGCTCAGTGCTTTACTGTCAAGTCCGGGGTGGGTGGGTGTGACTGTTGATGTATGCCTCGCTGCATGTCCCAGTAGCATGGTAACATGGCCACCAAAAACCTGTGGGTTTTTTCTGCTTCCTCCTTTCTCTGGCGATATTTCCCCAGATTAACTTATAAAAAAACAAAATGCATTTAGTACTAAAGTGTTCTCGTTAGGAGATAAAGAGATACAAAAAGTGTATACTAGCACTTTTCAAGGAGATTATCTAGCTGTGTCACAGCGCTGTGATTTTAAATGTCAAAGCTGGAGTAAACTGAGATAAATTAAAGTGATCCAAGGCAGGCAGCAGCAGAGTCAAATGGTGATACGGGATGCAATCTAACATTCAGTCCTTTCTGTTTATATGTCGAGCAGTAGTCCCAGTGAGCTTACTAACTTCCATGCATTTTGCTCCACACATGCACACTTATGTGCACAATAGGCTGTGCGGAAGGACAGACGCAGCCACTGCCATCTGCTCCATTCAGTTAAAGGCTGCGCTGAGCGAGCCTCCATACATCAGTGCCATTCAATAAACACTGCCACTACTCCAAGCCGCACACCCACACACACAGCAAATGAACATGCACACACACGAACATGCACTCACTCCCTAAGTGAACATATATACATAACACAGCAACACATCCACAGGCAAAACAAGAGTCTGCATAAACAGATGCACGCCTGTTGATCACTTAATGTACAATCAGCACACTGCACTGAATAAACTCTGTGAAAGAAGACTCCAACAACACATCCTTTACACAAAGGAAAACCACAACAAACCTACAAGCCGGCCGAGCACAGCTACACGAGGATAACATAAAGCACTTCACTACATGCGGTTTGAACAGTAATTCTCTGCATAACAGGAATAGCTCTTACCCATCAGTTATGCCGTGCTGCGCTGTTCTTGCACGTTTGAGAGTGGCGTACAGTATCTGAGCGAGAGAGAGACAGAAAGTGCGTTTGTAGCCAAAAGTGCGAGTGAGAAGAGATGGCGTTCAAGTCCACTGCAGCACACAGACACAGCAGACCGGCCTGGGTTAGGTCCTAACAACAAATCTTTCTCCCTCTCGATCTTTCACACAGTCCGTCTCTCACTCTGTCGCCTCTCTCTGCTCCTCTCACTGACGTGTTTTGCTCTGCCCTCCAGCTGCCACTCTCCCTCCCTCCCTCTGCTCCTCCGGTCCCCTCCCACTCACTCTCTCTCCCACTCTCTCTCCCTCGGCTCTCAGTGACATCAGGGGGCAGTCTCGGGCATGTTGAGCATTTTATTACAGTCACTCTCCCTCTTCTAACACACCGGCAAACACTCTGTCTACATTCCTATTTCCCTACACCACCTATGCTTTCGTGCACTAAATCTGCATTTTTGGACTAAACAGAGCCAAGTTGTACTTACCCACGCTTACACATTTATTAACAGACACACACACACTTTATGTAAAATCCTCCTACACACCAGGAACCTTACAGCATAGACAGTCGCTTTCTGTGAAGCTGGTTTGACAGTAGCAATACATTACAACCACTGAAGACACACATACGTCACAGACATTGTCTCTGTTCACTACAAACACGCACATAGAAACAAAACGAGCTGTTTACTGGTGGAGACTGATACCCCAGAAACTTTATGATGTTAGTAACTTTGTTCTGGAAACTCTTTCTGTTTTTAAAAAGAAAAGTACCTTTTATTCCAGTGAATCATCGCCACCTAAATATGCAAATAATGGATTATTATTACACAAGACGGAAAGAGGTTCATCTGTTTAAGGAGTTCTACTGAAGCAGTTAAATAAGTAAATCTTAGCAAGAATGCATGACTAGTAAACAGGAGAGACGCTGAATCACAGGCCTGAAACCTTATTTGTAGATTAGTGATGAGTTTGGGATTGAATGATAACGGGGAGCGTTTAGGGGACGGCTGAAGGACTGGCCTACTGAGTGGAATCAGTCCACTTAAGACAAGTGCTCCTCTGGGGGCAACACCTGACGTGCCTTTTGGTTCTTTCAATGAAGGTTCAGTCGATATGTGTTAAAAGAAACAGGCAGGATGGACCTGACTGTTTGCCCCAAGTGGGTTAGTTGTCCTCTGCGCTCTAACACTCTGCTTTCCAACTCCCCTTGAATTACACTGGAGTAAAGGCAGGGTGCCAGTTGTGAACTGGAATCAGACACCTGCCTTTCACCGACAGGGTGCCAGTTCAGAGCCCGGGTGGAGCCAGTTACGCTTTAATTTCTTTAAATAAATACAAGTTTTGACAAGTTCAAAAATCAAACTGGACCAAGCGCTGCACAGAGGAATCATGGTGAACAGAATCTGTGGGCTGAGTCACAGGTCGATTTCTTGAGACGGCCCCTCCCATATACGCAGGTATGTGGTGCAACTTTGGGCCAAGCAACTTTATGATGGTGTGATGGCGTCGGCTTTCTTCGGCTCTCACGCCAGTGTTTGTTTTTTGTTTGTTTTTTTCAGTTGAAATTCGCGGGACTGCATTTAGAAAAACATGAGTGATATACTGCCACTGTGGAGAATGTTCAATTTTTCACTTTTATGAGTAACCCCGTTTGCAAGGCAGTTGAAAACAATTGTCTTCATTTTGATTCTGATGGGAAACAGATGGTTTTCTGATCCACTGCATATGGAGTTAAACAACACTGAAGGGTTAGGACTGCTCAGTCCAACTGAGATATGTCCAGTGCTTGCAACATACACATCCAAGGTCAGAGATGTCCTTTGCAGTTTTTATGTCTGAAAAAAAAAAAAAATCAAAAAATAACAAAGAATTATTTTCTTTAACGGCCGTCTAGCCTGGCAGCTTTTGCAATCATCATGATCTTGCTTTTCCAAGACGGGCTCTGTAAACTCTTTAAAGGTTCCTTGCGTGTTTTTCTTCTTCTTTTCTTTTCTTTATCTATTTATTCATTTCTATTATTATTCACATTAGTGCATATGGAATATGGCAATGCCCAAGCTGACAAGGAGAAGAAAAAGAAAAAGAGAAAAGA
This sequence comes from Rhamphochromis sp. 'chilingali', assembly GCF_963969265.1. Classification (NCBI taxonomy): domain Eukaryota; kingdom Metazoa; phylum Chordata; class Actinopteri; order Cichliformes; family Cichlidae; genus Rhamphochromis; species Rhamphochromis sp. 'chilingali'. The sequence continues at coordinate 3,858,456 of NC_137941.1, forward strand.
TAAGAATAAACGGACAGAGCAGAAGCGGGGGGGAAAAGGAATTACACTGATAGGTTTGAAACTAAAGAGATCATGGAAGCACACAGGATACCAGCATGCAGCATACTGTCCTATTTTTGCATATGTTCCCATGAATGTGCATGTACATACACGTGTGGATGTATGCGTGTGTAGCATGGTCTGTTCCTGTGTGTGCGTGTTTGCAGAAGCTATTTTTGAAGTTCAGTGTAGAATCCAGGAAGCCAATTTTGTTTGATCAGACAACCCACCTACACACCTGGCTGCGATAAAGGCCTGCCTTATCAGCTTGTTGTATAGTGTTGACGTCAAAGGCTTAGCTAAGCATCATGCAGCCATGACACTGATAACACCTAACGCTACTGATCCCAAACCGCAATGGCATACACGCACGCAAACAAACAACGTGTCATTTTTAGAACAGGGAGAATCTCCCTCGTACAGGCCGCTGACACATCGCGGCGAAATCAGCGTGCAGAGAAAAGCTGGGAGGGAAAGACGACGGTCAAAGAGCAGCAGCAACGATCTGACAACTTAACAAATGAAAATGAACAGCGGGGTGCGTGTAGTCGGCTTTGGAAAATGTTTGTTGGTCAACACCGCATACAAAAAGGACGACTTGTTTTCAGACCACTCATGCATTATTGGGCTTGTTTGGATGGACAACATAAGAAAGAAGCAATTAAAGCAAATTTGTTTTGTAATCAACAAAAGTCTTGAAATAAAGGAGCATGCTGCAGTGCCATATACAGCTCTTCACAAAGAGTTTCAACACAAACAGAACTTCTCTTGCTCCACACGGAGTTGTTCAAACCATGTTGTGGTGCCACAGCAGATGTTGTTTCCTGTTGTTAATATGTGTCTTATTGGGACTTTTGTCTGCTTCCTTAGTCACAAGGGATCACCACAGCAGATGGATCCACATATTTTATTTGGAAATATTTTACGTCAGCTGCCCTTCCCGCAGTCTCCCTCCTGAGCATTTGTGCCTCCTCCCCTCAGACTGCAGCTTTTTTGCATATTAAGCAAATGTAATAACAACTACATATGGGACTTCCACGTAAGACTCGCTGCCAAAATCACTGATGTCTGACAATAGCCAGCCAGCAACAATCAGGTCAAATACACAACAGGTTTGCATGCAGATAAAGTAAGTGTTGCTTCTACCGAACTGCATCCTTGGGACTGCTGGATGTGACGAGTGCTCATCAAGTAAAACCAACTCGTATTAGTCAAAGCCCAGAACCTTCATACAAGTTAGGCAATGAATTCCTGTGAAACTGGGCTTTTGCAGTTATTTAGAAGCCTTAGAGAGAAACAGACGAGGCAATAAGTGAGTGATTCACAGATAAATAACTATCTGCATCATAGTCAGTGTGCACATGTGTCTTAAATAATGCATGTGGCATAATGATCGCAAGGCATGCTGAAATACACAGTGTGGCAAGCAGGCAGACAGAACTGATGAATAAGTAATGGACGGTGTCCGACTCATAATGTACACACGAGAGCTGCTCACACACACACACACACACACACACACACACACACACACACACACACACACACACACACTAAACAATAAACGAACCTGTTCAAGCTCAGGAAGAAGAAAAGACACCAAGTCGTATTTTTGTACCTTGGTATGCTCTCGTCATCCCTCCTCCTCTTCATAGTGATGGGGGGCTTTGCTTTTTTCATCCATCTCCCCAGAGAACTCCAGACCCAACTTAAAATACTATGTCGTTTATTATTGATTTGAGTTATTTATAATACACACGCATACTCTCTTTGTAATCCCCCTTTACCTTCCCTTCTCTCCCCTTTAGCGTTCCCATTTAATGGCACACTGGGAAAATCTCAAAATTGAGGCACTAAATCTGAAACTTATAATAACAATACAATAATAATATATAATAACTAAAATTAGTATTACGAAGTATTTCAAAATAATATCAACACAGATTTAGTTAACGCCATGAAAGTCAAGAAAGGGGGCATCTTAGGTTTCCACCTGCTACAACAGGGTAACACCCAGTCTGATCCCAAACCCCCGGTCAGATTATTCTCTGGTCTCTAAGAGGACCCAGATAAACTATAAATAAACTAAAAGACAAAGTGCACTTGGCTAAAAGAAGCCTCCAAAAGTAAAATGGGGGAAGAAGCAGGTGAATTGAAGGGGGATGCAGATGGGTTGTAAGCCAGTCCCTCTGCAGAGCCCAGAACGTACTAGATATCAAAAGGGCCACTAGGATGGCAACAGAGGCAGCAGAATTTACAAGGTGGCAAAATATAGTGTGTATATATATTTTGTTGATATACTGGAGTGAACTGAATGTTGTCAGAAGTGACTGAGGTTTAAAAATGTTTACAGCGATTGAGATCAGCTTCTTTTTACTGTCTATTGAACAGCATGTGGATACACATAAAAGCAAAAGTGACAGAAATCAATACCATCGCTATAAACCTGTGTGGTGCTGCCTTTCTTTGCATACACAAACACACAAATACACGTAAATATACACACATACGCTGACTGGACAAATCACAAGGAAGCAGCATCAGTTTTCTAAAACGTCTCGAGCTGCTGTCTCGCTGTTTCTAAGTATGGTTGTAAGATCCACTATGAATACATATACACAGTGAAATGATTTGTCATCCAGCAGAGATGTAACTTAAACGCTTCTAGCTGTGTTAGGCTGCTAACACAAACCTTATAGAGCTAAATAATTTATATGAGTGGGAGGCCTACAGAGATAAAATTATCCAGCCATATTGTAAAAGACACTCTGAGAAGAGCTGAAAGTGCAATGAAAGTTATTATTCAAAAATAAAATCATTGCATCCACAGATATTTCTTCTTCGGGCGATCGTGGCTCAAGAGTTGGGCGTTCGTCTTGTAATCGGAAGGTTGCCGGTTCGAGCCCCGGCTCGGACAGTCTCGGTCGTTGTGTCCTTGGGCAAGACACTTCACCCGTTGCCTACTGGTGGTGGTCAGAGGGCCCGGTGGCGCCAGTGTCCGGCAGCCTCGCCTCTGTCAGTGCGCCCCAATGCGGCTGTGGCTACAATGTAGCTGCCATCACCAGTGTGTGAATGTGTGTGTGGATGGGTGGATGATTGTGTATAGTGTACAGACCATTTACCATTTACTTGGTTTGTATCCAGATGATGAATCTCAGCTTTTCACTGTTTAAAGCTAAAAGCATTGTTTTTGGAAAAAGCTTGGGCCAAATGATGCCCACTGTACAGCCTGGATGTGTGTGAGTGTGTGTGTGTGTGTGTGTGTGTGTGTGTGTGTGTGTGTGTGTGTGTGTGTGTGTGTGGTAAAGCTCCACAGAAATATAAATTCTGGCAGTTCTGAAGAACTGAAAACATCAAGGCTTAAAAACACCTTAAAAACGCAGCAAAGATAACAGAAAGAGAGGCTTCGAGCTGCCAGCTGCAGCGAGGAACTCCGTTCATTCATATTTTATACCGTCTCGCTCCATCTCAATTGTAATGCCTTCGCCGAGCTCACAGCAGACAGAGACCCATTAGCTTTCAGTGATGCTAAACTGAACTTATGAAAGACGTCAGCCCACCGCACTGCTCCCTGTGCTCTTACAATCACATGGGTCACAAGAACACCAACCGCTCAAATCTCAGACTCTTCATGAGCAATGAAGCTGTTGTTTACTACGGCCTTGTCAACAATGAAGAAAAAATAAAACCACAGACAAACAAACACAAAGATGACCACAGATGTAAATGGAGGATAAACAAATATCATCTTGTGGGGCTATATTAAGGACTTGTTGCCCTTTAAAAGGTTTTTTTTTTTTTTTTTTTCAAATACCTATTTATACTTAGTTTTTACTCTGATTATTTTCTATTACAGAAACTGTAAGCATAGAAGATTAGAGATATCGATAAAGAGATACACAGATTAGAAAGTCTATTCTTGATATTCACTTTTTCAGTTCTACAAAACGCTCACCTCTCGTCATTCTCGGCACCATCTTCTACTCTACTTAGAAAATTGGTGCAGGCAGAAAACCATTGTCTATTTCTTCTCTTAAATGAGTCTGCGGTAAAGTACAGTCTATCACTGACAGCCATGCCGTAGTCATTAGCCTGTGGGCTTATTTATAATGAACTCCTTTTCCAGGACCAAGGAAAGCTAACCTTTGGTTGTGATGGTGTCCTGGACAAATGGTAACAAATTCTTTGCGAGCAGAAAGCAAAGGTCTGAGCCCTGGAGTGGTCATCCATAATAGCTTCCAGAAGACTCTTCCAGAGCCATATATTTCTACTAAGGCTTTTAAAAGCCTTTACAAAACACACCTCTGCATTAATAAGTGAGTTTGACAGGAAGTGAAAGGGCAATGCATAGTTGGAGTCAAATGTGAAACATATCCATTTGCATATAAACAGACAAACACTACTTTTACAAATGGCTTTAAAGGAACTGGAGACTCTGATGTGGTAATTGATGAGAACTTAGAAAGAGGGGGGAAAAAAAAAAAAAAAAAAAAAGAGTATTCGCAATACTGCCTGCTGATTATATCGCATTCTAGCGTGCACATGCTAATACGTTACCGTTCGAGTCTTTCTTAAACAGGCAGAGGGAAAGAGCGAGGGAAACCACAGCTGCAGATTAACAGAATCAATGCAAGACAAAGAAAGTCTGCAGAGCTTGTTGGTTATGCCACAATCTGTATTCTGCATTCAAGTTGTGTTCAAGGCGGTGGTACCAACTCCCTATGTAAGCATGCTTTTCTTTGTGTTCAGGGACTTTTATATCTCTGACCACTCCAGGTTTAATCACAAACAATGCATTTTTATTTTTCCATTGCCCGCAAAGAGCAAACAGGCAAAATCATTTTGAAAAAGTCTCATTATTGATGCACTACGTCTATCCCACTCTTGAGCTTTTTATAGCTGCAGAAAAACAGTAAAAACAACCTATTTATTGACGGCAACAGGCCGTCTTATTGCTTAGCTGTCACACAACACACAAACAATGTTTCAGACCATTGAAGGCCAGATCACCTAATGAGCAGTGAAATCTCTCTCGTGCATAAAGTGCACAGGTTAAGCTATTTTTTATTATGATCCAAGAGAGCAAAGGTGGAAATGCTCATCAAGTACCTTCAGAAAGATATACTTTATATGCAGTCTATACTCACAGCCTGGCTGTATTCATTCAAGAGCCCCACAGCAGCAATAACACTTCCTTCATCTGCATGAAGCCACAATGCACATATTTGTACTTTTTCTACTGAAAGCAAATCAATACAACCTCAAAAGCTCCACCTTCCTCAGGGGAAGTTCACCCAGGCTGAACTTTCCCACAGAGTTGAACCATGGTGAACTTTGAGCGAAGATGCGACCCAAAGCGTCACAATCGCAGGAGACACCAAAAACCAAACACAGAATTTAGACAACTTTGCTCTGCCGAAACAGAAAGTCGTGCCCGGTGCAGACGGGTCATGGTTTATATAGCGGATGCGTGACGATTTCACTGGACTGTTTTAAAATGTTTGTGATTTGGTCACAAAGTTTCCAGGCCTACCTTCAACTGTTCCTGTGGAATTTCCCCTTCAACTCTGTGACGTGAACAAACACACGAGGAAATAAAAACAAATTTTAAAAGTGTTACGATCAGGGTTGGTTCCCTTGTGATCAGAATGCAAAAGTAGAAAAATCATCATTAAAAAACGTTTCCATTTTGCTGTCCTGTAATACTACACAACCACACCTTCGCTGGCACTTCAAATCCCCACATCTCTCCTCTTCACCAATTCCCATTGTGCCCCAAAATGTTACTATCTCACATCAAAAATGAAGGTTGGGGTTTTTTTGTGGTTTTTTTATGTATTCGTACACAAACATTGACTAACACAGCCTCACTCTTGAGACGTCTGGTAGGTTTTTGAAAGCCATGACAGTCAGCCGTAACAGGGCCAAATGCAATATTTATAACCTGGTAACATGGTAAAATCTTTCTCCCTATATGACATCCGCACAAAGTCTCATGCAGAACCTGCCGAGGCTGTCAGGATAATGGCACTGATGCAGACAAAGTAGGTTAAGGCAATGCCTGTTCTGCTGGAAGACGAAAACAAGTCTGGCTCGAAGCACTCCGCCATACTTTTTTATGCCCAAATGTGAAGAGTGTGTATGTGTGTGTGTCTCTTTAAGGGGGTTGACATGAAGGCCACAACCTCAGGCTATGTCTGTAAATATAATCAGGCTCTAATACACTGCCTTGTATTCCCTTTGTAACGCCTATCTTCCGCTCAGGATCAGATTTGATTTCACCTCATGCTCTCCGACAGCTTTAGGTTTGTTTTAGGATTCTGCCTTAAACTCGTGGCTGTATGCTCCGAGGACTTTATATCAGCCTCTAAGGAATATTAAAAATAGTTAAATTATTCTGTTCCGCTTGGGAAAAATAAGTCGTGACGAAGCAAAGGGCAGAGGATTATATCTTAGCTCATCTGAAGTTTCAGAGAACCCATTGGAAAAATCTCCTGAGCATCGTCTTTGTTAGTGTGTGTGTGTGTGTGTGTGTGTGTGTGTGTGTGTGTGTGTGTGTGTGTGTGTGTGTGTGTGTGTGTGTGTGTGTGTGTATTTCTGCTAGTGATGGTGGTTAAGCAGAAAAGTAGCAGCTGCCCACCAGCTCCTGCCTACACCAACCTGGCACCAAGCAGGGGAATCCATGCCAGGTCAGGGAGTGACAAGGATGGGGAGGGGGTTGGTAGGTGGCTCTGGGGGCCCATATGGGGGGCTGGAACCAGGACCCGACAGCCTTGTGGGTTCCCTGGTGAGCATGTACGTATTAAACAGGTGGCCTTCGGTTAGGAATTAGGAAAAGGTGTGGACTCTAAGTGACACTGCTGGGATCTAGGACTAAAAATTCACAAGGTTATAATGTTCCGTTTATTTATCTGTGACCTACGTCCTCAGTTTAAATGGATGACTCAAGTCTTGAAATTGTATGTTTTAGTGCTTACACTCATTGTGATTAAAAAAAAGAAAAGGGTAATGTGATGATAATGTGTGGCGATACTTCAAAGGTTTTCCTGAGGGGAAGTTTGTTTTCCTAATGAGTTCTTCAGCATACAAAAGCAAAAAACATGAAAGGATGTGATGACAGGATGTCGTACGGAAGAGAAATGAGAAGTTAACGAGCAGAATGAAAGAAAGAAATGAGGTTGTACCACAAGCAAATCTGACCCATTGTGACGTAAAGCATGTTCCTTTACATTAACAGAGTGGGAGCTAACACCAACACACAAAACAACAATGTCAGGATTAAGGTCAAGCATACACTCATGCGCAGATACACGAAACTCTCTGTTCCAGCGAGTAGGGATGGAGGCAGCAGGGGTCTGGCTGGCAGACAAGTGTCTGGTCATGGTGACCTACACAAGTGGTGTCCTCTGGAACACACCTCGCTCTCCATCTCTGGCTTTTCACCACCAACCCTTTCCCTCTTTCGGCTGCGTTTCCACTCTCTTCTGTCCTTGCTTTGCTGTTATTTCCAAATTTGCACTAAATTATTGGAGTTCAGCATCACTGAAGGGAGAACATTTCTGCGGGGTTAAGGTTGAGGTTAGCGATTTAGCTGTCAGCGGTTAATTCTAGGAAATGCATTATGCCAATGAGCATCCTGTGCATGTGCAGAGAGATGCAGATGCAGAGGGGGAAAGAATTTGGTGTAGTCCAAAAATGTTTCTCTCCACTTTTTTTCTGATTTCCTTTCCAGAGTTTTGAAATGGTAATGAGGCTGCTGGTATTTGCATAATGTGCCTTTCCTCGTTCCTCTTTTTCTACTTATCCAGGCTCTCTTCTACTCAAATTGCGGTTCTCCTGCCTCTTACCATCTCCTTTCATTGCATTTATTCTTCTCCTCCCACTAACCTGCTCTCAGGTTCTTAAGTGCTCATAGATTATTGACAACTCTAAATAAAGATACGATAAGATAAGCAGTTCAGCCAGACAACAGGAGCTGACCAACAGGTCTGCCACTTCCTGTGTGAACAGCTCCTCATTCTTAGCAGGCTTGCTCAAAGCCTCTCATTCAGCTCAGCCCTAATATCAGCACTGTGCAGACGGAAAATGGACACTGCACAAAGCCTTAAGACTAAAAAACTGAAAAGGAAAAAAAGAAATACTGCTGTCAAATTTCTTGCCGATTACGACGGTGCATGCCAGGCAGGCAATGATGAAAGGAGCCATAACGAAGTCCTTCTGTGAGCTACAAAAGCATTTCTGGTCTACATAATCTGTCACTTCTGCTCCCACTTTACTCTTCTATTTTCCATCCTCTTCTCTCAATTTGTCTTCCTCTCTCCTCCTCCTTCCTCATCACTTCTCTCACCTTCCCCTCCCTCCTCCTCGCTCCCTGCAGCGTCTGTGCTCTGACAGTTATGTGTGAGTGGAGCGTGGGCTGCTGCTAATTTGTGCAGAGTGGGAGAAAGCTGTTTTGGCTCACCGAGGGGGGAAAAAAAAAGCCCAGTTTAGCATATATGATGGGATGGATGGACAGATAAGCCAAACTAAGCACAAACACACACACAAAAAAACTCACTTAATACACGTTTGTTTAGCCTGTAATTTTCACATCCTTGTCTAATGTCACATGTGCATTTACTGATAGAAGCAGCTGCTCAAACCTACATTCACATCCAAAGTGTGGAAGTGACTCTGGAAGGTGCAGACTTCTGTTCCTCTTACAGTACCTCCTCCTGGGTGCAATTTAGTCATCCTGATTAATATGCACCCAAATCTGTTTCTATCAGAGTCTTCCTCATTATCTCCCTCATTTTTAAATTTCAGTAGCATTCATCATGTCGCCTGATTGACTCAAATTTTGATCTGAAACTTTAAAAAGAAAGAAAATGCACAGTCACAGACTTGTGGCTTTAAGGTCGGCACCACTCACTGATGCTGTTAGCATCTCATTAAGGTCTGTGTTGAAATGGACTTTGCAGAATCAAATAAACACACACACACACACACACAGAGGAAGTGTTACTGTTGCTCTTGGCACCCACTTAATTAATTCTAACACATCGTATGAATGTGTTAATAGACCATTGTACTGTACCTATTCCAATAAAATGCTGTTGTCCTTTTTTTGGCAGGCATTTAAACATTTAGTTATTCTTAGGGTTGGAACAGTCTCCACATTTTCAAGTGAATTTATTCAGCATCTCAGTCCAGCGAGTTAACTGTAGAAATACAACTGTACTAGCTTTGAAGAGAACCGGTTAATCTTCCATCTATGGCAAAAAAGCAGGAATTCTGCATTTTTCACTGCCCTTTGTTGTTAGTGTGCGTACTATCGACACTATTCAACATCAATTTTGTGGCAGTTCAGTTAATCGGATCTCTGATTTTCTTTTTATTTAGTTTATCCTTTTTACAGCTACTTCCCTTCACTTTAACCTCATTGACTTGATAAGCACCCCAATGAAGAGCCATGAAGTACTGACTCCTGCAAGTCAAATTATCAATGGAATCTGCTATGAGTACCTGTGTATTTCAATTAAAACAGTCAAAAGAGGCACCGTGTCCTCTCTGTGCTGCCTCCCCTTTCATCTCACCCACCAACCGGCCCAGCAGATGGATGCCTCTCCCTGATGCTGGTTCTGCCAGGTCTCTTCCTGTTAGACAACAGATCTTCCTTCCTACCATCGCCAAACTCTTTCTCACAGGGAATTGGTGTAATATAACTGAAATATCATCACAAGAGAAAGTAATGTAATATAATGCCCTAGAAATATTTTTTCCACTCTAAATACACTGTGGGACATTTTGTGTACAGCTTCTCAGCATTTAAAGTGTAATGTACATTGTAATTTATGGAGCCAGTCACACAGACGTAGAGACCAGTTGGAGACCACCTTACAACCACCACAAGAGGAAAGAAATGAGCATTTGCTATAGTCACATGTAGTTTGTATGGAAGGTACTAACTTGTCTAACAGTTGTGAAACAGGAGACTGTGGTCCAAACTAGAGATGGCACGATACCACTTTTTTATGTCCGATACCGATACCGATATCATAAATTTGGATATCTGCCGATACCAATATGAATCCGATATAATGTTTTTTAATCAACAAAACTGTTTTTTAAATATCTTGCTGCATTTTGTATAAGTTCATACTCAAGTTTAAAACAACAACTACACTAAAGCTATTCTGTTATACCTGTATGCAAAAAAAATATTTCATAGTTCAGCAATACTGATCAATCTAATAAACTTAAACCTACACCATCCTCCCTATTCTGGTATTTTAAAGAGTACTTAGCGTAAATATTAAGCAACCTAACTAATAGGGTTCCAACTCCCAGCAACAACAAAAATAAATAAATAAAAAATAGGGAACCACCCCTCACGCTCCACCTCATGATGCTTAATCGACGTAATCAACCTTAATTTGATGCAGTGCGAAAAAAAATGCACAGAAATCAATTATTTTTCAAGAAATATTAAATAGATTCAACATCTTTCTTCAACAAAATTGCAGACTGCACAGATGGTACCTTCCCAAAGGAAAAAGTACTATAGCTTACTAGGGTATATATATTAGACTTAATAGTTACTATATACAGTAATTGACTTCTATTCATTTTACATCAAATTAAAACTTTGGGTGTCAGATAATTATTTATTAAAAGCTCGACATTTTAAATGAGAATAAGAAAGAAAAGTATGTCTTTGTGCCCCCTTTTCCCTGTTCATGCCCTATCGGCCCCCCTGGCTAAACTTTGCTAGATCCGCCCCTGCACAGTTACCAGCGTCAGCTACGTAGAAAAAGATCCTCAAGTAGAAAGTAATATTAAATAAATTCTAACAATAGCTGATCAAGCTTAAACGTGCTGCTGTTGTTCAGCCGCTGGTTTCCTCTTTCTGGTGCAAAGTGGGCCAAAAGCAAACTAGAGACACGGACTCACGACAGAAAAGCCGATCAGCTGATCGTTAAGCAGTTTCATCATTGAAGTAGCAGCCGGAGAGCGAGAGGCAGTCGCTTGTTAAGCTTAACGCAGGAATGCTTTACAAACATTCAGAGATGGACTTACACACTTGCTTTACTTCTCTCGGGATAACTTTGTCGGAGATGAAATGCTGGGTTGCTAGCGAAGCTCCACATGCTATCCAGACCACCGACAGGTCCCGCATGCCACAGCCGCTCTATCACGTGATGCATACTGCTCCGACGTGCTAACGTTCTGAGGTGAGTTACGGCGTGTTGCAAGTTTTGTGAGGTGCTTTCGTGATATTTAATGGATCGGATTACATTTTTTATTTTTCTCCGATATCCGATCCAGTAATTTAGGTCAGTATCGGACCGATACCGATACGTAATATCGGATCGGTCCATCTCTAGTCCAAACTAGAAATGGAAATCTTCCACCTTCTGAAGTTTCACCTTTGGAAAGGTAAGTCACATTTTTAAAAAAAGTTTTAAAGTGCCCACTTTCCAGTATGTGTCATGTCTTTTTCAGTTTTACTGCGACTCGGTTTGCAAGTGCATGGGCGCCTTCCGTCTTCTGTAGGAAGTGCAGGCGTCCGAGGCAATCAGTTTTTTGGTGCAGCATTCTCTTTGCAACCACTTGCCAACCAATCAGGAAAACCAAATTTTTTCTTAGAAGCTGGAGGTTACCAGGTGGTCATTTACTGGTCTGTAAGCTTGTGTCAGTGAGGTCTTATTGATATTTCAATTTATAGCAATTTGTATGGAGGAAGTGACTAAAGCCTTGAAATAAATTCAAACAATTTATTTTTTAACTGCTTCTTTGTTGATATGGTGACAAACATGAGTCATACCACACACAAAAAAATAGTGCCTTTAAGAAACTACTTTCACTTCTTTCATATGACACAGGGTTAGTTTCTCTTCTCCATTTTTGTGAATGTCAATGTATCATTACACAGTGATGCGATTTTGTATATAACACAGGTTTAACCCCCATTGGTCCTATCCACCACATGAGAAAGGGGTCAAAGGTTAATCCCTGCTTGTCACTATTAGCAGAGAACACAGGCTACAGTGGAGCTCTAACACTTTCTACAAATCTCAGACTTGCAGTACATTAATAAGTTTCACATTTACTTCCCCTTTCAGTTTGCTCACTCGCCCACACGTTCATATTCTTTCTGTTTCGCTCTCTCATTAGGGAGTCAGTTAAAGACTTGTAAATGTCAATATCATTAAGTTCATTTCTCTCCATATTATAGATACCAGCTCAACAAAGGCAGGCATCTAGCCCAAAGTTAACCGAGGAGTAGAGCAGGAGGGGATAAAGTGTGTTGGTCTAATGGGGTATAATTTTGTACATGCATTATATTATGCTCCAAGCTCCAATAAACGCATAATTACACCAAAGCTTTCTTGCAGACATCAAATTTTATGGAAGACTAAAACTTTCTAGATTTACAGCTTTGCTAAGAAACTCTAAAAACACTCTATTTCAATTTCATTCATAAAGCAGGGGTGTAAACATTTTTTTATACTTAAATGAAAACTAAAATGAAACTTGAAAGCCTCTGAGAGCCACTTGTTGTTTTGGGTTTTATTAAATACATGGATGTAGGCAGTCGGTTGAGTTGTTTTCGTGTCTCCTGGACTGACTCATTGCTGGTGAGATCAAAGCAGAGGCCTTACAATCCGGAGGATTCATGGTTCTTCTTGTCACTGAAGTTAGTCCTTTACAATCACTCTCGTGCTTTGTATTTGGCACCAGTAAGCTTTCCGCCTCAAAGTACTGCGGGATGGATACCAATCTAAAGATCACGAATGCCTAAAACTTCTGCACCATTGTCTATGTGCATGCGTCTGTCTGTGTGTTTATGCCATTACGTGGGTCACCACTGCAGGCAATGAAACATACTATTAGCAGGCTACAGCTCCGAGCCTTGGCACCCATATCTGTGACATCACTGCTGCATCAGCATTTCGTCCTGCCACATGGGACAAACATACCGCTTGTGGGTTGATGACATGCTTATGTGGCGCGATCATCCTACGTTCCAGTCAACAAGAAGATGAAGTTCCAACCAAATTTGCTTGTGCCACGTGCACTTTCACGTAAATGCACATGAAGTGACACACGCAGAGCGAATTCTAAACGGAGTCTGTCACTGAATAGCAAATTGTCATGTACTAAAAACAACACGCAACGTCAGCTAGTGGAAATGATTGCATGGCTGGGCCTAAATGATAAGTTCCCTCATAATCAGACACTGACAGGGTGTACTCTTAAGCCACATATTAGCAAGCAAGAGAAACCTGATCACCTCTGAGCATTAATGTTCTGTAATCACCTGTGGTGTACACCACCCAAAGACAAGACTGGATCAATTGCTCAGCTCTCAGTAAACACATGTAAGATGTACACCACTGAATTAATTGTACTGGATAACCTGTTCAACTGCTCATTACTGAACAGGTTTAGATACTCATTATCCAAGTATCTAATCAGGTAATCACATGCCAGAAACTCAGCGCATGTGCACACGCAGACACTGTCAACATGACCTGCTCAAGTTCAAACAGAGCAACAGAACAGAGAGGAGAAAAGTGATTTAATTTACTTTGAACGTGGCATGGTTGTTGGTGCCAGAAAAGCTGGTCTGAGTGTTTCAGAAACTGCTGATCTGCTGGGATTTTCACCACATAACCATTTCTACGATGATCCAACACAGAGAAATGATCCAGTTAGCAGCAGCTCTCTGGGTGAAAAAGCCCCATTGAGATAAGAGGAGATTATCCAGACTGTTTCGAGCTAATAGGAAAGCAACACGAACTCAAATAACCACTCGTTACAACCAAGATACGCAGAAGAGCATCTCTGAACACACAAAACGTCTAACCTTGAAGCAGATGCGCTGTAGCAGCAGAACACCACATCATGATGGTTTTGAAAGAGGAATGGAAGAAGCTATGTATGTCCACTATGAGCGACCCTCTTTGAACAGAGGCGGTGGTTTACGGCACAAACTGTCTGCCATCTATAATCCAGTTTTGAGATTCCTTCCCAGACGCCTTAACGCCCGCTCATATCCTGGGCCTTCTGACCTCAGAAAATCCCATGATAGGGTGGGGCTTGGCTGACTGTGGCCTACACCCGTTTTCACACCTTGGCTCATGTGATTAGGTAGAGGATCATCGGGGGGGGGGGGGGGGGGGGGGGGGGGGGGTCCACTGTCCCTCTTTGGGGGGGGAAACTCCCACACGGCTTAAATCTAGGACTGCACCATTTGACCCTAGAACTGAAGAAGCTTCTCGAATGAGAGGTGAAATATCTTCAAGCAACTTAAAGAAGTCCAGACGCTTTTCTTTCCAAGCTCCTTAGACTACGATGACCATGACTGAGAACCTTCACAGACATACCACACCATGTGCTTCTCCTGTAAACCAAGAACAGGAAACTGAGGCTAACCAGCCCCCCTGGTACCCAGCCCCCCCTGGAACCAACAGTTTGGATGGTGGTGTAATGAATTTTGGGGATATTTTCCCTGCAAACTTTTTGGCCCCTTATTACCATTTGAGAGCTTGGTTTAAATGTCATCGACTACCCGGGTATCATTTCTGACCAACCTGTAAAAACCTGTAATAAAAATTTGTACGGTGAATCCAAACAATGACAAGACTGATCCAAGCCATCAACACCGATCCAAACACAGTTCACACACATGCAGTTAAACAGACAAATAAGCCCTACCAAAATGGTTGTGTGCCGTTGGTTTAATAAGTTCCAGAGGCTTCTCCGTGCTGGTTAATCCACCTGTCGGAGAGAAGGAAAAGTTGGGCTAAATATGGTCTTTAATGTGGCAACAAAATTAACTTTAAAATAGAATTCAAAATTAATTCTCAATTTGGCATGGACTGTGCAGGATTGGATTAAGTTAAGTAGGATTAATTTCAGTCATCTTTGCAAGCCCTCATTAGTGAGAGTATTAATATTTATATTGGGATGCTTATGAAATTAGCATTAGTGAAATCTGAGAAGAAAAGTACTGAAGATGACTTAAAAGCATTCACAAGCACAATGTCAAAGTCTCTTCTTAAATGGATCAGTCTTCAGGCTTTCTTAATCTGGCTTCATTGCTACAGATATCTGCTCAAAAGAAGGCCTGCTGTACTTATGACTGCACTTATCAATATGTCAGGAGATTTTAACAATGTTTCCGGCTTCTTTTAGGAATCCAAACTGCATGATGTAGTACAGAAAGCTGGAAGTCCAGAACTAGACTTAAGCCTTGTCCATTACACGTCCTCCATGCCAGGCCCCTGTCGTATGATGGAGTGCATGTGTAATTATTAGCTGCATGTGATAATAAAACAATTAGCAACTGATTCAGTCATGGACTAGCCTTTAAAAAATGTAATAAAAGAGAATTCAGTAATTTCCAAAACTCTACATTTAATTGGAAACTAATTGGAAGACAACAGCTGCTGAAACTGAGGACTGGATCTGTGCAACAGCTTTCAAAACACATGAGAGACGATGAATACATTTGAGATTTGAAAGGAAGATTTCCTGGTTTTTAAAGAGCTTTCCCCGCACCTCCACTCTTGTCTGAATTTCAGCTGCTCAACAATTTACAGCTTACTTTGTTTCTAATTTACTTCTACTTGATAGTTTCAGGACATACTGAGGAAGTTTTCAATGAGTACGTTTTGCACCCAGAAACTTTCTTTTTGTACTGTATCAGGTGTAGAATGAGACAATAAAATCCTCCCCAGAAAAGAGATTCGTGGGTGTCAGTATATTTCTCCACAACCTTTATATAAATCATTAAGCATTAAAGGTGCCTTCACAGATGTGTGAGTTACTCATGCCATATACACTAATGTAGTTCTAATATCATTTAGCTTTAATATCTTTTTTCACTCTTTAGCCTGGATAATTTCGCACACACATTACATATAGTTTATTTACATTTTACACATATCCCTTTTTTAAAAAAAACACAGGTTTTTTTCCTGTATTCCCATTCTTACTGCTGCTAACATATATTTCTAAACTGTATTTATTATCCATTTTTAAATTTTCTCATACGGCCTAAGACTTTGACCTACTATCAGGTGCTAAGACCTTGAAAAAAGAAGATTATACCATGTACTGTAGTTGCAGCAAGAGCAGTGTGGTCAAGAAGTATGGGGATTTTTCTCACAGTGTGTGGGAGTGGGGCTCTAGTATGCTGGGCTTATAAATGAAATAGTGAAAGTGAAGCAGTGCCGACTCTCAGCTTTCACGTCAGTGTATGTAGTGAATTGTAAACCCTTTTGTTCACTGTTGTTAGAGGCAAGTTAAACATAAACTTATATCAAGCAAACATCACATTTAATCTTCCATTATTCATAACAGCCCTCCAACATTTATCAACAGATATTCGAGCTCTTCTTCTGTGTACTGCAGCCTCGTTTAGCAAGTGATTCACAATATCAGTCACACTGGCATCAAGTGACAACAGTGTTATGTTTTATTTCATGACTAAGTTATATGAGTTCAGTACAGGGATGTGATCACCAACACTTACTGACTGTACAGGACACACAGAGTTATAATTAGCCTGCTGGACTGAATTTTAAGAAGGCAGCTAATATACATTTTAGAGCGTTTCCAAGGTTACCTCAATGAAGAAATTTCAGCTTTTGGGCGACACCGTCAAACGGCAAACAGTTTATGCTTGCTTTTACAAACTGTCACTCTGGCGCTCCGTGGTCTTGAATTCAAGCTCTTGTGCTGAATACAAGCTTGCTGCCATATTTCTACTCAGCTTCGTTCAGCCTACATTAGTTTATCTTTAAGACTGGCAGCTGGTATGCATGGTGGGGTCAGTAATCCTGCAATTATCACCACTTTTGGGAAGCAAACTCTTAGAATGTAGTAAATGTCTAACTTTGTCTATACTCAGTGGGTGCGAGCACAAACACAGCAGGCTGTCAGAGTTAAAAATGTGTGCCAGACGAGCAAAAAACGACGAAAACTGACACACGATATAAAATCGACAATGCTTAGCAAATTTGAAAAGCAAATAGTAAGTGTGAATGGAAATCACAACATCAAAAAAATGTTCATCGTTTTCTTGAATCATTGGAGACAGACATGCGGAAAGAAAAGAGAAAGTGTGGAAGAAAAGGAAAATGTGAAAGGAGACCAAGTGCTGTGGCCACATGATCGAGCAGCAGTACATGACATACCCACAGCTACTATGGATTTTGTTTTTCTGGGTTGCTAGGCACTATTTTGAGCCTAAGCAGACTGTCCTATGACTAATACATGATGAAGGGAAGGGCTGAATTAAATATTCATATCGCACATACAAACACAGTAAATGCATTTCTTGAATTCCTGGGCAACGCCGGCTTCCTTTGTGTGTTTAACAGAACATATTGAAAAAGAAAAGACACAAAACTAAAGAGAAGAGAAGCTTTGAATAGACAGAGTATTATAGGAAAGCTGTGTGTGCACACGTGTGTGTGTGTGTGCGCTTGTGCGCGCATGTCAGTAGGATGGCAGTGGCAGATGGCAGAAAGATGACACCAGAGCTTGATGGGCAAGAGACAGGCCACACTTAAACACACACAAAGGAAGATTTGAACGTGTGAGGGGCTGTTATACATCTTCCCTCTGTTACGCTAAATTCCACCACCTCATTTTAACCTCTTTGCCTTTGGCCTCATGGAAACTCTGTGTATGACTTTCTCTTTAATATATGCAGAGATGTGTATAACAGCCTGATTTTAGCCTGAAAAAGAAGTCATGGGGTGGTGCTTTAAGATCGGCAGACAAAGTGGGAGCTGTGCATGACAGTTAAGGTCTACTTTTACCTGGTATAGTGTGTCGTAATGGGGGGAAATCTATGCTGCAAGATTTTATGACTCTTTATCTGCCACAACGATCAGCAACACAAATGCTGTTTACCTTCAGTTTTTATTGTGTCTTGGTCAGAGCAGTTTTACAGAAGTCGATTTTTATGTGTGACTGGAGGAAGTGACTTAAAAAGGAAGACAAATATAAGGCTCAGAAATGTGTGTAATTATCTGCATGTGCAGAGGAAATGTATTTCGCGGAAACCAACCAGCTTCATTGGGTTGTCGACTATGACCGGTATGACCTCTTAACGCCTGAGCGGGAAGACGGGTCAAGAGCTTTCTGCCATAACACGCAGTGATGAGAGAAGGTCTCCATGGGAACCAGAACAAACAAATAGGCAGAAAGAGAGAACGTGTTGTTTTAAACCTGGTGTTTGCAATACTCATGGCACTACCCTTAAATAGCCTGAATATCTCGGCTCAACAAGCAGTCACAGTGCTTGTTGTTAATGTATTTTCCAGCACAACAAATGACATAGTGTTGTGCAGAAACTGATAAAGGCCCAAAGTAAACATGACATAGGAACACTTGAGGAAGGTTAGTATTGTTAATGAGATTATGGGTTGGAACAAAAAACAAACAAAAAAAAACAGCAGTAATTAAATCTTCATTTGAGTCGTCTCCCATTCTTTACATTCTTATTTAGGTTTTGCGTGTTAAATTATATTGTTCATTTTCTTAGAACAGGCACATCCACGAAGCACAGGATAAACACCTGGTGTTTCTGGGAAAATGTGTGACGGCAATGATGTTGCCAAAGTTTAATTTTCTTACAATTATGATTAAAAAAATAAAATAAAAACATATCGACAAGTCACAGGATTACACATGTGGGGATAAACTCAACCGATGAATTGAGGTTGGATTGTTGATATGACAAAACAGGCTACTTGAGGGCATTTCCTGTTATCAGGAAATTATCAGTAAATCAAAATAATCAACAAACAGACTGACAATAAACCTCAGATCTCAACTCGGCAATCTGACTGAATCACCATTATATCGGTTTATAGCTTTCATTGTTTAAAAGGCCATTAGCAAGTCCAGTTTTTCCTTTTGTATCAAGCATACATGATTATTAGCCCTGCATAACATTACATTACATTAAAGCACTGATTGGTAGCAAGAAGATAAAAGAGATTAATTTTATGTGCCGAGCAAAGCACACAGAACTATGTTTTAGGTGTCGTGTTAGATAGATCCTGCATACGCACATTCAAAGAGCACCTTCATCTGACCGTGTATTATAGATATGCTTTCAAATTCTGTCTTGACCTCTGATGTCCCTTAGACACAAAAATTGGAACGCCAGTGTTCTAGCTAACCAGGTCCAATATGTCCTACTTTGCTCCTGATTTACTTTCTCCAAAGGCCAGCATTAATCAATCGAGTACCTACATCGAGTCCATTGGAGAAGATACCAAGTGCTACCTGCAAAATTGCCTGCCAAGCCCTTTAATTCATTTTAAGGAGGGCACTTATCCATACTGTCCAAATAACACATCAGTTGTGTCAGAGTTTTATTGAACAGTTGTCCTCTCTACAGTACAACTATTATCTGCATTTACGGTGGTGAAAAGAGCTAAAGTTCAAGAGAGACGAGGCAAAGAGGTTCGCCACCACTCACAGCTCATTCGGTGGTCCGAGCTCTGGCTCAGCTGCTGAACAAATGGGAAGAGGAGCACTCGAAACGGCTTAATTATTTATTTTGTTATGACACATTTTGTGTCACCAGTATTTAGAGGATGTGCTTGTTGTGCAGCATAATGCACAAAGTGTTATTAAAGTAAGTAATGTCCTGCGGGGTGTTAATGCTGTGCATAAGTTATATGTGTTATGTGTATGTAATGGATTATTTTAATGTGCAGACCTGTGACCTTTGCCATATGCATACCTCCTAGCAAAGACTGACCATACTCCTCAGAGACAAGTAGGAATACAGAGTACATACGGTATGTAAAAATAAATCTGACATAAAATTTAAAAAATACATGTGTGCCCGTAAGCTCAGGCAGGAAAATGATTCGCTCTCTTTCCTTATGTCATATTCCTTTTGTAAAAGCCTAACAGCCTTCCTTGTGGACAGACATACGTGATCGCCACATGGAAAAGGAAGAGGAGGAGTGCCAAGTTACCGATGGCTGGCAGAACGACAAGTTGGCTCCGAGGCCAACAGGAAGCAGGAGTGCCTGGTTCAGTGGATACACACCCGGTGTACTAAGCTAAGGGGAGAGCCCTTCCACAGCGTAATAAGAGAAGCACAAAGAATACATGAACATTCATAAGAACACATAAGACAATGTGATGACATTTACACACCCATCTCGCACACACCTTTCCTCCCGCTAGACCGAAGGTGTCAAACCTGCCTTGTTCAGGGCCGCTTCTCTGCACCATTACCATACACGCCAACCTGTCTAGTCCACTACAACTCAGTCTGGTGTATTCTGAGCCCTGCCACCCTCTACTCTGCCAACTATGCCATTCTGTCTGCCGAGGCTCCACCAAAACTGCCCTTCTGCTACAACCAAACTCCGAGCCAGTCCGAGAGGGTGCCAGCAACGCCAACCTGTCATCGCCACTCTAAACCGCAAGATAATCTGCTGGGAAGCCAACATATGAGGAGACTCAATCCAAAATGAGATCTCAATCATGTGACTGAAAAAATGACTTTCCATGGAAACTTGCAGTTTCTGTATTTGGTAAGGAAGCTTCTTTTCTTCCCCCTTTCCTTGACATCAGCTTTATTTAGGAGATTAGCTTATAGTGTATGTGAAGCAGTCTCCAGCTAAAGGGTTTTATCCGTTGTTTGCTCATACTGTCTAAAATGACCTGTATAATTAAAGAGTCACAGGACAGGTCAAACCAACATGACTCCTGAGCTTAACAAGAAGTCACCAGCTGTAGAATCAGCCACTTCTGTGTGGAAAAACATCCTGCTCCTCACATAAAGGGTCTTGAATAATCAGGCCCCATATTATCTTAATATAGTACCATATCTCCCCATTAGAGCACTTTGCTCTCGCTCTGCAGGCCTACTTGTTGTTCCTAGAGTATTTAAAAGTAGAATGGGAGGCAGAGCCTTCAGTTTTCAGGCCCCTCTTCTGTGGAAGCAGCTTCCAGTTTGGATACAGGAGACAGACACTATCTCTACTTTCAAGATTAGGCTTCAAACTTTCCTTTTTGCTAAAGCATATAGTTAGGGCTGGACCAGGTGACCCTGAATCCTCCCTTAGTTATGCTGCAATAGACGTAGGCTGCCGGGGGACTCCCATGATGCACTGGGTGTTTCGTCTTCACTCACTACGTGTTCACACCTCTCTTTATTCAGTCATCAGTTATTATTAATATCTGGCTCTCTTCCACCGCGTGTCTTTTGTCCCGTCTCCGTCCCATCACCACCAACCGGTCGCAGTAGATGGGCGTCTCTCCCTGACCCCATGTCTGCCGAGGTTTAGCCTCAGTAAGATATTATTACCACTGAAGACTATATCAACTAAGATAAAGAGAAAAATTGTGTACAAATATATCATATTCTAATAAAAGTTCAACAGTTCCAACAATCACAGTCTATAAATTAAAGTCGCACAGATTAATCACTCACACTGATGCAGACTTTTGTATATAATAACAGATCAATTACAGAGCATGCCTGATAGAGTTTCAGCTAACTCTGAGATGGTGCCCCTATGACAGATTCTAATCAAACCTACTGGAACTTTCTAGAGACTGACCTCTACATTATTCATTCATGCTTTAATAATTAGCAATGCACAGAACAGCAAATCCTTGTATTGCCTGTTGAATCCATCTATGTGCAGGCTAAACCCATGAAAAACTTCTCACCACTGCAATGCTGCAAACCACTTGTTGGTGTTGTGGCCATGTTTACCAACTACTCAGCCCTTCCTCTGGGCATTTTAAACCTACGAGACAAACCACAGACTTTGACTTTATTTTTACTGCTGAGCCTTTTTACATTTGTCTGACTGCACTCACATGTGTGTACTGTTTGTGTACACATACATTTGTGTGGCTTGGCTGCTATTAAACAACATAATTTAGGTATTTATAGTACACACAATATGCATTTATGTGTATGTACTACAATCACGTTAAGACTTAAATGCTAGTTTCTAAGGCCAAAGTATATTTACTTGTTAAACAGAAGAATAACAGAGCTTCTGATATTTATATACAATAAAAAGTTAAAAAAGCTTATTTTCATCATTGTTTTGTCCAAGTACGCTGCTTTAATTAAGAAGCAGTTTTTGCAGAGAGGAATAGCCAAATGCTTGTCCTAATATATTTTTTAAAAAACTTATATAGTTTCAATATGATGTACTATATACTCCTATTTTCATTGCAACTGTCTTAAAACCTCCACAGAAACAAAGCCACCTTCTCAAATTCATTAACAGGAAAACAGATTTGTGGTAAAATGCAGCAGCGTCACAGCTGAAAACACAGAAAGAAGTGATCTGCGTATGTGTGCGAGGCCTGCTTTTCTGTAAAGATGCTCCTGGAAAAGAGGTTAATTACTACACGTTTTTGTGCCATCAACAATGACAAAGAGCATCGGTGACACTCGGGCCCATGTTTCTCATTACATTTTAGGTGCAACTCATCACAAAGACTCAGTGCTCAGTGAAACAAGGGCTGTGTACACATTTAACCAGGAGCACGCGTGAGCATCCAGATATCCTCGACAGGATATTTGTAGCTAAAAAAGTAACGGTCTGATCCAATCTACCACTCTTACTGTGTCTCACTCACACACACACACCAACTATCCACAAACAGAGTCCATGTGGGCTGGCAGCATGCAGGCAACATGAAGTAAGTCCACTGAGAGACAGCAGATTGTGCGCATGTTCGAGAAAGGCATTTAAAGGAATTTAAAAAAAGAGAGAGAGTGACATCTGTCCAGGATTGAAGGGGTCACTGGGAAGAGAGAAGGACCTTTGTGTTTGTAAGAGCATTACAACATGTGCACAGCACTCGGCAGAGTCCACAAGATTGTAAAATATACAGGTGTGGAGGAAAGAGTGTGGACTCCAACAAAACAGATCATTTCTGCTGAATTTTAAGTAAAAAGAAGTTAATACAGTCCCACAGACACAAGTGTTAATACATGTTTTTCTTTCATTAAAGCAGTTATACTTCAAATAGTCTGAATTCATCTTATACTCTGCATTATACTGTGCTCAGTCCATTCACTATCTGAAACTTTAAGTGTTGTTTTGCTGGTTTGCTGCTCCTCACGAGCAGAAAATCTAAACTAGGTGGGGCTTCTGTGAGCTTTGCAGTCCGAGCTGCTCCCGAGTTTACCTTATTAAGGCTTTCCTCTCTCGCTGACATCATACAGACCCCAAGATTGTTTCTGACAGATTTTTCCCAGAGTGCTTATTCATATTTAATATGAATGATAATTTTACACACAGCAACAAATTGTTGTAGTTTTCAACTTGATGTGTCTCTCCTGCAGAAGACATCAAGCCAGACTATAAGCTTGTCTTGGTCTGTGGCATCACAGTCCGTCCCCGTGCAGGATTTTGATTCTGATGTGATTGTCTTCTTTGAGGCTAAAATTTCTACAATCTACAACTTGGCTAAGTCTTTCCTGAGTGTCTTAGGAGTCCTTGTGGGGTCTTTAAACATTTCTAGCAGAGTCGATCTTTGAAACCTTCACTTCCTCCTTCTGTGCTGAATGGCCCTCTTTGAATGTCCCGATTATACTCCTCACTCCAGTTCTATCCACTTTGGAAACTCTGTGATAATTTTGTATATTCACCTCCTGCTTTGTGAACATCAACATTTCTTTTTTCTGTTTTGGGCATGATGCTTTAACAGTGACAGCTCAAACCTCTGCTGAAATATTTACACTGTGTGTAAACTTGAAGATAATTTTTGAAATAATTTTATCCTCCTCTGTCTGACAGAAAATAAAGAAATAAGGAAGCGTATAAAATATCCACTTTAACTAAAAAAAATGTAAACATTGAAAATGAATATATATATTACTGCTGTTATAGTGTGCTATCATCAGGGAGGCTATGTCATTCACTTCAATTCTATTTTATTTATA
Organism: Rhamphochromis sp. 'chilingali'; assembly: GCF_963969265.1. Classification (NCBI taxonomy): domain Eukaryota; kingdom Metazoa; phylum Chordata; class Actinopteri; order Cichliformes; family Cichlidae; genus Rhamphochromis; species Rhamphochromis sp. 'chilingali'. Next base: position 3,882,448 of record NC_137941.1, read on the forward strand.
CTGCGCCAAATCACAACAACGGTCACCTCGAGGTGCTTTATATTGTAACATAGACCCACAGACAAGGGGCGGCCATCTGCCTCGACCAGTTGGAGTAAGGAGGGGAAGATGAGACAAAAGACGCTGTTGAAGAAAACCAGAGATTTAAGTACGGTTCAACGCAGAGAGGTCTATTAACACATGAGTGAGAAAGGTGACTGGAAAAGAAAACCTCAGTGCATCATGGGAATCTCCCAGCAGCCTACACCTATTGCAGCATAACTAAGGGAGGATTCAGGGTCACCTGGTCCAGCCCTAACTATATGCTTTAGCAAAAAGGAAAGTTTGAAGCCTAATCTTGAAAGTAGAGATAGTGTCTGTCTCCTGAATCCAAACTGGAAGCTGGTTCCACTGAAAACTGAAGGCTCCGCCTCCCATTCTGCTTTTAAATACTCTAGGAACAACAAGTAGGCCTGCAGAGCGAGAGCAAAGTGCTCTAATGGGGAGATATGGTACTATATTAAGATAATATGGGGCCTGATTATTCAAGTGCTTTAATAGGGTGATATGGTACTACAAGGTCATTAAGATAAGATGGGGCCTGATTATTTAAGACCTTGTATGTGAGGAGCAGGATTTTGAATTCAACTCTGGATTTAACAGGAAGCCAATGAAGGGAAGCCAAAACAGGAGAAATCTGCTCTCTCTTTCTAGTCCCTGTCAGGACTCTTGCTGCAGCATTTTGGATCAGCTGAAAGTTTTGCAGGGAGTTTTTAAGCACACTCTGATAATATTGAATTACAGGAGTCCAGCCAAGAAGTAATAAATGTATGAATTAGCTTTTCAGCGTCACTCTGAGACAGGATATTTCTAACTTTAGAGATGTTGTGTCATTACCATGTGTGCTCCAAGCTGCACCAACAAGAAAGAAGGCAAACTATTTTAACCGCGGTATCTGCCGTACCTCGCTGATATTTGTCTAAAATGTTATAACCAACTTTGTGGCGATTAAACTTGACTTCAAAACACGTTTGTGCTTTATTAGCCTTGAGAGCCACAAAGGACTAAGAGCAGGAAATCCAAAGGATGTAACACTGAGAGAAATCCCAAGGTTTCATCACAACTCTACACAGTACCATGTTTACCCTCTAACCTCAACTCATTTGTCATACCATTCTATTGTGAAAGAGACAAATGACTTTTTCTTACGATAAGGACAATAGAGGGTTGATAAGTTCTCCTACGCTGAATGCAGGCACCACCAGTTTAAAATGCAGGACTGAAGCCACCATGATGAAGACAAAAGAGTGAGACGAACAGAGACCCGTCATGACAAGCTAGCTACACCAGCAGGCTGTAAACCGCTGGAGTTAATTGCACCTTTTGTGTATCAGAGTTTGTTTTTACAAGAACTGTATTCACTGTGTGTGTTGATGCCGGGAATATGGGTGTGATTCTCAGCATGTAAAGTCATGTTGACTCCTGTTGATTTTGTGTGTATGCTGCTGAGACCTGTTATTAGTCTCTCTATAGGCTGTGCGTTTACATATGTAGATATAGTGAAAGTCAAAAGCATGCCCCTGATTCTCTTTACATTATGTTAATAGGTAAACTTAAAAGAAACCCGATGTTTAACGCTGGTTAAAAAGCTGGAGGGGATTTTTTCCGCCCTATCCTGTATTATCATTTACATTTTTAGGCCTATAATAACCCACAAGCTACTGAACCTGGAAACATCCAGGACATCTGGACAGCCAAAATTCTACCCTGCTGCAGTTTTTACCTAATGTGGTATCACAGATACTGCATTCACATTAGACTTTGAATGATTTTTATTTGTCTCAGCACTACAATCTCAGGTCACAGTTAGAAACTAAGACCTTAGGCCTCATTTAGACCTCTGTGGGGAATCTTTGTAGAGCCTACGACGTAACCAGCACAAGAGGCTGACGCTGTTGCCAACATTAATGTTTGTGCTGGTGAATTATGTGTTAATTACTGCGTGGTCATGTCGCAGTGTTTTATGTACAGTGTCAGTCGAGACAAACAAATCAACGCTAGGACTTCTTTCCTTCCCGACTGCCTGCTCTTTGTTGCGGTCAGTTTTTATGTTTGCACATTCCCTCAAGTCCATTCCAACAGTTTCCTCCAGGAATTTGCTGACATTTGTGAGTCCTTACATTGATGCTTTGACTATTATTCATCATACTAAGGCTATGATTGTTGTTCTCTCAGTGATAAATTAAAAAACTGTGGCACAAATGTATCCGGAAATGCACATGAGGAATGAATTGTACTCAACAGGCCAATCAGCAGGTTGTGATGTGAAGTTCCACTTACAGGGCCGTGCACGTCAGGTTACAGCTCAGGCTTTCAGAGGGTATTTGTGCTTATTTCATAGCTATGGCGTAAAACACACATTCTCACATCTGGGTTTAATGATCCGAACTTTGATGCTTCTCACATATTGTAAATTACTATATTAATCAGACCTCCAGATGCCTCTCAACTGTTGATGAGCGCAAGTCAAACTCAATTATAAAATGACTGCTAAAAACAATATAATGAGCAAAAAAGGAGTCTAGAAGGCTCGGTCGGATGAGCAACCTTGGTGATGTGATCATTTATTGTTAATCACGGTGAAATTTAATTAAGTCATTACACCTTAATAAATCAAACAACCACAAACTTTGTACAAAACATTTGAAACCCAATCCAGAATGAACCAAAGAGATGCTAACGGGGGGGGGGGGGGGGGGGGGGGGTTATCTGCTAAATGTAATTTGATTAAAATCATTTAAATTCATTTACGTTGTAGTTCCATTTGAGGGCAAGTTAAACCAAAATTAACAATATTATCAACTTTCATATCCACCAACAAATCCTTTTAACACTTTCATCATAAAAGCAATAAAACCACAATTTAAGAAAGGCTTTAGAAGGGAAAGGAGAGTGAGATGGTGAAAGGAAGAGCAGTAAGGCACACAGGGACGGAGCGAGTGATCCCACTGTCCCATAGCCTCAGGTGCTGTTGGCAACAGCGTAGAGTTATAAGGCAGGGTCAGGGGTTAGGGTGACACACTACACATCCTTCAGGAATTGTGTGTGTGTGTGTGTGTGTGTGTGTGTGTGTGTGTGTGTGTGTGTGTGTGTGTGTGTGTGTGTCATGCCCAAAACATTAAGCAGCCCTGAGACTACAGCTCACAGATGTCACATGATCACACTGGATGCAAAGAAATATACAAGCCTGCTGTATTATTGGGCTGATGTTGACTATTAAAAACAAATAATCTGTCCATTTTCACAAATTGTTCTAAGATAAAACACCGAAACTGAAACCAAATATGGAGCCTGTAAGGAAAGGAAAGTCCCTAACATTCATTTTGGCTCCAACATATATCGTCCACCAAAATGTGTCTGATCAGTAGCTCTCCCCTACTAATAAAATGCTTCCTGGGGGAGAAAGAAGAAGCTTCAAAGTCATCCTCCAGTCGATATGCGATCCTCCATAAATCCCCGAGCTTCCTACAGTCTCCATTTTCAGCACAAATCCTCCCTGTGAGTGTGTGAAACCTACTCGCACCTCGCCATCAAACTCCTTTCTCCTAAATCAACTCTCGCCACTCAGCCCATCTCCTTCCTCTTTAAACTAAAGCACTATAGTATAACTCTATCAAGGACCCTGAAAAGGAAATCGATTTTAGAGACACATCGTGTTCCACTTTTTGCCCCGCCTCAACTCTGTCGGGCTTTAGCAAAAATATGTGATTTCACAGAAGACAAAGATCTACAGCTACAGTAAGATTAAAGTAAATTAAACTTTATAAATGAACCAATGTAATCCTGTAAAAACAGGATGCACACAGGTCTTTTGTGTCTTAGTGTCCTGCTGCATAAATCATTGATTGTTTAGTAAAGTTTCATACATTTTCTGAAACTGGGAACGCAATTAATAGTTAATACTTTTCTTAATTCATGTTCTCACAATGACATTTGTGACACTGATTATATCCATTACTGTACAAAGACTTTATAGGTAAAAGTAAGCAACAACACTACAACTAATTGTCTGAGTCTAGTTTCATGCAATTATGGGAACATGAGCATGAAACACACTCGATGACCTTTCATTACATTCCTGAAAAGAAGACTCGCTGCAACACCAGTAAGGAAGAAAGGAAGGAAGGAAGAGGAGCATAAGAAATAAAGCAGTTTGAAGGAGAGAATAATTAAGTGCAACCACAGTGCAGGGAAAAAAAATAAAGGGGGAATCAACAAGGAGGTAGTTCATTTTTAGGGCTGGCTAGTGTATACTACCAGAGAGAACTAACACAACACCGAAAAGACAAAACAAAGAGACAAGTTTTAAAACATGAATATGAACTGGAACATTTTTATACAAAAAGCCTGTGCATTCCCAGTAATTAGGAAGGAATTTCTTACATGTGGCTCTCTCTGACGTCAATCCTGTACCTTCCCAGAGTTTGCTTTCTCTTCCCCAGTGCTGTGAATGTTTAGTGTTAGGCTGCTTTTGGCAAACCTCCTGGACTTGGGTGCTAGAGAGGTTTAGGGGGAAGGGTGGGGTTTCTCTGCTTGTTTGAATAGCAAGCAGAGATGAGCAAGGTAACCCCAGTTCAAGTATTTGGCTCTCCTGTGCTAATGCACTGTTATTGTGTATGTTGGCGATTGCTAAATAAGTATATCTTACCGTAACAAACTCAAAAAGTTCAGATATTTCAAGCAGAGTGCAAAAAATCTGTAGACTTCAAAGACATGAGAACCAATAAATACTGGACTGGTGTGTTCAAACACTCTTATATAAAGTCCATGTGAAGTGTTCGTTTGGCCCCAGCCTGTGAGAAGGTTTAGATTTTTGATTCTGCTTAAAGTCCTCTTTAGGGAAAATTTACAGTCCATTCATCCAACAGTAATTATGTAAATTCATTCTGGACTGCCTGCAATCATAAAATCCTGTTGCTCTGCTTTTAAAAATCAAAAAACACAGCTGATTTAAATTTGGCTGATCTCCACTTGTGGATTTTGTTTTTTTCATTTTTGTTTTTTTTAAATGGAGTTGATATTTATGAGACGTTCACTGTAAGTGACATTCTGTACACTTGCATGTGCAGATCTGCGTTTTCTGCCATGCACAGAGCCCAAACATTAATTTCCATGTCAAACTAACCTGATTCCCTAGCTTCACAAAACACCAATCAACAGTTTAAGAGTCCAAAGTGTCCAAGCTCTAAGTGGACCATTCGGTAAGGCGCATGCAGCCAGGTGCAACAACAGTTCCCCATGAAACCATGCTGTCAGCACAGTTCTAGTGTGACGTCCTGAGGTATTTAAGGGAGAACATTTGGTGATAATGAATTGAACTGCAGCACTTGTTATTGTGCACGAACATACAGCAGTTTGAAAACCCAAGAGCTTTTCTTAGCTTTTCCTCAACAAAATCTTTAATCTCATTCTTTCCATGTTTGCCAGATTAGATTCCCTGATACTTTACCCTATTCCTGAAAACAAAATAAATTGGACTTATTGTGAGGAAATGAAGTTCAAGTATTAGAATAAAAACAGAGAACTTTTTGAAAGCAGCTGACCCAAAGTCTGAATAAATTTGTCCATCAATACCTCATCAGGCAAACTGAATTAACATTTTTACCAAACTAACAAATACTAAAATACTTTAATTTTCCAAGTTCACAAAATAATTTCAGTTAGTTTTCATTTTTATTACAAATCTTTCTTCACAGCTTGTTTAACTGTAATAGTTTTATTACAGTCCTGGCTTCTTCTAGAGATCACGTGGAGGACATGAAGACATGTATGTGGGACATTGACTCCAATCATCTGGACTCAACATTGAATATCCTTTATCCAGGGAGCTCTATGATACAAAGTCTATTAATGTAGCAGGTTACAATGAGTCTGAACTCCTGCTAACCCTCCACTTAACAAAACACGGCATTAACTGTCAGAAAAACACATCTCATGTGGACTACCTACTGTTGATGCTACAGGTAAGAAAAAGGGCAAATCAGGACAATTTCCCAACCTGATCCTCCTGACATTGTCCAGACTCCACGTGTGGAAACCGCTTAAAAGCAACAAGATTCTCCTGTTGTGCTCGAGTTCTAAACTAGAATATCTGCATCGTGGATCTCTGTGTAATAACCTGATCTGCTTAAGCACGAGTGCATACTGGGACATACATTCTGCTGATGACAGTCCGCTGACAGCATTCATGCAGCACAACATAAATAAGATAAAAGCAATCTTGTAACATTATACACAGCAGCCATCTGCTTTGTGCTGTTTTCTGTTCAACTAAGATAATAGCTGAAATGCAATCAGTTTGTAAACAGAATGGTGTGTGTGTGTGTGTGTGTGTGTGTGTGTGTGTGTGTGTGTGTGTGTGTGTGTAGTTTACTTCTGCATTCACCAGCATGTCACACAAAACCAGACTAGGGGATTATCTGTAATAATAGTGACTCACTTGGGTTTTAGAAGAGTTTACTATAGGATTACAGACCAGTCTGATGCTGAGTGAATTGCACTGTCATTACAATTATTAATATTCATACTGGGCTCATACTTACACTGTATGTTTCTTTCATTGAGTGTTCTGATTGCACGAGCACCAAATAACGCACTACACTTGAACTTCACGTCTTGATACACAAGTAACTTCATTCTTTTGTATCTAAGATAACACAGATGGGTCATAACTGGCTTATCTTTGGATTGTTCTGCAGCATGTAGAGGGTGTGACTGATCACAGTTGGTTTTAAAAATGTTTAATGATATAATTTGTCCAGTTTATTTGATAAACTTTTAATAATCAAATTATCAGTTTGATATCTCAATAGCTTATATTAAAGCCACTTGGATTGTTGGGAATTACTGGGAATTTTTTAACCAAGTCTATCACTGACAACCAGAATGTCCTTGTATCCATCTTCTTCCTCTACCAAATGTCTATGGGAACAAGCCAACTGTGGAGATACTTACTTTAGGCTTAGTTTATTTGTTTTTCCCCCCTCTCTCTACGTGCCCGGTGCAGGATTGCTTGAGCTCCTTCACTGAGCCTTGTGTGTGGATTCATAGTTCCCATGCCATCTGATGTCAACAAGCTCCTTCAGCAACACTAATCCACTCCTGAAACTCCCCTAGATCAGTTAGCAATGGAAACAAACTGAAGGAGAGCCAACTTTCACACAAGTGTTGTTTAGAACTCGAGAAATCACCTCATAAAAATGTAAATAACTTGGGACTCATCTCACATGCTGTGCTGCCAATCACATTTGTGTATGTAAACAGGAACGAATGAGGTTAAAAAAAAAAAAACACCAAAATTTAGAGGATGACAATAAATCAAGAAGCAGAAAAGTTAAACTGGTGTAAAAATAGCCAAAATTTATGCCGGTGTTCATCGGTTTAGATCAACTGTGGTGTTCTTTCAAACTCTTCATTCCATGTTTAGTTATGAGTCAAATAAAATTCTGTCACAGTCAGATACACGTTTGTGACCGTTGAGTTAAATACAAGCTACGTACGGTGAACATGACCCAAAAAACGAATTCACGCAAAAGAAAGTAAAGTCGCATTTGCAGAGGGATGATGAATGAACATAATTTTTTTTAATAATAAATCACATTTTTTTCTTTCAAAAAAATAGAATAGTCAGTGTATTTATGATGAAGTTCATGTTTCACTCAGATTGGTCCACCTGTCAAAGAAGACATGGGGGACAAACAAAAAACCATAGACACATTTATGATTAAATTCTGAAAGAAATTTAAAACATTACTTCAGAAACATAAAATATGCACAGCCTATAAAAGTTGCTTTTCAGAAGTCTAAACTTTATCTTTATGGGCATTGCCATGTTGGTTTTTCTAAGCCAGACAAGGCTATATTTAGACAAGAGGGTAGCGTGCCAAAATATCAGTTAATTCAAGCAAGCTTGGTTAGCAGCATGCAGCACATAGACGGTACGAGTCTACACTCAGAGACAGACGTCTGCTAATTCGTACAAAATAGGAGAGTATTGCTCACCAAACGTAGAACACAGACAGACTGTTAGTCCAAAATATCGACACATCAAGTCATAATTAATTGTCAGATAATTATAATTGTACTATAAATGCTTGAAAATGGCACAAACAGCATAAACATGTTTGAAAGGGTGTAGATCTGTGGCTAAAACACCACTCAAAGTAGCACCACCTCTAATAATACACACTTTAATTCTTAATACAATTTACTGAGATGGAAACTTTGGCTTTTATATAATAAAGGTTCCCAATTCATATTAACCTACTAAATTAGTGAGGCAATTGTACACCACTTTACCCCATGCATTAAGTGCTTTACCTGCTTGCATCCGTGCCTACAGCTAATTTAGAATCACCGTTTAAGCTAGCATGTATATCTCTGGACTGTGGGAGGAAGGACAGGATGACGTGCAAACTGCAAACACAACCCTGGCGCGGTGATCAGAAGGTTCAAACCCAGAATCGTCTTACTGTGACAGTGCAGGGCAACAATGTTAACGGCTGCACCATCCTCCATGTTGGTTTGCAGAAAGTGAAAAATCAGCAAGTAACTTGTTTTTTCTTTTGTTGAGTACGGTTGCAAACTTGTTAATATCCTTGTTTATGGATATTAACAAGGTTTAGCCTCAAGTGGACATTTCAGGAACTGCAGTTTTTGGCACATGCAAGGTGGCTTCATTTTTCTGCCCCATAAGTCAGCAGCTGTATAGAATGTGTAATTAATCTAAACTAAACAGACATTTAGGCACATATGAAAGCGTATGTGGATCATATTCCTTTACTTTCCTACTCGGAGGAGATTTTCTCTGTTCAGACAACTTAACTAAACAAAAACCTTCAAGGTCAATCTCTTCACTCCATTCCACTAGTAAGCAGTCCATTAGCCAGCTCATCTTTCCCTAAACGCCTGGCATATTTAGAGAGGCAGTGTTCGGAAGGGCTGTGCTGAGATCACAGAACTGTCAACATGGGCCTCTGACAAGGCAGAGCATTGCCATTACTTTCATGTGAAAGGATGGGTTAATTATAAGATTTGGTTTCTAATATGAAGCCTTTCAGAGGAAGTGGAGAGCTTATACCCGGTAATTAGACATAAATCGTTTGACTGAAGCAAATGTGGGGATGTGGAGGAGGGGGTGGGTTGAGTAAGATCATGCTTTGTCTGTGGCAAGGAGGAGAAAATACAATCCCATGGAAACACAAGCTGAGTTTTGCACACAGGTTTAAGAACATGTTCATTGTAAGGTGATGCAGTAGGACCTTAAATCTATCTCATGGTCTATTTTGTATACTGACAGAAAACTACACACACAGCCATTTAGGATAGTTTGTTTCCTTTCAATTTCATTAGGTGTTATTGTGCCGTAAACCAAGTAAATATACTCCATGGTTTGAAAATGTGCCAACTGGGTCTAGAGAGTATTTTAAATTCAGGGAATTTAAAATAGAAAGTAGCTCGTCCACAGAAGGACTGGTAGCTCCCCTTACGATAAGGGTTCAGATCGCGCGAACAGGTGTGAAATATGTGTGTTTAGTTAGTTTGTTTGTTTTAATCAATTTTAAATCATGCTTTTTATTTGTTTTTGTTTCTAATGTCTCTGTAAAGCACTTTGAATCACCTTGTTGTTGAATTGTGCTATACAAATAAATTTGCCTTGCCTTGCCATTCTCTTACTACTTTGGTCTAAACTGAAATATCTGCATCTGTCCAGAACTATAAACCTTGACTACTTCCCTTGACTTCTCTTTACATGGCAGCAGATGCTTGCCCCTCCCGAGCCTTGTTTTGGAGAATGTTTCTTCCTGCTAAAAGGGAGTTTTCCTTCCCACTATGGCCAAGAGCTGGTTCTAGTCTCATCTGGGCGCTCCATTTTCTCCCGCTATCAGACATCTTTAATCAATCGTACTGCCAACGTGCGCTTGATAAAAGTGCTGCCTTACCGCTGGATCTGGTCCCAAAATACACAACGTAGTGAATGACTGACTATTCCCCGTGTGTCCATGCACAACACCAACTTAACAACTAGTTCACCTCAGTTCACTACAGATTTTATGACAGAAAGAAAACACGCTCACGATGAAATGTTAGAATGTACCAATACCAATGAACAACTGGCTGAATAAAGGTAGAAAGACCTCTCTGAACACTCTCACTCTAACCACAGTATGACTAAACATGCTACAATTACAGCCTTTGACCGCTTGATTTTGAAGCACCATTTCAATAAGTGTCAGCCGCGATGGATTCATTATTCACATAAAAGGGAAAAATGAAAGGGCCTGTGACTGTGCTTGCCCGGGGCAAAAACACAAGGAGTATGTCCTCAAATACTAATAGACCCACACCGACACACTAACGCACACATACAGTAATGCGTTGCTTACCGTTGGCTCAGTCCCTTCACCAATTTTCCCCCTCTAATTACAATTAAAATCGTCACGCTTGTTTTTATGCAGCATAATTACACCAGCACAGAGCTGAGAATGGCTTGCTTGTTTGTTGTGGTCGCAACAAAAGGGCCTTCAATAGCGGAGGCCTGTGTCCAGCCTGACCTTTGCCAGCAGAGATGGAAAGCTGTCTATTTTCTCTGACCTGAATATCAGTAGATTGCCTCTGAATGCCATCTAGGGGATAAAAGATTATTGGTTCAAACCCATTTTAGGAAATGTATTTCCAACGCCACACAATCCAGGACACCAAATCGTCACATCTAACAACTTTAAGGACGAATGCGTCGTCACATTAGGGCTGTGCGATATGACCAAAATCTCATATCCCGATATAAGACATCTATCGTCCCGATAACGATATAAATCACAAAAATTGAACATTTTCTGTAAATTCGGTGAATCTCGGGCAGCTCGACTTGCGTGAAGTGTTTCCAGCTGGGCGTCGTGTACCTGGGGTTGAGTGTTTTAACCGATGCTTGAAACTATACATTTTTAGACATAAGCTGTGACGCCCGCCGTTTTCTTTGTATTTATTACACAATGTGCTGCCGGGAAAAGCCTGTTCTAACGTTTGAGTCTAAGGTTTATTTTTTAGCACCTGGCAGCTCTTTTTTGCTTCTCATCCGTAAACACTCTGCATCTTTCATGTGATTCAATTTATTTTGAAAAGTCTCAACAGGATCTTGAGCTTTATTGTGAAAGGTTTGTGGAAACTAAACCAGCGGACACGCGATGGTTTTACCGGCGTTGTTGCTAACGACAACGCATAAAAACAGGCACTTGTCCGTCTGTAGTGTGGTTATATTAAATATAAGAGAATGAGACAACTTTAAGAAATTAATATAGCCACTACAGTGACCATCAAAACGGTGAAAAAATATTGCCGTAAACAGTTTATTTTGCGACACCACAAAACAAACGATAGCGTAAAATGAAGCGATAGACGTTTTTATATCGTTATATCGAACAGCCCTACGTCACATGATAAAGAAATTTTCACAGAAAGTTTGCAGTCATGTGAAAAAGTAAGTACAGCCTTACATCTTCTAATTAAGAGTGTGAGCAGCAGCCTGGTGCTGCTAATAAATCACTTTATTAACTGGTTATTACCACGTATGATCAACTCTGCAAAAGCAGAAAATCAGCAGGTTAAAATTCATGACAATACGATGTTTAAAAAAAGAAAAAAAAAATTGTACATATAGCTTGTTTGCAATTGTTGCAATGAGAAAGATTCTTCTGTCTAATAAAAGACGATAGCATCACAGCTTAGTTTTGCATGGTTGCCTCAGATCAAACCAGAAGACTTCTAGAACTATGTCGTTTTAACAGATGAGACCAAAGTGTTGATGTTTGGCCATCGTGCACGGCACCACGTCTGATGAAAAAACCCAAACAGCACAAAGGTTTCATACGAACCACCAAACTATTCAAATACATAAATCAGCACAGGACCAAAAATATTTTATCAGGAAGCTCTAGAAGATTTCCAAATGACCACAAGTTTCTAGGAGCAAATGTACATTTTTAAAGTCTTTTAAAGTCTATCTGGCCCTGACCTTTATTTGGATATTTAAACAAACATATACATATCTACAACAACAAACAACAACAACAACAACACATGAAAGCCAGAAAATGGTTAAGAATCTAAGCTAAAAAGGAGTTTTCCTTCCCACTATTGCCAAGAGCTGGCTCTAGTCTCATCTGGGCGCTCCATTTTCTCCCGCTATCAGACATCTTTAATCAATCGTACTGCCAACGTGCGCTTGATAAAAGTGCTGCCTTACCGCTGGATCTGGTCCCAAAATACACAACGTAGTGAATGACTGACTATTCCCTATGTGTCCATGCACAACACCAACTTAACAACTAGTTCACCTCAGTTCACTACAGATTTTATGACAGAAAGAAAACACGCTCACGATGAAATGTTAGAATGTACCAATACCAATGAACAACTGGCTGAATAAAGGTAGAAAGACCTCTCTGGAACACTCTCACTCTAACCCAATGACTGTATAAAAGATGGACGACGCGACAGCACCCCAAAAATGAAGCCAAAACGTCTCTATCGCCCCCTGGTGCGTGGCTGCAGTATAGGTCATAAACCCCGCCTCCTCCATGTTAGCGGATGGGACTGGGGTCAGACTAAAATAAATTTATTCTCCTCAGATAATTTTTATCCAAAGATTCTTTTTTTTGTTTTCAATAGTTCTGATCACGCTGATTTATGTCCTAGGGGTCTCCTTTCCCATAAGTTTGATTCTAATTCCTACCGCGGTGATGTTAAATTGGGGTGAAACGTCATCATAGCAGCTTTGACTGGCAGCTGCAGTCACGGAGAAACTTGCATATCTCTGTCCGGGAATAGTAGATAGAGCGTAGGCTCTGAGAGGAGGGCCAGCGTTTACGTTACAAAAACAAGACCGAGTGTTTTAACCTGACAGCTAGGGTGGGCGATATGACCCAAAATTCATATCTCGATATTTTTTAGCTGGATGGCGATAGAAGATTTATATCTAGATATTTTTTTAAAGCCATAAGGTAAGAACAAAAAGAGAGTTCTTAGTCAAAGCTGTGTCCCAGATGTCACACGGGCACTTTTATTAACATACAGCATAGATGTACATGAAAAAAACTACTCAAAAATAAATTATGAGCATTTATTATATAATAAAAGTGCTCCATAAATAAAAGAAAACTATTTTGTTTTTGTGCATAACAAAGAGCTCACAATTGTGCAGTCAAAATGTAAACTAAAAGACGCTGAGCATAATAACAAGGGCAGATTTCACAGCTGCTCTGTTCCCAAGTTTGTGACTGACAGCCTGGAGTTTGAAATCCGCTTCGTAACCGTGTCTCTTAACAGGTGCCATTTATGGTCCTTATACACACACAATACGGTAATATTACGTTGAAGCACAGTACGTATCACTCCGCGAGGCTCCTCGGTAGCCGTAATGCTCCGACAAGGCATCAAGCCGATGCAGCTCCGTAAATTACCAAAGTCGTACTAAAACATTTTTTGACAGATTGCTGAGCGCCGTGTTCCACATAAAATCGGTTCGCGGCCATCAAGCACATCAGAATTCATACATAAGGCGCGCTGTCGATTTTTGAGAAAATGAAAGGATTTCAGGCCGTGCATGGCGTTAGCGTGGTTAGCTCGTTAGCGTGGTTAGCTCGTTAACACGTTGACGCCGTCCAGCCCCACGCACGGGGCCATGCGCAGTAACTCGTTAACGGAGATTTGCCGTGTCCATCTTGTCGCTGCCTGCAGGTGAAGCGATGGGGGAGGAGGGGGAGTTGTGTTCAGTGAAGGAGGGGCGAGGCCAAGTAACGTTGTGGAAAGACAAAAGCGGACGAAAGAGAGGCAAACTTGTGGCTCCACAACTATAATTATAACGTAACATAGACTATATCGATATAAAAGATATTGTCACATCTTATATCTCGTATAAAAATATATCGATATTTTTTTAAAAACTCGATATATCGCCCAGCCCTACTGACTAAACTGGACTACCCGACTGAAGGACCCGAGGCCCCCGCTGCACTTTTTCGGTCAGTTAAATGTGTTTGTAAGCTACTCCATAACTACTGTCCTTAGCTAGCTCCTGAGACCTTAGCTAGCTAAAATGAGCACTCGGCTGTCAGGGTTCGTTTAGCTAACCCATGCAGGTGAATGAATTTACCCTGACTAAAGAAATCAAGAGAAACGCCCCGGGCTACTCAGTCACTAATTACCGTTACTGTACTTTTATTACAAGTATTATACTGTAAAAGCAAGAGGCTGCACCCTGCTTCAGCTCCTGTGCAGAGCTGAATACTAAATATGTGCAAACAGCAGCATGTTTTCAGTCTCTTGCTACATCTGTAAAGACAGTAACATTTTTTTAAAAGCTTGTACTTCAGTAACTCCTCATTAATCAGGAACTATGGATTAAAGTACTGTAGTGTACTGTAATACTGAAAAAAATGTAAGAGAATAACTTCAGATCCTGAGTGTGTGAGGACAGAAGAATCAGCTTTATTTCAATTTTGAGGGATACAATTTATATTTGAGTTTGTGATGGTTCTGTTCTCTTTGTGATTACAGGAGCTGCCCTCAGATTCAGACCTCAGCACCACCCAGTGACAGCAGACAGATCATCCAACATGTTCACATGTTAACTGCAAAATGAACTGATGAAAACAGTGCAAAGGTTAAAATACCACATGTGCTGTAGTGAAAGCTGCAGCTGTTTTATTGATAAAGTTAAAGACAAAAAAACAAAAGGATTAATCACTCATGTAACTGTGTCACTATATATCAGCATTAACAGGACCTCAGTTTGGTGTTTCACAAAGCTGCTGATCTCAGACCTGCACAGCTTCCGTTTTAAACGCTTGATGTACTCAGCTGCATGAAGAGCATATGAAATTTTCTCTAACACAATCAAATAAAACCTGATGAAGGTCAAAGGTCGTCACTTGTATGTTTAACTACAAACTTGTGGTCTGGAGTTCTTTCTCAGTTTTTTGCAGATAGTGTTATTTACCATAAAGTGATGCAGAGTTATTCATACCAGAGTAACCAGAGAGGATCGTATATTTTTAAATATATAACTTTCTACAGGACTGAATATAATATCTTTATGTAAAAACCTGGAGCCTCTGGGGAGTATACGAGTATTTATAACATTACACAAAGCAAAGGTCTCCATCACAGTGTTCATGAAATGCTGGGTTTATCCATCTCCTGGGGCGGGCCTACGGAGGAGCGCTGAAGATTTCCCTGTGAGGGAGCTGCTGGTGAAGATCATGAGTCCTGCTTGATCAATGCCATGAGCTTCAGTGTTCCTGTTGTTTCTTAAATGATGCCTCTTTCAGTGGGTCAACAGAACTTCTGGCACAGGACAGCTGTGATGAAAGAAAGGGAAGAAGTTTCTCCAAACCTCTGGACCCAGAAACCCAGCTTGGTCCTGATGGTCTCCTTCACTAGTTTCTCTCCAGGGTGAATGTAGCTGTTGATATAATATGGACTCTATTTATACAGGGAGTGCAGAATTATTAGGCAAGTTGTATTTTTGAGGAATAATTTTATTATTGAACAACAACCATGTTCTCAATGAACCCAAAAAACTCATTAATATCAAAGCTGAATGTTTTTGGAAGTAGTTTTTAGTTTGTTTTTAGTTTTAGCTATTTTAGGGGGATATCTGTGTGTGCAGGTGACTATTACTGTGCATAATTATTAGGCATCCATCCATCCATTCGCTTCCGCTTATCCTTTTCAGGGTCGCGGGGGGCGCTGGAGCCTATCCCAGCTGTCATAGGGCGAGAGGCAGGGTACACCCTGGACAGGTCGCCAGTCTGTCGCAGGGCCAACACACAAGGACAGACAACCATTCACACTCACATTCACACCTAGTGGCAATTTGTATTATCCAATTAACCTATCCCCACAAGCTGCATGTCTTTGGACGGTGGGAGGAAGCCGGAGTACCCGGAGAGAACCCACGCAAACACGGGGAGAACATGCAAACTCCACACAGAAAGACCCCGGCCTGATGGTGGAATTGAACTCAGGACCTTCTTGCTGTGAGGCAACAGTGCTAACCACCGTGCCACCGTGCTGCCCTATTAGGCAACTTAACAAAAAACAAATATATACTCAAAAGCCTGCCATCCATGGATTCTGTCAGTGTTTTGATCTGTTCACCATCAACATTGCGTGCAGCAGCAACCACAGCCTCCCAGACACTGTTCAGAGAGTTGTACTGTTTTCCCTCCTTGTAAATCTCACATTTGATGATGGACCACAGGTTCTCAATGGGGTTCAGATCAGGTGAACAAGGAGGCCATGTCATTAGTTTTTCTTCTTTTATACCCTTTCTTGCCAGCCACGCTGTGGAGTACTTGGACGCGTGTGATGGAGCATTGTCCTGCATGAAAATCATGTTTTTCTTGAAGGATGCAGACTTCTTCCTGTACCACTGCTTGAAGAAGGTGTCTTCCAGAAACTGGCAGTAGGACTGGGAGTTGAGCTTGACTCCATCCTCAACCCGAAAAGGCCCCACAAGCTCATCTTTGATGATACCAGCCCAAACCAGTACTCCACCTCCACCTTGCTGGCGTCTGAGTTGGACTGGAGCTCTCTGCCCTTTACCAATCCAGCCACGGGCCCATCCATCTGGCCCATCAAGACTCACTCTCATTTCATCAGTCCATAAAACCTTAGAAAAACCAGTCTTGAGATATTTCTTGGCCCAGTCTTGACGTTTCAGCTTGTGTGTCTTGTTCAGTGGTGGTCGTCTTTCAGCCTTTCTTACCTTGGCCATGTCTCTGAGTATTGCACACCTTGTGCTTTTGGGCACTCCAGTGATGTTGCAGCTCTGAAATATGGCCAAACTGGTGGCAAGTGGCATCTTGGCAGCTGCACGCTTGACTTTTCTCAGTTCATGGGCAGTTATTTTGCGCCTTGGTTTTTCCACACGCTTCTTGCGACCCTGTTGACTATTTTGAATGAAACGCTTGATTGTTCGATGATCACGCTTCAGAAGCTTTGCAATTTTGAGACTGCTGCATCCCTCTGCAAGATATCTCACTATTTTTGACTTTTCTGTGCCCGTCAAGTCCTTCTTTTGACCCATTTTGCCAAAGGAAAGGACGTTGCCTAGTAATTATGCACACCTGATATAGGGTGTTGATGTCATTAGACCACACCCCTTCTCATTACAGAGATGCACATCACCTAATATGCTTAATTGGTAGTAGGCTTTCGAGCCTATACAGCTTGGAGTAAGACAACATGCACGAAGAGGATGATGTGGACAAAATACTCATTTGCCTAATAATTCTGCACTCCCTGTAATGAAAAGAACAAATTAGACTACACTACTGAAACGTTCTGCTGATGTTTTTAAAGTTTCCATGTTACCAGGATGTAGAGATTTAAACAGTGTTAGATCCATTGCACTCACAGTCTTATGTTAAAATCTCAAAGGACACCGTTATATTTTTGATATTAACAGTAACTCTGGGCCTCTGTGGAGTGTGCAGCTGATCTCACCGCTGTCTAAAAATGGATTTAAAAAAAACAAAAAAAAAAAAACACAAGAAGTGCTGAATCCTTCAATAACACGGACTATTAGAGTAACAGGTGTGTAGCATCACTAACTAGCTAGCAACAAGCCTCCAACACAGTGCGTATGCTAGCGGCTAATCTAGCGAACGAATTAACAACAGAGTGATTTTAGAACTATAAGATGATAAGCTGTGTTTCTTTTTTTTATAACAGTGACACCTTAATTAAACGAGTCGTCAGTCGCGGTAAACCAGCAAAAAACTCACGCCACCGGGCTACGTAAAAAGTGTAGAGGGACGTGTTTGCGGTCACGTCCAGCGGGTGTGATGGCGGGAGCGTTACACAGTTGCTCCACCTCAAGTCACTACTGCGCAGACTCTGGCTCCAAATTTGCAAGATGGCAGCCTCCACAAGTGGGATATTTAGGCTTCATTTTTGCACAATGGGAGGAGGCGGTGTCACGTCATCCATCTTTTACACAGTCATTGCTCTAACCACAGTATGACTAAACATGCTACAATTACAGCCTTTGACCGCTTGATTTTGAAGCACCATTTCAATAAGTGTCAGCCGCGATGGATTCATTATTCACATAAAAGGGAAAAATGAAAGGGCCTGTGACTGTGCTTGCCCGGGGCAAAAACACAAGGAGTATGTCCTCAAATACTAATAGACCCACACCGACACACTAACGCACACATACAGTAATGCGTTGCTTACCGTTGGCTCAGTCCCTTCACCAATTTTCCCCCTCTAATTACAATTAAAATCGTCACGCTTGTTTTTATGCAGCATAATTACACCAGCACAGAGCTGAGAATGGCTTGCTTGTTTGTTGTGGTCGCAACAAAAGGGCCTTCAATAGCGGAGGCCTGTGTCCAGCCTGACCTTTGCCAGCAGAGATGGAAAGCTGTCTATTTTCTCTGACCTGAATATCAGTAGATTGCCTCTGAATGTCATCTAGGGGATAAAAGGTTATTGGTTCAAACCCATTTTAGGAAATGTATTTCCAACGCCACACAATCCAGGACACCAAATCGTCACATCTAACAACTTTAAGGACGAATGCGTTGTCACATTAGGGCTGTGCGATATGACCAAAATCTCATATCCCGATATAAGACATCTATCGTCCCGATAACGATATAAATCACAAAAATTGAACATTTTCTGTAAATTCGGTGAATCTCGGGCAGCTCGACTTGCGTGAAGTGTTTCCAGCTGGGCGTCGTGTACCTGGGGTTGAGTGTTTTAACCGATGCTTGAAACTATACATTTTTAGACATAAGCTGTGACGCCCGCCGTTTTCTTTGTATTTATTACACAATGTGCTGCGGGGAAAAGCCTGTTCTAACATTTGAGTCTAAGGTTTATTTTTTAGCACCTGGCGGCTCTTTTTTGCTTCTCATCCGTAAACACTCTGCATCTTTCATGTGATTCAATTTATTTTGAAAAGTCTCAACAGGATCTTGAGCTTTATTGTGAAAGGTTTGTGGAAACTAAACCAGCGGACACGCGATGGTTTTACCGGCGTTGTTGCCAACGACAACGCATAAAAACAGGCGCTTGTCCGTCTGTAGTGTGGTTATATTAAATATAAGAGAATGAGACAACTTTAAGAAATTAATATAGCCACTACAGTGACCATCAAAACGGTGAAAAAAATATTGCCGTAAACAGTTTATTTTGCGACACCACAAAACAAACGATAGCGTAAAATGAAGCGATAGACGTTTTTATATCGTTATATCGAACAGCCCTACGTCACATGATAAAGAAATTTTCACAGAAAGTTTGCAGTCATGTGAAAAAGTAAGTACAGCCTTACATCTTCTAATTAAGAGCTCAGGACCAAAACTATTTTATCAGGAAGCTCTAGAAGATTTCCAAATGACCACAAGTTTCTAGGAGCAAATGTACATTTTTAAAGACTTTTAAAGTCTATCTGGCCCTGACCTTTATTTGGATATTTAAACAAACATATACATATCTACAACAACAACAACACATGAAAGCCAGAAAATGGTTAAGAATCTATGATTCACCGTGTGCAAATATTTGTAGCCATCTGTCTTACCTGCAGCACATTAAGTGACACTTCGCCGGCAACTAAGGCTGAGTAATGATGTCATTCAGGCACTGTAATCTAGGGCTGCTTTTAGATTGCTGCCAACATTATTACAGGGCTTCACCTCACTGGGTAATGCAACAGGCTGCCTTGATCCGCCTATAAAGACATAACACCAAGCTCATAACATCATCGGGGTGAGACCAGAGCAACACTGTGCACCTGGACCTTAAAGCGGTATTCAAAGGTGCTGGCAGTGCAATTAAATCAATTCTATGATGGAAAACTACCACCGCGAAGACGGCAGTGGGACTGGGCTCTGATGTGGCTTGTTTATGTTTTGGTATGAGCCTACTGTGTGTTTCTGGTGTGAACAAAAAGGAATAAGAGCTCCATTAGATCTGTGCTCCCAACAAAATGTCCTTTGTTCTCCAAATAAAATACAGTTGTGGGAGAGGAAAACACTGGGGAGGGTGGATAACTGGTGTCTAATCTATAAATAGATCAAAAGCATATTTCCCTGTTTTTTTGTTTTGTTTTTTAGCCCTGCCACTAATAATCCTCAAGGCACCCTGCACTAACATAAACTTGTGATTACTTCATTAGAGCGAATTTAGATGAATATGGTTAGCCTAATGATAAAGGAGGAATTACTTTTCATATTAGGTTCAAATGTCTTACATGTCAAATATTTCAATCTTGAAAGGATGAGCTGCTCTGCACAGCTCTCGATAGATCTGTCTTGGACCATGCTCAACAAAGGAAATGCCTAAAGGTTGATTCTGTTCATCTGAACACCGCGTTTTCAGTGGGAGAAACATTATGTCACTCATCCAAGTGACATCTCCAATGGTTCAAAAATAAAATATTTTAGAAGAAGGACAAGTCACAGCATCAGAACTCAGAAATACCCTCTTAAAATCCTTAAAACACCTGCATATTTAACTTTCTAACACCCACAGCAGTCTTCACTGTCCAAGTGTTAGTTTCTGTGTTAACCAACTGTTCAGTCCCACCAAAAAAATCCTCTGAGTGTGCATCTTTGTCAGGTCAAATAAACATTCCCACGGAAGAAGCGGTGTTTGTGTGCGTTACATGTTGTGTCAGCATCTTCCTCTGCATTGAAATGCTTGCCGAGTGGCTTGTCATTGCACGGATGCTCATTAATAGAGTTTTAGCTCCCGTTGCAATCGTGTGAGAATGACAGAGAGCCTGATAGACGCAGACACAAAGACAAAAGCATTGTCGGCCTGACAAAGAGGAGATAGTTTAGCATGAGCTCAACAATCAGTGACATTTCACTGAGCTACAGCAGAGGAGTCCTTATATTCGATATATGCGTACACAGACACACTCACAGCAAATACACCTTTCATAAACTACAATCTTTCTCATAGTTGGAGTTAACTCCAGTTAACAAGCTTCCAAACTCACGGGTCACAGCGAGTCATATTTCTTACCCAACTAGCTCATTTATCTAGCCAACACCAAGTCTAAGCAGACTCTTGCTGCTTCATTCATCTAATAGGCTGCTGCCTCTGAAAGCTGGAGAAATGAACGTGCTACGCTGTGGTAATGGATGTAAGAGAAATCTGGTAAATTACGAAGTGGGAGGACGACAAACCTCATTTACATGCAATTTGACTGATGACGAGTGTGGCTGAACTCGGTGATCTCGCATAGATTAATTCAGGAAGTTTCCTTGTTCCCCAGAGTAAAGGCTTCATGTAGCCTCTGGTGATATGGGTATTCTAGATAATGCAGAGTTTTACGATCTTATGAGTTTATGATAATATATTTGGATGAAAACTGGGCTGTGGCTAGTCCGAGACACCAAGGCTTCCTGTCTTAACCTATGTAAAAAAAAGAAAATCCCACTTCTATCACATTAGGAAGCCAGTTGTTGCTTCTCAAAGACTTGGCTAAAGTTTTCAAAGATCGCCTGCTGGAACATATTTCATAAGAGCAATATTTTTGCGTTATTTGTCCTTTCTGCTGTTTGGTCAAGAAATGCTGAACAAGATATTGCTGCTCTTGATGAGGTTCTGCTTTTAAAAGTAGGACTTCATCAAATAAATCAATAAAAAAAAAAAATCAGCCAATCCATTGTTCTTTCTGAATTATCATTATCAACTCAACCTAGAGCACTAAAACACAACCAGACAGCACCCAAGAGTTTAGTTTCTATTCCAAGTTATAGCCAGATTAACCACAGCCAATATAATTTCATTTCATATAGTGAAATCAGTGGCAGTTGACCAAAGATGAGAAGAGAAGACAGCTTAATATCATTAGTATAATACATTTTAAAATGCTGTTATAGCATATGAAATCAAGCAGTGACACACCAGACTAATTTCAAAGTGTCTTCCTCCCATTTTTCCCCTCAGCTCGCCAATGATCGGACTAAGGTCGCGTTTTCATCTTTATCTGACTCTTTAAAAGTTCACAGGTCACTCTGTGTGAACGTAGCCTTAATGTTCACTCAGTTCACTCTGTGCGGCTAAATATACCTGAAAACATAAACTTGACATTTTGCATATCAACCACCCACTCATGTATCACTCCACATCCAAAATAGCAAGTGTGTTTATCCAAAACACAGATAATGCAGCAGCACTACTGTGGCTTTGTGCGCTGCAGCCAACAAGCAGCTTGATGCTAACAAAAATATCACAAATCGAGGATCTTTCCATTCCACAAAGATCTGTTTTTTATATTACATTAAAAGATGGAACACACACACACACACACACACACACACACACACACACACACACACGAATGGCAATGGAAACAAGATATCTAAATATAGCTTTGCTTTTAATTTGACCAGCAACATCATTGCAATGTCATACGGAAGAAATTTTATGAAAAGCAATCTTACCTGCTATTTATTTAAGAAATTCTTAATAAGAAGCCAGTATGTCTCAAAAAAGGCTTCAGATTGCACACATTCACACATGCAAGCTGCCAAGTGCAACCACAGGAGTCGACTCTTGGCAGCTGAGCAGCTCCATTGGAGCAGTAGGAGTTCAAAAGGCTTGGTGAGCACACGGTTCAGAAGGAGGAACATAATACACTCACTTAAACAACCCTGATTTCCCCAGATGAATCTGAGTTATAAAGCCAGAAACCTCCACGTCTGAAATCGTCTTCCTCTACCTCAACAAAGTCACTTGTGCCATATTAGGAATCATCTCTTGCTGCAGACTGAATTTCATCAGTTAACTGGAGAACTGGTTGAGTAGTGCTGCTTAAAAAAATGTCAAGTCCCTCTTGGAATGGGTTGGTTTGTAGTACTGTTCAGTAAAAGCAACAGGCAGGAAGGTTTAGGGCCAATTTGTTTCCATTATGACCTTCTGAGCAGGCTAGAAGCACCAAGGCCCCACTCAAAGTAGAGCCGTCACATGGCAGAATCGTGGCACAACGCCCTACTGCTGCTGGCTGGTGCTGATAGAGACATTATCTTCTCACAGAGGAAAGGAATGAGAGAGAAGGAGGTTTCTGTGAATTAATCATGAATAAGATGCCGTGAAATGATGTCAGCTAGCAAAACTCTGAAGATTAGGCTGCTACTTTAAATGATGTTAACCAGGATCAGATTGTTTGGGGAGTATCACAATGAGAAGACAAGAACAGTCAAAAGTTCCACAAACACAGAGGGGGAAAAAAATAATTTAAAGGGCATGTGCTACACTCATTTCCAGTTCCATAGTTTTGGTATTCTTCCATGCAGGATTCACATTACAAAAATCATTATTAGTCATATCCTGAATCTCTAAATATACCTCCTTCTCTTCCCTTTAACCCCTACCTTCATCTGATTGGCTGTCTCTCACAAACAAAACATTTGAAGTGATCATTTTATACCTCAGCTCTCAATTTCTGGTGACAAACATCCACATTTAAACTTTGTGAAAGAAGTCGATGAGTGATGTTTTGATGGCAATATGCTGTTTTCTGTCAATAAGCGCTGCTTTTATCTGCCATTAGCCTCAGTTAGCTGCTGTTAGTCCCCATTAGCTGCTGTTAGCCAGCGTTAATAAAACTGTCTTTAATAAAGTGAACGTAACATTGTTGGGCTCTGATGCTAAGTGAATAAACTCTCATATGATGTGAGGATGTAATCAAACTGTGGGAGCTAAAGTGTGATTTTTAGGATACCTGAGCATAATACTAGCTGGCACCGTTAGCTTATAACAGTGGTCCCCAACTCCCGGGCCTCGGACTGGGACCGGTTCGTGAGTCGTTTGGTACCGGGCCGCGAGAGTTGAGGCTCAGGTGTGAAATGTATGGTTTTCAGGGTTTCTATCGGTTTTCAGCGTTATTTTGTTATCGTTTTTATCGTTAACTTGGTTTTCCTGGGTCTTTTCACGTGTGTTATGAATAAATCTTCTTTTTTTCGGTACCGGTACTAGTTTTATTTTGTTGTATTTATCCGCGACACCTTAAAGGCCGGTCCGTGAAAATATTGTCAGGCATAAACCGGTCCGTGGCGCAAAAAAGGTTGGGGACCACTGGCTTATAACCTGTTGTTGCCCTTTGGCCATCGAGTTCTCTTCTCCTCCACCTTTGGTGTTCCATGTATGTGGTCAGTTTTAGCTACATACGAAAAACACAACTATTTGCATTAATCTCTGTCCCAGCCACTGCATTTAAATATGGTGGGGCAAGATGATAGCTTCCACAAACTACAAACCCAACTCCTATGTATTTTTAAGAGATTAATTACAAGCTCATGAGAATGCATATGTTTGCTGGAAAATGTAACTACACACTATAATTAAGAATACAAACCTTTTTATGTATTTAATAACCTCAGAAATTACTGACAGACTGACTTTAAGCAACTGATAAAGCAGTGCAAGCATTTAGAGTCTGAAAGCCGAGCTTTTAGCTCCCTGAGATTGCTCGTACATATCTTGACCATGTTTGATATGCATAACTGTAATAGAGTATATTTCTGGGGGGAAAAAAAAATCATAACTGATCCACTAAAAATAAAATAAAAGCTCCATTAGATAAACCAAGACTATTACAAACAAGTTTACAAAAGTATGAGAGTATTCTAATATCAGCGACAGTCTCTAAATATCGGTTTAGTATTAAAATAAACGTTTCAATCTAAAAATAAACCTTCCTCTGCTAAATGAATTAGTCATTTCTAAAAGTTTATTCATCATCCATGAGATTAATCAGCAAAGCAAATAGAAACCTTGTTAAATGTCAGTTTTATCAGACCTGCATTAAAACCTTAAGAGGCAGAGTTGAGATAAGAGTGTTTAGACTGTGGTCTGAGTGGATGACTGCTTATCAGTTAATCTTAATCTATGGAACTGAGTCGCTGCAAAACCGCCCAACTGTTTCTGAAACACGCAGTTTCTATTTTTAAAGCAACTTTCCTGCAAGGCAAGACCTGCTTTTTCAAACCACCAAATTGGTGCCACAAGTACAAATCTGCAGGGGAATGCCAATCATAGCGAGCGTGGCGGCTCCGTGGGGTATTTCATGCATTTTTAGCACGCCGTGGCACACAGAGTTAGAGGGACTCGGGGCTTATCCTCGGATTAATGCCTGGAAAAGTTCATTCTGCCCTGAGAGATCCAGGGTGCACCGAGTCCTTCCTAAAAGGGATTGTGTAACTGCTGGAACTTTTGATTTTGTTTTGTTCATAGAAGCAGGAGGATTACATCCTCAGAGACCCACCTGACCCACCTCCCTCTTCTCGGCTGTCCCCTGCTGAACTCAGCGGACTTCATCCCACAGCCAGATGGGAAATACAGCAGTACACGGATATTCTTTTCAGAGCTTTCTGCTGGGCAGAGGTCTTAAAGACAATGGGGCCCTCTTGCATTTCACTTCTAGATGTGAAGCCTTACGCGTTAATCTTAGAGGTCAATCATTTTCTTCATTTCACTACTTATGCCAGACCGGACATCTGGGAAAAACCCCATAACTACATACAAGGTCAGCTCATGCTGTTATTTCATTTCTTTTCCCCACAAAGCAACGTCACATGCAGCAAGTATTAAGTTTCAGGACAGCCTCGTTTACTAGCACGGCTGCTGAAAGATTAAATAAGAAAAGAAAAAAAATCAACACAAAAGGCCGGGTATGAGAGGACGTTAAAAATCCATTACCACATTGTCACTGCTACCAAAAACAGCCCTAAAAATAATCTAATTATGAAATGATCTTTAATTACGTGAAAGAACACTATGCATAACAAAAAACACAAAACCGCAATTCAGTACCGAGCTTCTTGTTCCAGCAGCGGCAGCAGCAAAGCTCTGAATGCTTAATAAATTCTTCTGAAGGCTGCACCGCACGCTTGTTTCATCTGACAATGAGACTACTTGAATGGAATAGTCTGGAAAACTGTAGAGGGGAACACAATCATGAAGCAGTAATCTTATTTCTCCACAGCAGCTCCCATTGTTCTCCTAAAAATGCTTCTGTTTAGTCCGGTTCAGCTCTCATTCCAATCCATCACTCCATTGAGAAATATTCTGCAGAGCCAAGGATAAATTAGAACAATAACCGCGCTGCGCGATTTGAATGCAGCAATCAGGCTCGGATAGGAGAGAGTACCGTTGTGCTCCTCCAGCTCTTACTAGATAGCAGTAGCTGCTCTGTGCACGGCTGCAATCAAGCCCAGATGAATTGAACCACCTCGCTCTGTGTTCGACTTCCCTGATAACTTCCTCTGATTAAGCTCCTGCTTAATTCACTCTGCCTCTCGACTCTGTCGACTTCAGTCATCTTTAGACAACTTTCAAAACGTTCAGACTTAAACCATCAATTAACACCAGAGCCTTCTCCGATACAGCGACACCGGCCTCTGTAAATGAGGAATCATCGGCGTGGACCGGCAGGTGTTAAGCTCCCTTTTTGAAGATTATACTTCACTTGCAGTGGCCTGGCCCAGGCTAGCCACTCTCTTCTAATCCACCACTGCAAGCTTTTGATAGCTCCCACTGAGAGTCTTTATTACAATTTCTGATTAAAACCTGGAGCCAGAGAGAAAACGAGACAGACTGAGAAATTAGAGTGACAGAGGAGAAGGAAGGGCAAGTGAAAGAATTAAAAATTACTCCTATTTCAAATGCAGGAGCGTAAACTGCAGAGCAGCTGCCTTTGATTACCTTTAAATCTAATACTTGGGCTTAAATTTTGTTAGAGGAATGAGCTGACCCCAAAGGCCTAAACACGTATCTCATATTCTGACAGGAAACAGACCCTCCAGGAAAGACTACAGAATGAAACCCTGCATTTTTAGTTTAAAACTGCGACATTAGCACCACTACTGAAATGCTAGAACCAGACAAAATTGACGAGAGCCAAGGGAAAAAAAAAAATCATTAAGATCATGAAGAACGCACTGCCTCGATCAGTAGAGAAAACAAAACAAAACAGTCTTATCTGGTTTCAACTCCAGCATCATTTATGAGGCGCTTATTGTGCCGTCCTTCCTCCCTGATACTGAATAATCTCTGGGATAAAATCTACACATGGCTGTGGTCATCCCAAAAACATGAATAATTCACAGCCATCTGCCATAAACCAACAGTCTAAATTAAAAAAAGACCGAGGAGGTGCGATTCCTTTATTGTGATCACTTCTTTTATTTTGTGTGTGTTTGTGTGTGTCACAGAAAGGAAGTGTGGGTCTGCTTTTGATTCACTTTATTACGTCGTCACAGGAAGCGAGACGGACTCACGTTCACACCTACAGATTTAAATAATTAGCAATTTAGAATTCGCAGTTAACCCAACCCATGCATATCTTTGCACTGTGGGAGAAAGCCAGAGTAGCAGGAGACGTAAACAGGTCTCTACCTTCTCGACAATTTAAGCCAATGTCTGCAGTAAATTAGAAATGAAATGTTAGATGTAAAATGTTATTATGTACAGGTGACTGTTGTATGAGGTTAGTGGAAGTCTCCAAAATGATCACGTGTGTAATTATCAGTAAGGCTGCTGGTTCTCAAATTTGGGGCCGAGTGATTATTTTACTCACAACTAAGCCTAAGACAACAGCAACAACCTCACCTTTAACCATGTGAATGGTCTGTTAAACAACGCTGCGATCATTTTATCTCCCCCAACTTTTTAAAGGCTGTTAAAGCCTCACTGCTGATTAGCACTGAAGCTCCACACCATAAAAAGCGATCTTCAGAGCTCCAACTATCAGTTACTTTAAAGCAAGTGGTTGTCATGTTGAAAGTGATATGTTAGTCAAGAATGTCATCACACCTACTACGTTAAAGTGACTAAGGTGCTTTTGCGGACATGAAGCAGACCCGTTAAGATGCCGCCAGCATTTCATGGTTTCAAGGCAAGAAAAAAATCCAGCGGGGAGTTTTCTTGGTCTCACTTTGTCAAAGTTTGTGGCTGCTTTGTTTACACATTCTGTCCAGACTGCAAACATAAAGCATAAGTACTAAACAGCAGCATCCATATCATCACAGAAGAGGAGGCTGGGGCCAGTCCAAGAGGCAAGAACAAGACTGAGACTGCACAATACACTCTGACCCAAGTGCATACAACATCCAGGATTTTTTCTGGTTAGACTCTAGAGGTCTCAAAGCTTTTTTAACCAGCTATACAAGGCCTCCAGCACCAGACGGCCCCTCTCTCTGTTTGTGTTCCAGGCCGGCGAGTCGCTATGCATGACGATTTATTGACGCAAGATCCCCCTCAGCCAGGACTGCCACCGATTACTGCTGCTGGAGAGAGGAGACGAGGGCAGGGAGAGGGGGGTAGACAGAAGGGGAAGGTCTTGCAGGGATAAGAGAGTTTTTCTGTGTGTGTGTTCTAGCTCTGCCTCCAAGGCCATAAACCCAGTTCCAAAATGCCAAGTAGCATGTCAACATGCCAGTCTTTGCCACCCAAGTTTAAATCAGACAAAAGGCTCTTTAGTCCTCTAAGTGGTGGTCTGAAAAAATAGGAAATGATGATCTGTCATACGTGGAAAAAGGCTTTACCAGAACTGCACAAACTGAAGGACGACAAGGAGAAAATGAACTGCTAACATGAAGTGAAACTGAGCAATGAGAGCTTAATTTCTGAGCTCCCCAAAGATAAGGAACGTCTGGCACTGGATGAATGCTCTGGCCTAATGCAAACACAATCATCCCTCACCTATTTTTTATTTCATTTCATAACAGCTGACACTTGTTTTTCAAAAGATTTGTCCATCAGCAGATTGTTAGCTGTGACGTAAAAATTCCACCTCCCCAAATGAAATGAAAAACATGCGACGAATACAACTCTTCCTTTAACTAAACACTGGAGAAACGTCATCAATTCAGATTTATTATGTGAAAAAAACCAAAACTGCTAAGTTACATTTATGTCATATATTCTGAGCATGAGCAGGGAACAGAAATGACCAAAATAAAAAGGAAATGAAACAGGAAAACACGGCCCACTCCAACGATCACTTGCATAACGCAGCGTATTTAAGAAAAAGAAAAAAGAGGAAGAAGACCAAGAAAGAAATCAGTAAATATCTTTGGCCTGTGCCAGTTTTCCCCGTAATGTGACGACATGAATCCCCTCTGACGCAAATCCCTTTGAAAAGCCTTTTGGCAGGGACTCAACCATTTCTCCAAACACTTTTCAAAAGAATAGAAGGTGATGCCAGCAAGCTACATTGTGTCACACAGAATCTTTAGTACTGCAACAATTAATAAATGCCTGTGAAATCAATTTGCTGAACATGACCAACACAAGCAGAGCTTGATGGGAAGTGAGGACACAATGGACCTTTTGTCCAGTTAAGTAAAATAGAAAATCCAGACCTGTGCTAAGGAGGAAAAGAATATATACTTTTCCCATAACACAGCAGCTATAAATCTATTCAAAATAAACTGCCGTGTTTAAATTTTACATTTCTTATTTCTTACCTTGGCAACTGTGAGAGCTCATTGTTATGGCTGCTGTTGCTCGTGCAGACTTGATGTGGAAAGAGAGGAGCGAGGGCGTCAGTGCGCCTCTGTCATGGTCACCATCGTTCGCTACCCAGCTCGACCAAAGAGGAACATGGATTCATCACACTGTGCCACAGAAGAAGACCTCGTTGGACTGCTTCACCAAACAGCCTGTGAGGAGGAGATACAAAATAAAGCGGGGGATTTCATGCAGGCGCTCATTTATCACTGCAATATGCTCCAAATTTTTAAACAAACTTAAAACAAACACGTTTATGGTTTTTGCCATTCATTTATTCCTCCCTGCACAGGCAACAAAGCACAGACAGCCCTGCATGCCAACCAGCTTTCAAAGAACTGATGACCCCAGTTCAAAGTTTCTGCCTCTCTTCAGCCCCAATTAAGTCTCTTGCACAAAACTGTCCAGGACATTCTGACACATAGTTGGTGAAAACCACTGACAATTAGAAAATAAACTGCACTGCAATTTCTGCTATTGCTGTTACAAAACAAAGCCAAGTGTTTAATATTCAACAGCAACTTCCTAATTGTTGTAAATCTGTTATAAACAGTCTTACAATTACAATTGTTGCTAAAAGTGAGAAATAAGGTGAAGAAAATGTGGCAAGAATCAAGTTAGGACACGGTCCTGAGTCGCACTTTCTCACATGCAGCACACAGCAGGAGACGGTCTGCAACAATGCTGGAAACACAGAGTTCAGTTTAGGTGAGAGTGTGTTCGGCAGGCAACACACATGGCTTGCAGAGAATTTCCCGGACAAATACCCTCTCCATTCTCACAATCGGACATCACGCAGCCTTTGCTCTGGGGAGCTGCTTCAGTAAATACTCTTTAATATTCAATCCAACTGGCTTGGAGATTTTCATTTTGACATAAAACTCTGCTCAGTTATACAGAGAAAAGTTCAGGGCAGCAGTGCAGGTGTTAGACAGCTTGGATTTGGTGGAGAAAAGCAGGAGTGGGAATTCAGCAGGGGTGGAAGTAACGAATTACAAATACTCACGTTACTGTAATTAAGTACATTTTTTGGGTACTTGTACTTTTACGAGTAATTTTTCAAGTGTGTAATTTTACTCATACTTGAGTACAACTTACACCATGTAATCTACTTCGCTACTTATAAAATCAAAAGTCACTACTGAGTACGCCCACAATTTGAATTAATATTCAAACCTTTCGTCTGCATTTTTGCAGCCAATAAGGCCGTGCAATCGCAACCGCGCCAATTTAAGACGTAAGCAAAGAATAAACTCCGCTGCAGCAGCAGGCACAGGTGTCTGGAGGTGCTAAATGGTGGAGTATAAACTACTTTATAGACGAAAGATTTGGAGACAAAGAAGCCAAAATGGAGACAGAGGACAACACTGTCAACCATGAAAACGACGTAGAAAAGACGGAGGACGTGTGCCCGTGGCCATACCTGGAGGAATTTTTCGTGTACAGAGGAAGAAAAGGAGACAGCGTCCAGATGCAGTGCAAACTTTGTTTGACCTCTACAGTCATTTCAGCTTACAAGACTTCAGCATCTAATCTAAAAAAACACATTGAGGTAAGAGGTTTTACAACTATACGTGTATGATATTGCTTTCTTATTTTTCATGTGTGTTAAGGTTACTAGTTTGGCTAAGATATTGTCACCGCCATTGGTTAGCCTGATATTAAAATAAGACGGAGCTAGCTAATGTGCGTGTGTGCATGCATAATTGAGCTACAATTCGTAGGAATGTTTTAGCTTATTATTTGGATAACCACCGTCATTACAATAAATTAAACTTGTAGTCATTTAAAACTCACAGGCCTACAATCAGCTGGCCTATTTAAAAAAACAAACAAACAAAAAAACAAACAAACTTGAACACAGTGCTGAGCTGCATCTCAAATTAATCTTCCAGCTCTCAGCTGACATGTACCAGAGCCCGATTGATGGATCAGTTGATCAGTATCATTGGCCTGATATAGGTCTATCATAGTGACATGGCTCTTAATCAGTAGGGTTATATGTTTCCCAATATGATATCTTTTTTTAAAGAACATAATGTGGATTGTTTTTATTTGTTAGCTGTATGGGCAGCATTTTTGTGTATGTGATCCCTTTTCTTAAATTAGATTTGCTAGATACACATATTTTGCTCTCTTAGTATTTTTAGGACCTGACTAATACTGAAAACTTTAGGGTGATACTGATAAAAAGGAGTTAAAAATTTAGATACTGATACATTGGTCGATACTCTTTTTACAGATAGTATACATATTACAGAACTTAGAATGTATACAGAAATTCATGTTTTTTGCAATGATCGTTCAAAATTGGTTTACACTTGTGAATAAATACAGCAATATATCTGCAAAATTTGACCAATTCACCACTCTTTTATACTATGCTCAACAATCAAAGATTAGCTCAAGTCTAGTTGAATAATGTTTTAAAAATGTGTTTTCTTTTAGTGTTAATCACAGTGATGTTATGAAGTAATGTATGAACCTGACGTATGATAATATTTATCTCTACAGAGGAAACATCCATCGAAGACTGAGCAGTACAATATCACTGTGGCATCAACATCTCGACAGCGAAAGACCACAGCCACACCAAACAAGCTCTCAGCAAATACACAAGCCAAGTTACCAGACCTGATGTTGAGAGCTGCAAACAAACATGTTCCACAAGCAACTGTTGACAAGCTTGTCATCAATTTCATATGTGAGGGTCTACAGCCATTTGCAGTGGTAGAACAGCCATCTTTCAAAGAATTGGTTACCACATTACAACCTCAAGCCAAAGTCATCTCCAGACCCACTGTCCGTGCCAGAATCTGTGAAGCTGCTGATCACATTCAGCTCTTGCTGAAACTGAACAAAAGGTTCAGAAAGTAAAGTGTGAAAGAAATGCTAAGACTTTAAGACACTTACCTGCCTGTTGTTCAGTGTATGGGGAAAAGTTTAAATGGTTCTACGCATGTTCAGAAACATTTTTGTCATTGTTTTAACAAACAAAATTCCTCCTTTTATATCTACATTTATTTACAAAACAAGTTACCTTTCTATACCTTGTTCATCTGAAAAATGTGCTTTGAACATAAATATTTATACTGGTGAATCGAGTTGAATGCCTGCTATTGACAACAGAATAAAACATCAGTCTGTTAAAAAGTAATTAATACTCTGAGTAGTTTTTGAGAACAGTACTTTGTACTTTTACTCAAGTATTTTTTTAACACCAGTACTTTTACTTGTAATTGAGTACAATTTAACCAGTGTAACAGTACTTGTACTTGAGTACAAATTTTGAGTACTCTTTCCACCTCTGGAATTCAGTCTATGCAGGGGCTGTGAAGATGAACTTCCACAACAGCTTGTGGGCTTACAGGACTGATGTTCTCCAATGCTGATGGTTGAACAGCCAAGGGAGCAACAGTGGGGCTAACTACGAAGAGGGAAAAAGTACAAAAAAGGCAGACTGGACATTCGTTTTCATTTTTAACACTCTGTTGTATATTTTGGCATCTCTTCTCCACAGCAGGGGCTAAACCAAAGGACCAACAACACAGCAAACAGCAACAAGAGTAGCCCACAGGGCGGGTTGGTCCACATATTTTTGACACTGCCCTCAAGTGACAGGAGCCGGCTACAACATGTCCATGTGGGTCTTCCAAACTTTCAGTGCACGAGCAAATTTAAAACGGAGACTAAAAGAAAGAGAACGGAGTGAAAGCAAACTGGCAAGTTGTATAAGATGTTTATTTTTTTATCAAATCAAAATGATTCATTTGAACCATCTGGCTTTACGTAAAATCACAGCATGTTTACAGAGTAATGCGAGTCACTATCAGAACTGTCATCACAACACTGCCTGAGCCACACCCAGCAAAGAGATTGAGCAGGTGTACATCGGTGATTAAGCACTGCAACAATAATACACCGCATTTTTCACATTTATGCATCAGAGCTTACCGGGGCACACGCCTTTGCAAGCATTTTAAGATTTGATCACATCTATTACTGTTACACTGTTACCGTGTTTGCTCCCACAGTTTGCATGGTCGGCCTGGGAAAGTCACTGCCTAAATGAAAGGCTGTAGTAGAGCCCCAAATGAAATGCAAACAGAGGCTTCATGAAGGCTTAGACTCACCTCTGAGTCAACAGCAGAAGAAAGAGGGGAAGAAAACTTTTCATACTGCCTGGTGTTTGTGTGTCTTATGCAATCAAAACTGCAAGCGGTGCGCAAACAAACACACAGAGAGGCCTCTGGCTCTTCAACTTTAACCGGCAGAAACTAAAACTCACCTCTGTCACGTCTAACAGGTGTCGGCGGAGCTGAAAACAAACATGTGGTAATGAGAGCTGCAATCAGTCCGTTTAAACCCCACAGCGGCCGCAGCAAAGTGCGTCTGCGCTCCCTTCTCTTTCTCAAACAGACACGCTCGCTCTTTAAAGCTGCTAAACTGAATTACTGTCACATACCTACGTTCAGTTCTGTTGCGCAGAAAAATAAAACTTCATGGAAACGTATTCCTGCCAACAGTCTCCAGGCTCTTACCTCAGCTATCAGGAATTACCATAAACACCATAACGGTCCCTTAAGTCTAGAACAAAATCTGAGAAACCAGATTATTAATTGCCGTCAAATGTGAGGGGAAAAAGTGTCAGAGTACTGATGGGATAACTGCCACTTGTGACTTTGAGAAAAAGATGAATGTGTTGCTATGACAAAAGTCAAAACACAGTATTTCCACTCTTTGAGTTGAGTGTGCTCTTCATAGCATCTTTCAAGCCATTGGGCAAAACAACAATGGAAGAGGTTTAGATGTCAGTCTGAATTCCTGATAAGGGTGTGTGTTTAGTTACATGTACACTGGTGACACTTGGATGACCGTGAGGGACACCGAAAATGGGTGTTGATGGATTTGCTGAGGCATGGGGTGTCAGAAAAAGTCGCCAGGGTGCCAACTGGAGGGCAGTGGAGCTATTCTCAGCTCAAACCACCTATTTTTGTCAGACGAGTTGTCTCACACACACGCGCACACACACACACACACGTACACACACAATGTGCTTTTACAGTCTGTTATAGTGTGACAGCAGTGACTTTAGGCATTTTCTCCTCCTGCTCTCTCTGTTGCCAAACACATACACCATGGAGCTCAAAGACAGGCCTTTACCGACTCCAGCCAGTTGCAGATTGTAAAGCTGATCTGTTGTCAGTTGTGATGCTACTTCCACATGACTTCATTTTTTTTCTCCTGGAATCTTAATTACTCTACGGGGATCCCATTAAAAATGGATCTTTGTACAACACTGCAGATATTTCTTTTTCCTGCACTGTGGCACCATAAAACACATCACCTGCATCTCTTCAAGCATCTCATTTTCACCGGCTAACTCGTCTGGATAAGATTTATTATTCTCATGCAGTGAAGTTTGGATCTGGAAACGTTTCATGGCGCTTGACAGGAAAACAGCTCTCAGGACCCCTTAATGGACTTCATTTCCCAAGCACTCTGAGCACTGCCGGGAGTAATCACGATAGCATAAAAATAACATGTGGTTGGATAGTGAGCAGTAAACAACAATTAAGAGACCCCTTGCATAGCTCATGAAATGAATCATTGAAAATGCATTTGCTCCATGAAGACCGCCTCAGCCTCTCAGCCCTAATTGACTATGAATTATTCAGCTGGCGATGGGATTAGTGCCTTGTATGCCATGGACTGACATGTTTCTGAGGTGTAGAGTCTTTACAGTGTGATAGCAGCTCAGTATTCTTGAAATAGATGTGGATGGCCCAACAGGAAGCTTTTTGCTTTATTATTACCACCAAGACAAAAGTAGAATATTGTAGTGTGTCTGACAGGAGCTGGTCGGTCCATCTGTGAAGTAGAGCTGGGCGATATAAGGTTTTTTCATATCACGATATGTTTTTTTCATTTCAGGCGATAACGATATCTATCACGATATAAGCCAAATAACTATATTTGTAAGATTTAAATGTGCCGTTGCTCACAAGTAAAATGTGAAATAATCAGCAGCTTGTTTTTATTTAAATATTTATTTCCCATAATAAGTTCAACAGGGTAGATGTACTTAAGGAACATGAGACTTTTTCAGATAAATAAAGGCAAATATTGCAAACTACACAAAAGGCAGCCGCTAAAGCGTTTAAGTTTCAAAATAGAACAAATGAAACAGACTACTAAATTGTCAATTCCACTTAGAAACAAAATATTAATTCTAAAAATAAATCTTAGTTTGTTTTACAGAAGAACAGACAAAACTGACTAACTTTTGTCAATATCAAATAAACTGAGAACTAAAAGGAAATTCTCAATCTCTCCTTGTTGTATAGCTGAGCTTTTCAAACAGTTTTAACAGTTACTTTAGTCTGACAAAAGCCGAATGACGAATTAGCGCTTCCAGTCAGAGACTGAGGCTACGTCCACACGTACACGGGTATTTTTGAAAACGGAGATTTTCCGTTTTCGTTTTAAAAAAATAATCCCGTCCACACATAAAGGCAGAAATGAAGGAAAACGCTGCTATGAACATGCCAAAGCAGCAGGTGGCGCTAGATTCCTAACCGTGCAGAAATGTTGGCCAATCAGAAGTCTAGAAGCCTCGGTGGGAAAAAGTAAACAAAGCTGCGGCATAGAAGCAGAACCGAGTCGTATGTGTGGAGGGACAGTAACTGTGTGTATATGTAATCATTTAAACACTGCAGAGAGTAGAATTAACAGTAACAGTATTGTAGAAATTCATTTCACCGAAACAATAACGTGGCGCACAGTGTGACGCATGCACCAGTTTATTGTATTTCCAGACTTGCTTTCGGCACAATTTACAGTGAACGCTACTCTGTTTTTTGTCAGACTTGAAATAGCCGAAATACCTTCACACTACGGAACTTCTATGGCTCTTCCGTTCGACAATCTCTTCGGCGTTGGAACCATCATCTGTTTTCTCTTCGGTCACGCTCGGTTGATTTTTCTAGTCGGCACACTCATTTCCTCCATTACCCGCTGGCTGCTTCCCAAACAAACACACGTGCGGCTTGGCACTTGTGCTGTACGTAACAAGTCACGCGACGTGACGCTGCGGCTGTGATTGGTTCGGCTCTGCGCTACTTAATTTGGATTGGCTGACTTTTTTTTTTTTTTTTTTTTT
This sequence comes from Rhamphochromis sp. 'chilingali', assembly GCF_963969265.1. Lineage (NCBI taxonomy): Eukaryota > Metazoa > Chordata > Actinopteri > Cichliformes > Cichlidae > Rhamphochromis > Rhamphochromis sp. 'chilingali'. The sequence goes on from NC_137941.1 coordinate 3,919,196, forward strand.
AAAGAGGACAAGAGCGGCGAGGTCTATCGCGATAGTTTAATTTCTCTATCGAGTAAAAGTTATATCGCGATACATATCGTTATCGTTCTATCGCCCAGCTCTACTGTGAAGTTCAGGGTGTAAAACAAGGGCTGGGTAATGTACAGCTGATATAATTTCAAAACATATACCGAATGAGACAGTCCTGTTTATATAAGAATGTCCTTTGATGCTGAGGTATATAAAGTGTGCCCTAGATAAAGCTCTCTATGCAGACTCTCACTTTCTGCAGTTTCTCCTGACGTGAGTGATAACTAAAGTTTGAGGCATTTGTTAACTGAATGTTAAAATTGCATTTGTGACTGAAGCTGATGAGGTTTCCTGCTTTATTTAAACGAGACACTAAGAACAAAACTGCTCTTTTCAAAGCCAAAATACTCAACAACAACAAAAAAGATTCAAATCTCATAGTTTTAGATTGTACATGCCAAAGACCTATGAGAACAGCTGAATCACTGCACCACCACTGCTTCCAAAAAGCCTGAAACCGTCATTGCTTTGAAAAGGTAGATTGTGGTCATAAGAATTAGAACCTGTACTCCATCACTTTTGGGTGCGTAAACCCTAAAACAGGTCTTGCATTATATCTGCCTGCGTGCACCTTCACAGAAATGACTGCTCTTATTTTGACAGTAGTTTTGGCACAGTGGACAGGAGCTTAGTCCTGCTGGAAAGTAAATCAGGATTTCCATGAAGCTCATCAGCAGATGGAAGCATGAAGAGCTTCTACCACAATCTCGTGGTAGAAGGCTGCACTGACTTTGGACTTGATGAAGCACAGCTGACCAACAGCAGCCAACTCCAGCAGATCACACCCCAAAGCATCACAGAAACGTCACGCTGGACTTCAAATCCATTGGATTCTGTGCCTCTTTACTCCAAAATGTACTTTTATCTGAAAAGAGCAGCTAGACTACTGAGGAACAGTCCAGGTAAGACACTTCTGACAGTGTTTCTGGTTCAGGAGCGGGTGGATATTTGGATGAAGTCTATTCAATGACACAAGCCTCGTCCACTTGAAGTTCTTTAAATCATCTTTTCTTTAAAGTCCTCATTTTACTGACACCTTTCCCTTCATATCAACTTCAATACAGCACACAATGTTCCACATCAAAATGCAAAACAGTAACCGAGTACATGTTAATGAAATGACTGGAGATAAAAATCATGAGACCAGCCTCGAGACCTGGTACCGGAGTTCTACACAAATTCAAATAACATCACGGATATTGCATTAAAAGTCTTTTAAATTAAGCGACTTTAAAATGTTTTAAATGCAGCTACAGTGAAGGCAAATCATTACTAAACATTCAAGCCTAAAGTGGTGGAGGTCGTGTTTTATTTCTCAACAACATACCATTTTAGCATTACTTCTGTTCATGTACTGACTCATCTTCAGTCACAGTTTTTATTACTGGGTTAACGTCATAAAATGCTGGAATTCATCTAAATGTCAAATAAAATATCCCGACGTGGGTGAAGCACACCAGCTAAATGCCCGAAAATTCACTTTTCCTGCATCCTCAGCTGATGGTTGACTCAACCAGATGCAACTTTTTATGTTGAGTTATTTTTTTAAATTAATAGTTTGAGAATATTAATGCAACTAGGAAGGGAATATGAACCAAAATTCCCATCACAAGAACAGACAGATTACCTGAAATGGTCTTTCTTTTGCCTATTAAAAAAATGGCTATTTGCACAATGGCTGAGTGTGCAGGCCTGTCCATCACAGGTACCAAGCTCTAACCCAACACAGCTGTGCTATTAATAGACACAATCAGTGAAAGGAAAACAAAATGGGCACTAATAAGGATGTCTTTCCAAACTGCAAACCTATTGATAACCGATTTCAGAGCGCTAGGACGGGTTCCAAGTCAGGAGGAGGTCCTGGAAAAACACAAAGAGCTAATACGGGTTATTATTAGAGTTGCGAGGCACCAACAGGGTGTAAGGGGCTGAACTGTGGGAGAATAATTCACAGCCATGAGTTCATTGGGTGACCACAAGAACTCATCAAACCTCAAAATCACATCAGTTGAGGATGAGAGCTTCTGTATAGCCGCCCATTAAAATCCCAGCATCCTTCTTGCTGCTTTCAATCTTTGTCTTCTTTTCGGGCCAAAATCCATTTTCTTTGATTAAAGTGAAATTTCAATCTATACTAATGAACAAGTCTGAACGTAACAAAGCACTCTTCTGCTAATAATAGAAAAGTCCTAGCATGCACAGCTGTCTTTCCTGGAAGGTTAACATCAACATACCTGTACTGAAAGTTTTCTGGATCAAAATATAAGCAATGTGTGCTGATTTTATCAGGTTGCACGTTTCCCTACATTCTTACTGGTTTAGAAAATCCAAACATTAGCACACTGATACTGTAAATGGTAAATGGGCGGATTCTTCTATAGCATTTATACAGCCATTTGTTTTTTAAAGAAATGTTAGAATCGTGCAAACAGTGACAACACCATTTTTGATTGGACTATATATAGTATATAGTGCAAAAAAGTAATTGTAAAATATGTATGTGACAAATATTTTAAGATTGTCTTAGGGAGCACCAAAACACTAAAACATGACAGTGGTCATTATAATGTTACAGACAGGCAAGAACGATAATGCTATGATTTCATTCTTAGCCCGCTACCTTAATGACAATTTTAAGCCAGGAGACAAATGTTATCAATTTTGTCTGTCTGTAACATCATAATTAATAACTTAACAGATGGCTAACATTGCTATCAAATGAAAATACCTTCAGCTGAAAGATCCACCTTTGATTTGGCAAAGATTTTAATACCAGATGCAATTCCTAAAGCAGCGCTCCCAATTAAGGAGGCATGGGACCAACACCAACACTAGGCGTACACTAGTTTGTGATCCCCTGAGGCTGGGTTTGTAACTCCTAATAGTTAAGCAACTAAAATTATTGTTTGGTGGCCAAGTTAACATTTATGATGGTTCATGACCTCTCAAAATTGTTCAGTGTTGTGGACATCAAATACTTCAGCTGCTGGTAAGGGGAGGAGCTGTGTACCTACCTGTCTGCAACTGCTCTGTGTGATGTTTTGTGTCAACTGGAGGAGGCCAAGATGCTGTCATTTGTATTGGTACTGCTGCAAATGATAACATAATCACAAAGTAATTTGCAGTATTATCAGTCAAGTTAGTATCTGAGAATCTATTTTTTTGACAACCGTAACAGAGGTAGGAGGTATTGTGGAGGGAGGGAGTAGTCTGCAAGTATTGTGTGTGCATGCTTGCTTTCTAAAATTCATTGATTCATTCATTCATTCAAATATACTTCACGCAAGTAACTCCAACTCTGACTTTAAATCAGTAAGCCTGGCACAGCAGCAGGTGAACCGGTTGTCCATGTGCTCCAGGTCATGGTTACAGAAAAAGGTTACAACTGCTGACGAAGAAAGACCACCACTGCCAGCGTCAGTCCCAGATGGTGATATTGAAGTAAATACAGATGTAGAAGACTCTTGGTGCATAAGCAGGTGAATGGCATTGAGGACCACTATAACAGCCAGCCAGCCCGACCTGTGCGGAAAACCCAAACTGTTAAGGGCAGCAACAAGGCGGCTAGCAGCAGAAGAATGAGAAAAAACGCAAAGGGATCATCTACTAGTAAAGTGATGGTGTCATTCCAACAGACAGCTAAAGAAATTATAATGAAAAATATACTGCTAATATACTGAGGCCGTTAGACCTACAGCCGCGCAAGTTTACATGTGGAAAACACTGAATGGTTAGCATGTGCCAACTTTAACACTGTCAGATACCGAGAAGCAACTTTTGCCATCTGCATCTAGTTTTCTAAATACACATGGCACAATGAAGGTTATTGAAGTGAGACTAAAACCAACATATGGTGATTAAGAGGAATTAAAATCTAAACTACACTCATTTGAAAAGCAACTGTCAACTGCAGTTTTGGTTTGATAGACAAATTACTATTTGGACCATGCTGCTTGAGTATGAAACCAAAGCTCCAATGCCATTTACAAAGCCAATCAGTGTAACATAAACAACATGTGAACAAACAGGGGTGCCTGTCCCAAATACCAACCACATGCTAACTGATTTTAGAGGTTCAAAGTCAGGACAAGAACAAAAGAGCTAAACAGGGTTTTTTTATTGGAGTTTTGAGGCACCAACTGGGGATAGAGCTGAATGTTGGAGAATAGTCAACAGCAATGAACTCATACAGCACCCAAAGGGGGTCAACACAAGGATTCATCAAGTTTCAAATCACATCAATTGAGGCTGAGAGCTTCTTTACAGTTGGCCATTGAAAATTCACAGTCCTTTTTTTACTGCCTTCAATCTTCCTCTTGTTTACTTTTGCTGTTTTTCTGGCCAATATCCAGCTTCCTTTCTTTTTATAAACTTGCATAACAGTAAGCCAAATGAGAAAAAACAATGTACTGTAACCATCTGTTGACTGGTTGGCTGCTTTAGTTGAAGGATTCATGTGCAGCCGATTTCCCCAAGTGTCATTCAAACTATATTAGTGTCTTCTCAAACACTGTGCAATCAAGAGAAGGACAAAATAAAAGAATAAATGAATACAGACTGAAATCAAAGATACAGTAGTATTCAGAACGGCAGTGAGCTGGTGGAACGACCTTCCCAGTTTACAAATTCCTACTGGGTGACTGTGGATTGCTGGGTTTTATTTGTCTCCGAGCACAACAGTCGCATTAATAGAACCCATTAGAATCCAACAACGTCCACAAACTGTCCACAAACAAGCAAATGTTCTGAGCGCCAGCTTGTCCTAAATAATAGAAGGAAATTGGAAAGTCAGACCCAGAATTTCACAAAGCACAATGGAACCAAGATAAATGAGCTTATTAAAGAGATTAAAAGAGGCAAACTTAGGACACAAGTGCTCATGAACTTTGGTAAGGTAATGATGTAGGTAGCCCGTGTGCTTACTGGTCTAAGGTCACTTACTGCAACTTCTCTTATGTGCGCCTTTCTCCTATTTTTGTCTACATTTCTCTTGTTTCTTGACTTTACACATTTCTCCTGTTTGCTATTTATATTTTATCCCAGCACAGTTGATGCGGAGCACCTACATTTTCATAGTCCATGTGCAATGACAATAAAGGGCTATTCTAGTCTATTCTACACATCTTGAGATTTCTGTACTCCTCTGAGTATACTACAAGCCAACATGGAACTTAGAGGTTTGATGCATGTACTCCCTATGATATTAATGCGCAGTACTGAATTGGGGCCAAGATGTACAGCTGTTATACATCCACTATATCTTTCCGTGCTACACCCTCCTTGGCGCAGTGATGATACCAGCTGGGGGACAAATCATACAAACAAAGCTTCTCAACAAGATTTTCTTCTTTGTTGGAATCTCAACTATTTTGTTCTGCATGCTTTACTTCCATCTATACTGTTTGAGTTTGTTTTGGCTCTTTCACAAGCGCTCGTTGATCAGTGCATCATTTCACACTGCATTCCTATTGGTCAGTTGGTAGTCAGCAGTCACACTGTGAAATGCTTATCCTACACTTCTGGTACTTTATGAATTTTGCCTCAGGCTTGGTTGGTTTAAAGACCAATATAACTTTGAACCTCTCTTATTACGTGACTTAGTACCATGAGTTTGGAGTAACGACCAAAAGATATCAGCATGACATATCACCTGTCTTGTTAGTCAACTTTTGTCTGGGAAACTCCAGGAAAAAATAGAGGCTGAATCAACTAGATGATTGAAGAAAAATAACAAAAAAAAACCTCTTTTTCCTTGTACTTTCCCAAAACCAGCATTTTAATCCGCCTAATAGCTCCTAATAGAAATACAAAACAATCTCACAGTGCACTCTCGGTTCATACTCAAACAAACAAAAGCACAACTTGCAGGCCATCATATAAAAGCTTTTTCCCTGATGAAAAGATGAAAAGACTGGTTACTTTGCATTTACCCCAATCAGCCCAGTGTTAGAGACAGACAGAAGTTCTCTTTTTCTTTACTGTCAAACCCAAAGTCCTGCTTGAAAATGCAGACTTCCTAATATTACAGCCTTTTGCACATGGCACTAACTGCAACAGATTCCTTTAAAGTGGACATAATATGGCTGACATAATAACAATAGCGGGACTTCCAGTCTGTATTGTGCTATTAAGTCTCATTTAGCTTAAATATTACAAGAAAAAAAAACTATTTTCTTAAACACTAACGCCTAAGATCCAACACCCTCCAGCAGATATTGGGCAAGAGGCGAGTTACGCCCTGGGAAGGGCGCTGGTCTATCGCAGAGCTAACACATGCACATGTCTTTGGATTGCACAGGGAGAACACCCAAATCCCACACAGAAAGGCCCCGGCTGACCAGCTGTGAGGCATCAGTTCTTACCACTGCACCACTGTGCTGCCCACATCAAAATCCCACATTGCACAGTACAATTAGGAATAATTCAGTTCCACAAACACAAAAGTCTAAAATGTGAGACAGTTACTGCAGGTGTTTAAGCCATGCAGATGTTTTGTTAGATGGACTCACAATTAATTTACAGTGATTTAAAAACTCTCAGTTATCCTTTAAGTCCTTAGTCCACGTAAAGCTGTCGAAAGGGGAAAATCAAATGTGCAGGTGACTTTTTGTCTTTTAAAGTCAATACAAGCAATACAACAGGTGTTTCATTTGAAATCTGACCAGATTATTTATGCTTCTCCTGTAGCTTACTGTACACCCCCATCACGGAGATGCAGATACAGATGGATACAGAGCATCTGGTCAAAATCCAAGAACTGTCTTGGGTGGGTCGATCAACTCTTGTAGGGTCGTCCTTGCCAGAAAGCAAAAGGGTCCGACTCCGTTTCGCACTCACATTCTACAATAACCCACACAAATCATCATCACTGGTCTACAAAGACTAAAATCCAGAGGAACTGCAAGATATTTCACACCCCATGATCATTACAAAGAAAACAAGAAAGAGACTTAGATAATAATAACTGAAATCATTACCACGCACTACAACCATGTCAACATTTCCTCTTTGCATGTAGAATGCAAAATGGCAGTAATCGCCACAAAGAAAAACTTTGTGCAAATGCAAAACCATTTATTTCAAACAAAAACATTTTTTGTGGCGGCTTTGCGTTGCAATCCAAAACGCCATAATATGGTCTTCCTCTGGAATTTTTCATGTGGCCAAAGAATAATTACAGGCTGCCAGCCCCGTGGAGTTTTATTAGGCATGTTTAGAGTTTGTTTTGTACAACAAGACTTTGCATATGCTTCTTAAAGGGGACACCCATCCTCCAACCATCTTATTCTCCCACTTATTCCAGCTCAATACTTGGACTCAACTCCTTAGAGAAGTCACTTTTCCAACGTTCAAATAACCCTTTTTTTTATCCTACAGTAGGCCTTGGTGTAACCTCTCAGGTTATCCACTGTCTTAACAACCCATTTAACTCACTCCCCAAATCAGCTTTCTTCTGGTTGGCTGCCTGTCTCAGTCAGAAGGTTCAAGTTTGCAGCTGCTGTGCTCACAATCAGTGTGGCGTGTCTGAGATTGCATGACATCACGAGAAGCCAAGAGTGAAAAACAGTCTAGAGCTGATCGTTCAGAGATGCCAGAAGCCCGAGCGTTTGGCTCACAAACATTTATTTCTTTTACACCATCATCTTCACTATGCTGTTACCTTCAAAGGATTGAGATCATGATGTAATGACATCCGTCATCACCAAACAACTGAATGAGACCACATGAGGACGTTTTGAAGCTGCAGAAGATCAGACATGCCTAACGAGTTCTCAGTCACAGACACTGCTGAACATCAGCTCTTAAAGAGTAAGAATATAACAGGCAGCAGGCTGTAGAAAGAGATCCTGCCATAATTCAATGATGCTGTTTTACATCTTCACCAGTCTGGCCTGTGCTCTCGGCAGACTCATCCTTTAGGAGGACAACTCAGACATTTCTTTAGTGGACTGCTGTGACCTTGTTCCCGTGGGGCCTGGAGTTTACAAGCATGCGCCAGAAGTGCTCCAGAGCTTGTAATGCTGAGGGAATAGTTTCCACTAGTGAAGGCTTACAGGAGATTTAGCAGAGCACAGGCACAGCCCTGCTGCTGCTCCGCTCTGTTTACACTTCACCGAGACAAAGTTTACAGCCAGAACTGCGGCAGCGCGGTCCGACCTCAGCAGAAACCTCCATCACACGCGCACGCACGCACACGGACACCCGTGCTGTCTCTGTGTTACTTGAGGAACTATGGAGCAAAGCGGTGCGTTTAACTACAAGAACAAAACTTTATGTGAGCTCGAACAGCTCCGCTGAAAGCGCGGCTGTTTGCGCCGAAACCTCCCCAGAACATCTGGCAGCCCTTCGCTGTAACCTCAAAGTCATCATGAAGGCAGTGTGCCAACACGAGGCAGAAACAGTGAATACGCTTTAATAACAGTCCGCTTCTCACCGCAGTCTGCCTCTACCGAACTGAAAGCTGAGCAACAATGTTGCACAACACACTGTTTTTGATAACCTACTACAAACTGCTGAAAGTGAGCAACAACGCATCTATTGCGCAACACTCACGGCTTCCTTCAGCTGACTGTAAAACACCCACAAACCCACACGAAACAGAGTAAAGTGGAGTTGCCCCACGACTGCAGCTCACTTCGGGGAGACGCAAAGCGCAGCGACCCCAGAGATAAACATCGCTAACTTTTTTTCAATCATGTGCCTTAAACGTTCAAAGCAAACACTGTTTATTTTTCCACAAACACGGAACAGAAACAGTACCTGAACCGAGCTGTGCTGGCTGGGAGCTGTTGCTGTTCTCCCGCTGCTTAACAGCATCCACGGAGCAGGGTTTTAGGACCCGTCGGTGCCGTTAAAAAAAAAATCAGTCATCCAACAGATCCGCCATACTGAATTAATCACGTGTCAGACAACCCCCTGTGTTTCCGTAGGAGGCGGGGTCTGAGGGCAGTATGATTGACAGCTGACGGGAAAATCTCTAAGTGGACACGAGGTAAGACCACCATTCTGACACACAGGTATCATCACCCGTCCTTATCCTCCTTTACTACCAAGTACATTAAGCTTTTTTTATTTTTAACTTGTTTAATGGGGTTTTTATGTATTTTACATTCAATAGAGGATTCATTTGATATCCAAGTATGTGCTCAGCAAATATATATATGTCCTAATTTTGTTTAAATTACAATAAACAGTAAAACAGCTCCTGAGTGCTGATTCAAACCTTTGGTATTTTTAGGCAAATACCAAAGTACAGGCCAAGCAAAACCCAGCCTGCACTAAAGAAACAAGGTTTCTAATGTCACTGGAATGCTCGGCACTCCTCTTACTTTAATATATAACACAAACAAGCCTGTACTTTTTTTTAATCAGGAAAAATAATGCACCCACTGGTACCGAAGAATGAAATCCCCGTGCGAACTCAGTCTGCTGTTTCAGTTGGTTCTTCCCACTCCGGGTCGACTTTCCCAAACTGCAGATAACATGTGTCAACTTGTCACACGCAGTAGCTGGTTTAATACTTAGGTGGAGAGATATGTGGCAACAGTAGATTTTCCAGAAGGGGTTGGAGGACTGCAGTTGCCCTCCTGGAAGTGAGCCTTCTAAAACCATATACACTTCAAATTACACACACACACACACATATATATATATATATATATATATATATGTATATGTGTGTGTGTGTGTGTGTGTGTGTGTGTGTATGTGTGTATAAAGCTGCCTTATAGTGTCCAAGGAGACATTCAATAGCCACAAAACCACATATGTAACTGATATCTGCACAGCACCAAAAGGCTTAATTCTCACCAGGGGGTAGTGCTCTTGATTCCCCTTGTTTGTTAAAGGAACACTTCCGTAAGCTGAGAAGTGCAACTCCAACTTCCTCTAACAAACTGGAGCATGGCATACATCTGTCTCATAGTTTTTCCTCTTCAGTCGCCACCAATGTTGGTCAAGTTACTTGAAAAAAGTAATCAGTAACTAATTACTGATTACTTCCCCAAAAAAGTAATCCAGTTACTTTACTGATTACTTATTTTCAAAAGTAATTAATTACTTAGTTACTCAGTTACTTTTTAAAAACACAATTTACAACCTGAGTAGGTGATAAAGCGATAGATCTTTCAGCCCAATTCTACTTTTTCTGCATAATCCATCATACAAAATGTAATCAAATGGAAAAGTCTCTTTTTTAAACTTGTTTTATTAGTTTTAATCTTTTAACTTTATGCATCAAGCAAAAATTTTATTATATGCAACATTCTCTAATTAGTTTAACATTTAAACCTATTTTCTGCACATTCCAGCACATAAAATAAAATATTGTGTTTACACTCAGTCTTTCAAATAGATGCAAGTAAAACACAGCAGAAAATAAATAAAATCAAAGACTCAGTGGTCCTTTTGCTCTATTTTCACCTGTAAAGCAGGAGTGGGTTAGGCGGAGGTTTACCCTGGTGAAGGTGTGCCGCGGCAGTCAGTGGAAGAATCCGCGAGTTTCTCTGTGAGTTTCCCATTACGTCGTAGCTACTCGGTGCTTGTTGGAAGTTTAGGGTTTTTTTCGCTGTAAAAAGAAGTTTTCTTCCCACGCACAGCGGACACTAATGTTTTTGTCACTTTTTATGGAATCAAACTCAAAGTAAGGTCAGTACTTCCACGCTTTAAACGCTGCACGCTCATACTCTCTCTGCACTCGATATGTGATCCATTGTTGATCTGCACACAGCTGTTGTCACGAACGTCGCACTTGCCTACGTCACTGTTATGAGACATTCTCGCAAAAAATCACGGTTTTAGTAACGCAGTAACGCAGCGTTCCTACGGGAAAGTTGCAATAGTAATCCCTTAATTTACTCGTTACTTGAAAAAAGTAATCGGATTACAGTAACAACGCGTTACTGCCCATCTCTGGTCGCCACGATTAATCCCTGTGACAGCTTTATTGGCTCGGTCAGTTTTACACAGCATCCCAAAATAAGTCAGCGAACAGTGAGTTCATCTTGTGTATAATATTAACTACAAACAGATGTTTAGTTTATTTAAAGTCATTACTGTGATGTTTAAAAGAAACTACAGCACAAAAGAGATGAGTTCATAGCCTGCTATAGACAGCATGTGTGCCAACAGCAGGAAAGCTACACAGGCCATGGAAGGATTTTCCTTTATTTTACAGTATTTGCACCTATTCAACTGCATGTTCATGTAAATATCTCATCAGCCAAGCAACTCAGTGTATGTAGGCATTCAGATATGGTTGAGACCAACCATATCTGTGGAAAAGAACAAACCCAGTGACTGTTAGCTCTCTGGGTGAAAATGTCTTGATGACATAAGAGGTCAGAGGAGAACATCCAGACTGCTTTAGGCTGATAGGAAGGGATCAGGAACTGAAATAATCACTTGTTCTAAACAAAGTATGCAGAAGAGCATCTCTGAATACATCACGCTTCAGATCTTGAGGCAAATGGGCTACAGCAGCAGAAGACCACACCAGGTGCTCCAGGAACTATTATCACTTCTTTTTCCCATTAATCTTCTTTCCTTCCGCTGTACCTTAGTCAGTATCAGTATTAAGCAATAGGGCTTACTCCCTGATTTATCTAGTAAAATGACGCTATGAATCACAGCGCGTAGATTAAAATGTTGCACAATTCATGAAAAAGTGCCATTCTTAGTTCCCTTTTGATTGTGCAATCTAATGTTTTCACTCTTTTGGAGGGGGGAGGGGGTCACTCCCACTCCTGAAGAAATTCTATGACTCTGTGGTGGCTTCTGCTATCTTTTATGGTGTGGTCTGCTGGGGCGGCAGCATCTCTGCTGGGGACAGGAAGAGACTGAACAGGGTGATCCGAAGGGCCAGCTCTGTTCTAGGATGCCCTCTGGACCCAGTGGAGGTGGTGAGTGACAGGAGAACGGCGGCTAAGCTGTCATCCCTGATGGACAACATCTCCCACCCCATGCAGCAGACTGTGACAGCACTGAGCAGCTCCTTCAGTGGGAGACTGCGGCACCCACGGTGTGGGACGGAGAGATTTCGCAGGTCTTTCCTCCCCACTGCTGTCAGACTCCACAACAAAGACTTTAACTGATCAAGCACACACATCCATACATATGCAATAATACTAAGTGCAATAATCCTTTCTGTCATCGTTGTATTTTTACTCAGTTGTATATAGTATTTGTATTTGTATTCTATTTTTATCTTATTGTATATTTATTTTATTTTATTCTACTGTATATAGTATTTTATTTTATTCTATTCTGTACAGTTGTGTACTGTATTTATTCTTATTGTATTCTAATTTTTGCCTCATAACTTTTGCACTGTCCACTTCCTGCTGTGACAAAACAAATTTCCCACGTGTGGGACTAATAAAGGTTATCTTATCTTATCTTATCTTTGAAGAGCAACATTATGAATGTACACAGCCAGTAACTCTGACGAGTGCCATTAATTACCAGCGTTTGGGGAATTAACACACATCAGCAGCTGAAACAGGGAGCAAAGACATCAATAACAAGCGGCAGCATGAAAATAAAAATGACACAATAGCGGCAAAAACAAAACGCTCAGTGGGAAAGCAGGTTTAATTAGGTGGATAAAATAGAACAGTGAGCTGTAAATCACCTCATCCCCTTTAAACATCATTCATCTACTTATTATCCAAACACATTGTCTGGATGCGATTATGGCTATGAGGCGATAAAGGCGTACTTTATTTTTCATGGAGCAAACAGAACCTGTGACTTTTTTTCTTCCATTTAAAGGACAAATTGACTAGGAAGTACTCATGCAGGCTGGAAGCAAAACAGAGAAGTTTTGAAGATGCTCGCTAATGTAGCCAGGCTGTCAAAGAAATGTGATGAATTGCTGTTATGTGGTAACTTTGTCCTTAAATAACCGACACCCAGCAGTGCACCGTGTGTGGTCATAATAAGCAGTTGCACTGATGCAAGTACTGCACAACAGTGGACTGTATTACTGTCAGGCTTGAAAGGACACCTGATGCTGCCACAGATGTAGCAGCAACAAGGCTGGGATTACATAAACACTCCAGCTTTAAGAGTGTGGGCTCACCCAAAGAGAAATGAAACAACTCGACCCAGTGGAGCTGCTCGCTAAAGAACAACACTGACAGCATAATGAGCATCCTCTCACACGGGCCTGTCCACATAAGCAAGGAAGCTGATTTGAACAACGATGGGATGGCTCAACCCGGCCACAAGCTCCACTGACAGCATAATAAGTATTCTCTTGAAACCCGTCCACGGCATTTAAGAATGGGATGCATCCAGAGTTTATCTGCTGCAGTGGAAGCAGATAGGGCCAACACAAGATGCCACACCAAGCTATTTGATATAGCTAGATAGTTATAAAGAGCTCATTAGGATCATGTTCATTCATTCAGCACTATGGAATAGAAATGGCACAACTCTTTGACCCACAGCAACATAGATTGCATTAAATCTGCACTGCATTAAAAGAAAGTGAGCTGATCAAATGCAGTACAGCGATACAGTTTTTGAGATATGAACATTTGTTTTTTGTTTTGTTTTGTTTTTCCAGAAAAACTACAAGAGCGTGATAGTAATGCAGAAACTGCATCCAGGACAGAAAAACTGCATTATGTTGCTAACCCAACATAATGGCTCTTTTCAAGCATCTGCAGGGACAGCATGCTAACGCTAAGCTAGTAAAGAACCCAGAGTGAAGTTAAAGCTGAGTGAATGCCGACCCAGCCCAGCAGCCAGACCCTGAATTTAGGCAACAAACTGATGGGCAGTCAGGCTGCAGCCTCAGTTTCTACCTGTTTATGTTTCTATAGTAGAATCGCCATGGCGATTGCACTAAAGTCTCTTTGTGCTGGTTTTCATCTTTGATATTTGTGTTGTCGGCTTTTTGTTCATTACAAAATACTAAGAGAAAGATGATATATGTGTCCTCAATATGAAAGGTATTTGTGTTGGTGTGTGAAACTGTATCATGTAGGTTTATATCGTTAAATGATAATTATGAGACAATGTGTTTCGTATCATTTTATGGAGAAATGCAAAAGTAAAGTAACAAGTAGTATAACAAATTACTTTCTCCTGCGAGTAATTATGTATTTCATTACTTTTGAGAAAAGTGTTCAGTGCAGTATGTATAATAATGACTTCTTTTTGAGTAATGATCACAAAACTGATCAGAACGAAGAAGGGAAATACTCCCAACATGCACAAACATTTGACCCACCGCATACAATTAATTTGCATGAATGTAATGTCTTTGATATGGCGCTTAGCGATGGTGGTGACTCAATGAGGAGCCAATGAGAATCCAATATGAATCAATAAGGAATCAATAGGTGATATCGATAATGGAATCAGAATTGCTAAATACTTATCAATTTCCATCCCTGGCATGATTTTAAGGAAAAGTAATGAGTAATGTGCGATATATTACTTTTCTTGAGTAACTGACCAGTTCGCACCCATATTCAGTGTTGCCCTTTGCCAAAGAGTACAGCCGACATCACTACACGGTTTTCTGAGAAGGCCAGATGTGGTCTACATCTGGCCTTGAGTGACACCGTAGCCTGAGGGTCAGTCTGGCTTCTGCATATTTTGGAATAAAAAAATAAAGAAAGAAGTGATTTGTCCATTTCTCACTAAGAATTTCCTGCAGTGTACCTCTAGCCATGATCACATTCAAATATTCTTTATACTGATGTGTCGGTAGACTGACTGAAAAGTAAGAATAAGGAACAATTCCAGCAGCGTGTTGCGATGCTCTTTGTTTGCGAGCTTGTCAAGTGCAGCATCTTTCATCCTTTGGGGTCATTGATGGCCTGTTCCATCTCCTAGCTCTCTGAGTACACTCACTTTGATTTTGTGCTGAGATGAGATCTGCTGCTTCACACCAGAGTTTCTTTTCTCGGTGTGATGGAGCAGCATATGCACGCTGTCCTTTAATGGCAGAACAGATGGTGGCTGACATCATTGTTTTCAAGCTCGTGCACATGGACGCTGATGTAAAGCAACACATGCAGCTTTTTCTGACCAGGAGCAATAGCAGCCTCTGTGGCCACAGGTGGTAGTCACAGGATTCCTGCTTGGATCTAAGTGTAGGTGGTAAAGAGAACCAGAATACAGTTTATCAATTGCTCGTCAACAAGCAAAATCTTTTTTACTTTGCATGACTCTCCTGGCCATATTGTCTCCAGATTCGCTGATTTTATACTCACACAGAGCCAAGATCTTCAGCCTGTACAAAGAATAGAATCCCTCAGCAGAAGGATATGAAGTTGTGTATTAGGAGGATCTTGTGCTCTTGAAAGCAGTTTCACTACAAGCAGACAAAAGAGACAGATTGCTTTCTGTTTACTGTGTAACAAAGACATATGTGAAAAGAATGTCTTGGTGAAATTATGCTCATGCTGTAATAAACAATGCATTCAAAAAACAAACTGAAATCATGCACAGTGTCTGAAACTTTCCGCTTGCAAACACAGTAGGCATAGAAGTAATTATCTGCTTTTGTATTTTAGCATGATGGAGATTTTACAGAAAAAAAATGAAATGTTTGGCATGGGTGCATTTTTGGGCTTCATCTCTTTCTTAGGCTTTTAGAAAAACTCATACGGTCATCGTCTTCCCCGAGAGAGGGATGAGGTGAAGACTTCCTGTGGCTTTTCACCTCTCTGTGGCAACGATTCATCTTGAGTTTCCCTTCCTCTGATCATATCCAGAGCTTCATTCCTTGTCAACTTGTTCACCCATCAATCTTTGCTAAGTTCTCCTGAACATGGACGGCTGACAAAGTGGAGCTTCCTGTGTTTGAGTGCAGGAAGAAAAAGGAGAGGTTAAAAGATTATAGAGGAGTCTGGAAGAGCTGCAATTTGTGCAGAGCATGAAAAACAAGAGTGTAACGCCAACTTTGAACTTTTTGAACTATTAAAGTGTTTCTTTCTTTATTTTTTTTTATAAAAAACTTAAGCTGCACATGTTTGTGTGCCTGTGGATGAACCCTGACTTTTTCAGCCCCCTTTTTGTGTCTGCATTCAAACATTTCAACAATAACTGGAGTGCTTAGCCTTGAAACAGAAAATCAAGATTCACGGTGGATAATGTGCATTTCACCTCATTACTTGAGATAACATCTAATTCCACAGTGTGCTCAAAAATGTAACCATATCCAATATTTGTTATGACGCACTACGGGGTGAGAGCATGAAAAGAAACCAGAGATCCTTCAACGTCTTTGTGAAAGTTTTTGCTGTCAGAATGACACCATCCAACATAGTTAAGTGACATAAGAGACTCTCTCAAGAGTTTGAATGACACGAAAATGGGGCAAGAGAGACATTTTTCTCACTTGGGTTGATACTCATCTTGTCACCCTTGTCAGGACGAGAGACAACAGCCTGCGGGCTTCAGAAAAAGAGAATGACACAAAATAGAAGAGTTTTCCTTAGCTTAGCTCTCAATCTTGTTGAATGTAAAAGGATTCCTAAATACTGTGTGACAAATCTGAATCGTGATGATAAATAACCTGTTACTTTGAGACATAACTTGATGTTTAGTTTAGTTTTTTTTTTTTTTTTTTTTTAATATTTTTATTGAGAGACAAGTGTACAGTAGTTTACAATGACAACACAATCTGTTCCCCTCACATATTTTTTAGTTTTTCTTACATGAACAGACACAATAACACACACACAGGCACACCTACACACACGCTTAAGTAAACAAACAAAACAAAACCTAATAAGAAACCCAAAACAAACACAAACCCCAAAAGGGGGGAAAGAGAAAAAAAAAAGGGGGGGGGGGGAAGAGACATGATATTAATCAGCTGGTAGAGCGTTTAATGACTTGCAATAGTCCACGAAGGGGCCCCAGATAGAATAAAATTCTCTGTATTTGCCCTTCGCCACAAGGCCTATCTTTTGCAATTTAAGAGATGACATCACATCTCTAAACCAAAAAGAAACTGAAGGTGGCTTTGAAGATTTCCAAAGGAGTAAGATGCAACGTCTAGCCAAAAGTGATGTAAAGGCTAATATTTTGAAGTGTGTAGGGTCGGTTAGACCAGTGTTGACTGGAAGCCCAAAAACAGCTAGAAAAGGGTCCATGCAGATTTGGGTCCCAAGAGCTTTGGAAAGAATAACTGAATACTGACTCCAGAAGCCATGGAGTCTTGGGCACAGAAAGAACATATGGCCTAGGTCACATGGGGTGGCATGACATCTCTCACACTGATCCATCACTTGTGGGTAAATCTCAGACAGACGAGACTTTGAATAGTAAACCCTGTACAACACCTTGAACTGGATGAGTTGTAACCTGGCACAGGACGTACTATAACGGACATTGGATACTGCTTTCTCCCATTGCTGATCCGAAAAAATTATTCCTAACTCCTGCTCCCAAGCCCCCCTAATTTTAGCAACGGAATGGACATTTAAATCCATAAGTTGTTTATATATTAAAGATATTTGATGTTTAGTTTTAATTCAACAAAGTAATGTCAGCATAAACTGTCGTAAGTGACATTCTTTGTAATATCACTTTCTTGTTGTCTGAGACCTGTCAGAGAAATTCATACAAACTCCGAGTATTATGGATTCCCTTAAAGTTTGTGTGACATTTTGGCTGGAAGGAAGGCATTGCATTTAAACTTTAGCTCTCATGATTCAATTCAATTCAGGTCAGTTTAATTGCATTTTTTATATAGCACTAAGTCACAGCAACAGTTACCTCAAGGTGCTTTATTTTGTTAGGTAAAGACCCTAGAGTAAACCCCAAAAATCAGATGACCCGTGATGAGCAAGCACTTGGTGACAGTGGGAAGGAAAAACTTCCTGTTAACGGGAAGAAACCTCTGTCATCTCACCATCTCACCGAGCAAAACAACCGCTCATTTGAAAACAGGAGTTTTTGGGCCACACCAACACAATTTAGCTTCCTTACTTGCCCTTCTTGGCAGATGATCTTGAACGGGAATCAGCTAATGTTCTGGAGTTTTATATGCCCGTCGCAGTAAGTTTTTTGTTCACAACTCAAAGCAGATTTTGCATGTCATGTCTGCAAATTTAAATTTTTTGTGCAGCATTTTATTGCATCATATGAGACATAAGTATGATATCTAATAGCATGCCAAAAAACAGAAAAATGGTTTGTAATAGGATTTAAAACATAAGGGTGCTGACAGGGAGACACCGCTTCACCACTTCAGATAAAGTCTGTAAAATGTAATTGCTCAAAATCCCCAGCAGATCAACAAAACAACTCGTGGCAAATGACTCAAACAAAGCCTTAAAACTGTGGAGCTATAGTAGTTAACAAGAAGTCCCAGAAGCACTGAGTTTCCATAAATGATCCATAAATCATCTACTGCAACAAAAGTGCATGACTATATTCTATTTTTGTCTGTAAAAATCATACGTATTCCATCTTCATCACATAAAAATCCTAATAAGCTACAGCTAATCCCTCTCTGCTAACAGAAGCAGCTTGCCCACACAATCACTGTCAACAACCCTCCTTAGAAATGCCAGTGCGGGCCTTTCAAAACACCTGCTTCATTAAATCTTGCTGCTTTTCTTCCAAACATTGACTGGTAATTGTGTTTGAGCTCCGCAGTCACCCAAGATCTTGAGGAAATACACACTGTATGCCTTCATTGTAATATTGCTTTGACAGCAGCGGATGGATTTCCTGCCCGCTATGACGGGAAGATCAATTCTCGCAATCCAACGATAGCAGAGCATTCTCCAGAGAGCACAGCATTATCTTTTAAGAGATAAGCTAACGCTGGCACATTCACACACTGTAGGTTAATGCAATTCAAAGTGGGATAGAGGATCTGGTGTAGATGCCTGCAAATGCAAATGGGGCACACATGATGGAGTGGGGAAATTGCTGGTACTGCTGTAAACTGGTGTGCAGGGAACAGGGTTTTGTGCGTAGGAATAATCTAATAATGATCTTCTTTGCCATTATCTTATTTAATTTTAAGATTTCTTCCACCCACAGAAGAAGGAAAAAAAGCTAACAGGGCGTGTGTTTGTGCATCTAGCTAATGTGATTAAGAGCCCGACTTTTAGTTCTTTCTGTTGTTGAATGTTCAGCCCATCGATTTAGCTCTTTGGTCCAACACACAGACAATTTGTGTCAGCGATTAATGTCAAACGATGCATGTTCAGTTTAATCCAAGACGGTGAAAAGCAAGATTTATGAAACAGGTCTGCAGACTGTGATTTGTTACTCAGGTGTTGGAGCATCGTAGGCATGCTAAAGGAGATAAAACACATCATTTAAGGAGTTTATGAATCGTGGGCATAAACATGTGATTGATGAAACAGTCCTGAGGCACATTGTGAGTCTAGATGATAAATATCATGCTTTCATAGCTTTGGCTACATCTCAGATTTTTTTTTAATAGTTGTAGGAATTAGTTTTATGTGACATATCATCTTATTTTGTTATCAAATAAGATGGTATCCCCCCCCAAAAAAACACCAAGCAGTCATCCTGTCAGCCAGGCACAGTCAAGCGGCCCTTCAGGTAACTGTGTCAAGGTTTCACTAAAGTATTCAGATGTAGGAAACAGCTGACAAGTTTATCAGTTTTAATGAACAGAATTTTCAAAATGAGCAGTAACAATGAACGTCACAACAGGATCCAGCAGGAAACACAGCTGCTCCTCTCTTTCTGCAGGGCTGACCTCCGCTGCCCAGAGTTTCAGGCCAGGTGAGTAGTAAGGATTCATATAAGGTATGTAAAGCAGTGTTAGGTAATAAATATATAATCTTAAATGCTTATATGCTGATTATATTGGTTTATATAAGAGAGGCCCAGACTTCAGTGTAAAACTAGGCTGCAGCCTGACGGGAAATTACATGCTTTTGCAGCTAGAAAGGGAAACCAACTAAGTGTGGTGTGACGTAGAGAGCAAGTATATAAATACCTAGGCTTCCGTTTGTGCTTCAGACCTGGGGTTGTGTGTTTTGTGTTCAGGTCTCCATATCCCGGATATGTAAAAGCTACACTACCACACATCAGACAACAGTCCAGCAAGTAGTGGTGGTGCTGCACTGAAAAGTTGTGCTTTCTAGAAATCAGAAGACCACGCTGACACTGTAAGAGACTGGTTAGTCATAGCCACGCCCACATTCATACAGGTAGAGGACAGAGAGCACAAGCCAAGTCTCCACCTGGAGGACAAGGGGGACCATGACACACTGGAAAGGCATCTCAAATATGTAAACATGTAAATCCTTTTGTTCCGTTGTATTATTTTTGGCTCTTTTGATTGAAATCTCGTTGGTTATGAAACAGTTGTGATCAGATAGCTGCACAACAATGGGTAAACAAACTCGTCTTACTGGACAGAACATTTTCCCCATTATAAAAACACACGTAGATGTAGATTTTATTTTTAAAAGCTTAGTCATCATTGTGTGTCGCTTATTTGTGCAACATCAGGGCAGTAAGGTGCTAATAATAATAAGCAATGTTGCATCACAGCGAGAAGGATCTGGGTTAAAATACGCCGATCCCCCGAGGAGTTTGCAGAGGTCTTGATGAGGAAGGGTTTCTTTCCCCTTTTCAGCAAAATTTAGATGTGATGATGCTTTTACTCAACATCTTGACCAGAGGAGCAGCTCTTCACCTTTCACTTTTTAACCAAATGTCAGAGTCGTATAAATGTGTAACAAAGCCATCCATTCAGGGTTTTTTTTCCTGTGTGGGAGCAGATAACAGATGCAAAAAAACCCTGAGCAGAGTATAATACAGTGCAATGCAATAGAAATGTCAATCACGGTACGTGGCATTCAAATGTTTAGTCAAAACTGCTGTTTACTGCCTTAAAAACATGATGCTGAATGACTGGAGGTGTAGAGCGTAATTCGCTCTACACACATAAGTGTTGTTGGTTGTTGTAGCTTTTCTGTTGCTTGATGTTTAAAGAAGGGATAACCACCAGTAAATATTAACTGCTTGCTATACTGCTTATCTTTTTGCGTCAGTTTAAGGTGCAGCAAGTGGATAAGAGGGATTAATGGTATCTAAACCTTAAAACACCAGCCAATCCTGTAATCCAAGCCGAGCATGGTTGCAATAGTGCAAATGTGTGTGGCTTTGGCGATCCTTCGTACATCTCCTGACACCAACGATGGCTCTGATGACAGAGATCACGCCCTACACACTTTCTCCTGTAACGGTGCGTACACGCCAGTTTATCCCATTTTACAACCCCAACTCAAATCCAGTTCCTCTTTCAGACTACAAATGCTGAACCCATGATCCTGAGTCACCACCGGCTCCATCCTTTCTGCTTTAACCAGTAACATAGATGCTTGGTTTGTGGTGTATCCCTCCATAAACACCCTCCCCTTTTAAGTTCTTTGTCCTCGTGTTCATCCACGCTAATGGCGCATCCACGCTTATTCCTGCAAATTCCACCCCCTCCCAATACCAGTGCAAAACGTGAAACATGACATATAGAATGCCTTTTTTTAAGCTTTAAGTCAAAGCTTTGTAGGGCTTGTTCCATACTATATGCTTGTTTGCCAGCCTGCACAGTAATGCTGCTAAGAAATATCTGAAAAGAACCAAGAACATTGTGGCACAGATAACGTCCTGTGACGGTGTGATAAACAGAAGCTACTAACAACACTGATCCATTATAAAGAGAACTCGAGGAATGACAGTGAAGTGGGAAAGACGCTTTGATGCTGTCACAGTGCAGTGCAATCTCCACACCAGATGTGAGCAGCATTACTGTGGTAACAGTGGATTATCAGTGATTACATAACAGGGGCTGTGCACTTAAACCCACACGATAAACAGTCACATTGTGCAGCCTTTGTTGCTAGTGTGTACAGTACAGATCTGGGTGGGACATATGGTCCTGATGGTTCAGAGAAGTAGAATTTCAAGAACAGACAGATCACTGAGTGTTCAAGGCCTAATATGCCTGTTTTCATAACCTTGCAAAAATACTCCATTATTAAATATATAGACGGATCCTTCATTAAAAAATAATAAAAAATTAAAATGTTAAAGATTAAACAAAGAAGAAACTCTGCAGCGAGGAAGCTCTCATTGTACCCTCTAATTATGTCCTACTTCTCCATTCACACTGAGATAAGACAGGCAGAAAAACATAAAAACACCAAATGGCATGAACTCTCAGTGCATCTGTGTTTGTAAAGTTACCCCTTATCATGATTATTTTAAATTATCTGACTTCAAAAGCCAATTAAAATGCACTACATCGTGTATTTAGGATTATTCAGGTTTGAAACACAATCTGCGTCTGCTTATGAAGTTGGACGTTTGAAAATGCTCACGATGAGATTGCTCCTGCTGACTTATACCAACACCCTGGAGTCCATTTTCATTGTATGTGCGCTAAATATAACCAGCTTGCATTTTAAGCTTGCCATCATGCTATATGCACAATCTGCTGCCAGTGTGGCCAGCAGATACTCTGATCCAGAAGCACTGTTCTGCTTCCCCTTGTTTAAATACTAATCAGACCTGCTGAAATCTGATTGGGGAATACAACATGGACTACAAGAGTCTACAAATAAAAACCAAGAAAGCAACCAGCATTTTGCAGATGAAGATATTTGCTTATAGAGCCAATATGTGCATGTCTTAAATTTTGCTTCGGCTGATGAAGGTAAAATATAACCCTCTGTTGTTAAACTCTACTGCACAGGGTTGGCATGGTGGTGCAATCGTTAGCATTAGATAGACTTGAGTCTCTTCCCGACCCTGAACTGGATAACTGGTAAAGACAATGTACAGATGGATGTCTTTGCATGGTGAGGGGTGACATTATGCTTATCAATAAAATACTAAATTGTAGCCGTGTTTTTGTAAGCTGTCATCTCGAGTGTAACAAAAACTCTATTATTAAAGTAAAGACAGTCTCCTGCACAGATGCACACATCTATGCACTCAAACACAAATCATGTCTGATTGCCTGAGGGGGTGACCTTTACGAATAAGAGCCCAAATCATCCACCTCCTTTGCTAATAACAGAAGTGCTTCACTACAAAGTATGTGCACTGATTTAACAGACAGGCAAATGTCAAACAGTCTGCAGGCATACGTATACGTTTCAAAGTAGCGGTTTTTACAGATATTGTATTGAAATCAGCACATGCTGGGAGCCAAACAGCAAACGCCTACTGGGAATTTCACCATGCAATCGAGTCAACAGTGAAATCCACCTGGGCAGGCATACCTCTTACCTCCTAATTACTAAGGTCCCTGGAGAAATCTAAAGTCATTGTTCTCTAAAAACACTTTTAACTTAAAGCCCTTTTGAAACATTTTGATTGTGTTTTCAAACAAGTAAAGGTAATTGAGCAGAAAGCTGTTGCTCACAGTGGGGTTAAACTTCGTGCTGCAACAGGAAGTTTTATTTGTTCAGTTGCTTTAGTCAAAATGTCCAGCTGAGCTCTTGTTAGCTGTGTGTGTTTGTGTGTGTGTGTTTTAATACATTATAAGCAAAAGACTCTCAAAGAATTCAAAATTGAAATCTATAGAATAATTCCTCAGTAGCAAATAAAATAGTAGAAATATAAATAATAGGTAAAAAAAATTGTAAGAAAGTCAGGAAACCTTTTAAGGATTTTGATGCAGATGCCCTAGTGACTGCTTAAATTAGAGTTAATTCAGATAATTTCTCAGTACAAACCAAAAATAACTGCTGAATGATTCGATTCACTTCGGTTCAGTTGTATTTTTATAGCAAATCACAACAGCAGTTGCCTAAAGGCGCTTTATATTGT
The DNA here is from genome assembly GCF_963969265.1 of Rhamphochromis sp. 'chilingali'. Lineage (NCBI taxonomy): Eukaryota > Metazoa > Chordata > Actinopteri > Cichliformes > Cichlidae > Rhamphochromis > Rhamphochromis sp. 'chilingali'. Next base: position 3,943,067 of record NC_137941.1, read on the forward strand.
AAAGTACAGACTCTAAAGTAATACACAGAAAATCCCCCAAATCGGATGATCAAGCACTTGGCGACAGTGGGAAGGAAAAACTCCCTTCTAACAGGAAATAATGTCAGAATTGGGTTCAATGCAGCCATCTGGCATGACTGGTTGAGGCAGATGACAAAATGCTTCATTTCCAGTATTTTCTTGCATGTGTGTCAGTAGGTGCTTTGTTTCTGTTTGTGGTAGAGCAAAGCACCAAAGCACTGCCTGTGAGTCAGAGTAAAACAAAAGAACCGTGCTAGAAGTTCAGTGAGGTTGAATTAAGGGAAATTGATGCTTTGAGATTAAATAACGTGACATGCATATTTCTGGCAGATGATGCCAGTTTACTAAGTTACAAGCGCTTACTTGCTAACCTAAGGAGTAGCTCATTCTGTTGTTGGAAGTCTGTTGGAGGTCTATGCAAAGAAAGAACTATGATAAGACTTGCTTTTCCCGGGACACCAAAGTTTAGTCATTTTATAGTTTAACTGATACTGCAGGTATCAATAATGGATCAAATAAGGGTTGATGGATTTAGGCTTAAATGTCTGTGTTTAAAGTTGTGTAAATAATCAGGTTTTGGCTAGCTATTGAAAATGTCTACAGGTCCTTTTGAGTAACTTCATTTGACTCTGTCTTACATTTGCAGCAGCGGAGGCAGTGAATGGTATATGAGTCAGTCTGTGAGTCATTTGGATTCAATCGGCTCTAAAATAAAAACTCTTTGTGTAACCGGGTTTCAGTTTTTTCCACGTTCTGCATTTTTGTCTTTGTTGCATTGTGAAACGGAACTAGCGAGAGATGACAAGTAGCAAAGGTCAGGAGCCGGAGTGGTGCGGTTAAATGGCATGTGAAGGCGGCCGCTGCAGTGACAGTGTTAGTCATATCCATCACATTTTGTTTTGGCCTTCATGTAATTATTTGTCTTTGTAACCATTTGCTGAATCTTGAGCTCTGTGATTACAGCAAATTAAAGCATTGAAGTCATACATACATGCATCAGTGGCAAAAACCTTTTTACTCCAAACTCTATCAACTTTTAGGGGGAAGGTGATTCTTCAAACTCACTCTTCATTTACCCAGATACTCGCTCTTGGACGAATTGATTCATTCAAAACAACCACTTGTTTGCGAGCTTCTATAATCTCGATTCTTATAGAAAAACATACAGGGGTGCTCTGCAGTTACCTGTTACCATTTTTATAATAGCTTCATTTCGGAATTTCAAATGAACAGAGCTCCCTGGCGCCACAGTGCAAACCTCCAATAACTGGGAAAAGGAGGCGATACTACAGCACACAGCTGTGCAGCATTTGGTATATACCTTTATTCTGTGCAGGAAGGCTCTCATAGAACTAATGAAATCACTCTCCTACCTGATGATCCTGAAAGTGTTTGCTAGTTTGTTTTGCAGAATGAGGAGGCAGTTGCACAGGTTCTCCTCAGCAGGGTGAGTAAGCCTGGTGGGAGAATGGCACACTACATCCTGTCATGTTGGGGCTGTTGCTAATTGTTTCCCTGAGACCAGTGGCACGCCAGACAGTCAGACCTAATTAGGATTTTCAAAGACTCCAACCTGCCCGACAAAGTTGTACAAACCCTCGAGCAGGTACACAACACTCACAAGTTGAGTTTATACTTTTGTAGAGACATCACAGATTACTACATAGAGTCCTGGCTTGTGAGAAGACTTTGTATTTGCATACAAGTACAATATTACAGTAATTCCCTTTTTATTAAAAGTCCTGCTCTCATATTATGGCTGTGTCCCTGTCTGTTGACAGCAAATTCAGAAGAAAAGTCTAAATAAATCCAGACTGTGGTAACTCATGTTTCCCTTTTCACTTCTGAAAATTAAGTGTTATAATCAGCAGAGACTCTAAACTGGTTTTGGCACTCAGTAAACATTAGCGAGCAGTCTGTAAGCCTCAGAGAAACACCAAGCTGTATACCAGCTGCTGTGTGCATACTGCCGCATGTCCTTTGAAGTGCCAAAGCCAACCAGGCCTCATGATGAATGAGCCAAGATGGACTGAAGGTGCCAAACGGCAGACTACTGCCAGGTCATTGTCCCAACAATAAAGCGTAATTGAGCTCTGAAGCAGCAGCAGAGTTATGGGTAACGCTGTATTACACGCCTGACCAGAATTTCCCCCTCAAGGACTGAGAGGATTATTGGAGGGCACACATACATCTGGTGAGCTGTACACGGCCGGCATGTTCCGAGGAAATAGCAGTAGGCACAGCAGTCTCTGCAGCACAACGGGAACCCTCTTTCCAATTTCCTGCACCAGTTTCCATTCCTGCTTTATTTCGTGCAGGGACCTGTAAAGAGGGATTCGCTAATGCAGAATGTAACATTTAGCCGATATGGCACCACAGAGCACAAAACAAGGAAATTGATTCTGTCAAAGGCAATATTTGTGATAATGATCTCAATAAAAACATAGGATGATTTCAAACAGGGTTAGCACAAGTCCCTATAGAGATTTCACACCTAGCGCAGCAGTTGTTTCTAACAGGCTTTAAAACAAGTGCCTGAGGTATAATCTAGTTCCCTCAACACAGTAAAGCTTGATATCAGAGCTGAGTTAAGACTTGTTGACATACATGCTTTTCCTCTGCTTGTTTTAGCAGCGACACAGTTGAAACAGTCAAGAGGCCCAGACCTTTTTTTAAAATGTTGCATCTAAATGATCCATGCCGTCTATCAAATATGTAGACAAGCAAATTTTACAGTTGTTTGCATATATGTCGTCGTGCAAACAGATCTTTGCGCGCACTTGACACCAATTTTGTTCATTTGACAACTTTAATAAAAATATTGATAGATCACAAAACATCATCTATCCCTTAAAGGCTACCTTCAACATTTTTATCATGCAGTGAAAGAAATGATCTAACAAAGACAATCTGACACCCATTTATCATTTAAATCAAATTTTTAAAAAATACACAGAAAATTCAGTTTTTTGGAAAATGGAGTGTTTATTGAACCTTCTTATGACGATTGTTCTTAAAGATACGATTACCAATTTGTTTTAATTGTATTCTAATTTGTACCAATTTCTATTACATTGCACAATTTGTTGCTAATTTCATCATGTCATTTACTCAGATTTTGCATAAAAACTCAAATCAAATATGACGCATTTGAGGTAACAGGGCTGAGGAAACCTACTCTGCTCATTTAAAACCCCTTATTCTTTTATTTTAACTGTTTTAGCATTTCTCCTTTTAAAGACACGTTTCCTTTAGGCCAGCCTTCTTCTTTTTTTCTACTGGTGCAGACAGAAGGTTCAAACAGCAGGTGGCACTGGCTCCTGTGCTGTGAAAACTGTATTAGGGATATCCCCTCTCAGTGACACCATAAAGCCCTGAGTAGAAAAAACTGCCTGAGCTTTGGGATCCCAGATTTTACACCGGCTGACCTCAGTCTTTCAGACTTTGGTCATGTTTGTATGAGCGTTTAGTTTGGTGGGTTTCCATACACACACAGGGGACAGAAAATGTGATAAAATGTTGAAAAGATTGTGTATCGCTGAAAGATGACAAGCTACAAAGTGCAACAAAAAGGAACTAAAATCAGACCACCCTCACCACCAAGGTCTTATTTCCCAATTAGGCTCTCGGATGGAACACTACAACGTGATTCAATTCACGCTGCTTGTTTTTACGTGAAATCTTATTAATTAAGGAACCTTATTGAAAACATGCCGTTGTTTTGGTCTTGGTAAGGAATAACATATGTATTGTATATGAAGCATTTATTAGTCGATGAGACCAAACGAAGAAAGATTTGATTTGTCTTGAGCAACTCTTTCTTATTTTTATTTTTATTTTTTTCTACATTTTGATTGCAACTTAGTTGCAATTAAACCCCAACTTTACAGCTCGCAGAGGATCATATTTGGGGAAACAAAGATAATAAATTATGTTTATGCATTTCTGTGTAGCACCAAGCTTATGACTGCTGTTCGATCAGGAGTTCGTGGAGAAGCAAAACAGACCTATTCAACTTCTGATAATTAATCTGATGTAAATGAACAATTATACTGCCATAAGCCTTGGCTACTGTGGAAAACCCTATGACGGGCTGAGCACTTCTTCTTCCTACTTCCTTCTTTCATTTTCTGTGCATTTGCAGCATACTTCATACAGCTATCTCAATCTGTGCCCTCTTCCTGTAATTTTCCATAGAAATCTTTGACTCAGGAGCTGAAGAGGAGTCCTGATTTGAGATGATTGGCCACATCAACCTGCTCAGATCTTTTTTCTCCCTGTCTTCACACTCCTCTCACCCCACCAGTCACTGACCCTAATCCTGGATCTGCTGAAGCTCTATTTCCATTAAAAGGCTTTTCCTCCACGCTGTCACATCACAGTCTTTCTCAGAGGGGCCTGCTTGCTTTCACTGTATATGATATTTTCCAGGATTCACGTCACTAAAGTTATTATTCCGTAAGTGAAGTGAAATGAAAGCTAGTGCTCTCTTCTTATTAAATCTTGTAATCTTTTTCTTGTTTTAATGCACTTTGCTCTGTTCTTCTACCCGCCTACATGTAAAACACTTTGAATTGGCAGTGAGAATGAACTGAGCTATAAAAACAAACTGCACTTCCTTTATGTTCTCAAAGTGGCCTGCAAACACACAACAAGGTTGCTATTGTTCGTACAGGCAAATGACATAATTTAACATGCACGTTCAAGCTGTTTATCAGCTTAAATGTGTATGCATGTTGTGTAATTCATTGGATGCCGTGGTAACCTCAAAACAACCAACAAACTAAGACATAGCAATGGGAGTTTCATACTGGAATGTGTGTGTGTGAGGCAGAGAGTGAGCAAGTACATCACTAATTAGACTCATAAAAGTAACACACACAGACCTGGATTTCCAAATCTCAGGTTGCCACAGGAAACAGACAAAACAACTCCCAACAATTAGTGTTATTCTTTACAGATGTATGTTTGTATGAGTGTAAATATTTATGAGGCTTTTTTGCTATAACTCAAATTTTCCAAAACAGTGGAGTTATTGGAGAGACAAATTAGTAGAAATCTCTAATGGGACATGTGTGTTAGCCACTCAGTCTTTTTTAATTAAAGCCAAAATAAAATACAAAGCACCTTTGTTTGGATTCACGCAGATGAAGGAAATCACTGGTAGGATTTTTGGGTGATGTTCAGTAGCTGCAAATTTCTCATCGAGGTGATTTTCGATATATTTTATTAATTGCAAAAGAAAGCTCGGTCTTGCAGGAGGTGCTGCTTCCAACTGCTCAGCTGGAAACATTCTTAAAGTATCACATTGCTATTACTGGAATGAAAATATTCCTCCTCCATTCCGGAGTCTCATCCCACACTGTTCTTCAACAGTAATGTTTTCCTCTCCTAGTGTTTCAAATGGGAAGATCTCAGCCTCTGTCCTGGAAGAGAGACAGAGCTGAAGACTCCCACAGTTCTTTGCCTTTGTGGAGCATCATTTAATCACTTTTGTATGTCAGATTGGATTAGTACATGACACATAGCTAATATATACAGCAATAACAAATGGCACAGGAGGGTAAACTAACTTTTAAAAAAAATCTGTAAAACTCTTAAAGAGATTAACTGTTGTCATGCGCTCGCACAGCTGAGGCTATAACAGGAAGCAAAGATGGCACACAGCAGTTTGCAATCACCATCACTCTCCCTTCATGACACAAAGGGGAGACTTTCACTCAGCAAGCATTTGATTAAAGCATCAGAAGAACATCAAGTTCCTTTTTTGTATTGCTGCAAAACACAGCATGCAGAGGTCGTACACAGCAGCAGATGGGTGTTGTATTCTAAAGCTATACCTGACTTTTATTGTGATGTTGGACCGACTGTAAGTGTATTTTCGTGGAGTAACTGTAGCTGATGATATTCACTAAGAAGCAAAAAGATCTTGTTGTCAGATTTATTTGAACTGGGATGATATCAAAACCAAACCCTTGAACCTACAGTGAATACCAAATACTTTGTAATTATACAAATCAAGTGAATCCAAAGCTATGAATTTTGCAGTAAGAATATTTTTGATCCAGAGGGTTTCTTTTTAAAAATAATAATGGATTGGATTTATATAACGCTTTTCAAGGCACCCAAAGCACTTTACAATGCCACTATTCATTCACACACTGGTGGAGGCAGCTACAGTTGTAGCCACAGCTGCCCTGGGGCAGACTGACAGAAGCGAGGCTGCCATATCGCGCCATCGGCCCCTCTGGCCAACACCAGTAAGCGGTAGGTAAAGTGTCTTGCCCAAGGACACAACGATCAGGACAGAGAGCCCGGGGATCGAACCGGTGACCTTCCGGTTACAGATATGCTTCCCTACCCCCCTGAGCTACGGTCGCCCCATTTTGCCAATTCTTTTCTTCTTCTGAGTGTGTTTAATATAAGTTGTGGTGAAAACGAGCATCTGCATTATTATTGCTATTAAAGGGAACTTTGGATGCTCATCTCGAGCTGCATATTTTTTTTTCTTTACAGCAGCTTTGCATGACTCGCAGTTCAAATATACTGGACTACTATATACTGCTATGTACAATATAATATTTATTTTATGCTGGGGCTTGGTCCTCATTTCATCATGCTTGAGAAAAACTAGGAAAAGATGCATGCAGTGTAATTATTTAGTATCTTAAATAAGTGTTTATGAAACAGAGATCAGCAGGTGCACATGTACATGTCATCAAACTTTTATGTATATTAATTACTTGACCTAAAGACATTTCATGAAACTATGAGCCAACATGGTTTCCTCAGTTTGACCCATACCCCATCAAGAGTGACTGAGGTTTCAGAGAGGAAACAGACTGCTTGTTAACCAGAGCTGCTGAAGAGCATGCAGAAGAGAGACACCTACTGTGTGTTAATGCCTACATCCTGTTGAGATGAGGTGGGTCACCCTGGAGACCAGATGTAGGTTTCTTCACAGGTGGGAGCAAAGAAACAGTGTATGTGCTCTGTTTGTTCCTGGATGTGTGGATTACTGAGTCGACAAACAGGCATTTCTCCACAATAGTTTTAGCCAGAGGTCACTGACCAAAAAACCTTTAAAGGTGCAGGTTTGACCCAGTGACCTATCCTTGAAAATAGTGGAAGTAAAACGAAATGCAAAACTAACTCATGGAGCAGCTCAACAGTTTAAGAATGATGATGTACACTCAGTAATGTGAATTAAGTGCTTCAGTGATCCCTTCGGGAAAGTGAGTAAGCATTGCATCAGAACAAAGTAGGTCATTCACTCCACATTTCAAAAAATCAATTCGAACAAATTTACTCCTTATCAAAATTTCCCATCATGTTATTTCAGTAAAATGACAATAAAAGACCAGTGGAGGAATGAAATATACCACGTTGTGCAGCTCAGAACAAAGAAATATGTTTTATTGCACAAGCACATAAATGCCTTTTAAAATGCCCTCATTAGCTTATCATCCTTTTACCTTCAACTCAGATTTTTGTGAAATATTATTATAAAATCGTGATATTGTAGTAAGAGGTAGAGAGTCACAGCAAAAGCCTCGTTAGAAAATAATTTACTGGCGCCATCCAGAGGTCAATCATTGACACTGGCACGTGAAAAGGTGAAGCTCTTCTGCCAGCTGGATAAATTCAGGGCACACGTGAGCAAACCTGTTTTACTGCTTTAGCAAAGCTGCTGTCATAATAGGGAAGTTATAAGTTGGTTAGAAATAAGAAGAAACTCAGAGAACAAACAAACAAAAAAACATTTCTTCTAGTCTGGACAAAGAAGAGGTGCCCCGAAACGTGGCTTATTATCAAGACTTTATTTTTCTTCATCCTAACAGATTTCATTTATTGCATTCAGGAGGTAACAACATTTTAAGATCATCCTTCATATTTATGCAGGAGCCACAAATACGAAGGAAGCCACAAGCCAGTAAGTTTGGTGAGAGGCAGTGTACAGGTGTTGTATATGTGTAATGTGATGACTTTGGGATTCTACTGTTACAAAAGGGAGCAAAACAAAAAAATATCGACTTGTTTTTTCAGCTATATTTTTCACTGTCTCTCTCCTCTGTTAGAGACGTGCATTTGTTCCACAAGCTTATATTAAACAGAAAATGCAGCAATTCCTTCATCCTACAGTGATTGGACTGGTTTAAACATTGATAATATGACGTGAGATGTGAAGACACAATTTATAGATGTGAGGAATGGTGTAGGAGTTCACACACACACACACACACACACACACACACACACACACACACACACACACACACACACACACACACACACACACACACACACACACACACACACACAAGTTAATGATTTGTGTGCGTTTATGACTTTTTAAAGATAACAACTTTGTTTACTCTGAACATATACATAACATTTTAATGCCTCATTGATGTTACTGCTCATGTACTCCATTCTCTTGGTGTCATTCAGACTGCCCCACCTGTAATCAGCTGGCCACTTAAAGAACTTAAAATTTAAAATTCAAGTATTCTGAAGGAGTTCATAATATTTCCAGAACTCAAAGGTGTAGAACAGATGATTCCAGAAGATGTCCACGACCAGGAGGAGTAAAGTTTTGCTTGGAAGTTAGTCAGACCCACTGGGCCACGCGCTCATCAGTCGTAGCTGTTGGTGTTGGTGTGGCTGTTATACCAGGCTGTAATGCAGGCCAGGACTTCTTCTACCCTTACCTATATTTTTATTAGTTTGAGGGATTGCTATTTAAAAAGGTGCATAAAAAAAAGAAACACACATTCATGGCTTGGTGATTGTTTATTAGGTTTATCAGGTTTGACATTTGGGTTACTATTTAAGTGACTGTTTGTGGAAGGCGAAGACTGATTCAAGCGTGTGTGTTATTAAATTTTTTTTAATTTTATTTATAATTTTTTCTATGTGTTGTATTGCGGTTTGATGTTTGCTTGCAACTTGGGTTATTCCAGATGCTTACATGAATCAGGTAGAGTATAAAAGAAAGCCAGCTGAAAATAAAATTAAAATGAATTGATTTTAAAATCACATTATAGTTTGCAAAAAATGTCATGTTTGACCTCTGACCTCACTTTTACAATCCTGCCTTTCCTTCAAGCTGACCCCATTCAAGAGACAGAGAGCTGCACTGTAGTATAATATCATAGCTAATAAGCTAATACGCTCAAGCTATTCATGATCAGTTATTTACAAATCAATATCTATTATCCATGAGTTACTCCTACATGTTTGTGTAATCAAAACAAACATGTGTCCTGCTCAAGTTTTCAGGCAGTAGGCTAAAGAAGGAAGTTTGTTAAAAAAATCACAAAACAGAATGAATACATAGAAAATTTTATACTATTTCTTTAAAAGTTAATATTGTCCAGAGCAGGGGTCGGCAACCCAGGGCACATGTGCCAAGGATTAACTGATGCAAGACCATAGCGGGACTGGCCATCGGGCATACTGGGCATTACATATCTTTCAATGTGTGAAAGATATGTAATGATTTCTAAGATTCTAAGTTTTGGCTCAAACAAAGACAGTTTCATACTTATTCTAAACTTTAGGACATTAAAATTAAAAAAGTGAAACACAAAGAATAATTAAGACGAGTTGTTTTGCTTTATTGGTTTTCAAGCTGGTAATCTCAAGGTTGTTTTGAACCTCTCAGTCATTCTTTTGTCAGAATTTTATTGGTGACGGTGTCACCTTGTAACGTCAGGTTGCGTTTAGTGGAGTGAGAGGAGGCGGCAAAACACCTAGCAGGGTAGCCAAAAGAATACACACTCACGCTGGCGTTGGGGATTCCACAGTGTGTTCTTTAATATACCTTCTCTTCATCAACCATATAAGCCCGGTTGAACGGCTGCAGCTTAACAAACATAGCGCACAGTGTTCGTACAACCCATAACGTTGCAAACAAAGGTGTCTGGAGAGGTAAAACATAAAATCCGTCCCTCCTCATGTACTAGCGTGCAAGCACATGTCCACACCATCACAGAGAGAGAGAGCAGAGAGACCAGTGGCACACACTGATGACACCATCAACCCTCGACTTGGGTGTCTTAAAGGGACACCACACCATAGTGGCTGTTACAACCTTTTGATTTGAGCCGTACAGATTAAACATTTATGATGATTTTTTTTTTACATAACAAAAAGTGATATGTAGATCAAAGTTCAAGTGGTATGGGACACATCATGGCAAGATAACGTTAGTTACATCATGTTGTAACTAACAGTTACCGCTGGCCTCTCAAAATCAGCAGGTTCCTCTGATTGTCACGGGTTGCCGGGGCAAGTTGTGCGAGTTAGTTAGGACCCAGGAAGCGGCAGCTCTGGTGCAAGTGAGTTTAATAACAAAAGAAAATACAAACAGCAATGGCGAACATGAAACAGGCAACCCTAAACTGGGCAAAACAAAACAAGCCAGAAACGAAGACGCAGGGAGGTACGAGGAAATACACGGAAGACAGACGGACAGAAGCAGACAAACCAGCAATGAGGACGAGGGAACACACACTATAAAAACACACAGCAGTAATCAGGGGATGGGGAACAGGAGGGAAACACACCTGGGAGACATAACAGCTGACGAGGCAGGGGAAACATAAACAGAACACACTGACATCAGACAGAGACCTTCAAAGTAAAACAGGAAACACACCCTAAACACAACACACACCAACTAAACACAGACTGGAGGACACCGACATCGGCACATGAAACGTGAAACAGAAGAGTACAAAAACCCAAGATAACCAAAACCACAGAATAATAATAAACTTAACATAAACACGGAGTCACAGACTCCGGACCATGACACTGAAGTGATAATAAGTCTAAATAGATCACTTCTTTAATGTCATATAAGGTCAAACTTTCACAAAATGTATTTTATCTTTAAACTCTGCTTAAAATTCAACGGTCTTTGTTTGTATTGGCAACATTTAGGACAATTATTTGGATACAGTTCAGAATCACTTTAGTTTGTTTTTTTTTACAGTAGTGTGTAAAAGTTTTTGCTCCTTTCTGATTTCCTAATTTTTCTATGTTTGTCACATTTAAATGTTTCAGATCATCAAACGAATTTAAATATTAGACAAAGAAAACACAAGGAATCACAAAATGCTGTTTTTAAATGACAGTTTTATGATTAAGGGGGAAAAAATCCAAGCCTACATGGTCCTGTGTGAAAAAGTGATTTCTCTTTAAACTGGTTGGGCCACCTTTGGTAGCAACAACTGCACAGAAGTGTTTGCAATACCTGGCAATGAGTCTTTTACAGCACTGTGGAGGAATTTTGGCCCACTTATCTTTGCAGAATTGTTGTAATTGGGTTTTAGAGCATTAAACAACCTTTTTAAAGTCGTGCCACAGCGTCTCAATTGGATTCAGGTCAGGACTTCAGGTCATAGGTGGACTTACTGTTACATTTCACATCTGCCTTACTGTCAAGTGAACCTCAAAATGTGTCATATATAAAAAGCAAAATGTATTCATGATAAGTTATTTACAAATAATGCCTATGACCCATTACCCTCTCCTACATTAAAAAAAAAAAAAAAAAAAAAAAAAAAAAAAAAATATATATATATATATATATATATATATATATATATATATATATATATATATATATATATATATATATATATATATATATAGGTAGGAAAAATTGAATATTGATAATGATATTGTGATAACATCATTTTCATTGTAGTTTAGAAGTAATATTACATGCACTTTGCTTACAGACAAAACTCTTATCAGAATTATATTCTTGAAAGACTTACTTTGACAAGAATATAATTGCGATAACAGTTTTCTCTGTAAGAAATATATAAAATTCCGGCTCTCATTCTTTGTCCTTCAAGCTCGGGCCTTTACCAGAGTCCTGGGAGTTTGAGGGTCATCTTTGCTGTTCCTAGGACTGTGCTCTTCAGGACAGAGATCTTGGATGTTGTTCCTGGGATGTGTTGGAGCCACTCGCCCAGCTTGGGGGTCACTGCACTGAGTGCTGTTATTAATGGGACCACTGTTACCTTCACCCTTGACATCTTGTCTTAGCTCTTGGTACTTATTAAGCTTCACGTATTCCTTTTTCCTGATGTTGCTATCCCTCAGTATAGCTCCATCTACTAGTTACTACTATGTTGAGTTGGTTAGGCATCACCTTCCCTTGGCCTGGAAGATATCCGGACTTCCAGGCGATACTTGGTATAGATGTTGCTTTTTACTGTGCCGGCCACTTGGTTATGGCGTTCCATATATGCCCGGACTCTTGCACCCTGCTGTTATGTGCTGGATCATCTCAGGCTCATCTTTACACAGCCTGCCCCTGGGGTCTTGCCTGGTGTGGTAGTCACCAGCCTCTATGGATCTTGTGCTTAGGTCTTTGTTTCTGTGCTGCCATCATTAGTGCCTCTGTGCTGTCTTTTAGTCGAGAGGACGGTCCTTCCATGATAGTTCCTCTTCTTGCTCCTCATCCATCTTAGATTTCTGCTGACTGAGGTATTCACTAAGTGGGGATAAATTCCCCACTTAGTGAATACCTCAGGATATGAATTCTACATGATTACTATTAATAAAAAGTAAATAAATACATGTTAAAACTAAACTTGTATCAAATAAATCTTTTTGATACCTTGTTGCACATAAAAAGGCTTCACAGACAATAGCAATAATAAGAGTGGTAATAATTATAACAACACAAACCTTTCAACATCTCTGCAACACTTCGACAGTAAAATGTTAACTATGTTAAACATAAAAACAAACCAACAGAAGTCAAAAGTAAATAAAAGAGTTAAAAGACTAAAATTAAGCACCTAGGATAGGAGTAGTAAAATTAATGACTAAGATATGATTCTACAGCAATAAAAAGTATATCAGAGCTCAAGAACAGAAGATGGGGAAGGTGTTATCTCTAGAGTCCAGAGTCTATCTGCCTATCTCTCAAAGCTACAATAAAACACTTGTGATAACTAGATGAGGTGCCAATAACAATAATTGTGTAACAATGTAAAAAAAAAGGAAAGATATTGCTGTTAAATAGCTCGGCTACACTCGAAAAATATCAGTTGTTCTGTTTTTGAGCCACAATGAAGAAGTTGTTGTGGGTCTTTTGTCTGTACATTTTTTGTCTCCGTAGTTGTCAGAGCAGTGAGGTAAATGGAAGAGAGGACTTCATGTTTCTTGCAGGGCCTCTGACAAAGCAGGTGGTCAGAAGCTCAGACAGAAGCATAAATGATGCCTTTGACTGCAGTCATCCCGTTCCTCCTGGCTCTAAGCAGTACTTTGAGTACCTGCAGAGCAGAGGGGTGACCCACTTCAAAGTACTGCTGTCATGGGCTCAACTTCTTCCTACAGGCCACCCCAGCCAGCCCCAGCAGGCTGTGGTTAGATGTTACCAGACCCTGCTGAAACAGCTGCTGGAAGCAGGTCTTCAGCCTCTGGTCATCCTTCATGGATGGACAGTTCCAGAGTCTCTGCAATCAAGGTATGGAGGCTGGGAGAGCCAGGAGCTGGCACAGATGTTTCAGCAGTATGCAGAGTTTGCCTTCCAAGAGTTTGCACCACTTGCACACTCATGGGTGACACTGGATGGTGTTTGGCATGATGGGCAGCCTGCACATGCTCCCAGTTTTCTGCAGAACATCCTTCAACTCAACAAGAACATTTACCAGATGTACCATCAGCGCTTTCCTGACAAAGGTGAGTCAAATTAACAGGAAAAATGACGATTAATGACAAAAGTGTCGTGACTAAATTTATGCTTTCAGAATTCTTCTCTAGTAAATACTTTTTTGTATTTCTCTGAGGATTGAGTTCACTTAAGGTTTTGTTTATAGACAAGTGTCTTGAGAAATCACTTGTAAAAATAAATCATATTTTATAACCAACTAAGTTAATAAAATCCTTCAGCACATGTTCAGCAGTTCCCAACAGTAAAAGTGCCTTTCATGCTTGTATATTTGCAGGCAGACGTCTGTCACTTGGACTGAAAACTAAAAATGTGGCTTCTCTCGCCGACATTAAAGCTTCAACAAGTGTAAGTTTTTTCTTTTCTTTTATATATACATATCTTTTAAACACTAATATATGTATAGTCAGAATTTCACCTCCTTGCATGATTTTTATTTAGGATCCTAATAATATTTTCGGTTGTTGATATTATTTTGATAATCGGCAATGAAATATTTTATATTTACAATAAGCTCCAGTTATTTACTCACCAAATATATGAGAAACAAAATTCTTCCACGGCCTCAGAATTGACAAATATCCCCTTTAATGATTTTCTTGCATTTAAAGCTTGTTTTTAAATCTCTCCAAAATATTACAAACCTCAAATTCAGCTTTTTAAGGAATTTGCTTATCTGCTTAGGATGAATATTCCAGTGAACGTCCCCACAGATGTTCGCTTACATGATGTTTACCACTCATTGATAACTTAAAGTCTGTAAATGAATCAGTCCACATTAAAAGGTTTGCATGTATCACACAGGCGATTTTTACTGTGGCCAAACAATGAAATCTTACATTTGTCTCATGACAAAACTTTATTTCCATTCCAAGTAACGTGCATAAATTGCACGTTAACTGGCTGCGGGGGGTTGCGTCTTGTAGAGGATTGTTCCCTTGTTATAAAATTATTTCAAGCCATTTAAATAATTATTTGATCCAATTTTTTAATATTTTATTCTTTTTATTTTGGTTTTGTTGAAGGCATTCAACAACTCTTTACTCCACACACTCTAGTGACAAGAACAGCAGCACTAACGTACCTGAGGTTATCTGGAACTACTGACTGTTGTTATATGGATTTTATATGGATTGGTCATATAATTATATATTTTTTGTTTGTTTGTTTTTTTGTTTGTTTAGAATAAGATTGATTTGGTTTTTTATGTCATGTTGAGTGCTGTGTGGTAGGCAGGATATAGGACCCAATTTCAGGACTCATATTTCAGATTGAACTTAAAGCGGCAGCGTTTATATCAGGGAGACCTTCCATAAAAAGTAAACGTCACAAAAAACAAACCAAAACCTCAAACTAGAAATAAACTGGACACACTTGAATCTAAAAACTAAGAAACCAAGAAAACCACACAGCACGGTGACAGTACAACGCAACACTGACAGAGAAACACGGGGCTTAAATACACTGAAGGATAACGAAGGAATGAGACACAGGAGGAGAGCACAGCTGTGTCTTGTCAGCAAACATGGCGCGACCAAGGGGAAGCAAAAGTAGAAACACTGACAAGAGACAAGGGACTGTCAAAGTAAAACAGGAAACATGAGACAGTTCACAAAGACGCAGACTAAACACTATGACGTGGAAACACAACAGACCTAACAGAGGCAAGACCAAGACTACAAATACAGACTAAGTCAAGAGTATAATAATACTGGGCTAGGAAATATAAAATACACAGAGAACCTAACAAATAAACAAGACTCAAGAGAGAATCCAAACAAGGAGTTAAACAGGGAATACAGGACTCAAAACAGCATATAAGACTATCAGTGAATCAGAACATAAACCATACTACAAAATATTACCAAAACACAAGAAACTCAAAATGCTGGGTCATACTGACCCTGAACCATGACATTCAATTTATTTAAATGATGCCAATGAAAACAAAGAATAAGTCACTTTAATTACCTTAAGATTTCTAAAAAATGATGACGTAACGGTTCAAAAAAGTCCCATCTCAGAATGATGTGACAACCTGATGTTGTGTATCTCCTGCTTGGAACAGATGGACTTCTTGTCAGTGCACATTGACTACAACTGTGCCATCTCTTCAGAGTTTGAAAATGAACTGAGGAACTTACAGGTACAATAAGCATTATAAGATGTTTTTTTATACGTTGCATTTAACATTTTGCTGATACAGCAAAGCTGCATATGTTTCATTTTATGTTGTAGATTTTGAGCGGGAACTTGCCTATCCTGATTTACGAGATGAGCGCTCATGATTGTTCTCCCAATGATTACCAGCTTCTTGGAGATTTCCTAAATGGTAAATGTCATGACAGCTTTTTGACTTTCCAAATTTAAGATATTAATAATCATTTCCCATAACAGAAACGAGAACAATACCTAATTTTATGAATGTGCAGCTGTATATGTAGCTGTTGTAGTAGAGATTCGTGTTGTGAAATACGTACTCATGGTGCCTAATACACCAGTTAAATGTTTCTGTGACTATAATACCACTTATTATTGTGTACAGTGTACATCCTTTTCAAAAAACAGCTATCTGAAGATATTACGGGATGGCAGAATAAAGAAAAACCAAAGGCCACAAAATCTGGGCAAATCCTCTGGTGTTATTAACCAAACAGAATACATTAAGATAAAGTTCTAAATCTTGGGAGTGTTATCATGTCATGAAATCTTCTTGTTATGGGCCAGTGATGTTATATAAGGCACCCATAGACTTAGCACACACTTATGATGTTTTTCAGTAATAGTGAATACATATTGTTACAATAACATATATCAGAACTATATCAGAACTGAACTTAAAACAATTCATATTTCTTGAACACAACACAGTCTTGATGGACAATGGCCTGAATATTATGGGATGTGACATGAAGGACATGTTAGGCAAACTGGACACGGAAGATGCTCTTGTCAAGTAAGAGTTCATTTTCTGATTTATATGTACTGGAATTCTGTTTTTTCTTCTTCTTATTGTATTAAAGATTTGCTTATATTTTTCATGTCTCTCTCTTTCCAAAAGTCATGGCATTTCACACCACACCAGGATGACAGGGTTAAGAAACAGTTATCAGACTGTGTGGGATAAATTTAAGTCCCAGACCACAGCAGAACGAGATCTTTTCCTTCAGGAATCATTCCCCTCTGGCTTCCAGTGGGCCACCTCCAGCGTATCTTTTAAGACTGAAGGTGGCTGGTCAGAAGGTGGGAAAGGAGAGACTATTTGGGACCGGTTTGGTCATGAGGGCTTGGCCTTTGCAAATCAGACAGCTGACCTAGCTTGCGACAGTTACCGTAAGGTAGATTATGATGTCTACCTTCTGCGAGGTCTTCAGGTCGACACCTACCAGTTTTCCATCTCTTGGGCCCGTATTTTCCCCACAGGGTACCGACAGAGCCAATCAGAAAAAGGAGCTCAATACTATGACCAGCTGATAAATGCTCTCGTTGCATCTGGCATACAACCCATTGTCACTCTGTACCACTGGGATCTGCCTCAAGCACTCCAGAATTATGGTGGATGGACCAATGCCTCCATTGTAGAGGCCTTCAAAGACTATGCAGATTTCTGCTTCTCCAGGTTTGGAGACAGAGTCAAGATCTGGAACACATTCAATAGTCCCTGGGTAGTGAGCCATGCCGGGTATGGTACTGGTGTGCATGCCCCAGGAGTAAAGGACTATGTGGAATCTTCCTATCAGGTGACAGTGATGTTATTAGAATACTGTAATTAATCACTTTATTACAAGTGTAATTATTGCACTAATGTACTTAACATTTGATTTTGCATTATCAGGTCACTCACAATATTCTCAAGTCCCATGCCGAGGCCTGGCATGTCTATAATGACAATTACAGGAAAACACAAGGAGGAAAAGTGGGCATTGCCTTGAACTCTGACTGGGCTGAGCCCAGTGACCCTGCCAAACCTGAAGACGTAGCAGCTGCAGACCGTTACCTGCAGTTTATGCTGGGCTGGTTTGCACATCCCATATTTGTAGACGGAGATTATCCTGCAATACTCAAAGATCAGGTGGAACAGAAGAAAACAGCATGCCCTGACTCTGTACCAGCAAAGCTCCCAGTTTTCACTCCCACAGAGAGCAAGAGGATACTTGGTACTGCTGACTTTTTTGGTTTAAATCACTATACTTCTCGGCTGGTCAGCAACAGTGATGGTGGGTGCACCCCTGGTCCTGACGGTGTGGGTGACTTCCATGCAACTGTGGACCCCACATGGAGTTCCACAGCTTCTGACTGGATCTATCCTGTTCCTTGGGGACTTAGAAGGCTCCTGAACTACATTTCAACAGAATACCTGAGTGCTAACAAATTACCTGTATACATAACAGGAAATGGGATGCCAACAGATTACAGTGTAGACAGTCTCACTGACACCAGCAGAATGGACTATATGAGAAGTTACATCAATGAGGCCCTGAAAGGTTAGTGTTGGAGATTTCCCCAATTTGAAGGCACATTTTTTTTAGAGAGAGAGTTAAAATAATTCAAATATTAATTTTGTTTTTGTGTGTTCATTTTGTAGCAACACTCACAGATGGAGTGGATGTGCAGCGATTCACAGTGCAGTCACTCATGGATGGATTTGAGGCAAACCAAGGCTACAGTCAAAGATTTGGTCTTCACTATGTCAACTTTGAAGTGGGATCCAGAACAAGGACCCCAAAGCAATCTGCATATTTGTACGCTGAGATTATCGAGCAAAACGGTTTCAGTTCACAAAAAAGTAAGAAGTTTAAAGCTGCAGAAAGGCCATTAACTCGACGTTTAGCTGCTTTACCACCCTCAGAAGTTCCATCTCAGGCAAAGGTAGTTTGGGAGAAATTCTCTTCACAGTCAAACTTTGATAGACAAATGTACCATTATGGCACTTTTCCTGAAGGCTTCAGTTGGGGAATTTCTTCGTCGGCCTACCAAATTGAAGGTGGCTGGAATGCTGATGGCAAAGGTCCTAGTATATGGGATACATTCACTCAGACAACTAACACTATTCCTGATAATGCAAACGGCAATGTAGCCTGTGACAGTTACAACAGACTTAATGAAGATCTCTACATGCTGCGGGCTCTGAGGGTGAAGTCATACAGATTCTCTTTGTCCTGGTCCAGGATCTTTCCTGATGGCACACGTAAGTCCCTCAACCAGAAAGGTGTTGACTACTACAACAGACTCATTGATGGTCTTATAGCGTACAATATCGAACCCATGGTAACACTGTACCACTGGGACCTTCCTGAAGCTTTGCAAAAGGTCAATGGCTGGGAAAGTGCAGAGATGATAGACATTTTTAATGACTATTGCGACTTCTGCTTTGCTACTTTTGGTGACAGAGTGAAATTCTGGATAACCATTAACCAGCCTCAGACAATTGCATGGTCTGGATATGGACTTGGAAATATGCCACCAAATGTTGTGGACCCAGGATATAGACCATACATAGTTGCACACAACCTCATTAAAGCCCATGCCAAGGCCTACCATACATATGACGACAAGTATCGCCAGTCTCAGGGTGGTCTAATCTCCATAGCCCTCAACG
This sequence comes from Rhamphochromis sp. 'chilingali', assembly GCF_963969265.1. Lineage (NCBI taxonomy): Eukaryota > Metazoa > Chordata > Actinopteri > Cichliformes > Cichlidae > Rhamphochromis > Rhamphochromis sp. 'chilingali'. Next base: position 3,962,389 of record NC_137941.1, read on the forward strand.
CTGATTGGTTTGAACCTGCTGATGTCAACGTAGTCCGTGAAGTGGTGACTGCTGACCGGGCGATGCAGTTCCAACTGGGATGGTTTGCACATCCTATTTTTAAGAATGGTGACTATCCTGATGCACTGAAGTGGCAAGTTGGGAACAAAAGTGAAATCCAAGGTCTTCCACAGTCAAGACTTCCTTCCTTTACTGAAGAAGAAAAGAACTTCATCAAGGGAACTGCTGACGTATTCTGTGTAAATCATTACACTACAAGGGTAGTGAGCTATTTTACAGCTGCACTTCAGCCTCACTCCTATGAATCAGACCGGGACATGAGAGAAGCAGAGGAACCTGATTCACCAACTACAGCCATTCCTAACCAAAAAGCTGTGGCCTGGGGCTTGAGGAGACTCCTCAATTGGATCAAGGAGGAGTATGGTGATCCAGAGATTTATATTACTGAGAATGGAGCAGCAGTAGAATGGGATGACTTTGAAAGAGTAATGTTTTACAAGGCCTATATCGATGAGGCTCTCAAAGGTGCAGTGATATAAAAATATTTCAGAAGATATTTAACATTTTCCACCACTGCCATGACTGGTTGTTCATTTATTTTGTATGTATGTGTTTGCATTTGTGGTTACATTACAGCCAATAACCTTGATGGTGTGCGGTTGCGAGGATACACAGCAACAGCTTTTATGGATTCTTTTGAGTGGCTGCACGGGTACAAATTTCTATTTGGGCTGCACCACGTGGACTTCACAAACCCAGACCGTCCAAGAACACCAAAGTACTCAGCTCATTACTATTACAACATCATAAAGGATAATGGTTTCCCCTTGCCAGATGATGAGAAGATGCTTTATGGTCACTTCCGAGAGGATTTCATGTGGAGTTCTGCTTCAGCATCATACCAAGTAACTTATACTTTTACTGCAATTTTACTTTTACTCAATACTGTCTTGCTTGCCTTGTTTTCATCTCTTTAAATTTTTGTTTTGCATTTATTGTGTCCAGATTGAAGGAGGATGGAGGGCAGATGGAAAAGGTCTAAGCATCTGGGACAAGTTCGCTCACAGTCCTTCCAAAATATTAAATGATGACAATGGGGACATAGCCTGTGACAGTTACAATAAAATAGAAGAGGATGTTGCGATATTAAAGCAGCTGAAAGTAAGCCATTATCGTTTCTCCTTATCCTGGTCAAGAGTCCTTCCTGATGGCACCATTAATAACATTAACGAGGCTGGAATCAAGTACTACCAAAGACTTTTGGACGCACTGCATGCTGCAAATATCCAGCCACAGGTATGAATAATTCCTTTCTGGCAAACAGAAAATCTTTGTGCCAGAAAATATACATGGAAAGTAGATCAAGTCAGCAAGTACAGCCAATTTTCCTTTCCTTTCCTTTCAGGTTACTCTATACCACTGGGATCTACCACAAGCTATAGAGGATTATGGAGGCTTTTTGAATGACAGCTTTGTTAAGCTTTTCAGGGACTATGCTGACCTCATGTTTGACCGTCTTGGTGACAAAGTGAAAATTTGGATCACCTTTAATGAGCCGCTCGTTGTAGCCCGCCATGGATATGGCTTTGGAGACTTTGCCCCAGGTATGGTTTGAGCCAGTGGTTTCCAATTTTTTTTTCTAGGCCCCCTCCCGGCACAAACACATGATCCATCCACACACACACATATTTTGTTTTCAAATTCAATTGCGGTTTATTTCACACCTCAAACTGTTTGTGAAGAATTAAACAAATAAATGTAAACTAATAAATTACAGGTAGCAATAACATCAACTACTACCTCTTTTACACCACGTCCACACCTACACTGGTATTTTTGAAAACACAGCTTATTCTATGCATGTGGGCCTTTCGTCCACACGTAAACTGCAGTTTGGGTCACTGAAAAAGTATATTTTTAAAAACTCCTGCCATGGTGGAGATTTTTTTTATCAACAAAAACAGAAAATCTCTGTTTTCAGAAATACCCATGTACGTGTGGAGGTAGAAAAATAAACCATCTTTATGGTGTAATTATTTTATGTGTAGTTATTTTGTTTTGGTCTTATTGTGTAAGAATATTCAACATTGCTATCAATACATTTTCCAAAAAAATGCCTCTCTGTGCAAAATGGGTTTAAAAACATAAACAACTGTTACTGTTTGTCCGTGATATGGATATGGGGTCAAGGTAAATATCGGAGTATTTTGAAATAAGCTGTAATCTGTACAGCAGTTCTTCACAAACCATAGTGACAACCCCCCCCCCCCCCCCCCCCCCCGACCTTGCAATAAAAACAATAACAACAAAAAAAACAGAGCATATAGGCAGCAAATGTGTCTATGTTTGTCCCCAGGAATCAGTTCAGGACCAGACACTCTGCCCTACATTGTTGGTCACAACCTGATTAAAGCTCATGCCGAGGCCTGGCATCTCTACAATGACAAGTACAGGGCCAAACAGAACGGCATAATCTCCATCACAATCAGCTCTGACTGGTCTGAACCCAGAAATCCTTATAGACAGGAGGACTATGATGCTGCACGACGTGTGGTGGAGGTATGCCAATTCCTTTCAGATTTGACAAAAGAAAAATTAACAGCAGTTAGTTTCTAGTGACTATTATGTTTCTCTCTGTGCAGTTCACTCTTGGCTGGTTTTCCCATCCCATATTTAATGGTGACTACAGTGAAATTATGAAGACAAGAATAAGAGACCGAAGTCTAGCTGCTGGTCTACCACAGTCTCGGTATTATGAAGGCTATTATTAAATCACAAAAAGCTAATTCTGTTCACAAGCGTTTTTCACTAACAACACTACTTCCATATGAACAGAATCAACTTTTTGGGATTTCCTTACCTGGATGATTGAGCATCCATCAAGACCCTATTATTAAATCTTTAAAAGTTGTCTGTGATTTTCTAAGTAGCTCTATAGTATAATAAGTAAGTTTGGTTTCACTTAAATTTCTCCAGGTTGCCTGAGTTTACTCAAGAGGAGATTAAGAGAATTAAGGGCACTCATGACTTCTTTGGATTGAACCAGTACACATCTGCCCTGGCATTCCCTGTGGACCATGGAAATATTGCAAGCCTTGAGGCAGACATGTAAGAAGTTAACATTTGAAAAACAACTGTCTTCTGGAACTAATTCTTCTGAACAGCTTTGCTTCTTTATTCTGTGATTTACCAAATTTTGCCCTCCGCAGCGGTGCAGCGACAGTTCCTGATCCCACTTGGTTGGATTCAGCCTCCGTCTGGCTAAAGGTCACACCATTTGGTATCCGCAGATTGCTGAACTTCATCAAAAATGAATATGGAAATCCACCAATTATCGTCACTGAGAATGGAGTCTCAGAGCAGGGACCTATTGATCTAAATGATGTTCACAGGATCTACTACTATGAACAGTACATTAACCAGGTGTTGAAAGGTAACAAAAACCTCCCTTTATAAAAAAAATCTAAAGCCAGGAATGTCCTGGAGAGGAAAATAACATAATCATGTTTTGTGTGTAATATGGATGCTTTAAAATAGACTATGAATTTCAAGAATATGAAGGTACTTATTTTCTCTTCACAGCTTACTTGCTTGATGGTGTGGATGTGCGTGGTTACACAGCGTGGTCACTGTTGGACAACCTAGAGTGGGCTTCTGGCTTTTCACAGAGATTTGGTCTGTTCTACGTTAATCGCTCAGACCCTAATCTTCCTCGAGTGCCTAAGAGCTCTGTAAATTTCTATGCCACAGTCATAAAGTGCAACGGATTCCCTGAATCAGGAGTGCCTGAACCCAGAGTCTGGAGGTAAAAGAATGAAATATTTGCTTAGATGCCTACTTTGAATGATAGACCTTTAAATTAAATGTTCAAATAAATAACTAACTTACCTGCTGGAAAGCAGGTTAATTACTATCTGCAAATCTTCACAACTAATACGACAGTATTGTTTTTACTGTGTCTCTTCTGCAGCAACAACCGCGCCAACAGCTGCACCACCAGTCAACATTAACAGCGTGAAATTCCTTGGTCTGGATCTCTCCGCTGATGATGCTGAGACTGGACTTTACACCACATTTGCTCTACTGATTGTTGCAGTAGTAGGAGTCATTTGTGTTTCTGTTTTCCTCTTTAAGATAAAAAAAAAAAGTCCAAGAAAAGTGAACATGTGGACAGTATCAAAATGGAGTAAAAACTGTAACTGCAAATAAGCTGATGTGCAGTGTAGGCCCCCGTAAACAGCATTTGATTGCAGACCCTTAAAGACTGAAAAATACTACTAGGCTCATCAGACATAGAAAATTGTAAGTTTCTCATGACTTAGTTATTAAATCCTTGTACATTATAATTTGCTTGACCACTGCTGCAGCATGAAGATTTGAGAATCCCCCAAAATGATTAAAAGTGTCATTTTATCCTGTACTCAAAAAACATAAAAGTAATTTATGTAATAAGAAAAACAATTTTCAGGTTATAGTACAGGATGTAACATACGCCTCAAATTTGAATAATGTTTTTGTATATGTTTATCAGATAATCAAATATATCAAATAAAACACTGCAAAAACATCCAGTGAATTATGTCATGATTGCTGTTAAATGTAAGTACCTTCTTCATCTTCAGATTTTTTTCTTCACTTTTTTGTACAGTGATAAGCAATTTTTGATGGTGATACTGTTATCTTGAAGTAATCAAAATTACACTGTGAATCAAAACAATATATCCATTATATTTATTATATTTGTTTAAACATTTGTTATTTAGCTATAAATCCAGTGGCCTCTGAAATCTCTTAAATCTTTGCAGTTTTTTACTTCAATACATTTGACTTCAGCGGTCTCCAGCAGTGTTTCACAAACAAGGAGCAGAGTAACACACTTTAAATTGTTCTTGTTAAAGAGACCTGATGAGAGTAAGTGTCAGGGTACTGTATCTGCTAAGGTTTGGACTTGTATTTGTTTTCCAGCTTCAGTCAGCACTCTACAGCCCTCACCACACTCCCTGCCCCTGGCTGATGCCCCCAGGCGCCGGTGCGTTGGTGGTTCTAAGTGTCTGGGGCTGGGCGCTCAGGTATGTACTGGCTCACTCCTGGTGGCTGCTTGGGGGCCCTTAGGCCTCTGGGCCTGCAGCTCGGTTCACTCTGGCGCAGCTGGGTGCCGGCAGAGCCAGCGGGCACATCACTGCAGGCCCCTTTGGCTTCTGCTCCATGGCTGCTGGTTGACCCCATATCTGTGGCTCTTCTCAGCTCCTTCCAGGAGGGCGGCACGGATGCCCCTCCAATGGTCCTCCTTGGGCTTTTGCACTCTGGATGTCATGGGCCTGGATCTCCTGCATGCCTGCTTCATGTCCTGGGGGACAGGGCCATGGCTCCCTACATCCTCTAGCAGATCTGTTTTTCTTCTCTCTTTCCATCCTCTCTTTCTTTCTCCATTTCCAATCCTCCAGCCATGTCTGTCGGGGGATAGGAAAACCCCCCCCCCCCCAAAAAACAAAAAACTCTACAGCCAAGGCCAGAACCGAAAGGAGGAAAAATGGGCGACGTAAAGGTATCATTATGTTAATATTTATCAGAGTGAGAGAAGTGAAGTGAGAGAACTCTGAAGAATCTGGTGTTCCGTTAAAATCATTTTCAAGGACTGAAGGAGTCAAAAAGCTTTATTTGTCATTCGCATCACATGTTAACATGAGGTGGAATGAAATTATGTACACACGGTCCCGGAGTGAAAAGAAACAAAAATAATGAAGAAACAGAATTATTACATTTTTTTAAGTTATAAATAAATAGTTAAGTTTATTATGTTTTTTTTGTTTGTTTTTAACAAGCAGAAATGACAAGTAATAAGACATTACAATAAATAATACTATAACTAGAGTGCAACAACCTGAGTACCAGTATGGAGTATGGGTTTAGAGTGTGGGTATAAATATATATATATATATATTTATATTTTTATATTAAAGATTACTTACATTTTTTGTTTGCATGTACTATAAATTTGGAAAAAGTACAAAATAAAAAGTAAAAAAAAAAGATTACTTTCAATCTCTTAAAAACATTTCCAAAAATTAAAATAGAAAACCCTTTTTTTATGCTGCTTCTCACTGCTAATCTCAAAAGCTGTGATTTAAACTGGAGTTGCTATGTTCTGCAGAAATCACAGTCCCACTATAGGTCACTGTGGAGAAGTCACATGTTTTATACAGAACAAAACAAACAAATACCCCCCCCCCCCCCCCCCCCCCCCACATTTTTAGAGTGTTTTGTATTGATGATTTGTGCTTTACTCACCTGAGACTAACAAAGTAATATAAAATATATTTTACCACCAATTCCCAGAGACATTATCTATATATATATATATATATATATATATATATATATATATATATATATATATATATATATATATATATATATATATATATATATATATATATATTTTTTTTTTTTTTTTTTCCATGTGTCCATGTTTGCTTATAACTTATTCCAGATGCTTACCTGAAACAGGTAGAGTATAAAAGGAAGCCAGCTGAAAGTAAAATTAAAGCTTAATTGATTTTAAATATCTTAGTTTGCAACAAATATCATGCCACGTTTGACCTCTGACGTCATTTTAACATTCATACATTATCACTATAGTTTAAGGCATTCGAGTTTTGAGGCATTAGGCTCAGACATTATCAGTGGGATTTATTTCTTTGAGATATGAATTTCTTAAACAAAGAAGTTTGAAAATAACTTCTTTGTTTAAGAACGAGACAAAATAGAATGAATATATCAAAAATTTTATACTATTGCCTTAAAAGTAAATATTGTCCAGAGAGTGGAGAAGTAGCTTGTTGGAGGTTTGTACTCTCCAGGTGCTTCTTGTTTATTTATATTTTCCACCATGACAGAGCACTTTCTCCTTCCTCCTGCTGCATTAATCGTCCTTTGTCATCATGACCTTTGGGACATGTAGTAAACAATTAGGAAAACGCACCGTCATACTTTCTGCACATCTAACAACTGTGGGCTGCATTTCAAGAAAGATAAAACCTGTGTCCCAGAGTAATCTAATTTCTTATTACCAAAGTAATCAAATTTTCTAAGAACAACCTGAAAGAACATGTGCGTGCGCGCACACACACACAAGCAAAGATACTTAAACAAAGAAATTGAAAACAAAAGAAACTGACACAAAGTGCTTTACAGTCACCCTCATTTGTAATCAGGGTCTCCAAGAACCCAGTTAAAAAGTTGGAAGTAATTGAAAAAAGTCAAATAAAAATCAAAATATAACCAAAATATAAATATATTATATATAAAAATTCTAATAGTGGTAACACAGTCAACTAAAGCAGCAATAGGAAACATTTATATTGAGCTCGACCAAACTGAAAATGTGTGTCTGAGGACAACTGAGGAAGTTCAGGGTCTCTCCAAAGATCCTCGGGATTTTCTATACAGGCGCTGTGGAGAGCATCCTCACACAGAACATGACATCGTGGTTTGGGAACAGCTGTGTGAAGCTCTCCAGAGAGTGATCCGTACAGCAGAACGCTGCTGCAGGATTGTTCTCCCCCCGCTTCAGGACACCTACACCAGGAGATGCCGGACTAGAGCAGCGCAGATACTGAAGGACCCGTCCCATCCTGGCAACAAACTGTTCCAACTTCTGCAATCTGGTAGAAGGTTCCGCATCTTCCGGGCAAGGACAGAGAGACTCAAGAGGAGCTTCTATCCCCAAGCCATCCGTGCCCTAAACACACACACCCGCCCTCTCACATCATCTATAATTGACTGAGACAGGACTCTCTTCCAGACACTAAACCAAGGCACAATGTACATTTCAATTCCTTTAATTTTAAATATGTTTATATTGTCTATCCTGTAAAATAGTCAGATGTCTATTCATATTAATGTACAGAATTCACCTGCTTGCTGCTACTACTGCACATTCACCCAGTGTATATACTATATGTATGTATATATATATATAATGTTCTTCCTCTACACCCCCCCCCCCCCCACCCCCCCCCATTTTTGCACATGTCGAGGAGCGTGTCAGGCTACATTTCACTGTGTGTTATACTTGTATAACTATGCATGTGACAAATAAAGAACCTTGAACCTTGAACCTTGTTTCCTTTAAAGATGATTTAAAATCATCACTTATTATAATTGTCTTTTATCTGTATCAGGCGGTAGATTTTATTTGCTGTAGAACAGAATAGAACCTTATTAATACCTTTTTAATTTCCCCTGAGGGGAATTATGGTTCCAGCAGCACAACACAACACTAACTGAAATACAAATAAGAAAACAAAATTACCAAGCAGGTACAAATAATTAAGAATAGAACATTAAGAATAAAAAAATCAACAGCAGAATTTAAAATGGTAATAATGAAAGGAAATCCAGGAATTAAAGTGTAAAGCGTAATACATTGGCAGTGTGTTTGTTTGGTTATTTCACTGGGTTGACATCATCCACCCCTCCCCTCCTCTTCCCCCTCACCCTGAGTGCTGAGTTGTACAGTTTGATGGCTCAGGGTACAAAGGAGATTTTAGGCCTGCTGGTTCTGCTGCTGGGGAGGAGCAGCCCATCGCTGATCGGGAATCTCTGGGCTTTGATGACAGTATGCAGAGTGTTGCTGACGTCATCCATGTTTGGCAACAGTCCTGTTTTCTTCCACTGTCATCAAAGATATAAAAGCTTTAATTAGTTTATCTGAGTAATAGTGAATGGAATAAAGATAATTTTTATAGTAGGCTGTTATCAGTGGCGGTCCTAGCCTGTTTGGCGCCCTGGGCGAACACTCCCTCTGCCCCCCCCCCCCCCCCCCCCCAAACACACACGTAAAACATATTAAGGATTGTACACATTAACATAAAACTGTTGTCGGAACCATACTGAATTTCACCAGAGAAACACACACACACATATATGAAGAGAGAGAGAGAGTATGCATAGTATGCAAACGGCCATCATAATTCGTCATACAATGAAAACAGGACAAATCAACAATTGACACTGACTAATTAATATTAAAATCTGCAACATAATGTTTGAAGTTTAGTTTGTTACTGTTAATATTTTTTACCATTTCTTCTTGGAGCAACTGTAACCCACATAATTTCTTTAGGGATTAATAAAGTATTCTGATTCTGATTGTTTCAGGATGACCTGCCAGGATCCAATCACACATCTGCTTACCTGTTTCTTTTGCTCGTTTCTCCTCCTCTTCTTTTATCTTTTTTCTAAACTGAGCACCTGATGACTTTGAACTTTTCTTGTCCATCTTCCACTGGTTTTAATTTTGCACTCCAGTATGAAAACAAATCCCCCAACCCGAGGATCGCCACAAAATAACCTAACAGACCAACATCTTAGTTCACAAATTCACTTTGTCTAAGGTTTATTTCTGGGATTTCGCACAACCCAGGATTCAACTCATGAATACATAATGGATTTGGATTTACAACATTATGAATGAAATGTGCTCTTTTTGGAAGCAACATCGACGGGTTGTGTGTGAGACTTTAAATCATCAAAGTAAATTATAAATTTCAAATTGTTATTGATCCTTTACCCCGAGTCCTAAAGTGTATATTTATTTTCTTACCCTTCTTATATTTATTGTTTGTTTACTTGCACTGCTGTAACTGGAGCCTCGTCGTCTCGTCTCTCTATATACTGGACTGTAGCGGAGATGACAATAAAGTTTACTTTGACCAGCAGCGAGCAGGCGCACCGAGGGCTCTCGCGCTCACTTTTCGCGTACAGAATTTCGAAAAAACATCGGTGCAAATTATAAGTCTGTATCATGATGTCTGTTGTTTTCGTGTTTGTTGTTTTGTTTTTCTTTTCTTTTATTCTGCGAGCTACAGCCAGCCAGAGAATCCCCGCCGCCCCGTCCTCTCCTCCCTGTGCCACAAGCAGCAGGCGCACCTCGTAAACGGAGGGCGCCCTTACGCCCAGCAAATGGGCGATAGAAAGCCGATACGTGCCTACACATTCGGTGACATTCCCACTATGCGCTGGCTGATGTCGGGGCGGCATGAGTATGATCATTTCTTTTTTGTGCCGATGCCCGTGATTCCGCCCCCCACCACGATGCCGCCCCGGGCAACCGCCCGTGTCGCCCGTATCAAAAACCGCTACTGGCTGTTATAAACTTTGGGACTAGAAGAATTTGTCCAGAAGACTACGTGAGTGTGTGTGTGTGTGTATTTTCAAATTAAATTTTAATGTATTTTTTAGCTATGAAAATACCATGCTGGAATCTCTTATACTTTGCTATACACTATACAAATAAAATTGAAATGTATTGAATTGAATGGTTTGATGATTATAAAAATTTCTGCAAATTTTTATGCTATGGCTTTCACAAACACATGCCCTGTCGATCAACTATCATCATTTCTTTCTGAAAGTATTTTGCCATTGGAAATATATTTTCTTCTTCTCAGTTGCATTAATGTTTAGTACAGATCATGTTGCACTGACACAGACGCACTTTGCTGTCAGACCACTGCTTTTCAAATAAATTAAAGGGAAGCTTTCATGCCCATTTGCAGCTCTTTGTTCTCAGACTCTATTGCAGTAGCACTATCGAGAGTGTCCTGAGCAGCTGCATCACTCTGCTATGGTAACTGCATCGTATCAGATCTCAATACCCTACAACGGATAGTGAGAACAGCTGAGAAGATCATTGGAGCCTCTGTTCCCTCCATCACGGACACTTATAGCACCCGCTCCATCCGCAAAGCCACCAGCATCATTGTGGAGGACCCCACACACCCCTCACACACACTCTTCACCCTGCTGCCTTCTGGAAAGAGGTAATGGAGCATCCAGGCCCTCATTACCACACTGTGGAACAGTTTCTTCCCCCAAGCTGTCAGAGTCCTGAGCACTCAGTGACTGGAATGACACACACACACACACACACACACACACACACACACACACACACACACACACACACACACACACACACACACACACACACACACACACACACCTTCATGCACATCACTACCAAGCACTCATCTGTCTTATCTTGTTTTTTGCAATTTTTGCACATTGCACTTTAAGCAGGGTCTCAGAGGAACATTGTCTCATTTCACTCTGTACCGTACCACGGTACATGGTTGAAATGACAATAAAAGCCACTTGACTTGAGTAGCGTTGTATGACTCACAGGTCAAAAACTTTCCATTTTGCTAAAGCATATAGTTAGGGGTGAATCACGTGACCCTGAAACCTCAGCTATGCTGCAGTACGTGTAGTCTGCTGGGGGATTCCCATGATGCATTGAGTATTTCTACTTCAGTCACCTTTCTCACTATGTGTTAATAAACCTCTCTGCATTCAATCATACTTGTTATTCATCTCTTTTTGCTTTTAAACCTTAAATTAGGTACATTTTAATGTGATCAAACAATGAAATTACCTATAAACAAGGTCAATGAATGCGACAATATGAATAATAATACTTAAATGTACAGAAATATACAGTTAACAGTTGGTTTAAATAATAATGGATTGTATTCATATAGCGCTTTTTGAGACCCTCAAAGCACTTTACAATTCCCCTCTGGCCATCACCAGTAGGCAGTATAGGTGAAGTGTCTTGCCTAAAAACACAACAACCGAGAGTGTCCGAGCCGGGGCTCGAACCGGCAACCTTCTGATTACAAGGCAAACTGCCAACGCTTGAGCCACGATCGCCCTAAATAACAGTAATAATAATAATTATTCGATGTAAAAAAAGTTTATAAGAATCATTTTATATATTTTTCCATAGCATTACATTTGAATTTAACAGTTCAATCTTTCAAATAACGGATAAATATTTGTGAAATTATGATACATTTGTGAATGTATTTTAACAATCTAAATATGCATATGTACAGACAGATACATTTAAAAAACAAGAAAATTATGTTTTATTACATTTACAGTGATTTTACCTTAATTTACATTTGAAATGTAAAATCACAGTCTATTTATGTAAATTTAATGATATTCTAGAAGAACAGTACAAAACTGTAAAGCACACAGTAAAATACTTTTATAATACATATTTCTTTACAGTGTAGGGGGTCATATGATTGTTGGGTTTTTCTCTGTATGTATGATTGTAGGGTCTACCTTATAATATAAAGCACCTTGAGGTGACTGTTGTTGTGATTTGAATGTAATTGAACTGAAATATAGTTAATACTACACATAGAGATCTGATGACACACACTTTTCAATAGGCTCACACAAATCTCCACACAGATTGAAATGCACTCAGAGAGATTGAGATATACACAAACAAATATAGTTTTCTACAATATTCTTTCTCCTGCTTGAATAACCTACACTCCTTATCATGACCTTGGGACAGGTGTTCATGAAAGATATAATCTCACAAAGCAGGGTGATCATTTCTGAACAATCAAATAAATGTGGATAAGTCAACAAAAGAAGATAAAGGAAATCTAGTGTAACACCCAATACAATTATGGTGATAATAAATAACTACGCTTACAAATTTAACAGTATCTATGTTTTAGTGTCTATGATGAAGAAAAAAACTAAATAAATAAAACATACATAGCTCTACCTGTCTTTGTCACAGGTGTAGGGTGCTGTGTAGGGACCAACCTAACCCTATACCTAACAATTTCTGAATAGTATATAACTACATTTCATAATAATGCTAATGAGACAGAATAGTTTTAAAAATAAATTCTTAGTCATAAAAGTGAAGAAAATGTTATTTTCATTAACACGCATAGTACCAAATGTAGGAATTTCCAGGAGGTGATCAAATGATATCTATGAAAATAATTTGGTTAAATATGTGCACATTTTTTATTTTCAACACCTACTTTACCTACCCACGATTTTGAGACGTGCTGTCCTGCAAAAGTCAGTTAATTCAGGTTAAAATATAGTTGGAGACAAAACATGCCCGTATTTAACAAAATTATTTCATCATTTCAAGCTGGAATCGTTATAACAATGTGTAGAAAAAAAGGTCTGAAGCTCACCTTTTTTAGCGAATATATAGAAACTCCAGAATTGCGTAGACTATGTACTGATATTTTCATTTTTGCAACATGTGTTTGCTCATTTCAACCTGAAAGTTGATTGAAAAATGCATTACTTGTGAATGTGAAGTATTCTACATGCTTTTTTTTATATTACATTATAGTGAAATATAAAGAAATAATTTTTTTTTAAAAGATATTCATATTTAAACATTTCTGTTGATTTCAGTGTGTGAAAGATATGTAATGATTTGTACATCTAAGTTTTGGCTCAAACAAAGACAGTTTGATACTAAGTTATTCTAAACTTTAGGACATTCAAATCAAAAAGTGAAACACATAAGGAATAATTAAGACATGTTGTTTTGCTTTATTGTTTTTTTAATCTTGTAATCTCAAGGTCGTTTCAAATCTCTCAGTCATTCTTTTGTCAACCCTGTTCAATAAACTGAATCTTATTGATTAGGGTGCAGGTGTCGCCTTTTGATTTGAGCCGTATAGATTAGGCATTTATGATGATTACTTTTTTATATAAGAAAAAGTGATATAACTTCACACGTGTGGATCAAAGTTCAAGTGATCTGGGACACATCATGGCAAGATTACATTAGTTACATTATGTAATTATCTTATATTTGACATTGAGAAAGTAAATGTTTAGTTTCAGTCTGATCAGATCTTTGTAACCTCCAACAAGGAGGTTACGTTTTTGGTAGCATTTGTGTTTGTATGAGTCTTTCTGTCTGCAAACACAAGAGCTCTGAAAATTTGCAATAATTTCTTTGTAGCGGTGTAGAGATAAAATTTGGCTTGCATGCATCAAGGACTTCAAGGCCAAATTAATGTTTTATTGGTCAAAACTGGTCAAAAAGCTTTATAACTTTGGTGTTTAGTCAATATGTAGAAACTAGTGTATAAAGATTTAAAGTATCATTTCAAATTTGACTGTTGGCCTCTCAAAATCACCAGGTTGCTCTGAAGGTCAAAGTGATATTAATGCTATATATAACAATTAAAAGCTGTGTTTCTTACTGCCATTATTTGTATTGACAACATACATGCATAAAGTAAATTATATATGGGCGTGATGGACCGAGTTGAAAAAGCAGGAGTCGTCACAGGAATTATTAGAAAAGTACGTTTTTTATTTATTTAACCCCCAAAAATTATATTTAAAAAAGTAATAAATGTTGAGCTCATAAAAGAGGTCAAAGAAACAAAACTGAACTCAGGCAAAGAACTGCGAACTCAACAAACCAAACAACTGCCCAAACGAACATCACTGACCTAAACAGGAAATGACACACAGGGGTATGTATAATGGCTGATCAGATCACTATGACACAACAGGGCTAACTAAACAAAACACAATCATAAACCACATAAATGATGCAGTACAGTCTGGTTTATTAATAAACTAAACACCAAAGAGGAAACTCAAAACCCACTAAAACCCTAAACTCAAGTATTTAATCAAATACAAAATCTTTGAAAATACACTTTCTCCTCCTTCGGCAGGAAGTGGTGGTGCAGTCCAATCATCCCCTCTATGTATTTTAGATGCTTTGAGCCCAGCTTTTGTCTGGTAACTCCAGGAATAGCAGGTTCATAGGGTTCATAGAAGGTAAGAAGCAGGTGAAAGAAACAAAGATTAGTCACAAACCAAACCACGAATAAGATGAATTGGTATGAATTAGGGCTGGGCGATATGACCTAAAATCCATATTGCGGTATAATTTGAAGCATGTGCGGTAACGATATATATCGCGATATATTCTTTTTTTTCTGTATAACATATTTTCCACCGTAAAAATCCTTTAATTTTCTCAAAAATCGAGAGTGCACCTTATATATGAATTCTGGTTGTGTTTACTGACCTCGAACCGATTTTATGTAATACATGGCGTGCAGAAATCTGTCAAAAAATGCTTTAGTACAACTTTGGTAAGCTACAAAGCCGCACTGCTTGATGGACTGTTGGAGCATTACGTCTGCCGTAGTAAGGAGCCTCGCGGAGTATCTGGGTCCAAAACTCCGTCCGCTTCAGGTCCCAAAGTCAAACGAACACTGAGAGTTAAAAACTGTCTAAATTCATTCATCTTCTATAAAATGATCAGTGTTGCTGCTTTACCAGGTCTAACAATTAAGTTTAACATCCAGGCATCCATAAAAACAGAATTTATTTAAATTTAATTTATTTAAATTTAACGGAGTTAGAAGTTAGCAGGAAGTTAGCTCGCTAGTTTCCACCTAAACATGTTCTGACTGAGAGATTTTTGAAACAAATTAAAACGTACAGCTCCGCTACCACTTCCAACCTAAATGAAGACAGAAAACTAAACAGCAGTGGCGTTTGTAGGGTTACTGAAATCTGGTATATAATGTTGTGCTACGTGATCGCTAGCGACACAGCTATGTTAGCATAACACTAGCACAGTGAAGCTGGAGGATGAACACCAACTCGATAAAAGTTAACGTGAGGGTTTCTGGTGGTTGGGGACACATGCAATCGCAAAGCAGGATGCTATACATGGACCAAACTTCAGTCAGGAGAACAACTCAGATAATTCATCCACAATACAAGGTTAGTTATTAATATACTGCAACAACATGGGAATAGAACAGCTGCGAGAGAATTCAACATTAATGAATCAATGTTACGTAAATGGAGGAAGCGCAGTTGTTGGCTTTCCCCATATTTCAACAGTGCTTCATCTCTTTGTTATTACTGTCGCCTGGCATAATTTGCAGATGATAGTGGTTGTAGCCGCTGCAATACTTTCAACCAAAACAGGCGCAGCTTGATGACATCATCAACATGCGCTATCGTGGTAGAGCGGTATAGTCAAAATCTCTATCGTTGGCCAAATTTATATCGTTTCTATCGTATATCGTTTATATCGCCCACCCCTAGTATAAATATATAAGTAAACAAAATGTGCGCCCTTACAAATAGAACAAATGTACTGAAACCAATCAATAAACTTATTGGAAACTGAAGTGTGTTACTGTGTTCAAATGAAGAAATAAAAATACAGTGGTCCCTTGCTATATCACAGTTCACCTGCTGCTTTTTTTTGTGCAATTTTGCATGCTTTTTTTTTCAGCGCATTGTGTTCTGCTTCCTGATTGGCTGTAGACCATTGTTAATCAATCTTGTGCCGTGTCTCCTGTACAGCGAGGAATGCGTTCAGCTTGTCAAATTTACATAACAACAAACACAACAATGTCGACGAAACATCATCACCTGCGGGTGCCTTTGGTTCCATTCTACAGGGTGGGCCATTTATATGGATACACCGTAATAACATGGGAATGGTTGGTGATATTAAAGTCCTGTTTGTGGCACATTAGTATATGTGAGGGGGCAAACTCCTCAAGATGGGTGGTGACCATGGTGGCCATTTAGAAGTTGGCCATCTTGGATACAACTTTTGGTTTTTCAATAGGAAGAGGGCCATGTGACACATCAAACTTATTGGTAATGTCACAAGAAAAACAATGGTGTGCTATGTATATATGTATACATATACGGGCGATCGTGGCTCAAGAGTTGGGAGGTCGGCTTGTAATCGGAAGGTTGCCGGTTCAAGCCCTGGCTTGGACAGTCTCGTTTGTTGTGTCCTTGGGCAAGACACTTCACCCGGGCCTGGTGGCGCCAGTGTCTGGCAGCCTCGCCTCTGCCAGTGCGCCCCAGGGTGGCTGTGGCTACAATGTAGCTTGCCATCACCACTGTGTGAATGTTTGAATGGGTGGATGACTGGATGTGTAAAGCGCTATAGAAATACAGACCATTTACCATATATGTGTTATGTATTATCTCAGTTGTTCTCCTGACTAAAGTTTGGTCTGTTTACAGCATCTTGCCATGCCCTCAACCCTAACCACTGGGAACCCTCACGTTAACTTTTATCGAGTGGAAAAAAGTTGGTGTTCATCCTCCAGCTTCACTGTGCTAGTGTTATGCTAACATAGCTGTGTCGCTAGCGATCATGTAGCACAACATTATATACCAGATAGTCCAACTTCAGTAACCCTACAAACGCCACTGCTGTTTAGTTTTCTGTCTTCACTTATGTTGGAAGTGATAGCAGAGGTGTACGTTTTAATCTTTTCAGAAATCTCCTAGTCAGAACATGGTATGTCATGTTTAGTTGGAAACTAGCGAGCTAACTTCCTGCTAACTTTTAACTCCATTAAATGTACTAAATTCTGTTTTCATGGATGCCTGGATTTAAACTTAATTGTTACACCTGGTAAAGGAGAAACTCTGATCATTTTATTAAAGATGAAATAATTTAGACAGTTTGCTAACTCTCAGTGATGCCGCAGTGTTTGTTTGACTTTGGGACTTGAAGCGGACTGAATTTTGGACCTAGATTACTCCAAGTGCGTGAGGCTCCTGACTACTGTAACCGTAATGCTCCGACAATCCATCAAGCGGTGCGGTTTCGTAGCTTACCAAAGTCATACTAAAACATTTTTTGAGCGCTGTCTATCACATAAAATCGGTGTGAGGTCAGTAAGCACAACCAGAATTCATACATAAAGCGTACCGATTATATGGCGCACTGTCAATTTTTGAGAAAATAAAAGTATTTTAAGTGCGCCTTATAGTGCGAAAAATATGGTAGTTACTGCTATGTCCAGTTGGTTAGCCATCACCAGTTTGTTTATATCTGGAAGGATATTAATTTGGTTGGTAATTCTCAACCACTCATTTGACATCAAGACTTCCAGGCCATACTCAGTATAGATGTTGCTGTTTACTATGTCGGCCACTTGGTTATGGCCTTCCATGTATGTCCTGACTCTTGCACCCTGCTGTTATGTGCTAGATTGTCTCAGCATCATCTTTACACAGCCTGCCCCTGGGGTCTTGCCTGGTGTGGTAGACCCCAGCATCTGTTGATCTTGTGCTTAGGGCTTGCTACTGCCATGATTAATGCCTCTGTGCTGTCTTTCAGTCCATCTTTGTCCAGTCACTGGTAGGATTTCCCTACTATTAATACAAATAAATGAATACATGTCAAAACTAAACTTGTATCAAATAAATCTTTTTGATACCTTGTTGCACATAAAAAGGCTTCATAGATAACAATAATAAAAGTGGTAATAATTATAACAACATAATGTTTTCAACACCTTTGCAACACTTCGACAGTAAAATGTTAACTATGTTAAACATAAAAACAAACCAACATAAGTCAAAAGTAAATAAAAGAGTTAAAAGACTAAAATTAAGCACCTAGGATAGGAGTAGTAAAATTAATGACTATGATATGATTCTACAGCAATAAAAAGTATATCAGAGCTCAAGAACAGAAGATGGGGAAGGTGTTATCTCTAGAGTCCAGAGTCTATCTGCCTATCTCTCAAAGCTACAATAAAACACTTGTGATAACTAGATGAGGTGCCAATAACAATAATTGTGTAACAATGTAAAAAAAAAGGAAAGATATTGCTGTTAAATAGCTCGGCTACACTCGAAAAATATCAGTTGTTCTGTTTTTGAGCCACAATGAAGAAGCTGTTGTGGGTCTTTAGTCTGTACATTTTTTGTCTCTGTAGTTGTCAGAGCAGTGAGGTAAATGGAAGAGAGGACTTCATGTTTCTTGCAGGGCCTCTGACAAAGCAGTTGGTCAGAAGCTCAGACAGAAGCATAAATGATGCCTTTGACTGCAGTCATCCCGTTCCTCCTGGCTCTAAGCAGTACTTTGAGTACCTGCAGAGCAGAGGGGTGACCCACTTCAAAGTACTGCTGTCATGGGCTCAACTTCTTCCTACAGGCCACCCCAGCCAGCCCCAGCAGGCTGTGGTTAGATGTTACCAGACCCTGCTGAAACAGCTGCTGGAAGCAGGTCTTCAGCCTCTGGTCATCCTTCAAGGATGGACAGTTCCAGAGTCTCTGCAATCAAGGTATGGAGGCTGGGAGAGCCAGGAGCTGGCACAGATGTTTCAGCAGTATGCAGAGTTTGCCTTCCAAGAGTTTGCACCACTTGCACACTCATGGTTGACACTGGATGGTGTTTGGCATGACGGGCAGCCTGCACATGCTCCCAGTTTTCTGCAGAACATCCTTCAACTAAACAAGAACATTTACCAGATGTACCATCAGCGCTTTCCTGACAAAGGTGAGTCAAATTAACAGGAAAAAGTGAAGATTAAAGACAAAAGAACATGACTAAATTTATATTTTCAGAATTATTCACTAGTCAATACTTGTTCTTATTTCTCTGAGGCTTGAGTTTACTTAAGGTTTTGTTTATATGTAAGTGTCTTGAGAAATCACCTGTAAAAATAAATTTCCATCAGTGTATAACCAAACTAAGTTAATAAAATCCTTCAGCACATGTTCAGCAGTTCCAAACAGTAAAAGTGCCTTTCATGCTTGCATATTTACAGGTAGACGTCTGTCACTTGGACTGAAAACTAAAGATGTGGCTTCTCTCTCCGACATTAAAGCTTCAACAAGTGTAAGTTTTTTCTTTTCTTTTATAGATACATAATCTATACAATAATATAGGTATAGTCAGAATTTCACCTCCTTGCATGATTTTTATTTAGGATCCTAATAAAATTTTCAGTTGTTGATCTTATTTTGGCAATAATCAATTAATCAATCAATCAATGTATTTATAAGCACATTTAAAACCAACACAGGTTTACCAAAGTGCTGCACATAGTAAAAAGTAACAAGTAGTGGTGCGGATCGATATTGAAATACCGATTCTTCTGATACCAGTAATTTATGTTCTAGAATCGATTCTCATATTAAAATATCAATATTTTAGTACTTTGGGGTAAATTTGTAGTTTATCATTAACAGGAACACAATGGAAAGAAACTATATCATTTGGATCGTCTAAATTAGAAGGAACTACTTCCTCTTACGCCTTTCATAGTCCTGATGTCCTGTAATCATTATGAAGCTATATTATTATATTATTACAATTACATAATACAAGTATATATGAAATATAATGAAACAGTCTTTGTACAAAGTATCAGTATCGGATCAGTATCGTCGATACCACCCTGAATTTTACTTGGTATCGGATCGGAAAGGAAATCAGTGGTATCGCACATCACTAGTAACAAGTAGATCAAACACACACAAAGAACAACACAAAACTTAGTCACAATTAAGTTTGAGGATAAAAGCCAATTCTACAACATACTGGAAGCCCGTGTAAATGAGCCAAGACTGGGGAAATATGGCCATGTTCACGAGTGCCTGTCAAGAGTTCGGCTTCAGCATTCTGAACTAGCTCAAGACAAGAGAGCAGAGCCTGGCTGATACCAAAATAAACACTGTTACAGTAGTCAAGCCTGGATGAAATAAATGCATGTATCACTTTCTCGAAGTCAGCAAATGACAAAATGTTCTTAGTTTTTGCAAAGACCCTGAGCTGGAAGAAGCTTTTACTACAGAATTTATTTGTTTCTCAAATAAAAAGCTGCTATCAAAGAACTCAGATTCTCTGCAAAGGGATTTCTGGTCTTTTCCAGAGGACCAAGGTCAACCTTCAGAGAAAAGCGATGCACATTAACTGGCTGTTGTGAAATCATATTTGCTTCTTGTAGATGATTTTTCTTTTTTATTAAACTATTTCTAACCAATCAAATAATTATTAACAATTATAATAATTATTAAATTTAATAAATAAATTGTTAAATTTGTAGTTAAATTTTTAATTATTATCCAATTTTTTCATTTATTTTTAATTTTGGTTTTGTTGAAGGCATTCAACACCTCTTTACACCACACACACTTAGTCACAATTAAAAGCCAGAGAGTAAAAAATGTGTTTTCAAATGAGTTTTAAAAATGTCAAGTGTTGGAGAGATGAGCTGGAAGAAGCTTTTACAACAGAATTTGTTTCTCAAATAAAAAGCTGCTATCAAAGAACACTTCCAGATTCTCTGCAAAGGGATTTCTGGTCTTTTCCAGAGGACCAAGGTCAACCTTCAGAGAAAAGCAAGGGTCAGAAGGTTCAAATAGTACAATCTCAGTTTTTTGGTTGTTTACATTAAAAAAATGTAATGCAAACCACGATTTAATGTCATCACGGCAGTCTAGCAAAACGTTTAGAGAGTCCGTAGAATTCTTTTTAAGAGGAAAGTAAATTTTAGAATCGTTGGCATAATAGTGAAATGAGATTCCTTGTTTCCTGAAAATAGAGTCTAATGGGAGCATGTAAAGGGAAAAGAGTACTGGGCCCAGGATAGATCCTTGAGGGACCCCATATGTAAGGGGGGTGGATAAGCGGAAGCGAATGGATGGATGGATGGATCATTAAGAACTTTTAAAAGCACAGTTTCAGTGCTATGTAGTGCTTTGAAACTGAGATGTCATTCATTTCCAGAAAAGCCTGGAGCTGAAGAAAAACAATTTTTTTCCAGGATTTTGGACAGGAAGGGGAGTTTAGAGATTGGCCTAAAATTTGACAGAACTGATGCATTGAGATTAGGTTTTTAAAGAACTGAATGCAAGAGATGTTAATAATGTTTAAAACGTTGGGTCCAATAGTGTCAAAGACTTCTTTGAAATATAATAATGTCGAGGTGACACATAGAGGGCTCATAGAGGAATCATAAGCTGGAGGGGAGATGTGAGACCTGATAGTAGCAACCAACCTACCAAATATATGAGAAACAAAATTCTTCCATGGCCTCAAAAGTGACAAATGTCCTCTTTGAAGGAAATAAGTTGCGTTAATTTCTGCCAGTAATAGACTACTTCTTGCAGAAATTTAATCACGTAAGTAACCATGCAAATTTCCATCTGATGCGAGATTTTTCATGATTTTCGTGCATTTAAAGCTTGTTTTTAAATCTCTCCAACATATTACAAGCCTCAAATTCAGCTTTTTAAGCAATTCACTGGTGAATTTGTTAATCTGCTTATTATGATTATTTCAATGAACGTCCCCAGTGATGGTCATTTATATGATCTTTACCACTAATTGACAAGACTGAGAACATATAATTATTTGGTCAATTTATGTGACCACATAATTTGTGTGGTCACAATCAGTGACCACATTAAAAAGCTTTCATGTATCACAGAGGCCATTTTTACTGTGGCCAAACAATTAAATCTTAAATTTGTCTGAGGATAAAACATTTTTTCCATTTTAAAACTGAAAATTGAAACTGTTAAACTATGCCACTTAGAGTCAAAAATGTGCATAATGTGCACATTAAATGGCTGTTGTGAAATCATATTTGCTTCTTGTAGATGATTTTTCTCTTTTATTAAACTATTTCTAACGAATCAAATAATCATTAACAATTATAATAATTATTAAATGTAATAAATAAATTGTTAAATTTGTATTTAAATTTTTAATTATTATCCAATTTTTTCATTTATTTTTAATTTTGGTTTTGTTGAAGGCATTCAACACCTCTTTACACCACACACTCTAGTGACAAGAAAGTAACAAGAACAGCAGCACTAATGTGCAATAACGTGAGGTTAATCATTCCCGAAGGAAATTGGAATCATTGTCACCAAACCTGGAACTACTGATTGCTGTTATATGGATTTTAATTGGTCATATAATTATATACTTTTTTTGTTTGTTTCAAAGATGATTAATTTGTTTTTTTTGTATTTATTTAAAGGATGGAAGTGGCAACATAAGTCCGCTTAATCACCTTAAAATATATAAAAAATTATGTTAAAAACAACAATTTCCTACAAAAATGGAGCATTACATTCAGTCGTGCAAAAAAAGGAAAGGTTTACTGTAATACATTTCACATTAAGTCTCTTCTCATTATGTCCCATCTCAGAATAACGATGTGACAACATGTTGTGTATCTCCTGTTTTAAACAGATGGATTTCTTGTCAGTGCACATTGACTACAACTGTGCCATCTCTTCAGAGTTTGAAAATGAACTGAGGAACTTACAGGTATTGAAATTGTAATAAGATGGGGTTTTTTAAAAATGTTGCATTTAACATTTTGCTGATACAGCAAAGCTACATATGTTTCATTTTATGTTGTAGATTTTGAGCAGGAACTTGCCTATCCTGATTTACGAGATGAGTGCTCATGATTGTTCTCCCAGTGATTACCAGCTTCTTGGAGATTTCCTAAATGGTAAATGTCATGACAGCTTTTTGACTTAGCAAATATAAGATATTAATAATTAATTAAAACTAATTTCCCATAATAGACATGAGAACAATACCTCATTTTATGAATGTGCAGCTGTATATATAAAAGAAACAATACGACTTTCCAGTGGCTGTCTTAGTAGAGATTTGTGTTTTTTTTCTACATGAAATTCGTACTCATGGTGCCTAATAAGCTAGTTACCAAGAACATACCAAATGAATATGTATACTTCATACATGTAATGTTAAATGTTTCTGTGAATATAACATCACTAAATAATGTGTACAGTGTACATCCTGTCAAAAAATGGCTTTGTAAAACAGCGATCTGAAGATATTACGGGATGGCAGAATAAAGAAAAACCAAAGGCCACAACATCTGGGCAAATCCTCTGGTGTTGTTACCCAAACAGAATACATTAAGATAAAGTTCTAGATTTTGGGAGTGTTATTGTGTCATGAAATCTTCTTGTTATGGGCCAGTGATGTTATATAAGGCACCTGTAGACTTAGCCTTTGCTTACGACTTGTGCTCACTATTTTTCAGTAACAGTGAATACATATTGTTACTGAAACAGCTAATAGAGCCCTGGTGTGTCAAAGAAACAGCAAGTGGGTTTTTATTTAAGATTAAAGAGGATTATTTCTAGATTTAGTTAGATAAAATTCCTTACATAAACTAAGCGAAGTATTGCGAAATTCACAAATAAACTGATTAATTACACAAAATTTTATTTTAAGAGTAATATATTTTTCAAGATAAGTTATTTATCATCAGTCATAAAACAATTCATATTTCTTGAACACAACACAGGCTTGATGGACAATGGCCTGAATATTGTGGGATGTGACATGAAGGACATGTTAGGCAAACTGGACACGGAAGATGCTCTTGTCAAGTAAGAGTTCATTTTCTGATTTATATGTACTGGAATTCTGTTTTTTCTTCTTCTTATTGTATTAAAGATTTGCTTATATTTTTCATGTCTCTCTCTTTCCAAAAGCCATGGCATTTCACACCACACCAGGATGACAGGGTTAAGAAACAGTTATCAGACTGTGTGGGATAAATTTAAGTCCCAGACCACAGCAGAACGAGATCTTTTCCTTCAGGAATCATTCCCCTCTGGCTTCCAGTGGGCCACCTCCAGCGTATCCTTTAAGACTGAAGGTGGCTGGTCAGAAGGTGGGAAAGGAGAGACTATTTGGGACCGGTTTGGTCATGAGGGATTGGCCTTTGCAAATCAGACAGCTGACCTAGCTTGCGACAGTTACCGTAAGGTAGATTATGATGTCTACCTTCTGCGAGGTCTTCAGGTCGACACCTACCAGTTTTCCATCTCTTGGGCCCGTATTTTCCCCACAGGGTACCGACAGAGCCAATCAGAAAAAGGAGCTCAATACTATGACCAGCTGATAAATGCTCTCGTTGCATCTGGCATACAACCCATTGTCACTCTGTACCACTGGGATCTGCCTCAAGCACTCCAGAATTATGGTGGATGGACCAATGCCTCCATTGTAGAGGCCTTCAAAGACTATGCAGACTTCTGCTTCTCCAGGTTTGGAGACAGAGTCAAGATCTGGAACACATTCAATAGTCCCTGGGTAGTGAGCCATGCCGGGTATGGTACTGGTGTGCATGCCCCAGGAGTAAAGGACTATGTGGAATCTTCCTATCAGGTGACAGTGATGTTATTAGAATACTGTAATTAATCACTTTATTACAAGTGTAATTATTGCACTAATGTACTTAACATTTGATTTTGCATTATCAGGTCACTCACAATATTCTCAAGTCCCATGCCGAGGCCTGGCATGTCTATAATGACAATTACAGAAAAACACAAGGAGGAAAAGTGGGCATTGCCTTGAACTCTGACTGGGCTGAGCCCAGTGACCCTGCCAAACCTGAAGACGTAGCAGCTGCAGACCGTTACCTGCAGTTTATGCTGGGCTGGTTTGCACATCCCATATTTGTAGACGGAGATTATCCTGCAATACTCAAAGATCAGGTGGAACAGAAGAAAACAGCATGCCCTGACTCTGTACCAGCAAAGCTCCCAGTTTTCACTCCCACAGAGAGCAAGAGGATACTTGGTACTGCTGACTTTTTTGGTTTAAATCACTATACTTCTCGGCTGGTCAGCAACAGTGATGGTGGGTGCACCCCTGGTCCTGACGGTGTGGGTGACTTCCATGCAACTGTGGACCCCACATGGAGTTCCACAGCTTCTGACTGGATCTATCCTGTTCCTTGGGGACTTAGAAGGCTCCTGAACTACATTGCAACAGAATACCTGAATGTTAACAAATTGCCTGTATACATAACAGGAAATGGGATGCCAACAGATTACAGTGTTGACAGTCTCACTGACACCAGCAGAATGGACTACATGAGAAGTTACATCAATGAGGCCCTGAAAGGTTAGTGTTGGAGATTTCCCCAATTTGAAGGCACATTTTTTTTAGAGAGAGAGTTAAAATAATTCAAATATTAATTTTGTTTTTGTTTGTTCATTTTGTAGCAACACTCACAGATGGAGTGGATGTGCAGCGATTCACAGTGCAGTCACTCATGGATGGATTTGAGGCAAACCAAGGCTACAGTCAAAGATTTGGTCTTCACTATGTCAACTTTGAAGTGGGATCCAGACCAAGGACCCCAAAGCAATCTGCATATTTGTACGCTGAGATTATCGAGCAAAACGGTTTCAGTTCACAAAAAAGTAAGAAGTTTAAAGCTGCAGAAAGGCCATTAACTCGACGTTTAGCTGCTTTACCACCCTCAGAAGTTCCATCTCAGGCAAAGGTAGTTTGGGAGAAATTCTCTTCACAGTCAAACTTTGATAGACAAATGTACCATTATGGCACTTTTCCTGAAGGCTTCAGTTGGGGAATTTCTTCGTCGGCCTACCAAATTGAAGGTGGCTGGAATGCTGATGGCAAAGGTCCTAGTATATGGGATACATTCACTCAGACAACTAACACTATTCCTGATAATGCAAACGGCAATGTAGCCTGTGACAGTTACAACAGACTTAATGAAGATCTCTACATGCTGCGGGCTCTGAGGGTGAAGTCATACAGATTCTCTTTGTCCTGGTCCAGGATCTTTCCTGATGGCACACGTAAGTCCCTCAACCAGAAAGGTGTTGACTACTACAACAGACTCATTGATGGTCTTATAGCGTACAATATCGAACCCATGGTAACACTGTACCACTGGGACCTTCCTGAAGCTTTGCAAAAGGTCAATGGCTGGGAAAGTGCAGAGATGATAGACATTTTTAATGACTATTGCGACTTCTGCTTTGCTACTTTTGGTGACAGAGTGAAATTCTGGATAACCATTAACCAGCCTCAGACAATTGCATGGTCTGGATATGGACTTGGAAATATGCCACCAAATGTTGTGGACCCAGGATATAGACCATACATAGTTGCACACAACCTCATTAAAGCCCATGCCAAGGCCTACCATACATATGATGACAAATATCGTCAGTTGCAGGGTGGTCTAATCTCCATAGCCCTCAACGCTGATTGGTTTGAACCTGCTGATGTCAACGTAGTCCGTGAAGTGGTGACTGCTGACCGGGCGATGCAGTTCCAACTGGGATGGTTTGCACATCCTATTTTTAAGAATGGTGACTATCCTGATGTACTGAAGTGGCAAGTTGGGAACAAAAGTGAAATCCAAAGTCTTCCACAGTCAAGACTTCCTTCCTTTACTGAAGAAGAAAAGAACTTCATCAAGGGAACTGCTGACGTATTCTGTGTAAATCATTACACTACAAGGGTAGTGAGCTACTTTACAGCTGCACTTCAGCCTCACTCCTATGAATGGGACCGAGACATGAGAGAATCCGAGGAACCCAGTTCACCAACTACAGCCATTCCTAACCAAAAAGCTGTGGCCTGGGGCTTGAGGAGACTCCTCAACTGGATCAAGGAGGAGTATGGTGATCCAGAGATTTATATTACTGAGAATGGAGCAGCAGTAGAATGGGATGACTTTGAAAGAGTAATGTTCTACAAGACCTATATCGATGAGGCTCTCAAAGGTGCAGTGATATAAAAATATTTCAGAAGATATTTAACATTTTCCACCACTGCCATGACTGGTTGTTCATTTATTTTGTATGTATGTGTTTGCATTTGTGGTTACATTACAGCCAATAACCTTGATGGTGTGCGGTTGCGAGGATACACAGCAACAGCTTTTATGGATGCTTTTGAGTGGCTGCACGGGTACAAATTTCTATTTGGGCTGCACCACGTGGACTTCACAAACCCAGACCGTCCAAGAACACCAAAGTACTCAGCTCATTACTATTACAACATCATAAAGGATAATGGTTTCCCCTTGCCAGATGATGAGAAGATGCTTTATGGTCAATTCCGAGAGGATTTCATGTGGAGTTCTGCTTCAGCATCATACCAAGTAACTTATACTTTTACTGCAATTTTACTTTTACTCAATACTGTCTTGCTTGCCTTGTTTTCATCTCTTTAAATTTTTGTTTTGCATTTATTGTGTCCAGATTGAAGGAGGATGGAGGGCAGATGGAAAAGGTCTAAGCATCTGGGACAAGTTCGCTCACAGTCCTTCCAAAATATTAAATGATGACAATGGGGACATAGCCTGTGACAGTTACAATAAAATAGAAGAGGATGTTGCGATATTAAAGCAGCTGAAAGTCAGCCATTATCGTTTCTCCTTATCCTGGTCAAGAGTCCTTCCTGATGGCACCATTAATAACATTAACGAGGCTGGAATCAAGTACTACCAAAGACTTTTGGACGCACTGCATGCTGCAAATATCCAGCCACAGGTATGAATAATTGTATTAATTTCCCTGTGTGCCAGAAAAGATACATGTAAATGTATTAGATTTAGTAAGACAGTCATTTTCCTTTCCTTTCTTTTCCTTTTCCCTTCAGGTTACTCTGTACCACTGGGACCTGCCACAAGCTATAGAGGATTATGGAGGCTTTTTGAATGAGAACTTTATTAAGCTTTTCAGGGACTATGCTGACCTCATGTTTGACCGTCTTGGTGACAAGGTGAAAATTTGGATCACCTTTAATGAACCAATCATGACAGCCAACCATGGATATGGCTTTGGAAGCTTTGCCCCAGGTATGGTTTAAGTCAGGAATCTCTGACGCCAGGTCTCAAGGGCCGGTGTCCTGCAGGTTTTAGATATCACTCTGGAACACACCGGAAACAAATGATTAGTTCGTTACCAGGCCTCTGGAGAACTTCAAGACATGTTGAGGAAGTCATTTAGCCATTTAAATCACCTGGGTTAGATCAAGGACACATCGAAAACCTGCAGGACACGGGCTCTTGAGGCCTGGAGTTCGACACCCCTGGTTTAAGTAATGCTTTGCATCTAATACTACACTGGTATTAACCAAGTTCTATAAGTGCTACAGAGTAATATAGTGTTAAAGAAAAAATGTTAAATTGTTGTCCAGGTAAATTTCTGACTGTTTTGAAACAAGCTGTAATCTTTATAGCAGTTCTTCAAATTTCTAAACCGTAGTGAAAAAAAGCAAACAAACATGACACATTTGCTGCCTATATGCTCTGGTTTTTTTTTCTCACCAGGAATCAGTTCAGGACCAGACACTCTGCCCTACATTGTTGGTCACAACCTGATTAAAGCTCATGCCGAGGCCTGGCATCTCTACAATGACAAGTACAGGGCCAAACAGAACGGCATAATCTCCATCACTGTCAACTCTGACTGGTCTGAACCCAGAAATCCTTATAGGCAGGAGGACTATGACGCTGCAAGACGTGTGGTGGAGGTATGCCATTTCTTCTCAGATGTGACAAAAGAAAAATTGACAGCAGTTAGTTTCAAATGACTATTATGTTTCTCTCTGTGCAGTTCTACCTTGGCTGGTTTGCCCATCCCATATTTAATGGTGACTACAGTGAAATTATGAAGAAAAGAATACGTGACCGAAGTCTAGCTGCTGGTCTACCACAGTCTCGGTATTACAAAGGCTATTATTAAATCACAAAAAGCTAATTCTGTTCACAAAACATTTCTCCTACTGAAAACACTACTTCCATATGAACAGAATCAACTTTTTGGGATTTCCTTATCTGGATGATTGAGCATCCATCAAAACGCTGTTATTAAATATTTAAAATTTTGTATTCGATTTTCTAAACAACTTTATAGTAGAATAATTTAACTTTAAGTCTACTAAAATTAGTAAGTCTGGTTTTACTTCAATTTCTCCAGGTTGCCTGAGTTCACTCCAGAGGAGATTAAGAGAATTAAGGGCACTCATGACTTCTTTGGACTAAACCATTACACATCTGTGCTGGCATTCCCTGTGGACCACGGAGATGCTCAAAGCATTGAGGCAGATAAGTAAGAAGTTAACATTTGAAAAATAAATGTCTGCTGGGACTACTTCTTCTGAACAGCTTCATTTTTTTATTCTGTACTTCTCTTAACTTTGTCCCCTGCAGGGGTGCCATGGGAGTTTCTGATCGTACCTGGCTGGATACAGGCTCCTCCTGGCTGAAGATCGCACCATTTGGTATCCGCAGATTGCTGAACTTCATTAAGAATGAATATGGAAATCCACCAATCGTAATCACTGAGAATGGAGTTTCAGAGCGGGGGACTGTTGATCTAAATGATGTTCACAGGATTTACTACTATGACCAATACATCAACGAGGTGTTGAAAGGTATCAAAGCTTCCCCTTATATGAAATCTAAAGCCACAAGTGTCCTGGAGAGGAAAATAATGTTTTGTGTGTAATATGGATGCTTAAAAATTGTTCTGCTCATTCTCTAAAAGAAAGAAGAATTTTAAGAATATGAAGGTACTTATTTTCTTTTCACAGCTTACTTGCTTGATGGTGTGGATGTGCGTGGTTACACAGCATGGTCACTTATGGACAACCTAGAGTGGACTGCTGGCTTCTCAGAGAGATTTGGTCTGTTCTACGTTAATCGCACAGACCCTAATCTTCCTCGAGTGCCTAAGAGCTCTGTTAACTTCTACACCAAAATGATTAAGTGCAACGGATTCCCCGACCCTGAATCAGGACATGAGTGCCTGAACCCATAGTCTGAAGGTAAAGTGATAAAAGATTTGCTCAGATTCCTACTTTGAATGATAGACCTTTAAATTAAATGTTCAAATAAATATCTTTTCAGCAGGTTAGTTAGTACTCTCTCATGAACCCTCTATTTCCTAAGCCATGCAACAGTTAAAATAAAGGTTGGATTTAAAGTTACTATCTGCAAATGTTCACAAACAATATGACAGTATTGTTTTCACTGTCTCTCTGCACCAACAGCTGCACCACCAGTCAACATTAACAGCGTGAAATTCCTTGGTCTGGATCCCTCCACCAATGATGCTGAGACTGGACTTTACACCACATGATTGTTGCAGTAGTAGGGATGATTTGTGTTTCTGTTTTCTTCCTTAAGATGAAAAAAAAAGGTCCAAGAATAGTGAACATGGGGCAGTATCGAATGTAGTGAAAACTGTAACTGCCAATAAGATGATGTGCAGTGTAGGCCCCTGTAAACAGTATTTGATTGCAGGCCCTTAAAAATTGAACAATACTTGAACTCCTAGGCTCATCAGACATAGTATGTGTAAGATGTCTTATAACTAAAATTGTAAGTTTGTCATGATTTAGTCAGTTATTAAATCCTTGTCCATCATGTATCATTTGCTTGACCACTGCTGCAACATGAACACTTGAGAATCCAACAAGATTATTTAAAGTGTCATTTTATCCTGTATTTAAAAAATAAAAGTGATTTTTGTAATAAAAAACAATTTTCCAGTTATAGTATAGGATGCATAATAAGCCTCATATTTGAATAATGTTTTTGTATATGTTTATCAAAAAATCAAATTTATCAAATAAAACACTGTAAACAATAATCCAGTGAATAATGTCATGATTGTTGTTAAATGTAAGTACCTTCTTCCTCTTCAGATTTTTTGTCTTCACTCTTTTGTACAGTGATAAGCAATTTTTAATACTGTTACCTTGAAGTGATTAAAATTAGAATGTAAATCTAAACAATATATCCATCATCCATCATGTCCTGTGCTGCTGTGTGCCATGTGCAGCATTTAAGCTAAATAATGATCAGTGTTGTAGGTTGATTCATTTGTTAATAAAAGTCTAAAACTGTGTTTAAACATTTGTTATTTAGCTATAAATCCAGTGGCCTCTTAAACCTTTGCAGTTTTTTACTTCAGTGCATTTGACTTCAGCGGTCTTCAAAGTAGAGCAGTGTTTCACAAACAAGGAGCAGAATAACGCACTTTAAATTGTTCTTGTTAAAGAGACCTGATGAGAGTAAGTGTCAGGGTACTGTATCTCCTTAGTTGGTGACTCCTCACAAACTGGCCTGGCCTGTGGCCTGTATTTGTATAGCTGAAGTCTGCCAGCCTCGACCTCCATCATTCTAAAGACTTCCTCATCGACCAGTAAACCGTCACTATCAGTGTGATGAGCCTGGCCACATGAGTGCCCAACACCAACCGTGAAGACCAGAGCCACTCAGCCACAGGGAAACAACAGTGGAGTTGTCGAGTCAGGTGGCCACCACTCCAGCTGCCTGCCCCCCTCCAAGAACAATGCACCCTAGTTAGCCAACTCTGTCACGTCAAAGGGCTCTATCTGCACAGCTGTATTGATGACCAGCCTTGCAATCTCTGGTAAACACAGACCTGCTGGAGGGCCTGTGTTGACACATTGAAGCCAGTCATAACCCTAGGCACAGAGAATTTGTCTCTCAAGTGTGGCTAGAGGAAGAAAAAGGACAGACAAGCCAGTCACCAGGCAGCTGCCACCACTGCTCACGTCAGCCCCAACATCCGGGTCTGATAACCCTCCTTCGACTGAAATAACCCAAGCTGTCCATGACATATGGCAACACAGCAATGCAGGTCTCACCACTGACCAGCATCACTGGTTAAGGTGCCTCCTAGACGCGTGCGCTGCCAGTGACAAAGACTGCAGACAGACAGGACTGGTCCATCACAGCTTTGACACCAGCTCTGCTCAGCCCCTCCGCCTCTCCACCAACTGCCCTTCACAAAACGGCTGCACCGACCAGGTTTCCCTAACCTTGCTCTCTTCAAACACCCAGAAGGTCAGGTGGCCTGCTGTTTGGAAGTACTAAGAGCACCACCTAAGAGCGGACAAATGTGAGGCCATAGATCTTCCGTATTGATCTTACACATAAGCTTCATTTGACTAGAATTGAATTTATGGATGTTATGATGGAATGATGGATTTCAGTTGCAGGTATTCAAGAAATTTATTGTTGCTGATTCAATATGTTGATACAAGTTCTTCAAATGAAATAAACCTTCCATCTTGTATAACATGTTCTAGATTTTTTAGCCCTTTCTCACATCACAATGAAATCTTTTATTTTTTCAGACAAATATCAGGTTTGTGTTGGTTGGGCATCCTTAAAAGAAGTTTTCATAGACTTCAGACAGCACAGACAGGTCCACTCCCTGTCATGAACTGAAGGTTCACTCAAGGAATGGACCTAAATGCAGACACCAAAACACATAAAATAACTCTTTACAAGAAAGTTTATTTTGATAACAGAAAATGTTTAACAGTTTGAGATTTAGGTTAGTAATTGCCATGGGGAATAGTCCCAGAAAACTGGGTTACTAAAATGGTCATGGTGAGAGACAGAGGAACGGGAGGCAGGAGGTGAGAGATGTTTGCTGGTGAGTGATTTTCCTTAATTTGCAGGTCCAGGTTTGCAAGCTCTGAGAAGGGGAGGTCTGTGGGAATTTCCAGAGAGTCCGAGGTCTAATGGAAGGCCGGAGGGCAGGCAAACAGGCAAGCAGGCAGGGAGAAGAAACAGATATTGAGGTGAGTATGAACCGTGCAAGCAAACACCTCGCCGTGGAGAGCTTAGCGAACAGGCGAGGGGAAGCAGGTTGCACAGGTTTATGAAGTGCAGGTGAGGTGCTGGAGGTCCTACATAAAAAGGGGAGGACAAGTTGCCACAGGTGGAAAACCTCCCAGGCACTCCCACGAACCATGAAACTCCACTCTCATTATAAATGGAGAACGGGTGGAATCAGAAACCGACTGCTTGTTAACAAGAGCTGCTGAGGAGCATGCAGAAAAGACACCTAGGCCCTTACTCAATTCTCAAGTACGCGATTTGTACAATTGGAACACCAGCGTACTTGATGATGTCACAGGTCCGGAACTTTTACTGCCATCCCCTCTTAATTTAACTGTGATTAATATGTTATGAAATACACTGAAATAAACCAAATATTAACATTTAGAAGTGATCTAAGTGACTTATATATCATGTTTAACCTGAGTAGTGAAAGACCACAGGGGGTTGAAAACGATGTGCCGGGAGTCCGCTGGTCTCGTTGGCTCTAGCGATCCTCGACCTCGCGGTCTGCTATGGAGCTGGTGGGTAACAGACGTCTCTGAAAACGTCAGAGCACATTTGGAAATATATGATATCTTGATAAATCGAGCAGATATTTGAAGCTTACACAGCTACATTCTCGCTTGAAAATAACATAAAAGTTTATTTTGTGACCCAGAAAGAGTAATATTTAAAGGTTTTTAACGGCGCTCCTCCGCCATTGCCACGTTTGGGTTTTGGACAAAATGCAGTCTGTGATATTTAGCTGTACTAAGTACACACAAGTCACCACCGATGCATGCTTGATAAAACCGGCGGAGCGAGTACACGTCTGGGAATTTTTCGCGTTCTCAGCTTGATGCGTACTTTGAATTGGAACAGTACTTGGTCTCCGACTGATGACGTATCACGAGTACACGAGAATGCAAGTACGTACAAGTACGCATATTGAGACAGGCCCCTACTGTGTGTTAATGCCTACATCCTGTTGAGATGAGGTGGGTCACCCTGGAGACCAGATGTAGGCATCTTCACAGGTGTGAGCAAAGAAATGGTGTATGTTTGTTCCTGGATGTGTGGATTACACACAAACGAGAAATGCCTGAAAAACAGGTATTTCTCTATAATTATTTTAGTCAGAGGTCATTGGCCTAAAAGCCGGCCTTTAAAGTTGCTGGTTTGACCCAGTGACCCATTCTTGAAAATTCTGTAAGTAAAACTGTCAGCTGTGTAGTCAGGACCCCAACACAGGACTCTCGATATAGAACACAGTGTTTACAGTAAACACTGTGGACTCTGTAAACATTTTACAGTGTTTACAGTGAAGTGATAACAAGATACAGATAAATCCCTGTGTGTGCTCCTGGTGAGTGTCTATTCCCGATTCCTGTGTGGTATCTTCTCCCAGTGTCCGTGGTCCGTGTTTCCACTCTCTTGGTGGCTATATACAATGTGCTCGCTTCATCTTCTCGTTTCCGCAACTCTCCTGGAAACCACAGAGTAACTTCCATACTGGTGGTAAACTCTCAAACATACAGTTAACTGCGAAACTGAAGAATTTTATCACAACGATCCAGCGTTGACTGGAGCACAACAGCCACTCTGTTGAGTAGCTCCCAAGATGAGGCTGATCAGCAGCAGGTGTGTGTGATTATGCCTCAGGTGTCACGGTGGGAAGAACCACCCTTCAGGCCTGGATCCCAGGAAAACCAGGTCAATAGATTGAGCAAGCGGCCCCTCCCTGGGGCCAGCTCCCCCGCTGACCCCAGTAGGCACCCCCACACTCTGGAACCCACCAGGGCAAGGGGGCCCAGGCCCATCCGGACCGGGGCCCGCAGCAGCAGCACCGCCCAGCCCCACAGAGTCCAGGGCAGCCCACCCCAGAGAAAACTGCACCCACCCCATCATCCAATCATCTCCCAAACTACACAAGACAATAGACACCCAGGTTGAGTTCATTCTCTACCTCTCCTATATCTCTCCCCCACCTGCAGAGTGAGCTCCTGTAGAGAGGAGACCACCTGCAAAGATATAACAGCCTCCCCACCAGTTAGAGAGCCCCCTAGTTGGGCCGATGCACCGGAGGTCCCCTGCACTGGGGCTGAGCCCCCCTGCACCCACCCGCCCACAGCCCCGGCGACACAACAACCAGGACCCAAGCCCCCAAGGCCCAGCCAGCACCCCAGACCGGAGGCGGCGCACCCCCAGACCCCCAAGCCTCCATGCCCGTCCTGGACCCACCCAGGGGCAGCCAGGCTACCAGGCCAGTAACCAACGTCCGCCAGCACAGACCCTCCCCCATCTCCGCTGTACGCAGCCACAAGGAAAACACCATCTAAGAGCCACCAGAGCCCCTAACCAGGTCATGGCCACATCCCCCGGGTTAGGCCCTCCAGAGAAAACGTCCCTAGGGACTCTCCAGACGCCCTAAGGCCGTCCCTACCCCCATATCAACCACAATAGCGAAGGCAGGACCAGACCATGACCCCCCACCCCCACTAGGTGATGAAGCCGATCAAAGGAGCCCAAGGGATTGATCAAATGTGATGGCAGAGGCTGTATCAAGACTAATGTGATCTATTAGATGGTTTTTATATTGGTTAGAATTAAGATTATTTTTTATTTTTCCAGTTAATGAGGACCATTTTCTTGGCAATGCATAGGGCCGTAAAAACAATGTGGGCTGTGTTTATTTCTGCAGTGACCTCATCCAAGTTGCCCAGCGAGCATACTAAAGGGGAGGCTGGAATGTTACATTTCAGACACTTTGATAAGTCTTCACATATCTCGCGCCAAAACTTCTGAACTGGTGGACAGAACCGAAGAGCGTGGATGTAATTGTCCGGTGTATTTGCTAGACAGTGTGAGCAGTAGCAATTCTAATACAAGTGTTTCCACCTGCTGCTGGCTGAACTCCAGGGATTCTTTTAGAGATTTAAATTTCCGGTGTAAGATCTCCACCAGGGACAGCCTCGCATCAAAACTGGACAATCGCTTATCGATTGACTCCAGGATGTCTACGGTGTCTTTGCCGGCAGGCGATGTTGTGCCGGGGGAGTCTGCCGGGCAACATCTTTTAGATGACGGCGTCTCAACTTTGGCTGGGGAAGACGCCCTCTAGGCCTTCTTCATTACTAAATCTTGGAAGCACCGGTCGATGTAATCTTGGAGAGCGTCTAAACTCTCCTCGTTGTCTTCCAGGGTGTTAGAGATGATAGGACAGATGTTGTTAGTTATATGACAATCGGTTAGTTTATTTGGCAATACTGAAGCTTAAAGAAACTTTGTTAAATTCTACGCTACCATTTGCTTTTTTCCCACCAAAATCTCCGGCTTCTGACGTCACCTACAACATGGGTCGCTTACCTTTTTCCGTCACTTCCGTCACTTACCTCCTTCTTCCTCTCATTCCGGTAAGTTCTAAATATGTTCATATCGCTCTTTATAGCCTATTAGTTTTATTTTCGATGCACTCTGAGGCCATAGCAAATTAGAACAAGCATTCTACCGAGTGATTTTGCAGAACTACGTTCTATTTATAGAGTTGCTAATTATTTGGCATTATTGCAGACAACAATAATGCCAAATATTGGTATTATTGTTTGTTTCATCCATTTCACATCTATGAAATGGATGAAACACATCATGACTGGGTTCCAGCGCTACACAAGAGACCTGCTTCAAACATACCACCATGCCAATCAGATTACTTCTTCCATGTGAGGGTGAAGAGGTGACCCTTCTGGATAAGATGGTGAAGGTTTGCTGCGTTTGGTGAACAGTGTGGTATTAAAACCGGGGAAAAATGAAACTTGCTCCTGTTAAATATTCTTAAGCCTTGTGCCTTTTTTCAAAAGATACAGTAATTAAAGTAATGTTAGTAGTGAGTGATATCATGTAAACACTGTCATGACTTTGTGTAAACGTTTAGTCATTTGTAAACTATAAATGACATGGATTCTACATTGTAACTGATGTGATGTTCTGTAAAGTGGTTTTAAAAAAAAACTGTCAAAAATTAGTTT
Organism: Rhamphochromis sp. 'chilingali'; assembly: GCF_963969265.1. Taxonomy (NCBI): domain Eukaryota; kingdom Metazoa; phylum Chordata; class Actinopteri; order Cichliformes; family Cichlidae; genus Rhamphochromis; species Rhamphochromis sp. 'chilingali'. The sequence goes on from NC_137941.1 coordinate 3,999,515, forward strand.
GTTTCTTTATTCAACTTTTGAACAGTGGGACTCAGTCAGTAGATATTCAGTAAATGCAAATTATTTACACAGCAGTGCACTTCAGGCATAAATCTAGACCCCTAGATAAAACATTATGGGTCATTCCCACAACCCACAGCTTTACTGTGTTCCAGCAAAGTATCCAATAGCAGTGACAACTCCTCCACAGTAGCAGGTGGGATTTTTCTTTTTTGAGGATGGCTCCTTTTACCTTTCAATACGGGTGGTCTGTTTATGTTTTGAGCAGGAGCCTTTTTTTGGGCAGCTGAAGAGGACAAGTCTATCTTATGGCCAACCTCTGGCTGTATCTTGGTCATATTACCCAGCAAAACCCAGTATGCAGGTTCATCTGTAACAGTCCTTGTGCCACGGATCCGGACTGTTGCTTCTACTTTAAACAGAAGAGCAGCGACATGGGTGCAGGTCTCCGCGACTCCGGCCATACAGGTGCAGTGGGCAGCTTCAACCTTACCTGTGATGCTCACAGTGACCCATGGCTACAATGCTGGTTCATTCAGTCTTTGCGAGTGCAGGACCTGAAACACACACAGACAAAGTTAATTCAAAGACAAGAACTAATGAGACAAGGCCGACACAAATGTGTTTTATCTACTTTATCATAAATGTAACAAAGTGTTTAGAAAGTTAGCCAATACATGTAATTTTTCATTTTTTTATGTATCCATCTATAGAACGCTGCATGTTATATTCTAAATCTGCCTGTTCTCTGTCAGAAACTTGCCTGCAGAAAATGAACCTAAAGTATGTAATGCAAGGATGTCATCACTTTAGAGATGGAGAAAGCATAAAGTGACAATTATTAATCACTTAATATGATAAGGAGATTCTGCAGGTCATTAATCAATGTCTAAAACTAAAATAAAAATGTATTTTTAGTGACACAGGATACAAACATGGAAGCAAGATGTATAATAAGAATTATTTATAATAAATATGAGTAAATCATTGCAATTTCTTTAACCATAAAAAATAACTAAATCCTTCAGGACAATGTCACATCAATGCACTGTGTTATCCCTCTAACAGAGCCTCCACATGTTCTCACTGTAATTTGCATGAATGAATGAATTTATGCTGCACTAATCTGAATGTTCAGAGGGAAATCAAACGCATTTCACTCGCAGTACTCAAGCTGACTTTGTTTGAATAATGACTTTTACACGCTGACTCCACAGACAAGGTACGAAAATATATCAGGCTACGTCAATAGAGGTAGGTCTTCAGGGTTTCTACTCCACGGCCGTATTTCATATGGGTCCACATCTCCAATACACGCTATTTTCTGCAAGTACCGCCGCTTCGGCTCTGGACGCAATCGGTCTCTATACAGTCCATTCTCTTTTGAGCTGCTTTTAAGCATCTTTCTTGTGTTTGTTTTGATTTGTGGACCTGGAAAATGGCGCAGCGCTCCCACAATACATTGCGGCGTGACGTCAACTGCAAAGCCCTGTAACTAACCACATCTAATTCTCTGTCTATATTTTCAATAACAAATGGTCAGCTTATTTCATGACCACCTTACTTTTATGCAACCTTAGTTTTTATGGCTACTCTGAGTATTATTAGCTAAGCTAACATTAGCTACTAACCTACTGTTAGCTACTCTGTTAGTGATGTAAGTTGATAGTATTTGGTGTAAGTTAATAACTACAAGAGAAATTTAAATACAACTTAACTAATTAAAAAAGTTAGTAGTAATTACTTACCTTGCAGTCCTACAGCAGTACCTAGAATATGGGTTTGATTCCACATATATTGTTATAAAACTTTGTTTTATGCAAGCATCGATATATGAGGCATGTCAGGCTATTTCTATTTAGGCTTATTACAAAGAAACTACCACAGGTGTTTCCAGGTAATAATCAAACACTTTGCTTTAATAGGTTATTAATATGTTATTAAATAGAAACAAACAGTTTTGCATTTTGCAGCTCTTTTTCCTCACAGAGCTACCAGAGGTAAATAAGTGGTAATAACTTAGAAATTACCTCATTATTATTTTCTTGTTACCCTACTATTAGCACTTTATTACTGAGCTGTATTTCCGCATTATTACCACCAGTTTTGGGGCCCTTTATATCCAGCTTCATAAGACTTTTTGTAATATTATTCAACTGTAACCAATGTTGCTACCATGATGTTACTTTGATCTTAAGTGGTTTTTACTTTGGTAGTTGTATAGCGACAACTTAAGTGGTAATAACAACATTATTATGCTCGTCTCCCACTTGTAATCCTACTATTACCCCGTTATTACTGAGCTGTAAGATAAAGTACTACCAAATAATTAATAGGATATTAAGAATAAAAAATCAGCAGCAGAATTTAGAAAGATAATAACGAAACCAAATCCAGGAATTAAAGTGTAAAGTGTAATACACTGGCAGTGTGTTTGTTTTGTTTGGTCATTTCACTGGGTCAACACCCCTCCCCTCCTCCTCCCCCTCACCCCAAGTGCTGAGTTGTGCAGTTTGTGTTTTTAGGCCTGCTGGTTCTACTCCTGGGGAAGAGCAGCCCATCGTTGATCAGGCTTCTCTGTGCATTTATGACAGTATGCAGAGTGTGGCTGACGTCATCCATGTACAGCAGCTTGTCCTGAGTCTCTGCCGCTGTCATCAAACATATAAAAGCTTGAATTAGCTTATCCGACTCCCTGTGGCTGGAGCAAAGATAATTTTTATAGTAGGCTGTTATAAACTTTGGGACTAGAAGAATTATTCCAGAAGACTGTGTGTGTGTGTGTGTGTGTGTGTGTGTGTGTGTGTGTGTGTGTGTGTGTGTGTGTGTGCATTTTTAAATTACATTTTAATGCTTTTATTTCAGCCTTGAAAATATGCAGCAAGCTCTTATACTTAGGAAGTTGTTGAATTAAATGTTGGAGTGAAATAAGGCCAATTTTTGTCCTTACCTAGACTGTTGATTATTATTATTATAATAATTATTATTATTCAGAATTGCATACCCCTGATCATGATTACGTCTTAGTCTATTTTGACCTTGTTACCGCCAAATTGTTCGTATTTTAACTCACCAAGGACTACGGGCCGAGGTGGAGGAGTGGCCACAGTTTATAAATCTACTTTTCACTGTCGCCAGCTGTCACCTGTCACTTTCTCCAGTTTTGAACTGAATATGTTTGAGCTTGGTAGCAGTCATCCTGTTCTTTGTGCGGTGATCTACCGTCCACCAAAATATAATAGGAACTTTGTTAATGACTTCTCTGAGTTCTTGGCTGAAATAATGCCAAAGTATGACAAGGTTTTAATCTTGGGTGATATGAATATTCATGTGTGTTGTCCTACTAAACCATTGGCAAAGGACTTTTTAAACCTACTTGATGCTTTTAATGTTTTGCAGTCTGTCACTGGTCCCACTCATAAATATGGACACACTCTGGATCTGGTTTTGTCTTATGGTTTACCTGTTTATAATCTTCAAATTTATGATGTCGTCTTTTCTGATCATATGCCTGTATTGTTTGAAACTTCTCTTCCCTGTAATATCACTACCTGTGGCCCTCCTACTGCTTCTCGCATGTTTAAACCATCAAGTGCCGTCCAGTTCTCTACCGCCTTTAATAAGGCCTTAAATGTTGACTCAGAGCTCTCAGTCTGTGCCGACACTGAGGTGCTGACTGCAAAATTCTTATCTACTTGTCAAATCATTCTGGATACTGTTGCTCCTCTGAAGGTCAGGCGGCCTAAATTGAAGTCTGAGCCGTGGCTGAACGACATCACTCGGGCTGCTCGAAGAGAGTGCAGAAAAGCAGAACGCAAATGGGAAAAAGACAAGCTACAAGTGTCTTACGATATCTTAAGAGATAGCTGGCATAGATATCAGAAAATTGTCAAGAACCAGAAATCCGCCTATTTTGCAGGCGTTATTAATGACAACTGCCATAAGCCCCGTGTCTTATTTAGTATTTTAAGCTCTGTTCTTAACCCTCCCCAATCCTACTGTATAGAAGCTTCTGCTGAAACTTGTGAAGCTTTTTTTAAATTTCTTTGTGGAGAAGATTTTATCTATTAGAGCACATATTTTACCCCCTTCTTATGACCCTTCTGTTATTTTTACGCCTTTAGCAATTTTTAGCCATTTTGAACCTGTGTCTCTATTTAAACTGGGTAAAATTGTCACCCAAATCAAGTCTGGCTCTCCCAGTGATGTTCTTCCCCCTTGCTTTTTTAAAGAAGTTTGGGGCACTATTGGACCTTATATTCAAAGGCTTATAAACAGCAGCCTGACTTTAGGCCATGTACCTGCAATTTTTAAATAGGCAGTGGTCCAGCCTCTGCTGAAACGCCCTGGCTTGGATGCCTCTTTGTTGAGTAATTTCAGACCTATTTCAAAGCTTCCTTTTGTTTCTAAAATTTTAGAAAAAGAAGTGTGCTCACAGCTGCAGACTTTTTTAGAGAGTCAAAACATTTTTGAGGTATTTCAATCTGGTTTTAAAGCACTTCACAGCACAGAGACTGCACTTTTGAGAGTTTTTAATGATATCTTATTAACTGCTGACTCTGGGAAGTCTGTCTTACTTGTGCTTTTGGATCTCACAGCAGCTTTTGATACAGTAGATCACAATATTTTGATTTATCGTCTAGAACATCATGTTGGAATTAGAGGCACTGCCTTGGAGTGGTTTAAGTCATACCTCTCTGATAGAAGTTTTTCAGTCTCACTTGGTAAATTTCATTCATCTTCCGCCCCCGTCCCATGTGGTGTACCTCAAGGATCCATCCTTGGGCCCCTTCTTTTTAGTATTTATTTACTTCCCCTTGGCCATATTATTAAAAAACATAAAGTCTCATTTCATTTTTATGCAGATGATTGTCAAATTTATCTACCGATGAAACACAATGACCTTAACCCCCTCAGGCCTATTTTAGAATGTCTTAAGGATATCAGAGCATGGTTGGCTCTGAATTTTTTAAACTTTAACGAAAAGAAGACTGAAGTCATTATATTTGGGCCGAATGGACCTGGTGTCCCTCCATCTGACTTGGGTCCTCTTACATCGTGTGTCAAATCAATTGTCACCAACCTTGGAGTAAAATTTGACACAGCTCTTAAAATGGACAAACAAGTAAATACAGTGGTGAGAAAAAGCTTTTTTCAGTTGAGGCAGCTCTCTAAAGTAAAACCTTTTATTTCTTTTTGTGACTTGGAGAGAGTTTTGCACGCATTTATGACCACTCGCCTTGATTATTGTAATGGACTTTATATTGGTATTGATCAGGCTTCACTATCACGCTTGCAAATGGTCCAGAATGCTGCTGCTCGCCTGTTGACAGGGACACGCAAACGTGAGCACATTACCCCTGTTCTTGCCTCCTTACACTGGTTGCCTGTCCATTTTAGAATTCATTTTAAAATTTTATTGCTTGCTTTTAAAGTTTTAAATGGCCCGGCTCCGTCTTACCTGTCAGACCTTTTACACCAATACACTCCACAAAGGTCTCTCAGATCATCTGACCAGTCACTCCTTGCTGTCCCCATGTCGAGACTGAAACACCGAGGAGACCGAGCTTTCGCTGTTGTGGCCCCCAAACTATGGAACAAACTGCCCCTCCATATTAGGCAGGCCCCAACACTTGAAATGTTTAAATCACTTTTAAAAACACACTTTTTTTCAAAGGCCTTCTAGGAGTGTTATCAGAGCCAGTTTGTAGTCAGTTTTTAGTCAGCTGTTGGTCATTCTTAATCTTTTTACTTTGTTAATCTTATTCATTGTATATCTTATTGTTTATTCTACTCATGTTGATTTATTTTTATCTTCTTTTTCAATTATATATTTGTTTTGTTTATTGATTTCATTGTATGCTTAAAGTATGGTTTTAACTGCTATCTCTGTTTTATTATTGGAAAGCACTTTGGTCAACTTTGTTGTTTTTAAAAGTGCTATATAAATAAAGTTGGATTGGATTGGATTGGATTGGATTGTTTAGCTTTTTGCACAAGGTGTGCAATACTCAGAGACATGGCCAAGGTAAGAAAGGCTGAAAGACGACCACCACTGAACAAGACACACAAGCTGAAACGTCAAGACTGGGCCAAGAAATATCTCAAGACTGATTTTTCTAAGGTTTTATGGACTGATGAAATGAGAGTGAGTCTTGATGGGCCAGATGGATGGGCCCGTGGCTGGATTGGTAAAGGGCAGAGAGCTCCAGTCCGACTCAGACGCCAGCAAGGTGGAGGTGGAGTACTGGTTTGGGCTGGTATCATCAAAGATGAGCTTGTGGGGCCTTTTCGGGTTGAGGATGGAGTCAAGCTCAACACCCAGTCCTACTGCCAGTTTCTGGAAGACACCTTCTTCAAGCAGTGGTACAGGAAGAAGTCTGCATCCTTCAAGAAAAACATGATTTTCATGCAGGACAATGCTCCATCACACGCGTCCAAGTACTCCACAGCGTGGCTGGCAAGAAAGGGTATAAAAGAAGAAAAACGAATGACATGGCCTCCTTGTTCACCTGATCTGAACCCCATTGAGAACCTGTGGTCCATCATCAAATGTGAGATTTACAAGGAGGGAAAACAGTACACCTCTCTGAACAGTGTCTGGGAGGCTGTGGTTGCTGCTGCACGCAATGTTGATGGTGAACAGATCAAAACACTGACAGAATCCATGGATGGCAGGCTTTTGAGTGTCCTTGCAAAGAAAGGTGGCTATATTGGTCGCTGATTTGTTTTTGTTTTGTTTTTGAATGTCAGAAATGTATATTTGTGAATGTGGAGATGTTATATTGGTTTCACTGGTAAAAAGAAATAATTGAAACGGGTATGAGCTTCCTCCGAAGGGTGGCTGGCCTCTCCCTTAGAGATAGGGTGAGAAGTTCGGCCATCTGGGAGGGGCTCAGAGTAGAGCAGCTGCTGCTCCACATCGAAAGGAGCCAGCTGAGGTGGTTCGGGCATCTGACAAGGATGCCCCCTGGGCGCCTCCTGGGTGAGGTGTTCCAGGCATGTCCCACCGGGAGGAGGCCCCGGGGCAGACCCAGGACACGCTGGAGAGATTATATCTCTCGGCTGGCCTGGGAACGCCTTGGTATTCCCCCGGATAAGCTGGAGGAGGTGGCTGGGGAGAGGGAGGTCTGGGCCTCTTTGCTTAGGCTGCTGCCCCCGCGACCCGGCCCCGGACAAAGCGGATGAAGATGGATGGATGGATGGGTATATATTTGTTTTTTGTTAAGTTGCCTAATAATTATGCACAGTAATAGTCACCTGCACACACAGATATCCCCCTAAAATAGCTAAAACTAAAAACAAACTAAAAACTACTTCCAAAAACATTCAGCTTTGATATTAATGAGTTTTTTGGGTTCATTGAGAACATGATTGTTGTTCAATAATAAGATTATTCCTCAAAAATACAACTTGCCTAATAATTCTGCACTCCCTGTAGTTTTACTTCCCCTGTGTCGTCATTATTTTCATTCGTATCAGCTGTTTCCCCATGTGTTTGCACTTCCCCTGATTACCTCTTGTGTGTATTTAGCCTCTAAGGTTTCATTTGTTCCTTGTCTGCCATGAAGATCTTCCTTTGCTCATGCCAAGTCTTCACGTTCCAGGTTTTTCCATGCCAGGTTTCCATGTTCATCTTTCAGATTTTTTTATGTTTTGGCTTAGTTCTCCCAGTTTAGGTTATTGTTTAGTTTTGCCTTTTCCTTTTTGTTTTCTACTGTTAACCAGCCTTAAATAAACGTCTCGCTTCCTGTTAAGATAAAGTTTTGTTTTTCGCATGTCAGCACTTGGGTCCTCCACAGTCAGCTTCAACTAACTGTGACACAAAATTATATTGTCAGTCAAAATGCAGTTTACTCCAAGTCCATCATCACTTGCATTGGTCAGCAATGATATGCCCAGTATATCTGACGTGACTTTTACAGAAAGGCAAGCAGAGATGATTGCCCTTCCTCCACTACATTCATCTAACACGATTAAAATAAAACACACCATCTGTACACTCCACATGGGCTCTTCATCTTTCTGCCCTCCTTCCTGGCTGAAGAATTGTAAAATATAATTACTACTATAGACAAGTAAGTATCATATATTACTAAAAATTATTTGTTATTAGTTTAAAATGATAAGTGGTGGAGGATTTTTTTAAACCATTCCTTTGGAAAAACAAACAGTGCAATTGTACGAAAACCCTTCAGACCACAAACTATTACTGGAAAATTGTGCATTAAGTATCAAAATTAAAATAATTATTCTTCAAAACATGTTCCCCATCAGTGTTAAATGAATCAATGCCATTGCTACACATGTTTAAGACTGAGCCGATTTTAAATACTTTTGATGCTTTTTAATGTTCAACATCATATTCTATAAAACATATTTTTGTAGTGGCTCTTCTGTGATGACCTCTAGGTAGGTGGGAGGTATGATAAGGTTAACGATCAATATCTATAGAGAGAATTAAAATATGAATGAAAACTGAAGGTGGAGTGTTGACAAAACAGCTAGTTAAATGTATTCCATTCAGACATTCTCATAGATGCTAATCTAAAAGTGCTGCTGAGACTGCACCTGCTCAACTTGCCTGTTTGATGGACATGGTCAGAGCTGCTGTCTGTCTCCATCTTCATCATTTCAGCTTTCCTTGCTAATTCCTTGCTAATGCTAATGCACTAAAGCAGTTACTGATAACTTTTTCAAACACCATCTTCTGTGTATCACACATACTGGCCAAGGTGGTTAGCAAGAGGAAAGACATCTGTTACGATGCTCAATCACTTATGTGCATTTACTTGCTAATGCTAGCCATGTTTCAAAATGAACTGCAGGTCCTGGCTGATCTCAGAACAGTAAAAGCTGAGGCACTGGCAGCTTGCCTCATAGGCTTCTCTCTCATTAGTTGACACGGAGCTTTCAGTGACAATGGCCATTCTCAATATGCGTACTTGTGTGTACTTGCATTCTCATGGACTTGTGATACGTCATCAGTCACAGACAAAGTAATGTTCCAATTCAGAATACGCATCAAGCCAAATGTGTTCTTGCTCCTCCTATTTTATCGAGCATGGACTTCGTGCAGCCAAATATCCCAGAATGCATTTTGTCCAAACTCAAACGTGGCAATGGTGGAGGATAGTGGCTAAAAAGTTTGAAATATTACTGTTTCTAGGTCACAAAAAAAACTTTTAAGATATTTTCAAGTGAGAATGTAGCTGAGTAAACTTCAAATATCTGCTCTGTTTATCAAGACACCACATATCCCCACCGCCCCTACTTTAGTGTTTCTGGTCATAATTGTCCGGCCCTTGTTAATTACTCATATTTGTAAAAGTGCTCTGACATTTTCGGAGATGTCTGTTACCCCACCAGTTCAATCACTGACCGGGAGGACGAGGCTCACTAGAGCCGGCGAGAACAGTGGACTCCCAGCACATCATTTTCAACCTTGTGTATTTATGTTCTTCATCATGTCGTCAGTCTTGATGTCCTCCCGTCATGTTTCTCCCCATGCTGTGTGCTTCATGTTTTGCCTCTTACTTACCACACCAAGAGTTTATTGTTTGGTACTTTTAGTTAGTAGTTCTCAGCACCTCTGGAGTCCTGTGTTTGGGTCCAACCTCTGCTTGCCACACAGCCAGGCCTTGGTAGGTCTGTAGATCCAAAGTAAACAATTTTAAAACCAAAGGTGATCTTAAAGCCAAACATTATTGTCAAAAGATGGTAATTATTGAAGGTAGTTAAAAGAAAAATAAAAGCAATAACTTTTAATTATAATGAATCTTTCACAACACACCAACCCACTGACATAAATATGCTCAGTAATATGAAGTAAAAAGTAAGTAAAATGCAGTCAATAATAAACATCTGTGCCTTCAGTTTGTTCATTTGTTTTGCTCATGTTCATGTTTTAAAATGTATCACAACTTTAGTTATTGCAGCAGCTAGCCACGATGAGGAGCTATTATGCAAGAGTTATAAAGTGAATAAATCCATCATTCACCTTCTGTTGCATGAAACCACAACCAGACTGTTATGTAAAGGAAATCCTGCAAAATTTGAAATGGGGTTTAGAAGGCACATCAGGGTCTAATCAAAGAAAATGTCACAGTTGTTTGTGCAAAACACTGAGAGGCACAACACACTTAAAAAGATTTTAATGAACTCTGAAATTAGTAACAGGTAGGATTTTGCAGCAGTTCAGAACAGTACTGGAATTATTATCAATATGATGTACGAAGGTAGTCTCAATAAGACTGAGACCTGTGTAAAAAAATAATTATAAATATAATATAAAACAACATATTAAAGATGATCACAAATTAAGAAAAAAAAACACATGCAAGAGTAGTTATTTTTTTGTGGCTTGTTATAGGAACCAAAGTATTTAAACCTGTTTTTTCCAAGTTCACTGTGAAGAAGAGGTACAGTCCTATGCAGTACAGAACTGTAAATAAATATCATAAAATGTTGCGCTCTATTGCTGAGCAGCACAATCCCTCTGTCAAACAAGATGCATGGGCGAGTAAAAAAAGAATCATCTGTGATCAATCATGATGCACTGTGATACACTAAATCTACTTCAAAGTGGATGTAGAAGCATGCATATAAAATATATCACCATAATCAATGTAGTCAAAATTGTGAATTAGATGCAACAACGTGTGAATGAGAAGTAAGATTTAGATGTAAAAATCTGATCTTTGTCTTTAATTTTCTTGAAAGGCATTCCATATTGTTTTTAAAAGGAGTCTATCATCCAGCCAGAGTCTAAAGTATTTATAACAATCAACAGTTTCAATTTTATGATCATGAAGGGTCTGAATATGAACTGTAGGCTGGGTCCTTTTATGTGCGTGTGTGTGATTGCCGAATTGAATCACACACAGACTGTTTACATTACATTAAAAATACTGTAAACTTGGAAAAACATACATAAAAGAGGTCCAAAAATAGATCCCTGAGGAACACCTTTGGTATATTACTGGTGAGTGGACTTGACTTTAAACTCAGGTTCTAATAGAAAGATAGTACTTAAACCATTTCAAGGACTGTTTATCCAAACAAACTGAGAATACTGTTTCTAATTCCAAATTGATCTCCAAATTTCCCAGTTCACTGAGATATTGCATTTAAAAAATAATACAGATGAACAGGAGCTGTAAATGAATGAAGCAGTGTAATACAGTAACTTTTGCATTAGGAATTGCCATATCTATTTACGTTTTGTTGCAGTGGAGTCACCAGCAGTTGCTGGTTACAGATGAATGTGATTTTAATGACATTCATTATGACTAATACCACATGCAGTCATTAACTTTGCTTTTCAGTCTCATGTTAAAGTACAGCACACTCTATTTTCACTTCTTCACTTGCCCACCTTAGTGGGTAAGTGACCTTTGGGACCTGTGATAAGCAGTTAGCACTGTCATAAATACTGTCATAAATACTGTACATCTAATAAATGTGTTCTGGACAAGAAACTAAGACAAAAGAAAGCCTACCAAAGTAACTTTACCTCCTAATATAGTTTTCAGTGAAAACTGAATTATTTTTCTATGAAAACATGCAGGGTGTGACTTTGCTGTTAATACCCCCAGAAACACAACTCCTCTCCATTTAGATTTGGCCCATTTAAATTTTGCCAATGCAGTCAACTTGAGGGCATTCAGGTCCCCCCCCCCCCCCCCCCCCCCCCCCCCCCCCACCACCACCACCACTGCTTGAAGTTAGGTCTCTCCTATTGTCAGTTTCAACTTTCAGTTTGATTTGTTGGTTTATATTGTCTGTCTGTATTCGGGTTCTAAATACTGCGCTTCATAACATAGCACATATTACGGCAGGGCCGTGCAGAGACGTTTAAAGGGGCGGGTGCTCAAAGTTAAAAAGGGGCACATTGAACCAGGCTGAATAACAACAACACACATTCATCAAGAATCTAATATAGGAAGGGCAGGGCTGTGTTGATCTGAGACTGTAGACATTAAAAAGTTCATAGGAGAGATGGTAGCTGATTAAACAAGTGTCATGAGATAATAACAAAATGCAAAGATTGGTGACAGCGCTTGGAACCATAAGGCAACAAAAAACTGTGAGAAATAATTTAGGCTCTGCCTGTGAATCACTCTTTGCTTCTCTTCTTCCTTCCATCCCATCATTTCATATATCACTCTCCACTTGCTGTCTATCTGAGAACAAGGCACAACTTGCTATTGCAATAAATATAATCTAATTATCCACACCTAACAACTCCAGCACTTAATCTATAATAAAATGATGACAGAAAAATGTTATAGCACTGCCTTTAGTAGCCTCACACAGCTCCTACTGTTTCCTCCTCATGTCCTTACCAGGCATGTCTGGACAATGTTATATCATGAGTAATATTTTTTTTTTTAAATCTATCTAAATAAAACACACACATGCACGCACACACAATGACATTTTAGACCTTCTTCAGAATACTGTACAGGGCTCGCAAAATCGCTAGCCCGACGTCCCGGGGCTAGCGATTTTTCCAGTCGGGCTACCAAAATCTTTCTCTGCCCTGCCCGTCGGGCTATCGTAGAAAGGAAAAGTATGTCAATGCTTTTGCATTCTTTAGGAAATGTAGCTGGGTAATTATGTCATTGGCATCGGTGAGCCACTGTCAATATGTGACATATTGAAATCGCGTTTGAATTTGCGCTTGTTTTTTTGCTTTCACTTTGCAATCGCGTGAACTGTGTATAGAGAGCGACAGCACTGATTGGTGAGTGATGATAATTTGCGCACCAATTCCTCTGACATCGTCTTATTAATCGTTAGCTTACTATGCAAACATGACAAGTGAAATCTCCCGCAGCTTAAACATGTGAGAGGTTGATCGCGCAGAGAATCGCTGAGCTTATGTGAGTGCGTGTGTAAAAGCAGCAGGATATATATTTCAGTTCTGCTGAGCCAAATAAGACAGGTCAGGGTGAAGAAGTGACAGCCAAAGAAAAGCTTACCGCAAAACGGAAAAGTTATGACAAATCAGACTATAAGGCAAAAAGAAAGTGCAGCTTTATGGTTTCATGGACAAAAGAATTTCTGTGGCTGCAATATGACGAGCTAAATAACCAGGGCTGCACATAAGTGGTCCGCAGGTGCGCAATCGCTGTCAAAATAAAAAACGTGCACAAGATAAGAAGTTGCAACGCTTGTTTGCTTACATAAGATTTTCTGGAGGAGGACAGACATTTGTTTAGAACTCTTAAAGATGTCGAAGAAGCTCCTTTAAGCAATTACTTTGGTGTTCCTCTACCTCCAAAGAAATGTCAGGAGTCAGAACCACAAAAGAAGCGTGTATTCTCGGAAAACTGGTTGCAGGAGGTGAGCTGGCTTCAAACAAATGATGAACACACAGAGATGTGATGCAGAATGTGCCGTGAAAATCCCACTCTAGCGGACAAAAACAGTGCCTTTTATATGGACGCAAACGTCCATATAAACTTCTTATCTGGTGCGCGTCTTTTATTTTGACAGGGAATGCGCACATGCGGACCACTTATGTGCACCCGTGCAAATAACATAGGCCTAATGTTCTGCCGGGTGTGTTGTTGGTTTTCCCTCGATTTCTGAGTCGACAAGCGCCTTTGTTACTGGGACCAGTCATTTTAAGAAAGGCCCCCATTAGAGCCCATGAGAAATGCAAGAAATGCATTATTGCTCAGTCTGCAATATCTTTCCCAGAACAAACACCAATTGCAAATAACATACTAAAAATAAACCTGAAAAATCTGTTTAGAACAGCTACTATGTTGCAAAGAGTGAACTACCTCTGGCAAAATTTAGCAGTCTTTGCAAACTTCAAAAAGCAAATGGCCTCGATCTTGGTTCCACTTGCCTCTTACCCGTGACTTCAGTGGAAATTTCATATTCAGGATCTGACACAGACTGATTCATGTTCTACAGTTCTTACAAGTTCATAGAAATTTCTGTTCAATTAGAACCAAATATTTGAGTTGATGATTGTAATTTTTATACAATGTTGTAATTTGTGTTTCAATAATTTTTTGATTAATGTTTTGTTTCCATTACAATATTATACTTTAATGTATAATATTGTAATGGAAACAAAACAGGAAACAAAACATCAATCAAAAAATTGCTCTCTTTTTTATTTGGGCTACTTAAATTTATTTTGGGCTACCAAAAACTGAAGCGTCCCTGCCCGAAGGGCTACCAGGGATTTTGAAATTTTGCGAGCCCTGCTGTATATACTATGGGCATCATGGTGCTCATCCAGAATCCTTACATTATTATTTATTACTAGAGCTACAATAATAAAGCAATGAGGAGGGGGAAGTAATAAATATGAAATAATGTATTTATGATGATTCCATTTGTTTCACTATCCACTCTGTGCAGGGGTTATTACATTTTTAAACTGTAGAAATACAATCATTTTACTGCTGTAAAATCCAAATTTTGTCTTATTTAAAATATAAATCTAATATAATCTGCTTCTTAATGTATGTTCTTTAAAATATAATGTATGTTCTTTTTTAATATATTATAATTATAATAATGCATAATTATGTGGTCATGCATATTAGATCGTTTTTTAGTGAAATATAATCCCTCCAGAAAGGCAGGAAAAGCCCGGAAACTTACTTTAAAACTAAATATGTTTCTAAATACTTTAAAACTAAATATGTTCCCTAAAACGGTGACAGAGCTACAGACCCATGACAGCCAGGTAGCCAGCAGCTATGACCAGCACTACCTGTGCAGTTAATAAAAGGACAGGTATGTTTGTCGCGCTGTTGCACACACAGCACGCTAGTTTGTTTCAGTTCGTCAGTTGCCACAAGACAGCTTACCAACGTGTACGTAATAAGCTAATACTCCTGTGTGCTACACACTACAGTGTGCGCTGTACACCTACTTACTGGGTTTGTCGCATCAGTCTGTGTCTCTGAGTTAACTTGTGTTTCTCCTACAGCTCCGGACCGCTAAAAATGCGCGTGCTCTTTGTGAGCTCGTTCCCGGCTCGTAACCAGCGCGTTCTGCCGTCAAGGGCGGTCATTGGTTAAATGTGATCATGTGACTGATGCAAGCCAGATCCTTTTATTTAGCAAAACTGTGATTAATAGACTAGTTAAATATTATTGTTGAGGGGCACAGACAGGACTCCGCACGCACGCACACACACATAAAAAAAAATAAAAATAAAAAGTAAATTTTTTTTTTAAAAAAGTTGCCTCAACAAAAGGGCACTTTGGGCACCCATCAGGAAAGGGGCGGGTGCTCAAGCCCCTCTAGCCCCCCCCTCTGCACGTGCCTGTATTACGGAGCAATACAGTTTTGGCTGTATAACCATTACTTATCATTGTACCTTGAAAGTTCGGGAGATTTTAATAGCCTTGTTTATGCAAGTCAGGAGGTTGAGTATCAAGAAGCTGATAGTGGTTTATGATGGATATTTTGTTTTGACAGCTGTAGCTGATACTCCAGTTCATCTACATAGAAATTAAGCTGGTGAGAAAAATACTCAGTTTTAATTCACTCCCCTTGGTCTTTTGAACTGCAGAACTAACTGACTAAAATATCTTCTCATGCTTGTTTTCTGCTAATTATCTGGTTTTTCCTTTTAACTGATATACTGTAACTCACACTGATATAAAAATTATACATTTTAAAAGGTATATTGCAGCTGCAAATTCGAGACTTTTCAGATCACTGCAAGATAGGGATTCAATTATCAGTAGATTGAGTCCAGAGTCTTTCTGACCATATTTCACAGCTACAATAAACATGTTCACTTGTAATAATTACACAAGATACCGATCTTGATTGGGTAATTATGCAATAAGAAGGAACAAAAGTTGCCTTAAAGAACTCTGCAATCAGTGAATATTTTCACTTCGTTCCTTTCTTTTGAGCCACAATGAAGAAGTTGTTGTGGGTCTTTTGTCTGTACGTTTTTTGTCTCCGTGGTTGTCAGAGCAGTGAGGTGAATGGAAGGGTGGACTTCATGCTTCTTGCAGGGCCTCTGACAAAGCAGGTGGTCAGAAGCTCAGACAGAAACATAAATGATGCCTTTGACTGCAGTCATCCCGTTCCTCCTGGCTCTAAGCAGTACTTTGAGTACCTGCAGAGCAGAGGGGTGACCCACTTCAAAGTACCGCTGTCATGGGCTCAACTTCTTCCTACAGGCCACCCCAGCCAGCCCCAGCAGGCTGTGGTTAGATGTTACCAGACCCTGCTGAAACAGCTGCTGGAAGCAGGTCTTCAGCCTCTGGTCATCCTTCATGGATGGACAGTTCCAGAGTCTCTGCAATCAAGGTATGGAGGCTGGGAGAGCCAGGAGCTGGCACAGATGTTTCAGCAGTATGCAGAGTTTGCCTTCCAAGAGTTTGCACCACTTGCACACTCATGGTTGACACTGGATGGTGTTTGGCATGACGGGCAGCCTGCACATGCTCCCAGTTTTCTGCAGAACTTCCTTCAACTAAACAAGAACATTTACCAGATGTACCATCAGCGCTTTCCTGAAAAAGGTGAGTTAGAAGAAAAAGAGACAATTAAGATGAGATACTAAGCAAATAGAGTAAAAATCAGAAGTAAGAAATCTTGAGAAATTTCTCCAAAACATTCCTTAAAATAAGCTATTTTAAAAATGTTGCTGAGAAATCAGATGCAAAGGCTTTTACAAAAGGAGTTTTTAATTTCACCTTTAAAAACACAAAATCAGTATTTTGAGAAAACTGCTAAAAAAAATAAGCATTTTAAAAATCAAGTTTGATTGGAAACTACTATCAAAAGGTAAATAAAACAAACAAAAATAAATGACCATTAAATGTCATATTTGCTGTTTTCCAGTTCTCATATATGTCAAGAAGTTACATTTTGGTGTCATAAAATAAACACATAGATGTGTATTTTAGGCGTTTTTGTAATATTACACAACACATCAGATTTTCTGTATGTCTTAAGAAGTTAAAATACTGTTAAAAATACCACCTGTTAAAAATACTTTATGGCCAACTGATACTGAAAGCCTTCAAAACATTATTTATCAGACATATTACCGTCATGATTATCTCAGCAGCAATTGAATTCACTAAAATAATCTTGTATGTATGTCACTGTACAGTTTGACCCAACAAGCCATTTTTACAGCAGACATTTTATATTAAAATAAATATTAAAAAAAGATTTAAATGCTTCTACATTTACAGGAAGACGTCTGTCAGTTGGGTTGAGAGCAACAGATATGACTTCCCTCTCCCACATTAAAGATTCAACAGCAGTAAGTTAAATACTCTATTTCATTATGTATGTAAACATTATGTATACCTTAAGCTTTAATTAAGACCAAGTCCCTTTATTGTTAAAATTGAAAAGAAAATCAATCTGAAAATAACAATGAGACATGCTTATTTGCCCAGAGCTATTAGAAATATGCGAAGCTTTTTGAGGGTACAGGGAGAATCACCTTTACCCTTGAATTGGAGATTAGCTTGCCTAGATAAGATAATCATACACAGCTTGGATCAGCAACCCAACCCAACAGCCCGATTAAATTCCAAGTGATCTTTCTCCATCACACACCCTTTCACCTTGTTGTCATATGCCCACATTCTGCTCATCAGATTTTTCTTGAGCCTAAACCATGAGCCTGATCACAGTTGTTCGATCACTGTATGAAACACTGCTCAGCCTGCATGAAGACTCAAGCAACAGCGCATAAAGAAAGTGGGGGGTGGCTGGCTTGAGTGTAATGGTATGCCGTTGTGTATCTTCTATTTTTAATAGATGGATTTCTTGTCGGTGCACATTGAATATAACTGTGTTATCTCCTCAAATTTTGAAAACGAGCTAAGGAGGATACAGGTAGAGTAAACACATGATGAAAAAATTCCTAGCTTTTCAGATTTTGCATTACTGTTAAACTGCTGCATCTGCATATTCTGTAACACTGTAGATGTCCATTGGGAACTTGCCTATCCTGCTGTACAAGATGACTGCTCATGACTGTTCCCAGAGTAATTATCAGGTTCTTGGAAATTTTTTAAATGGTAAATACAATTATATTTTATGCTGTTATTTTCCATTAAATTACCAATGAATATGAAGAGCTATACAACTAAATTTGTATTTACAGATATATAGCATATAATCTCAAAAAGTTAATTCTGTTCATCTGGATGTAGAGTTTTCAGTTGGAGTAACGTTTCATCACTCATCCAAGTGACTTCTTCAGTCTTAACTGCATGCAGGTTTCCCCAACCTTATAAAGAGTACATTTGCATACTGACTGAAACTAGCACCGGTGACTAAAAGTGGACAGTGAGGTTTCCTAGCCCCATGAGCTTTCATAAATATGACAGTGATTTGCCATACAAACTTTTGCGTCTGACTGGAGGTAGATGAAGTGTATTACACTTAAACCAGAAGATGAAGTTAATATCGTATAATATGTGGAACTGTTAAGAGATATTAACACCAAAACAATGACCAGCGCCACTGAAACCAGTGCTCACACTGGTAATCATGGAAAAATAAAAAAAATATTATGTCAAATAAAGAAATCCTCTGGTATTTACTGAAGAAAAAACACATTAATATAACATTAGTCAACACTGTAAAAATTGACAATACTGCTCTCATAAAAGTGGAAGAGTTATCAAGTGAAAGTGATGAGTGTCATGTCATCATATTATGAGCCAGTAAAGTGCTAATAGAAAATGTTGGACCACAGTCAATGCTTTCTGCATAACTGTTATGACAGATGCATTGTACCAAGAATATTGGGTTAAATGAAGAAAGTGTTTGCACTGTAGATTTTAGTTGACTAAAATTTCTTTTGGTAACCCAAATATTAGCAAATATAAGCAAATATTATGACCCATTTTATTAGGATACACCATCCTAATCTGATATTACATAATGTATTATAACATTACATTCTATACTATTAAATTCTGCATTTTGTCCTCAATTGAGCTGCCAAATGTACAAATAGGGTGGGTAAAATAAGTACTGAACACATTACCAAGTGTGTTTCTAAGTAAATATATTTCTAAAGGTGTTGTTAACATGACATTCTCACCAGACGTCTGTAGCAACCCATCCAAAGGGAATGCATTTTTTATTTCTTTATACTTACTGTTTTATAACTGACAAGACTTAACTGTTTCTTGACCACAACACAGTCCTGATGGACAATGGCCTGAATATTGTGGGGTGTGACATGAAGGACGTGTTAGGCAAGCTGGACATGGAAGATGCTCTTGTCAAGTAAGAGTTCATTTTCTGATTCACATATATTGTTATTCTATTTTTTTTTAAGTTCACGTGTGATATTTATGTCTTTTTATTTTCTGAAAGTCATGCAGGTTCACACCACACCAGGATGACAGGGTTAAGAAACAGTTATCAGACTGTGTGGGATAAATTTAAGTCCCAGACTACAGCAGAACGAGATCTTTTCCTTCAGGAATCATTCCCCTCTGGCTTCCAGTGGGCCACCTCCAGCGTATCCTTTAAGACTGAAGGTGGCTGGTCAGAAGGTGGGAAAGGAGAGACTATTTGGGACCGGTTTGGTCATGAGGGCTTGGCCTTTGCAAATCAGACAGCTGACCTAGCTTGCGACAGTTACCGTAAGGTAGATTATGATGTCTACCTTCTGCGAGGTCTTCAGGTCGACACCTACCAGTTTTCCATCTCTTGGGCCCGTATTTTCCCCACAGGGTACCGACAGAGCCAATCAGAAAAAGGAGCTCAATACTATGACCAGCTGATAAATGCTCTCGTTGCATCTGGCATACAACCCATTGTCACTCTGTACCACTGGGATCTGCCTCAAGCACTCCAGAATTATGGTGGATGGACCAATGCCTCCATTGTAGAGGCCTTCAAAGACTATGCAGATTTCTGCTTCTCCAGGTTTGGAGACAGAGTCAAGATCTGGAACACATTCAATAGTCCCTGGGTAGTGAGCCATGTCGGGTATGGTACTGGTGTGCATGCCCCAGGAGTAAAGGACTATGTGGAATCTTCCTATCAGGTGACAGTGATGTTATTAGAATACTACAATTAATCACTTTATTACAAGTGTAATTATTGCACTAATGTACTTAACATTTGATTTTGCATTATCAGGTCACTCACAATATTCTCAAGTCCCATGCCGAGGCCTGGCATGTCTATAATGACAATTACAGGAAAACACAAGGAGGAAAAGTGGGCATTGCCTTGAACTCTGACTGGGCTGAGCCCAGTGACCCTGCCAAACCTGAAGACGTAGCAGCTGCAGACCGTTACCTGCAGTTTATGCTGGGCTGGTTTGCACATCCCATATTTGTAGACGGAGATTATCCTGCAATACTCAAAGATCAGGTGGAACAGAAGAAAACAGCATGCCCTGACTCTGTACCAGCAAAGCTCCCAGTTTTCACTCCCACAGAGAGCAAGAGGATACTTGGTACTGCTGACTTTTTTGGTTTAAATCACTATACTTCTCGGCTGGTCAGCAACAGTGATGGTGGGTGCACCCCTGGTCCTGACGGTGTGGGTGACTTCCATGCAACTGTGGACCCCACATGGAGTTCCACAGCTTCTGACTGGATCTATCCTGTTCCTTGGGGACTTAGAAGGCTCCTGAACTACATTGCAACAGAATACCTGAGTGCTAACAAATTACCTGTATACATAACAGGAAATGGGATGCCAACAGATTACAGTGTTGACAGTCTCACTGACACCAGCAGAATGGACTATATGAAAAGTTACATCAATGAGGCCCTGAAAGGTTAGTGTTGGAGATTTCCCCAATTTGAGGGCACATTTTTTTTAGAGAGAGAGTTAAAATAATTCAAATATTAATTTTGTTTTTGTTTGTTCATTTTGTAGCAACACTCACAGATGGAGTGGATGTGCAGCGATTCACAGTGCAGTCACTCATGGATGGATTTGAGGCAAACCAAGGCTACAGCCAAAGATTTGGTCTTCACTATGTCAACTTTGAAGTGGGATCCAGACCAAGGACCCCAAAGCAATCTGCATATTTGTACGCTGAGATTATCGAGCAAAACGGTTTCAGTTCACAAAAAAGTAAGAAGTTTAAAGCTGCAGAAAGGCCATTAACTCGACGTTTAGCTGCTTTACCACCCTCAGAAGTTCCATCTCAGGCAAAGGTAGTTTGGGAGAAATTCTCTTCACAGTCAAACTTTGATAGAAAAATGTACCATTATGGCACTTTTCCTGAGGGCTTCAGTTGGGGAATTTCTTCTTCGGCCTACCAAATTGAAGGTGGCTGGAATGCTGATGGCAAAGGTCCTAGTATATGGGATAGATTCACTCAGACAACTAACACTATTCCTGATAACGCAAACGGCAATGTAGCCTGTGACAGTTACAACAAACTTAATGAAGATCTCTA
This sequence comes from Rhamphochromis sp. 'chilingali', assembly GCF_963969265.1. Classification (NCBI taxonomy): domain Eukaryota; kingdom Metazoa; phylum Chordata; class Actinopteri; order Cichliformes; family Cichlidae; genus Rhamphochromis; species Rhamphochromis sp. 'chilingali'. Next base: position 4,020,924 of record NC_137941.1, read on the forward strand.
CATGCTGCGGGCTCTGAGGGTGAAGTCATACAGATTCTCTTTGTCCTGGTCCAGGATCTTTCCTGATGGCACACGTAAGTCCCTCAACCAGAAAGGTGTTGACTACTACAACAGACTCATTGATGGTCTTATAGCGTACAATATCGAACCCATGGTAACACTGTACCACTGGGACCTTCCTGAAGCTTTGCAAAAGGTCAATGGCTGGGAAAGTGCAGAGATGATAGACATTTTTAATGACTATTGCGACTTCTGCTTTGCTACTTTTGGTGACAGAGTGAAATTCTGGATAACCATTAACCAGCCTCAGACAATTGCATGGTCTGGATATGGACTTGGAAATATGCCACCAAATGTTAAGGACCCAGGGTATGGACCATACATAGTTGCACACAACCTCATTAAAGCCCATGCCAAGGCCTACCATACATATGATGACAAGTATCGCCAGTCTCAGGGTGGTCTAATCTCCATAGCCCTCAATGCTGATTGGGCTGAACCTAAAGATGTCAGCGTTCGCCGTGAAGTGGTGGCTGCTGACCGGGCGATGCAGTTCCAACTGGGATGGTTTGCACATCCTATTTTTAAGAATGGTGACTATCCTGATGCACTGAAGTGGCAAGTTGGGAACAAAAGTGAAATCCAAGGTCTTCCACAGTCAAGACTTCCTTCCTTTACTGAAGAAGAAAAGAACTTCATCAAGGGAACTGCTGACGTATTCTGTGTAAATCATTACACTACAAAGATTGTAAGCCATGTTACAGCTCGGCTTAGCCCTGCGTCTTATGAATATGACTGGGACTTCAAGGAAGAAGAGGAAAATGATTCACCAACTACAGCCATTCCTAACCAAAAAGTTGTGGCCTGGGGCTTGAGGCGACTCCTCAACTGGATAAAGGAGGAGTATGGTGATCCAGAGATTTATATTACTGAGAACGGAGTTGCTACAGAAGCACAGACAACTTGGGATGATTCTGCCAGAGTGTTTTTTTACAAGGCCTATATTGATGAGGCTCTGAAAGGTATACTGTCAAAGTGATTTTATTAGCTACATTGCACGATCATTATAAGTATTTTTAATGTACCTAATTTTTTTGTGCGCTTGTTTACATTACAGCCTATAAAGTTGATGGTGTGACTGTGAAAGGATACACTGCAACCTCTCTAATGGATTCTTTTGAGTGGCTTAATGGGTACAACGTTGGATTTGGCCTGCACCACGTGGACTTCAGTAACCCAAATCGGTCAAGAACACCCAAGTACTCAGCTCATTTCTATTATAACATCATAAAGGATAATGGTTTCCCATTGCCAGATGATGAGAAGGTACTTTATGGACATTTTCAAGATGATTTCATTTGGAGTACTGCCACAGCATCATACCAGGTACCCTAGATAAGGCCACTGCACATATATTGCAATGCTTACTCTATTTTCATTCGTTTCAAATTACTGTTTTATACTTATTCCTTTCAGATTGAAGGAGGGTGGAGAGCTGATGGAAAAGGTCTCAGTATTTGGGACAAGTTTGCTCACACTCATCTCCGAATCTCCAATGATGACAATGGGGACATAGCTTGTGACAGTTACAATAAAGTAGAAGAGGATGTTGCCATATTAAAGCAACTCAAGGTGACCCATTATCGATTCTCCATATCATGGTCAAGGGTCCTTCCTGATGGTACCACCAACTACATTAATGAGGCTGGACTCAATTACTACCACAGACTGGTGGATGCACTGATTGCTGCAAACATTCAGCCTCATGTATGTATAATTACAGCTAAAAGAACTGTACTAGAATTGGTAAATTCAATAACGTCAGTAAACCCTTTCCCTTTGCTTTCAGGTCACTCTGTACCACTGGGACCTTCCACAAGCCCTGCAGGATATTGGGGGATGGGAAAATGACACTATTGTTACCAAATTCAGAGATTATGCTGACTTCATCTTTGACAGACTTGGCCACAAAGTGAAATTTTGGATAACTATTAACGAACCCTACAATGTAGCCATGATAGGACATGGTTATGGAGTAGGTGCCCCAGGTGAGCTTTATGCTTTAGTATTCCTGGTTGTCTGCTTTATTTAACAAATAGGAATAGTACTGTTACTGAACATGCAAAACTGTATATAAGGACACCAAAAGTGTTCAAAACAAAATGTACTGTTTCAAACATCAAACAATATGTCTTCTGTAAAAACAATAAAGCAATCCTTGACCAAACCCTCAACAACAAAAAATATAAAGAGGCTGCAAATGTGTCTGTTTGTCTCCAGGGATCAGTTTCCGACCAGGTACTCTGCCCTACGTTGTTGGTCACAACCTGCTTAAAGCTCATGCTGAGGCCTGGCATATTTACAATGACAAGTACAGGGCCAAACAGAATGGAATTATCTCCATCACAATTAACTCTGACTGGTCTGAACCCAGAAATCCTTATAAGCAGGAGGACTATGATGCTGCAATACGCGCCATTCAGGTACACCAGTTCTTCTTATATTTTAAAGCAATATGTCATAGTGGTTATTTCAAGTGTCTTTTGTGTGTCTTTTTGTGCAGTTCTACATTGGCTGGTTTGCCCATCCTGTATATAATGGCGACTACAATGACATAATGAAGACAGTCATTCGTGAGCGAAGCCTTGCTGCTGGTCTGTCAGAATCTAGGTATTCAAAAAGTACATTTAGGCCCCAAAAGGAAAAAAAAATTGCTATAAAGTTACCTTTAAAAGCAGCAGGACATTTTCACTTTTTTTGTTGTTTGGTCCTTTTTTCAACAACCACATAACCTGTTGGTTTCACTTCCATTTTCCAGGCTGCCTGAGTTCACTCCGGAGGAGGTTAAAAGAATTAAAGGCACTTATGATTATTTTGGGTTCAACTATTACACCACTGTCCTAACATTCCCTGTGGACTATAAGAACCTTCAGCACTATGATGGAGACAAGTAAGCAAACGTTAGATAAATATTAATAGAGTAATCTTTCATTTTTCTTCTAATAAAAGAAACCAACAGATTTAGCACAGCTGACTTTGTTCTCTGCTGTGGCCGTTTACTGAAATGTGAAACTTATTTCATTGTTTTACTCAAACTCAAAAATCTAACCTTTTTGATCTTCACAGGGGTGCAGGGTCAACTGTTGATCTCACCTGGCTGGATTCAGGTTCAGGCTGGCTGAAAGTCACACCATTTGGATTCCGCAGAATACTTAATTTTATCAAGGAGGAATATGGAAATCCACCAATTATTATCACTGAGAATGGCATCTCAGAGCGGGGCACTGTTGATCTAAATGATACTCACAGGAGCCACTACTACGAAAAATACATCAACCAGGCGTTAAAAGGTATGAAAAATTTATCTTTAAATCTATTTAGGACCAGCACAGTTAGAGAAGAAGGCTATAAATATGTCTCAGATAAAATGTGGCTGTTTTTTTTTTTTCTTTTGTGGAAACATTAAGAAACTAGATTTTAAGTGCAAAAAAGTTAACTTATCTCTTTTCTCTTCCCAGCTTACTTACTAGATGGTGTAGACATCCGTGGCTACACAGCTTGGTCACTGATGGACAACTTTGAGTGGGCTAAAGGCTTTTCAGAGAGATTTGGGTTTTTTTACGTGAATCATTCAGACCCTAATATTTCTCGAGTAGCTAAGAAATCTGTTTCCGACTACTCTAAAATCATAACCTGCAATGGATTCCCTCACCCTGCGTCAGGACATGAGTGCTTGAATCCTGTGGAAGGTAAATTGACACCATGGATTGTAAATAGTACGTAAAAGATAAGTACGTGGCCACCCTACTGTAAACATAAATATTTAAAGTCTATGTTTAGTTGTATCAGTTCAGCATTATGGCTATTACCAACTTGGTACTTTAAAGTCAGAACACAATATATTTGTGTGGGAAGTTTTCAGCTAATGCTAACCAGCCAGGCTGGCTCTCCATTGACACAGTTACATTGCTAAAAACTGCAAAATGCATTAAAGTTAAGAGAAGTGGAATTCCCACCTAACAAGGTGCTTCCACAGTGCAAAAGCAAGCCTTTTAGGACACCTAAACTGGACAGCTGCAATACGATATGCAGTTCCATGATCAGAAGGAACAGGGATACTGAGGGGGTCCTAAATATCTATTCCTGCATACAAGCATTTTTTAAGTTGAGCTTAAGCATTATAGCAGAGTTGAGCTTGTGTATTGTATGAATGCAGATCATTTAGACAGATGTAAGATGTTTGCAAGTGTGTTAGTTTACAGCACTAGCTTACTAACAAATAGCTAAAATTAGCATGATAATTAGACACGGTGCAAAAATAATGCTCTGACATAGTGAAAGCTAATGTTTTCATTTTGTTAGTGTCTTTCTTACCAGCTCACAGACACCTGCTACTTAGAGGTGTATAGACATGCAAGAAACCTTGTTGTAAATAATAGCATTAAAAGTGCTCAGAATACTGAGAACAAAATTCAGAGGTCCAGTTCAGTTGCTAGCAGAGTGCTAGCAACTGTAGTTGTAGTCAAACCTGCTACACCACACCAAATAAATTTAAACCTTAATGCAATTTCTGTGGAGGAATTCTAACAACAGGTAAAATAGGGCTTTGATTTACAGTTACTGCCTGCAAATGTTAAAAAATAATACGAAAACTTTGGTTTCTGTGTCTTTTCTGCAGAAACAGCTGCACCACCAATCACTGACAACAATGCCACTGTGAGGTTCCTTGGTATGGAGCTCTCTGTCCGCAATGCTGAGACCGGACTTAATGTCACATTTGCTCTTCTGATTGTTGCAATGTTTGGAGCTGTTTGTGCATCATTTTGCTTCTTTAAGTCAAAAAATCAGATTTGTAAAAGTGGAAAAACATTCTAATTGCAGATAACTTGACATATTATTAAAGCCCTCATATTGACAGATGCATTTTAATTGCAGGTATATAAATTATTTCTTTTCCTCTTCTATAATGTTGCTGTCACTGTCAAGGTTAAACTACAATTTTAAATCATTTTTAAAAATGATCTGTGGTCCGTTTAGTTTGAGATACCACGTAAGCGTACATGTAAAAATATGTTTGTGTGTTTTGGGACTAATTGAGTAAAATATTTCTTCATTTGCTGTTTAGTATCAGACTTTCAGACTTCTACATATAGGACTGACCTGCAAAAGCTTATTACCTGCTGTATTAGTCAACAAAGCCAAGTATTTTCTGTTAAAAATCATCAGTTTGTCAGCCAGGGTGGATTAGTTTGTCTATATGGCTGTAAAATGGGTTTAAAAAGTGCTATTTAGAATATTATGTTGTTTCTTCAACTTTCTGTTCTCAGAAAGCTTTTTAAAAATGGAGTGTAGGTATCACCTAATTCCTCTAGAGGTCACTGGCTGTCTAGATTAGATTAGATAGAACTTTATTAATCCCTCAGGTGGGTTCCTCTGGGAAATTCGATTTCCAAAAAGCACAGCACCGACAGAAGTTTCAGAGTTACAGAATAATATATATATATATATATATACATACAGTGGGGCAAAAAAGTATTTAGTCAGCCACCGATTGTGCAAGTTCCCCCACTTAAAATGATGACAGAGGTCAGTAATTTGCACCAGAGGTACACTTCAACTGTGAGAGACAGAATGTGAAAAAAAAATCCATGAATCCACATGGTAGGATTTGTAAAGAATTTATTCGTAAATCAGGGTGGAAAATAAGTATTTGGTCAATAACAAAAATACAACTCAATACTTTGTAACATAACCTTTGTTGGCAATAACAGAGGTCAAACGTTTACTATAGGTCTTTACCAGGTTTGCACACACAGTAGCTGGTATTTTGGCCCATTCCTCCATGCAGATCTTCTCGAGAGCAGTGATGTTTTGGGGCTGTCGCCGAGCAACACGGACTTTCAACTCCCGCCACAGATTTTCTATGGGGTTGAGGTCTGGAGACTGGCTAGGCCACTCCAGGACTTTCAAATGCTTCTTACGGAGCCACTCCTTTGTTGCCCGGGCGGTGTGTTTTGGATCATTGTCATGTTGGAAGACCCAGCCTCGTTTCATCTTCAAAGTTCTCACTGATGGAAGGAGGTTTTGGCTCAAAATCTCACGATACATGGCCCCATTCATTCTGTCCTTAACACGGATCAGTCGTCCTGTCCCCTTGGCAGAAAAACAGCCCCATAGCATGATGTTTCCACCCCCATGCTTCACAGTAGGTATGGTGTTCTTGGGATGCAACTCAGTATTCTTCTTCCTCCAAACACGACGAGTTGAGTTTATACCAAAAAGTTCTACTTTGGTTTCATCTGACCACATGACATTCTCCCAATCCTCTGCTGTATCATCCATGTGCTCTCTGGCAAACTTCAGACGGGCCTGGACATGCACTGGCTTCAGCAGCGGAACACGTCTGGCACTGCGGGATTTGATTCCCTGCCGTTGTAGTGTGTTACTGATGGTGACCTTTGTTACTTTGGTCCCAGCTCTCTGCAGGTCATTCACCAGGTCCCCCCGTGTGGTTCTGGGATCTTTGCTCACCGTTCTCATGATCATTTTGACCCCACGGGATGAGATCTTGCGTGGAGCCCCAGATCGAGGGAGATTATCAGTGGTCTTGTATGTCTTCCATTTTCTGATGATTGCTCCCACAGTTGATTTTTTCACACCAAGCTGCTTGCCTATTGTAGATTCACTCTTCCCAGTCTGGTGCAGGTCTACAATACTTTTCCTGGCGTCCTTCGAAAGCTCTTTGGTCTTGGCCATGGCGGAGTTTGGAGTCTGACTGTTTGAGGCTGTGGACAGGTGTCTTTTATACAGATGATGAGTTCAAACAGGTGCCATTCATACAGGTAACGAGTGGGGGACAGAAAAGCGTCTTACAGAAGACGTTACAGGTCTGTGAGAGCCAGAGATTTTCCATGTTTGAGGTGACCAAATACTTATTTTCCACCCGAATTTACGAATAAATTCTTTACAAATCCTACCACAACCAGTTCCTTAGTCTTTGAGGTGTTGAGTTGCAGGTGGTTTGTGTGACTCCATGCGACAAAGTTCCTCACCAGACTTCTGTACTCCTCTTCCTGATCATCCCAGATACACCCCATGATGGCTGTGTCGTCTGCAAACTTCTGAATGTGGCATAATTCAGAGTTGTAGCAGAAGTCTAAAGTAGCCATATAAAATGTACTACGCTAATGTTCAGTACCAGAAAGTAAAATAATCTGATTTACTGAAAATAAATGTATACCATACTGTATAGCATCAATAATGGTGTCTGTCCAACCATCAATTGTCTTACATTATCCTTGTCAGTGTCGCAGGAGGTTGGAGCCTATCCCAGCGGCCATAGGTGCGAGAGGCAGGATACACCCTGGACAGGCCGTCAGCCTGACACAGGGCTAACACAGAGACAGACAATCATTTGCACTCACATTCACGCCTATGGGCAATTTAGATTCACCAATTAACCTAACCCCACCAACCGCATGTGTTTGGACTGTTGGAGGAAGCTGGAGTACCCGGGGAGGAGAACATGCAAACTCCACACAGAAAGGCCCGAGTGAGGTGGAGGAATCAAACTCAGGACCTTCTTGCTATGAGGCAGTGCCCTGTCTGATTTAAGTTGCAAATAAAACCTATTCATAGAAAATTAAATGTATGGCCAAATCCCCAAATAATTTATTTGATGATAAAACCTCACTGGAGGCCTTTTGGGGTTTTTTTTAGATCACACTCAAATATTTAACTGGCCAGTTACATTATACCAATTCAATGTTTGGGCATGGTCAAGACCTGAGCACCAAAATGGAGAAGAAAGGTAGTTTAACTGACTTTGAATGTGGCATGGACAGCAGGATAGAGCACTGTGTCATAAAGCTCAGATCACCTCTGACTGGTTTTCTGTGCACTCAAATGGCCTCCAGTCGCCAGACTGTGCACTTCTGAAAGCGGTAAGTGTAGCTACTCAGGTATTCAGCGAATGTAGATAGAAGTGACCCGACATATCAGCTTGGATTAGTCATTTGCAGGTGAAATTGGCAAGTATTAGACCTCACAGACATCATTCAAGTCACTGTACAGGTCACTGATGGAAAGTAACCGAGTTATACTTGTGGCCTTTTTCAATACATACAAAGATGGATCTATTTAACTGGACCACTTTCCAAATTTTACCCAAGATTGTGGGACGTGAGATAATGTCTACGTTACCTTTACTGGTATGCTCTATTGTCCAATGTTGTCTAAAACAATATTTGTAAACAAAGGAAAACTAGGACCAAAAATCTGAATTTGCTGGATTTTTATTTTAAAACTAACCACAAAGTTCTATCAATACAAAAAGTATAAAAAGTACAAAAAGCATTGTTCAAAAATAACTTGAGATGAAAATATGAATTGGCACTGTGGGTATTATTCAGAATAGAAAAAGATGGCATCTCGTCAGAGCGCGTTCAAGGCATTAAATTCACATTGATTTGATTACCGATCCTGGAACAGTGAAAACACTCATCCAGCAATCAGCACTTTCAGATATCAAACAGATACAGTTTTATCCCCACTTAACCAAAAGGAAAAAAACAAACAAAAACAAAAAAACCAAAAGTTAACATTTCTTGTGGTCATACATGATGTGTACCTAATAAAATAAGAAAACAAAATTATTTAAATATTAAAGAAAAAAGTGTTGCAATATTATCTCAACTGTACCAAACAGAATACACCAGTCCAACAAAATCTGGCATCAGGGAGCTAAGACAGTAGCAAATACTCTTTGAAAAACAGGGAAAAAAAACAAAATAATCCCAAACGTGTTGGCCACAGTGACAAGAGTCAAGACAACAACACTTACAACTAATACAAAAATACAGTATTAAATGTTTAAAACAATGCAAGTCATTATCAAGAGTTAAATGGTTTTCAAGCATTACCCAGGTTTGTCTATTCCTTTGGACAAAGGCATCCCAAGTGTGTTCCAGTCACCAGTCAGGTGCCAGACTTGGGAATGTTGACTGGTGCAACATCATCAAAATCACAAAAAACAAATCCTTTGACACACTTGAGGGAAACCTTTGTATGAAATGTTACACCTCAAAGTCTTCATCAGCATGACAATAACTCCAGTACCTTTTCTTTATGAGTGGTGCTGTGTCCATTAACCCTTTGTTTGCATGTAAAAGCACTCTCACTTCTGCACAAAACACAAAATTCTTACAGTTTCAACATCTTTTTTTGCACATCTGGCTTGGCCTTAGAAAAATCCCATTAAGTTTTCCAGTTTTAATCTAATGCAAACTTTAGATGCAATCACTGAACATCCAATGGAGGACAAACTCATAAAAATGACTAATAGCTCTAAGACTTAAAGTTAATTATATTTATAAAAAAAAAAAAAAAAATAGCTGCCCTGAGGGAGAAGCACATGGTAACCTTAACTGTTCTTGTTGCACTATGGCAGTTTGTAAGCACTTTGGATCTTTAGACCGGCTTGTGTCTCGAGTATTGCTGGGTTGAGACGACCGTTCTTGCAATGTGAACCGATGCTCGACCACAGTCGGCCATAACACTGGAAGGCTTGGGCTGACTTCATCCACCTCAAGCAATTTCACAACATCCCACTCACACATACAGACTCCCCTTGGTTCAAATCCCTTGTGTCCTCTCACTGCTCCTCATGTTAACTGCCCAGCTGATGAGAATCTATGCACGAAGACCTGCAGACAGATCATCAGGGTTGTTAAGCAATGAGTTTCAAAAACAGCCAGGAAAAAAAAAAAAAAAAAACTGTGGTTATCAAGAGACAAAGATGGAAGCCTCACCTTTGTCACAGGTACTGCTCTGCTTTTCCTGGGCAAAGTTTAGCCTGTTCTGCTCCACTGCAGTGCCGTTAGATTCGGGGCTGCTGCTGCGTGACGGGCTGCTCTCCTCGTTCTGGTATGCCATATCCAGATGCTGCTGGGCCAGTTTTAGGTGCCTGCGCAGCCTCTCCAGCTCCCGAGACGATGCCTCGTCCCCGAAAGACTCGCGACCTGAGTCTCCCAGGTTATCTCGAAATCCCAGTTTTCCAGATGGATCCTTCTTCAAAGCAGTGTGATAGCCTGGAGGCGCAGAGGGCTGGCGGCAGATGGAGGACCTCTGGCTGGCCAGAGCTGAGTGTCGTGGGGTGGGGTGCCGGGGCCGTGGCGTGCAAAAGCAGTCACGGATACCACTGATGCCAAGGTGCAGGATCTCCAACAGGGTAAAGAGGAGACACAAGGCGCTGACGGCATACATTATAAGCAGGAAGATAGTTTTCTCTGTTGGGCGTGACACGAAGCAATCCACTGTGTGCGGGCAAGGGGAACGTGTGCATACGTACGACGGTGCCACTTCCAGACCATAAAGGATGTACTGTCCAAACAGGAAGGAGGTCTCAAAGATGGCACGTGATAACAGCTGGAACACGTAGACCTTCATCAGGCCATCTCTCTTGATGCGACGGCGCCCGTCGTGCTTTTTCTTGGGCTTTTCCGCAACCTCCTTTTCCTTTTCTGGCTCAATTTCTTCAATGATCATGGGATCCTCCTCCCCATTGTCCTCCGCTTCCTCATAGTCCCTGTTAGCACCACGGCTCACTATAGGCATCCTCTTCCTGCCCTGGGGCCTGTAGTCATCGTCATCCATGCGAGCAATCTTGTGCATAGCAAACCCAAGGTACATGATGGTGGGAGTGGTGATCATAATCACCTGAAACACCCAGAAGCGAATGTGCGACAATGGCGCAAAGGCGTCATAGCATACGTTCTCGCAACCAGGTTGCTGCGTGTTACACACAAATTTACTCTGTTCATCGTAGTAGATCGACTCTCCTCCAACAACCGTCAGCACAATCCGAAAAACAATGAGGAGGGTGAGCCAGATCTTGCCCACAAAGGTGGAGTGATTGGAAATCTCATCCAAAAGGCGTGTGAGGAAGCTCCAACTCATTTTGTCTTTGGAACAGGAACACAGCTATGTCTGTGTAAGAGAAAAAAAAAAAAAAAAAAAAAAGCATATATCAAAGTTAATTTCTGGATGTCTTTACCAAGAAGCTGGCCCAACAACAGAAAGCGCGTGAAGGAATATGGGTCACTAAAATATGACCAAAAAAAGAAATACAGTAGTACTTAACATTTAAATACACTGTAGTAGGTGTATCATGTTTATGCAACACAAGGTGGTGCTATTATGCCACCCTCACAGTAGTACCCATTACAGCCATGGAGTAAAATCTGCAGGCATGTTCAGGCAAGGATCTGATATTGTCTGAATAGATGCAATCAAAATCATGTAACCACAGGCAGACTGCGATGTGCAGACAGTCTAACCAGCAGACATGGTACATGGTGTTTATCACAGCAAAAAAAGAAAGAAGAAAAAGCCCTGAGGTCAGACATTAAAAAAAAGAAGCATGCGCGTGTTAGTGTGAGGAAACTTCAGCAAGAAAAATTTCTGTCAAGCACCACATTTCCATGTTACGACACTGCTGTGCAAAGACACTGAAAGCTGTCTTCATCTTTTACAGAGTTCAGTGACATTCACAGAAGTTTAAGAAGTTACAAACTAATTCAGAGCCACGTGTGGTTGTTCTTAACTGAATTTTAGTAATCTGACAACAAGGTAGTAATGAAGAGCGTGAGTGGTTTCACACCTCATAACTTCAGCTGTGTAATTATCCAGAACTATAAACCAAGCTGCTGCACTTCAACCAGCTACATAAGGTACAAGTTTATATTCAAACTCTTATGCTGCTTTTTGCCTCTGCCTTGAAACGACTCTGTTCATGTATCGGTCATAAAGACTGAAAAGCCTTTATTCAACTATATGAATCATAAAATAAAAAGTAGCGCTGTGCGAAAACCTCAAGTCAGCCCTCATTTCTTTAGTTGTTATCATGTGATGTATATACACTATATATTAAATATAATGTTTTGTTATCTATGTTAATAGTGAGATCAAAAGTCAATTGTTGTTGTGACCACCTTTATTCTTCAACACAACCTGAACTCTCAGGCTGAGACATTTCTGATGACAAATCCGTGCGCAGCAGATGGATCAACTGAAGGGCCAGATCCCTCTTCGCTGGATTTTTCCTATTTCTCAAGGTCATAACTTACAAATACTGTTAATCACCTGGTTTTTTTTGCCCTTTTGTCTTCCCTTTGACCAGTTTTCTCAATTTTTTTAAAGCTGAAGCCCAACGTATGCAAAGTTTTTAGCTTAACAGCCATGTGGGAAGCACTCTGTTGTTGCACAAACACTATTTCTTGTCTGTTGAACTTTTATCTGTGACCTTTTTCATCAACTCGACTAAAGAAATGGGAAATGACTTTTAACACTGTGTCATCATTGTTAGTTTTGTGCTTTTTATTATTGACAAAGAACAGCTAGCACCCTACGGCAACATCAGCACAAAGGAATGGACTCGACTGATCCTGACATCACCATGCATTCTATTTATACTTTTTTAAATTTATTTATTTCCTGCTCAGTGCAACTAATTTATATCCAAATCTCCACTGCCAGGACATGGATGTGAGCAGAGAAACACGGCTGGAATGAAAAAAGCAACCCATGAGCTTGATGGAACAGATTCTGGATTTCCATCCTCCCATCCCTACTGTGAATATAAAAGCATGAAGTTTTGAATAACTTATATATTATGGTTACAAAAAACAAACAAACCAAAAAAAGAACATATTCACCACATCATACCACAGAGTTTATATAACATCCAAACATATCTTTAGAGTTTAAAAGTTGAAGCCAACTGCAAGTACCTCAAATCGGCATTCTTTCAAATGCCCAAAAGGGGGCGCTCTCTATAGTTTTAAAAAGATGGTTGTATTGAAGTCTGTGTGGAAACTACTCTCAGCTGACAAACTGCTCAGTTTTTCAGTCAGATCAGCTCATGGGTCATGTCGTCTGTGTGAAAGAACTTCCTTAGCTTGAGGTTTCGTGAGACTGTGCCAACGAGTGACGCCGTTATGCCGTGAAAAGAAACGCTGGACATGAAAGCCTCAAATTATTCACCCAGCACATTTGTAGGATTTATTCATAGCTTGGATTATGATACTTTTCCATCTACCCCCATGTTTTTAGCAGTGAGGGAGAAATCACGTTTAACATCATTTAAACGTTCATTCATAACTGCTGATTAAAAGTATACATGCACACCTGCAACAAGCCTTTTAGCTGATAATATGCTGTGTGGCTAAGAAAAACTGCATGCATGAAAAGACCAACTAGATCAAATAAGGGAAAAGTGACCCGAACGATTCCAACACCAACTATCACTGAAAAGCCTTCTAAAGATTACTCTCCTCAGCGCTCCAGCTCAATAAGTGGTTTGTTATACTGGGCAACTCTCCAGTGTGAGTGGTACTCATGTTTGACGCAGGGTTGGCAAGGACAAAAAACAAAACAACACAACAACTTCCCTAGATAAAGAACATTTTGCATTGTGCAGGAACAACTGGGTAATGACAATCAGATAAATGATCAGCAAGTTTGACGATTCAGTCTGAAACATTAACTACTAAATCAAACAATTATCTTCCTGCGTTTAGTCACTGCTCCCCTCTCAGTATCTCATCTGTGGTTTGTGTTGTTGCTGTATGCAGCCATTTCATTTCTACATGCAAAGAGATGCAGCAACACAAAAGTGTGGTATCGCAACTGTTGGGTTTCCATGGAGATAACACATACTAAATATTTGTGAGAACTACCTTTACCCTCCATCTAAACTGAGCTATACTGTAGTTTTGTTGATGCAAAGCCAGAAGGACTAAAGGTCAAGATGATCCTCAGCTGCTTGAAATGTAGGTTAATAGTTAGTAAGAACTGACATTTTGTTCAAGTCTGAGTGCTGCCTCACAAGCAAGCCTAAAGCGAAAAGCTGGAAGTAGAAAGAGCTGAATTATGTAACGCTCAGCTGCTCTTGATAATTGAGCACTGGAATCAAAGAATGGTATGTAGATGGGCCTGTTGCTCATATCCTTATTTTTAGTTTTACAGCTCCTTCTCAGCACCACTATTCACTAGTCCATCACGTGCGAACTGCTAAGTTACTCAACAATTTATCAACTTTTACATAACAAAGATTGCCTAACAGAAATGCAGGACCTCGCTGGATCAAATTCCGAGCAGGGATTGGGATGAATAACAGACTCCATCAAAAACAATTTTTGGAATCGAGCTTATCACTTCCACTCATCAATGCTGGTACACTGCACATAACAAAACAAGGGACCTGAAGTCACGGCAGCGGAAGTGTTCATCCAAATTTTGATGAGTTTTTGTAGCGTTTCTACCCTGCTTTCAGTCTCCTTCAGCTGTGCTGACTCTGAAACCTCTCATGGGCCTACCCACCTATCAAAGAAACAGTAATGTAATGTAAAATCCATCTGCTTTCAATGACCACATTTTATATAGCTTGAACCTTACATGTACTAGAGGGGGTGATGCGAACATCAGTATTAACAATTAAGATTTTGCAGAGACTCCCTAGATGCTCCCCACTCATCCCTCAAAAGACAAATGAGTTTCAGCCTTGTCTGCAGAGCCAGCCCGGGCCTGTCTGTGTGGTATTTGACAGAAAACAGGCTGCTTTCACCCAGTGGAGATTCAACACTGCTGCTGAACAGAGAGGGTTTTGTGCCACATCTGGGAGGCTCGCTGCAGTTAACCTTCCGGTACCCCAATGCGCTTAAGCATAGAAGCCCCTGTCCTGAAGCGGGGAGGGGGGGGGGGAGAGAGACCGACAAGTAAGCAGGGACCGAGCAGACCTGAGTAAGGAGTGACTTCCGGTTAAGTTTAACGATAGAACCGGGTTTGGGGGAAAAAAAGACATCCCAAACCATCCGCCCATCACAGCACAGTGAGTCACATCATAAAACCTACTTAATTAGTAAAACTGAAGAAGAGTAATGACAAGAAAACAAGAAAAATCATTTAAAAACCCAAATCCACGAATTCCGATATGAAATTTTAAGGAAGCTAATCCATTTGCAGGGAATAAAATTCCTCCTCGTGGCCAACGACTGGACACGTCGTCAGCGCGGTGCCCCGCGTGCTCCGTTAACGTTACCGACTGTTATCAAAGCAAACCGGTGGGCGACATTGTTTTTATAAATCCTGAAAACCGTTAAGAAAGTATCGATATTGCAGCTAATATCCCACATAAGCGTGTGTGGGCAGATTCCAGGGGGGAAAAAACCAGACGGTTCCTGACCGTCCAATCACAAAGTGGATGCAGATAAAAGTCCCGTTAAAACGAGATAAATAGTCCGCGTGCCAACGCAGCTGTAACTGCACATTCTGCTAATTAGATATCTTTGCCTTAATGTGCCGTAAGATTCCCCTTTTCTCTCTTTAATTAGCGCTCCCTGCTTTCACACTGTGCGCGTAAACTCTCGTTTAACGGATTTGTGCTGTAACGCACGGCTTATTAAAAACGCTGCAGTGACCTCCGACGCTTTACAATCACAGCCACCGGCGGACAGGCCCGAGAAGTTGAAGATAAAAGTCTAGTTAAAGCTCTTATTTGTTAGCCAAAGCTAAGAGAAGATGCTCCCGCGTCCCCGCCGCGCTTTGTCTGTGAGGTGTTTTACCTTCAGTTATGATTCCAGGTCTTCCTTTTCATTAAAGTCGTGGTCTTACGCAGGGTTTCTCTTTTAAATCAAAGTCCTCCTGCTCTTCATATTAAGCCATCCAGGTTTTTCTTCTTTTCCAACGAGGAGCTCGCGTCGTTTCTCCAGTTGTGTGTCGAACTGCTGGGCGAGGACAAAGAATATTCCCAAATCCCCCCTCCCCTCTTTTCTTCTCCTCCCAGTTCCAGCCAGGCACCCCACCCCCTTTCTGCGCAGCCTGGAGAACAGCATTAAACTGCCAGCATTCCTGATGCAATCTTTGCTTCGTCTTATAACTCCAGGCTGCTCAGGGTGAGAGGACCGAGAAATGTGTCGCAGGAGGAGCATTCTGGAAGCAAAGAATAAATCAGTTTTTTTACTGGAAAAAACAGAGAATGGGTTTAGTTCGCCGCTTAAATTTTGGCCTCGTAAAAAGGCTTTAATTGTTAACAACAGAGACAGCTTTATTGGAGGTGCTTGAGCCTGTCTGCAACCTGCAGAAGTTTCCATTTCTGTCCAAACTGGATAATTTCCAGGTATCCAAACTGAATTAAATGTCTCGATTTAAACTCCAAGTCAGAACAAACAGTTCCAAATCAGATGAATTTAAAACAGGCTTTAGATGTAATGACTCAGTCCATCTCTGACTCAGAGGTCCAGAAAAAAAATCAAACACACACAAGTACAAACGAGGACTGACAGGTTCCAAAAAATTATAATAATGTCACACAGAAAAGCAGATGTGCAGTGCCTTCAAAGCTGAAAGTCACAGTAATTCAAGTGTTTTAGATATCCACGTTCAAGGAGCTGATTAAACACATCCAACAGATGCCAAAGAGATAAGATACCCATTGAGGAAGACATGCATCAGTTTGTCTCACTGTTCAGGTTAAACATGTCCACACATACACTGCAGTGTATTAAATCAGATCCCACAAAAGCAACTGGCCTGCAGCTAGAAGTCTGCAAACAGGATGATTTTCCTTACTGTCCTTATTTTCCCTTCAAAAAGAAATTTTTTGTACAAACAATGATTAAATTAAACTATGGCACAAGGAGCGATGCGTCACTAAAGCTTGTGATGCTTAGAAAACACTGCCATCGCTAGTTTCACAACTGACATCTGGACCTAATGTTGTGTAGCAGACCAAACACAAATCTGTTTTTTCACAGCACAATAACGTAGAAAAATATGTGAATTGACGCAAACTCTCTGGACACTGAGACACAGTGTCCAGCTGTGATTCTGCCAATGACTGTGGATTCTCCTTATGCCATAGGCAATTACGAATGGAGGACAAACTCAGCGTCAGCATCTGTGGGCAGATAGAGCTGAGTGCTTCATCTTCACTTGAATAAAGAGACAGAGCGAAAAGGGGCTTGGAGACAAAATCCTAAGTCTTTTCAGAAAGTTTCTTTCATTCATGAGTTTTACTACTCTATCTCCCATTGGCCGTTAGGGCTGAATATGGACTATATTTTCCATATGGGCTATGGAAAATATAGCATATAACTGGTATCCTTCATACATTAGAAGTTCCAGCAGCAGTATCGTAGTGTGCCATGAAAAAAGTGGCATCAAGCCATGAAGCAGCTGTCAACCATTGTTTTTCTAGAACAATACAGCCTGTTGAGAGTGGGTGCACCTCTTCCTGCTGATGCCAGCATTCGGAAGTTGTTGCTATCATAAGCCCCCTTCCTTTGTGTCACACTTTCTTTGCTAAGAAAAACATGTGTTTCCTGAGCCCTCCTTCAACACTTCTTTGAACCCACAGTAAACAACGTCGATTAGTCGACGTCAAAGGAGAGTTAAAGCTTTTAAGCCATGTTGTGTTTAAATCAAGACCTTCTGTGTGCCCTAATCTGACATTGGCTCTAAATGTTCTTATTTTATTTATTTATTTATTTTTTTTTGGGGGGGGGGGGGACGCGACACCCACCACGCATTATTGGCTTGCACTTAATCAAACCTGCTGAATTTGCAGTTGGCTGATGCTGCACTTTCGATACAGAAGTGACATGAATGAGGTATGCACGGTCACCCAGATTAAATATCGCAAGCATGCAGTCAGCATCAGTCTCCCAAGATAGTCACTCAAACTGAATGATGACATTGTTCTCCCTGGATTCCCTGAAATGCTGCTCTCCGTCGCTTCACCGCACCTCTCCAGAGAAAAATGCAGACAAAGCACATCTACTCTACTTTCTGCATCAAAGCTGCGAATGCACCGTCAGGCTGGGGGACAGTTGGGCTTCGTCTTATCTCTTTGATAAGTGCTCGCTGCTGGTGAGAGCAAACAAGGAGAAGGACTTATTATTTAATATCTGCTGCAAACAGGAGGTCAGTGGAGGAATGCAAAGCCCTTCCCCCTTTTCATGGTGAAGCCCGAGCTCTATTGTGAACCACAAGCATGCTTTTATTCATGGGGTGTAATGTGGGGTGCTCTGGGAAACCACATTGCAAATGACAGTGAGAGATAATGAGGAGGCAAGGAAGCCTGCCCTCACGGCCCCTTCAGACCACGAGCTGATGCTTGTCTTCTTGTTAAGCAAACATGCATGTCTGCATCAACAGAAAGCACCAGTGTCTGTTAAACACATTTGCAGTGTGCCTGTCTCTCTTCAGCTCCTTGGCATTCAGATGGGTGTTCACTCCTGTCCGGTCAGCTGGCTTGATAGCAACGAACACTGAAAATATTTGGATTTAGTATCTGGGTGACAATAAGTCTGCTAGGTGCTGAGAGCGTCTCGTCACATTTTAAAGAAGCATCTGCAAGCCAACAACACTGCCACAACACAGGAAGTGAGGCCTGTTAGGGAGTCACAACAGCTGGCTGTCAGTTTAACTGAGGCTCTCAATTTTCTGTAGATTAGTAAGCTTGCTGCTGGTTCTGCACTAGGAGTGATGCTACCAGTATGAGCTCTATCACATGAGTTAAAGACAATGAATTACAGGTAAATCTGGACTGGGATGTACATCCTCTCAACATGTATCATCAAAACACACAGACCCAGTTCAAAGGTCCTTTTGAGTTGGTAACAGCAGGTAATGTTGTCATGTAACTGATCAGTTTTGAAACGTATCAAAGCACTTTTAAAAGTAACTTTAATCAGTGCTGGTTAGGATCAAGGTTATTATAGTGAACTCAAACTAGACATGAAAAAGCATCATAGTTAATTCAAATAAAAATAAAAATTATGCTAACTGAAAGAAATGTGTAAATAAATAAATATGTAGCGGATTATTTTTTTAGTTTGAGCATCTTTAATCTGAAAAACAGTGTTGTTTCCTACCTGACGAGGTGTTGATGAACATGTATGTCCACTGCTCTTTTGTTCTGTGTTTCTATTGTAATACCTGTCCTTATCTTCCCAAATCACAACCCTGCTAAATGCCCTCCATACAATAACAATTAAAAGCTAAAAACAAACAAACACTGAAACTAATAAAAATAAACTGAAACTGAACATTTTCAAAAATAAAAACTAAAGTGAAACAAGATAAAACTCACTCTGGAAACTAACACAAACTAAACGTAATTAAGAACAAAAAGTCAAAATGAAATAACAACGCAACAAAACCACAGCAGCACTGGTTGGAATACATCCTACAAGTTTGCAAATACAAACTGTAGACATTTTTCCATCCACGTCAAACATCTGTTGCCGTGTTTGCCTGTAGAAACCGAACTTTTTCAGAAACAGTGTAGAAAAAAAGTGTTTGTCAGCACTTTTTCTGTGGATGGAGAAACTGGTCTCAGAGCAGATCTTGATTTACGGCTTAAAGCTGCTTGCTCAAGTGGCCTTTGATTACCCAGCGGGGGAGACTTGAACATTCCTGTGTTGTACTGCTGTTACAGTGTGGGCCACATGGTTTTTAAAAAACACAAATAGCTCTAAGTAATTAATCCGCACCCTTGCGGACAAGGTCTTACACCACTTGTTTATCACTGTTGTTAGGCTGTGCGTCTGTCCACTGGCTTTGCTGAAAATCTAAAAAAAAGAAAAGAAAGTAAAACACACACGCAGTCACACGCACGCACATACATCCGGCCTTTTGGATGTGGTGTTGCAACATAATATTCAACTCAAAATGTGAAAGGGCTTTGCTCAAGAGTTGCCCTCTTGTTTGCCTCAGAACCTGAGCCACTCTGAATCATACTCTTGTGATATTTGCTTTCCTGCCACAAACGCACACACGCACATACACTTTTGATGAAAGGGTCAACCCAGACTGGTTTTGTGCTTGAACGCTTGTGTAAGTTCAACTTGGTGAGCCATACTGTTCCTCTTTTGGGCAGTTTTAGCAGAAAAAATATGTGTCACTCGGCAGGGTGCACTGATAAACTGTACTTGCTTATTTAACTTTTAGATCAGATATGTGCAGTTAACCATCTTATTAGACATCCAGAGAAGAGATTCCCTTTCCCTCTGCATTAGCACCACCCTGACAGAGCAGATAAACCACAGAAGCACACAGACCCACACCATATTAAGGTCTTGTTAAGAGTTTTGCTTGCTGCACGCCCTTGCTGGTTTTCATTTTTTAAATCGCATTCTTGTGGCTGTCTCCCAGCTACAACACACACACACACATATACACAGAAAAATGCACAAGGGCGCGACTCATTTTATGAAATGGCATTAGCGCGGGGTTAACGTGGCAACCAACCAGCATGACTTTGGAAAAATAACCACCCTGTCTTCAGTGTGGCCCAGAGAAGAATTCCAGTCTCCTACAGCCTGACTGTCAGCTGTGTAACCTCTTTTGTTTTCTTCTAATAAGTAAGAAATGGTAAGTATTAATTCACTGCTTTTCACTCTCTTTCATACTCTGTGAAACTCTCTTCAGGTAGCTGATCCACTTGCACCTGTGAGGTTTTGGGCACTTACTTAAAATGACCCAGAATAATTCATTCCAGCAGTACCCATGTCCTAGCTGTAATATTATAATTCACAGTACAACAGGGAAGTGGAGCTTCCTGCCAAGAAGACTAATACTTTCCATCTGTGTGTTGTTTAGGAGCCAGTGTATCCCAAATAGTGCCTAATAAGGTTCTGCCTCAGATCAGAGTAACTCACTTCCACTCCACCTAATAATGCATCAGTAACAGAATGACGAGCTTATTAGCACCGGACAGGCATTTTAAAAGTTCACAGTTGTGCACATCAACATCTTATATGCATGCATGTGCACAACCAATGAAACAAAAAAAAAGGAAAAAAGTATGCAGACAGGCCTAAAACTGTGCTGTATACCACACCTACGGCCCCATACATGGCAAAAAATAACCAGCTGTTAGTGCCAGGCCAAATGTAATTACAGCACCATGGCCACAAATTGCTTTTGGAATTAAAAAAGAAGAAAAAAAAAGTAGGCCTCGCTCTTGAGGCTGACTGGAAGTAATCAGCGTGTGCTAAAAAAATATGTGTTATGCCTTAGAATTTTCATCTCATTAATAAAATTAGATCAATGTGCTGTAATTGTATTCATTTTTAAGGAATGCGCAATTGAACATTGTTTTCGTTTCACATGTTTATTGATTTCGGTGACTTCTGAGCATTTGTCTTCTTTTTTTTTTTTTCTTTTTTTTTTTTTTTTTTTTGCCTGTCCCGTTTGGCTCTTTTGCATCAGAATTGTTGTCTAAAGGCAAAGAAAGATGCCCAACGGATTTACTTTACCAAACTGACCATCCCAGCCTTGCCATAATGGTCCATTTGATTCACCTTTTATTGTTTATTTTATTTTCACTTACTGAATACGGGACAGACTTGACTGGGGGAAAGAAGGGGAGAAAGAAAGAGGGAAAGAAAAACAGCTGAGAAGAGGGACGGGGGAGAAGGGTAAAAGACAAAAACCAACAGAACGGGCAGAGAAAAAAAATGCATATATCAATCACCTGGATCACCTGCTGAGAAAGAAAAAAGAAAGCAAGCAGAAGAGAACAAGAGTAATAGAATAAACAACATCACAATGATATATGGGAATATGACAGTAAATACTAAATGTTAAACATTATTGTGCAGCACATAAGATCAACAGAACACAGTGTGCTTTGAGGTAGGAGCCAAAAAGGGTGTAGTTTGTGGGTGTGATCACCAGTGTGTACACCTGTGAGCATGGACGCGCTTGTTTTTTGTTTTTTTTAAAAGGTTCCTTCATGTAATAATCTGCTAGAGGGTGTGGGGGGGCCACAGCCCCGTCCTCCAGGGCGTGAAGCAGGTGTGGAGGAGATCAAAACTCCAGACATCCAGAGGCCCCCAGAACACAAGAGACCAAGGAAGACCAACAGAGGGGCAGCTGCGCCACTGTCCCGGAAAGAGCTGAGGAGAGTCCCAGATGAGGGCTCACTCAGCAGCCGCGGAGCAGAAGCCAGGGGGAGTTGCAGTGACGCGCCCATGAGCTCCGCCGGCAGCCAGCTGCGCCTGAGTGACCGAGCCCCAGGCCGAGAGGCCGGGGGCACCCCACCTCCGAAGTGGCCCGAGCGAGCCCCAGGCTCCAGGCCCCGATAAGCGGCCGCCAAGGAGTGAGCCGGTGTGTACCTGGACGCCCATCCCCGGACACAAAGAACCACCAACGCACCGATGTCTGAGGGGGTCCGCCACTGGCAGGGAAAGTGGTGGTAGGGGGAGATAGGCCTCCAAACCTTGGAGGGTCTGAGATGTCCCCAGAGAGGTGGCGCCTGACACCCAACCTGACATATAGACACAGACATACAGGCACACACAGATACAAACATCCATTCCCACCCTCATGCTCTCATATGCACTTACTCCACACTCAACCAACGTGGAGACAGACATAAAGAGACGTTGTACACACAATCACACTCCCCAAGCGTACTCTACAAACCGGGTCTAGGTGCCCCCGCCCCTGGAGGGGGGAACTGCACCCAGACCCAGGTGGTGTTTCCCTTTTCCCTGCGGTGGGGGGAGGCAGACCGTCCCGACTCCGCAGCAGCAGGAAGGCTCCACACAGCATTTGTCTTCACAGGTACTGCTTACTTCCTCACAGGTACGCAGCTCCTATCTCTTCCTCTCATCTCAGTTTAAGAACAATGCATTTTTGGGTGGTGGTGGGGAGGTAGAGTGACCAAGCACCCTGGGTGGTAAAAGTGGGGGTGGCTGGGTTTCATTTGCGAGGTCACCTTGTCTTGCTTTGGGGGGAGGGGGAGTGATGTTCTCAAAGTGTGGCTCTTTCTCAGGTTTTTCTTTTTGTTTTTTTATATCGAAATCTTTCCAGAATCTTTTTTAGAGGCGAAATTACCAAACATAAAATTCCTGAAGACACAAATCCCATTATGAAACCTCCTGTTTCTGTCATACAGTCAACATGAGCAGCACGCCTCGTCAGCATGGTGGGGTTACAGTTGGAACAGACTGCACGTGGGACACACAAAAGAAGCCTTACGGAGGAGGGGTACTGAGTTACCATGGAAACAGACAGCCCTACCCCGGAGCAGATGGTGGTGGTTAGGGTATCAGGGGCTGGGTGTAGTGATGGCGGGATCCACAGATGATTATCTGTCCTGGGTTTCTGTTCTCAAACAACAGCTTCTGTGTCTTCGTTACAAAACAGGTGGCTCAGGTTTGTGTTATATTGTTAATGCACAACACGCACAACTTCATTGCATTTTACAATCTTCAACATACTTTATTTTTAATTTGAGCTAAAACTGGTTTGTCACTACTTGGAAGATTTTCATGATTCATTTTGGTGGATTACTTAGATTACTACAAGGAACTGAGAGCTGGGCTCACTGCTCTTACCCTGAAGAAATCCTTCTTTTGCATAACAACACTGGAAGATGCATGAGTCATCAGTTGTTGAACTGAAGGAAAGTTACTCACTGAAAAAACTTGCAGTCAGGAACTTGGAAAAAAAGAGTTTCTGTTTCTCTGATATGCAAATCTGCCTTTTACAAATATATATTTCTTCCTTTGCTTCCCTGACAGGCTGTATTTTATGGATAATTCACATTAAAAATAGACTAACTCTGAAAGCCATACAGTGATTACTAACTAGTGAGGCCTGTAGGGAATTTTACAGAGGAGCAATTGTCTTTAGCTGTTTTCAAGAAGTCAGGATGAAAATTATCAATCAATGAACACTGTAATTATACTGCCAACCTCAGGGATACTTCAACTGTGGGTATAGACCCATTTCAGGTGGGGTATGGCTGACTAGGGGAAGAATAAGAAGTTAATTGAAATCAATGTTATTTATATCAGAAGAAAAACTTATTTCACTAAAATTCAGCTTGGATCCTGTTTTTTGTCAGTGTTAACAATTCTGGCCTTTTGAAGTGAAGCATGTCTGAAAAGGTTTGGAAGAAAAACTGGTGTTTCTCAATCTCAAAATATTATATCAGAATCAGAAAGACTTTATTTATCTCCAAGGGGCAATTAAGATACAACAGAGCAGCATGACGTTGAAGATAAGGACAGGGCATAAACAGGCAATGTATGCCACACATACTTATGATAAACTCTAACTCAGCTTCCTACATGTTATATCCAACCAGTGCATGAAACGACATGCCCGGGGGATAGAGGGGGTAATCTTTTGGTGCCAAAGGCAGTCATTTGTAAACACTTCAAGGTGCTGGTGAGGATGGCCTCTGGGCTCTGCTGCTGCTTACGACACTCTGAGAAGCACGCTTCCTGCCATTTGGATTTTTGGCTTCCCTAAATGTAATTAAATGAGATAGAAAAAAAAGAGAATTGGTTATATGAATGAAGCATCATGTTAAATGTGTTACTCGTGTTTTGTTTTTAAAGCATTTTTAAGTGCAGCTGTGTGCATATTTCATCATTTGAAATAACTGAGGGCAAAAAATGTTATGGGAGTGTCACTTATCAGGCAGTTATCTCCATGCACTTTTGCATACTCTCCTTTAACGGGGCAATTGTGGCTCAAGAGTTGGGAGTTTGCCTTGTAATCGGAAGGTTGCTGGTTCGAGCCCCGGCTTGGACAGTCTCGGTTGTTGTGTCCTTGAGCAAGACACTTCACCCATTGCCTACTGGTGGTGGTCAGAGGGCCCGGTGGCGCCAGTGTCCGGCAGCCTTGTTTGTGTGTGTGTGTGTGTATCTGTAAAGCACTATACACAGGCCATTTTAACAGATTCTATTTGCACATTAGTCTGGTTTGGAGGACATGTAACTGTAAATTGTCTCTTTCTATATCTCTACGCACTTGCATGTGGTATAAATACCAACCAACTCCTTTGTCAGGTGGTGTGAGCAGAATCATCTGCAGCTCAACGTGGCAAAGACCAAGGAACTGATCGTGGACTTCAGGAAGACCAGGAAACACTTGACCCCTGTTTCAATTCAGGGGGTCAGTGTTGACATTGTGGAGGACTATAAATACCTTGGAATACACATTGACAATAAACTGGACTGGGCTAAAAACACCACAGCACTTTACAGGAAGGGCCAGAGTCGTCTCTATTTTTTGAGGCGACTGAGGTCCTTCAACATCTGCCAGAAAATGCTGAGGATTTTCTATGAGTCTGTTGTGGCCAGTGCGATCCTCTATGCTGTTGCATGCTGGGGGAGCAGGCTGAGGGTCGCAGATGCCAACAGACTTAATAAACTAATCCGTAAGGCCAGCAATGTTGTGGGGATGGAGCTGGACTCCCTCAAGGTGGTGTCGGAGAGGCGGATGCTGTCCAAGATAAAGACAATGTTGGATAACACCTCCCACCCACTCCATGACATGCTGGTCAGTCACAGGAGCACGTTCAGTGAGAGACTGAGATTACCGAAAAGCACCACTGAACGACACAGGAAATCATTCCTGCCTGTGGCCATCTCCCTGTACAACGCATCCACTTAACACACTGTTTGCTGCTACAGCTACACATGTTTCTTTTCCAAATATTTATTTATAAGTGACTTATGTATGTATGTATGTATATATATGTATATATTGTACTATTCTTAGTTAGTGTATTGTCTGTCTTGTCTTAATGTTGGTTTAAAATGGAGCACTGTAACAAAAAATTATTTCCCCCAGGGATCAATAAAGTATTCTGATTCTGATTCTGATTCAAATAGCAAACTATGCTAGTAATTTTCCTACATTGAGCCTCTTAAACTCCCCCACATTCTCGTCACTCTGATGGCGTCATCATGACCGTGCAAAAGACTCAGAAATGCGTAAAAGTATTTTTTGGAGCAAGTCTTTGAGTGTGGCCAGACAGTGAGGAATTATGAGTGGGGTAAAAATGCTAAGATCACCCTTGATTCAGCAAGTACAGAACCTCTCCTCCTGGATGACAGGAAAATGGGAGCATCAATCAAAGCAGCCGTGCGGGATGGCAGAGGAGCAGAGGATTTGTGGCTACGGAGCCATGAAAATACAAAAATGAGGCCAAGCTTCAGTATCACTGCCAAGCGGAATAAGTCAAAATTAAATTACCCTGTAAATTCCTTGTCGTGCATGTTGGGGTAATAGTTAATATCAATCAACCATTTCAAACATGTCTGACTAATAAAGAGTGCTTATTGCCCTTTAACCTTTTTTTTTCAGGTTGATATCCAGTGACTGATGAGATTTCCGGTGATGAGATGCATGTCCGTAGAGTTATGGGTAGCTTGGACATGGTTTCTGTATCGCACATGTGTTTATTCCATCTGGCTCTGCTCATGTCTGAGTGGTGATGTCATGATAAGAGGCCTTTGGGTCTCACAGCTTCTTATTACACCATAACGCTGGGTCAAAGTTAGACTTTTGGAAGGTTGTGTTTAAGTGTGGGCAAAATTACAACGTTGAGTTACTTTTCCAAGTGGAAATAGTTCTCCCAACTGTTGGAGGACATGACTTGGGACATGAGCACAGCTGAAACTCAGGGCTCTGCCCTTAGTAAACAAGTGACTGAGAAAGCAAACAAAAGAATACCAGACTGCCTTTTTACAGTTATTCAGTGGGGATCATCCTCACCCCGTTGTTGCTGTAAGTGCAAACAGGGCAAGAGGTGTTAAACCTGATTCTATGTAAATGCCTCATCTCATTCTCATTCCTCTAAGCTGAAGTAAACATTACAGCAGAACCCTCAGAGCATTTTTAAGAAGAAGGTGAGGAAACTTGAAAGATGTGTCCAGAGCAGGCAACTGGGCACTTCTCAAGCCCAGATAAAATCCAGTTAATATACTGTAAGTGTAAGTGTCCACTGGCCAAGTAAGCAAGCATTAAACTTGAGTAGAAATATGCCACCAAAAACACAGTGACTTCCAGATGAGAATGGGAAATTCTTGTGGCCTTCTTTCAAGCTTTCCAGCCTGCAGAGACCTAATTGTCTGAGGATCCCATAAAAAAACAATACCCAGCTTCTCTTAAAAGAGAAGCTGGGTATTGTTATTCTAATTTCAGTTTACAAGTGTTTTATGCCTTTACAGAAAAAAAGTGCAGATTGACAGCACAAATGCAGAAAGGAGACGCGGAAAATCACTTCCTTTCAGCTCACAACAGCCAGTGGTCACCACGTATAGCATGCTTCTCCGGCGATCACAGGAAAAAATGGAGGGAATGCAACGCAGCTGTCAGCAGATTCAAATCAGTACGTGACCGAGCACAAGTGAGTATGCTGTCAAAAATGTGTTATTTGAGGTTTGAAACCCTCCTTTGTTTGGAAGTATCGGTTGGCCAGTTTCATGCTGTCATCCCACCAAACTTTTCGATAATAAAGTAAAAGCAGAAATTCTGCTTTAAATATAAAGTCATGGCCATGTAAATTAAAAGGGTAAGCAACAAGTCATCAGCAAGTGTGAGGACTTCTATAAAAGCCCAAGTGTTGACAGTTTGCTGGTCTGGAGCTTTCTGGTGTGAGTTAACACAATGCCACAGAGCAAAAACATCAGCAAGGATCTTAGAGAAGCGACTGCTGTGGCTCATCAATCTGGGAAGGATTATGTAGCCTTTTCCAAACAATCTGAAGTCCATCCACAGTGAGAAAGATTATTCACAAGTAAAAGGTTTTCACGACAATTGCCAGGATCCAAGTTAGATGTCAGACTCTACAGGCCTCAGTTAGCATGTTAAATGTTCAATGATAGCTGTCGCACAGCTGACTGTGGAGTAAAATGTAAATAAATGCAGAATCCAATCATTTGCAAATCTCATAAACCATCTTTTAGTCACAATAAAACACTGAAGACATAGAAGACCGAGCAGTCCTGGGTCTTCTATGCAGTATTTGTTATTTCATGATGATCCTCCAGATGTTTTCAATTGGTGAAAGGTCTGGACTGCGGGCTAATTCAGCACCCGGACTCCTCTACTACAAAGGCATGTTATTGTAACAGATGCAGTTTGTGGTTTTGCACCCTCTTGCTGAAATACGCATGGATTTCCCTGAAAAAGACACCATCTGGATGTGAGAATATTTTGATCTGAATCCTGAATAGGTCATTCAGCAGGTGCAAGCGGCTAATTCTATAGGCGCTAACCACCGCCATGCCATCAGAGATCCAGACTTCTGAACTCATCCCTTATAACATGCTGGAAGGTTTCTTTCCACTTTAATCTAGAGAACCTAAGTCTACGAGTGTCTGTGCTTTCCAAAAAGAAATTCAAAAGAATTTCAGAGTTCAATCCGTTCAACCACAGAGCTGTTTTCCACTTTTCCTCTGTCCATTTTCAACGAGCTTTGGCCCAGAGAAGATGGTGGCATATCTGGATCATATGTATGCTTTCTGAAAGTGGTCCTGAGCTCACACAGTGATTCCCATGACAGAATCTTGCCTGTTTTTTTAATGCAGTGCTGGAAATACTGCCTGAGGGCTTGAAGATCATGGGCATCCAATATTGATTTTCAGCCTAGCCTCTTCTACACAGAGAATTCCCCAGATTCCCAAAATCATTTGATAATTTAATAGACCGTAGACGATGAGATATCCACAGTCTTAGGACCGTTATTCTGAAATTGTTCCACAATATGTTGAGGTGGGGTTTTTTATACAGACTGGTGAACTTCTGTCCATCTTTTCCTCTGAGAAGCTCTGGCTTTATAAGATGCTATTTTTTTATGCTCACTTACTTTAGCGATCAACTTACCGATTTAGTTGGAATATGTTCTTCCAGCAGTTTCTTTTGAGAACCACTTACTTTTCCATGAAACAGTAAAATGTCTCATTGTAAACATTTGATTTGTTTTCTTGTTCTATTGTGAATATTTTTTTTAATTTGTTTTTTAAAAAATTGAGGTTCCAGAAAAAGAATGAACAAGTATGGCTTGTTTGGACGGGTTGTCATGTGAAGGCCTCTCCTCTCTAAAAGGAACATGGCAGCATAACTTAGGTTTGCAAAGTTGCATCTGAACAAACCACAAGACTTAACAAGAGTGAACCATGAATATCCCTGTACGCCAGTTCTAGAGTCAAACATGTGGCGTCTGTCTCACAGCTAAAACTGGATCATGCAACAGGAAAATGATCCCAAGCAGACCACCAAATCTACAAAACAATGACTGGAAAAGAAAGACTCAAGATGTTGCAACGATCCAGTCAAAGTCCAGACCTCAAACTCATTGAAAGGCTGCAAAGGAACCTTTAAAAAGTTGTGCATAAACCAGTGCCCATAAACCTCAATGAAATGAAGCAGGTTTGTAAAGTACAGTGGTTGAACAGTTCTCCGCAACAATGTGAGAGACTGATAAAGTCATGCTGAAAAAGATGCTGTTAACTACACAAACTTCTATAAAGACCAGAAAACCTTAAAGAAACTCAGTAACTCAAAACTACAGTTCAGACTCATTGTCTGCTAAGGTAGGGAAAATATTAAATAGCTATATATGTGTATAATTACTGTGTTTAGTTAGTTTTGATGGTTAGTAAAGTTCCTGTCATGTCTGTGTGGGTACTCGGGCTTCTTTCCACAGTCCAAAGACATGTAGTTAGTGGGGTTAGGTGAAGTGCTGATTCTAAACTGGCCTCGGGTGAGAATAGTAGCCTCGATGGATGAATTCTGTGTTTAAGTATTTCTCATCAGCTGATCAATGGCAATGAACTTTTGTTCATGTTCATTCAGTGGAATCGATCTACGACAGTCTGAATATGTTGTCACATCTATGAAATGCTTCTTTCTTACGTCATTTCTGGTCACCGTCCAAATGAAAGTCTGGTGGTTCAGAGACAAGCAGAGTTTCCAGGCCAGATTGTCTAAGCCACCATGAGCAACCATGGTCTCACCATGTGACTAACGCAGTGGGTTCATATGAGTTAAACACTTCACGCTTTTATATAGTCATGTGGAGAAGTTTCACGTAAGTCAGACCAACGAGGGGAGCAGCTGTTTATAAAACATGAAAATAGCTTTATAGTCACCACTGTTTCCAGCTCCCGAGCCTGTTTGTACAAGGAGTTGTAAAGTCAGCCTCCAATGATTGATTTTTTTTCCAAGTGAACTGAAATCCTCCCTGTTTAGTTTTCACAACCATTCAAACAGAGCCAACACTAACACAATATTTCCTGTGAGATTTAAACAGGTTGACTGGAGTACACAAAGAAGGGGGAGATTCGAGCCCCCCTTCGGTGTTAGTATTCTATATATATGTTATGTTATGTATGAGCATCTAAGACAAAGACAGAATTCAGCAAATTTGAAATGAAAATCTAATGTAAACAAAAAACAGGTTTGTGACTCTCCCTTACATGCTGATGATCTGGACTTTATGCTTGTTATCCTTGCCCTTTCCATTTCAGTGGTGTTATTCCTGATGACACACACCTCAGCGCTGATTCAAGTGGACAGTATTTTGTAACCTCCTTGTAGAGCGACAGGTACACTGGAAAAACGT
Source organism: Rhamphochromis sp. 'chilingali' (assembly GCF_963969265.1). Lineage (NCBI taxonomy): Eukaryota > Metazoa > Chordata > Actinopteri > Cichliformes > Cichlidae > Rhamphochromis > Rhamphochromis sp. 'chilingali'. Next base: position 4,051,363 of record NC_137941.1, read on the forward strand.
ATGAGGTGCATAAGCCAGCAAGCAGACAGGTCTGCTGATGCACCTGTGATCCATCACGGTGGCAGCATTAAGCTCCCCAGATGGCACAGCACCAACCAAGGGAGACTGGAGCAGCAAAAGATGAAGTGCATCTGTACAGGTCCACTATAAGGTCAGAGCAAAGTAAATCTTCAGCAGTTATAGACGAGGCTCTGTGTGGATCCTCAACTGTGGAGCGTCAAATGTCCTTGCTTTTAGAGCAGGCTAGCAAACAACAGCTAACTGAAACTAAGCAGTGTTGGTCAAGTTACTTGAAAAAAGTAATCAGTAACTAATTACTGATTACTTCCCCCAAAAAGTAATCCCGTTACTTTACTGATTACTTATTTTCAAAAGTAATTGATTACTTAGTTACTTAGTTACTTTTTAAAAACACGATTTACAACCTGAATAGGTGATAAAGCGATAGATCTTTCAGCCCAATTCTACTTTTTCTACATAATCCATCATACAAAATGTAATCAAATGGAAAAGTCTCTTTTTAAAACTTGTTTTATTAGTTTTAATCTTTTAACTTTATGCATCAAGCAAAAATTTTATTATATGCAACATTCTCTGACTGGAAGAAATTAGTTTAACATTTAAACCTATTTTCTGCACATTCCAGCACATAAAATATATATTTTTTGTGTTTACACTCAATCTTTCAAATAGATGCAAGTAAAACACAGCAGAAAATAAATAAAGTCAAAGACTCAGCGGTCCTGTTGCTCTATTTTCACCTGTAAAGCAGGAGTGGGTTAGGCGGAGGTTTACCCTGGTGCAGGTGTGCCGCAGCGGTCAGTGGAAGAATCCGTGAGTTTCTCTGTGAGTTTCCCATTACGTCGTAGCTACTCGGTGCTTGCTTGGAAGTTTAGGGGTTTTTTTCGCTGTAAAAAGAAGTTTTCTTCCCACGCACAACGGACACTAATGTTTTTGTCACTTTTTATGGAATCAAACTCAAAGTAAGGTCAGTACTTCCACGCTTTAAACGCTGCACGCTCATACTCTCTCCCACAATCGATATGTGATCCATTGTTGATCTGCACACAGCTGTTGTCACGAACGTCACACTTGCTTATGTCACTGTCATGAGACATTCTCGCAAAAAAATCACGGTTTTAGTAACGCAGTAACGCAGCGTTCCTACGGGAAAGTAACGGTAATCTAATTACCGTTTTTGCAATAGTAATCTCTTACTTTACTTACGTTACTTGAAAAAAGTAATCGGATTACAGTAACGCATTACTGCCCATCTCTGCTACTCAGTAATCAATAATACTCTAGTGCTATATTTTTGACTTACATTCAAATGTATAGTGTACATAATATAACAAACTCACATGCATCTGTCCTGAATAAGCTGCTAAAGGCTGATAGTGTATGGAATTATGTAGGGACTCATACGGTTCTGATTTTTGTGCATTCTTTGTGACAAAACCCACTTATTATGTTGAGTTTGTGGGATAAAGATTTTTAAGCAAAACCAGCTAACCCAAGACAAGGAAGGGTAGAAAGCAGCAATAGAGGAATTTAGTAGAGGGGGGAAGCAGGTTAACCACCAAAAGTTCACTAACTCAGCAAAGTACTGGGAAAATCAACAAAAGAGAGAAAGAACAAAGCCCAAGAGACTCAAAGGCACACAGACTAAATATGCACAGGGAAGAACAATGGCAGGAAATAAAACACACACCAGGAAAAAACCTACAGAATAAAATAACTTGAAGCACCACACAGACATACACATGTAGAGAACAGGCAGGTAGGAAGCACAAAAATATGAAAATAAAAACTAAGAGATACTTTTAAAACCACCGAATGTCTCTCATTCTTTCTGTTTGTTTTTGTGCCACCCTGACTGCAAAAACATCTTAGTGATGATGTTGTCTTTCACCTTCCATCTACTGAAGTTTAACTGTGGAAATGTCGACTTATATCAAAGACTGAACGGCATTATTAAAACAAATTGGGCATGTGTCCTTAGAATGTGATTCAGTGATAACATCCCTATTACTCTATTCAAGCCTAGGTTTTGGTAGCCAACAGCAAGGAGCAAACATGACTATAAGTTGCACAAGAAACACCTGAGGCTCAAACAAAAACAGCTGTTTTGACTTTGATTCTTGGGAAAGGAGTGTGTGATTAAGTGCCTGTCTTTCCTGAGCTTTTGTAAAGTGGAAATTCAGGAATTGTGCTTGAGCAAAGTTAATATAGAGGGACAAACATGTAACTCTCACAGCATTACCGCAACTATGAAGGTGTGAAAAGTGCATTGAGAAAAATCCCCAATTACAGCTTGCAAAGCAGAGGTGGGTGAATTGATCCAAATATCAATAATATCGACACTAATACTGGTATTGGTATTAAATCGATATTAGTGCACTAGGATCAATAGTTTGTTTCTATCCTTTAAGTTCAAAATGTAGCCCACTGGACTGTGCTACATACAAAATATGAGGTTTTTTTGAAAATAAAAAAATAATCCGGAATAAACTCGTGTTCAGAATTTGCAGATTAATGATGCTCCATCTCATAAGTCACAACAAGCTGCCTTTATAAGTTAAAAGTATCAGTATCTCTATTTTAATTGAATGAATATCAAAATTTACACTGTTGCACACCACTACTGTAAAGTTAAGTATCAATTAGTTAAGGAGCCCCAAACTGACTGTTTCACCAACAGCTGAAAAATATGGCAAAAGAATAAACCATGCATTAATGCAGATATTACTGTGTAAACAGTCAATATCATTCCAGCACAGTCCGAACAGTTTTAGGAAGGAGGAGGGTCCACGGAAGAATGAGGCTTCCAGGTCAGTGACTTAATCTTGCTATTAGTCAGATGGATCTTTTCCTTCTGCATGTCCTCTGGCACAACATGGGATTTATTGAATGTATTTCTGCAATAATTTATCGTATGTGGAGCGAAAGAGTCCACCACATGTCTGACTTTTGTTCTTTTGCCAATATCAATCATTGCTGAGTAATCTGTGATGAACTCAACTACAGAGGCACGACATATTTGTTTTATCTCACTCAGAGAACTACAATATCATGTGACCTGTCAGATTAATGAGGCCTGCTCACTCAGTTTACTGGCTCCCAAACATGGCTCCACCCACCATTATAATGCCTGTGCTCTGACTGCACCCTTTAGGGCAGGGGTGTCAAACTCAAATACACAGTGGGCCAAAATTCAAAACTGGAACAAAGTCGCGGGCTAACATTAATATTTATTAAAAAAAAATCTTCCTCCAGATATAGGAATGAATCTTTTCTTATGGACTCAAATAAGTTTTGCTGGAAAACTGAATATGGAACAAGCAAAGCTTAATACTAAACAATATATATATTAGCTGTATAATACCAGTAGGCCAGCTCTAATAGTAATTTGGTATGGCTTCGTGGGCCAAATGTAATTAGGCTGCGGGCCAAATTTGGCCCGCGGGCCAGAGTTTGACACCTATGCTTTAGGGCATATTATACATGTTCACTATTAACCTTCTCACACTGAACATCAAAACTCCTTCCTTCTCACAAAATCCGTGCCACTTGTTTTTGTTTAGCGGGAGACATATGGGTGGGACAGCTCTTTTCTCAGTCACCTGACACTTTAGTTATGCGTTTTAGATGAAAGGTTGGGGTGAGGTCTCCAGAGAACCTGATATTATTTTTACAAACATGTTGTTCTAAGTCTGTAAAAGGATACTTGTGGCTCTGGATGGGACAGAACTAAACATTTTCTTCCTTTGCAAGCTCTTGGAAGAATTTGGCTCCATAACTGCACAACAGCCAATTTTTAAAAGAGTTTTTCAAGTGTTAAAAGTTAACATGTTGTATATAACTTGAATTACTTAAGAAGAAGAAGCGAAATGAGGCAGGGCTTACTCATTGTGCCTGTCAGCTCTCAAGACCCTCTTTGCTGCTTTCAAAGGAAAGAGCTGTGGGTTTTGTGGCCTGCCGATTCTCTTTTCATCAGCTTGTTTCCAGCTGTTTTTAGTAGAACAAACTTCTAATAAACTGACTGCTATAAATTGACAGTAAAATTATGCAATTAAAATCTAGAATTACTGCCTTGTGGTTGTATGATTTAAACAGGCAGTCAAATGCAGGCTTAAATTTATGTCTTGACTTATTTAATGGTCAAGGACCTTACTTAATTACTTGCATTGCAGTTTTTCTCAGCAGAGATGTCAATGGAGGAGGCAAAGAAGTGACACGAGGAAGGGGAGTCAAGAAATGTCTCACATGCAAAGTATGATCACCATTTCCCTTCTTTTCTATCTCACTGATAAAATGTGTCCTTGTCAAACATATGATGTCAGAGTGAAACTGTCCTTTTGTGACATTTTGTCACAGTTCGTGTTTGAATACTTGAAATATGAACAAAAGTGTGTTTGTGTGTTCCAAGCAAACAATTATAACATGATAACAGATATAACCATACAGCAGATGTTCCTGTAATCTCACGTTTACAACAACTAGACCACATTTTTTTGTGTTAACAGTGACTTTGATTTCCAATCTTTGATCATCAAAATGTAATCAGTTACTTCTTAACTCCAAATGAATGACTACCAGATTTGAAATAATTCATTTCACTATGAAGTGAATGATGGAAACACTCAGCGTCCTTTAACAGTAATATTCACTTTTTGTGAATCTGCAAAAATGGTGTTTTTTTGTTTTTTTTAAAAGGGTTTTTTTATTTTTTGTTTTTAGTAAACAACTAATTTAGGGTCACTTTTAGTCACTTAGGGCCATCATGTGACAGTATAATCTTTGAATTTGGACAGTTGTCTGGCTTGGAAGGAGGACATTCTGGATCCCTCTCTTATAACGTGATAAGTCATCTCTATTAAGGCGTCACCCTTACTGTGCTGGGTCACTCGGACTAAATCATGATATATTTTAATCCTCCATGAAAGTAAAGATTAAAGCTCTCTATAAGCCTGTTGTGGGAACAAAGAAGTGGACTCATGTAGTTGTGGCAGTTCGTGATGCCTGGTCTGTACTGCATGTTCTGTACTCATAACCGCTACCAGCAGTTTGGAAATCATCCTACATCCTTCTCTGTGAGGACTGCTTTGTAAAGTGACACACCAGTTTGAGTTACAGTGCAGGCAAAGCTCTGGCTCACTGCCACACTGCGAAGCTAAACCTGGAGAAACAAAAAGTGTTTACGAGTGAGGACTGAGTTGGGTTTAAAGTGTCCAATCACTCCGCATCGGTGTGCAAATGGCTCCAACAGGACATACACAACAAGCCTCAAAGCCCTGAGTCCCAAAGTTTTCCTATTGCTTTGAAAGACAATGGGACGCTCCCGACACCATCCCCCGTGACACCATCCAGCGACTCCAGTTCACCGACTTCACCTCCCCCACCAACCACAGCAGGAGCCTTTGCACAGCTGGCCACCTCAGAGGCTTTATTCAGGCTGAGTGTGCCTAAGTTTGTGTCAGGTAAAAACTAAACCTGTTGTTACACATGCACTTCACTTTTTTAGACATGCCAAACCAGAGCACACTTGAAATCCTCAAATGTGTAATACAGCAACTAACAGTGTGCCCTTTTTTATACACAAACATGTCAGAAATCTTCTTGTAAACACCCAAAGGAAATTTATATGTGATGAACACGATCTTAATACATCCATCTGACAGCAGTGTAAATCTGCAGACTATTGCAAATGAACTGAAAGTTCATAACAAGGCAACAGTGTCCCAAATTCTTTCTCTATGGAACCCCTAACCTTTGTTAAGGCCCTTCATCAAACTTCCACACATATATCCATACTCAAGACCAGTTTACAGCCTAGCATGCATGCCTTTGCACTGTGACAGGAAACTAGAGTAACCCAGACCAAACGTCTGCAGGTGCAGGAAAAACATGCAAACCACATGCAGCGAAGTGCAGACAGGATGGAAAACTGAACTTTCTTACTGACTGAATGTTCATTTATTGGACCTCTAAAACTCAGATCTATTACTGCTTCTTATTTATGCATAGCTCCTGTATCTGGGCTTGCAAAAGTTTGTGAGCTAAGATCAATGACTGTAGAAATGGCTAAGATAAGATATTTTAGACTTAATTTGAATGGCTGAAAATACCTTTAATAACAAAGTAGTTAACCTTGGTTAAAATATGTTTCTGGATGTATATGCTGTGTCAAACTCAAGTTCAGTGCACAGTTAACATGGAAATCTACCCACTGCCTGAGGCATCTTGTGTGCATATCTTTGCGTTTGGACTTTATTATTTGTTGTTCCAAATATGAATATGGCAGTGCAAAGCAAAACAAAAACTCAAATCCTTGAATGATAAACAAGACTCTATTTCATGTAATTAAAGTCTTTAAATGTGTCAGTGGATTTGGCTAAAGAAAAAAATATGAGTACACAGCTATGATACCTATTTGCACACATTCAAACATATTCTATTTAAAGCTTCACTGTGGATGTTTGATCTACTAACTTCCTTTCTGGCTGTAAGTACGCTCTTTTTACCATCTTCCTGTATAAACTTGTTTGACATCCGACACTATTTAAAGTCATCATGGCTAGAACATAATACTTACTTGGCCTGGCCCTCATTAAAAGACAACATCTGTTGTCTTTCAGAGAGAACAAATATTAGAGCAATTTTTGTATCACTCAAATATCTGCTTCCAATATGTTTTTCAAATTGAAGCTTTACATCTGACCTAACTTTATTCCTTTGAAGTTTGAAAAATGTCTACTGTACATCCCCACATGAAAACAACTTACATAACCATGAAACTGGTTATATAAGGGAGGGCCATATCGCTACAGAGGAAAACAAGACAAAGCTCAGCCACTTTGTGCAATTGGTCTGCACCCTGCTGGACTGTCTTCCAACGTTTCACTTTGAAAAATAAGGCGAGGGCTGAAGTTTTGCACAGGCATCACTGTGTCACATTTTAAATACTTCCACATGTAAATGTAATGAAAAATGTAAAATGTAACTCCGACACACTTTAGCTGTACATCAATGTGCAGACCTGGAAGAAAGAAGCATGAATTTTGTTGTTGACTGGATTTACAGGACACTGCCGTATCACACGTGGTAGTCAGTAGGAACCAAAAAGTGAGCCATCACTGTCACAACAAAGGTTTTACCGATGAGGGGGAGTGTACTCGTGCTACTGTTTTAAAATCCAGCTTAACCCGAGTTTAAATAGACACAACCTTTCGGCAGTGTGGTCACAAGCTAATCTCCAACCATCACGCACACAAAAACATAAGCAAACAGAGCAGGATGTGTAAACATGAGTTCTGTATGGATGGTCTTATTACAAACTGACAGCTCATTAGGCACACAGGCCGCTTTGTGTGCTGGATTTCTCTTTTGTGACGTATCCTAGATTGAGGTATTAAAATAGCAAAGGTCTCCGTATGCCCTTGTATGGATCCTGAACAGAAGGGTGTTTTGTGACAGCTCCCTAATGTCACAGCTATCAGGCTAGAGCCCCTCAGAGATCAAGTATGGTAAGCAAATAACATCAATCTGGTCTTCAGTATCTTTAAATACAATTATGGTGACAAATGACCCCTTTTCAAACACATCTAGAAACAGAGTTAGTAACTTGTAAGAAATGTAACGGTAAAGGGATAAACTCATCCAGACATACTTATTTGTTTGTATTTGAGGTGTGTTTTCCTGTTGGCAGCCTCCAACATGTTTACTTGTGTGGGCCCGTCCTGGGAAAAATGCAAATTGGTTGACAGGTTTGGTTACTCCAAAAGAAAACAGTGATTTTAATGGTTTAAAGTAAAGAAATGAAAGACTTTTGTTCAGTCAGTGCAAACAAGTTTAACTGTACATTCAAAATCCCTGGAATATCTTAACATATAAAAAAGAAAGAAATTTCAGGAAAAATCCGTCAACACGAATTCCTCTCATCATACATTCATACATACACACATTTTTTACTTCTTATCTTGGACCAGCTCATAGGGGCAGTGTCTGAGCAGAGACGCCCAGACTTCCTTCACCCCAGCCACCTCTTCCAGCCCATCCACGTCATTCCCAAACCAGCTGAGAGATATAATCTCTCCTGCGAGCCCTGGGCTTGCCTCCATCCGATAAGACATTCCTTAAAAACCTCATCTAGGAGGCGTCCAGGAGGCATCGAAGTCAAAAGTTATGGTCAGGCTATTATAGACAAGACATGTGCAAGAAGGATATGTGCAAATGTGCCAATATAGTACAGGAACAAATACCCAAACCAGGTCAACTGGCTCCTTTTGATGTGCAGAAGCAGCGGTTCTACTCTGAGTCCCTTTCAAATGACCTCACTCTAAGGGAGAGTAGAGCCAACCTTCAGATTCTTTCAGTCACTACTCAGAGCTCATATCAGTCTAAATTCATAATCTCACAGGTGGTTAAATTGACAGCTCCATTTTTATGCTCAGCTCTCTCTCTCCCACAACAGATCAATACATCCCAGTTGCCCAGTCAGTCAGTCTGCACCAATCTGTCTGTCAGTCTCATGCTGCACTCGTACCAGCTTTAGAACAAGACCCCAAGGTGGGCCATTTACCCTTTTCTGGCTGAGAACCATAGTCATGGTTTTGGAGGTGCAAGCTGGAAATTTCCACCTGATGAAGCCAACAGAACCACATCATGTGCAAAAAGCAAAGATGAAACGACTGCAGTTGTGACCGACTTAGCTTATGTGTGGAAGAAGAGTCAAATGACGTGTAGAAACTCTCCCTTTCTGTGAGTGCCTCATTCACATAGTCACAACAGCCTCAGTCAACGCTTTTATCTGACTGAGGTTTCAAGTTTTGTTTAATCTGATAACACACAAAACCCTGGCTCTTAAGAAAAATAACTTGCTACATAGTCCATCTCCCTGTGATGCTCTCCTCGTCTGTCTATGTTTGTATTTGCGCCAAGTTTGTGAGTTCTTGTGTTGCAGGGTTTTAATTGTAGTAGCAACTGGTGCAGTGGAGGTGGAGTATTAGTGTTAGTGGATTAGTGGAATACCATTGTATATTTGTCTGCCATTCACACCTTACGTCAGGTGACCTGATAGGATGAGGCAAAATCTCACAGTGGTTTCACCCCAGATCTGTGGCGATAATGACCCGAACGTTCCCCAAGCATTGGCTTATGTGACAAGGCGCATGATTAAGGGTAGGTCAACACCCATTAGGGTCTAAATACCTGTGATTCTCCAACTTCTGGTTGTAGAACTGAAGAAGCCTCTTGATGAGAGGTGTAGTGTCTTTACAAAACTTAAACTCCAGTCACATTTTTTCCAAGCTCCTTACACTACCATGCTGTGGATGACTGAGAACCTACACAGACATTTTATGAGCCTTCATTACTTTTATCCTCATGTACCAAAAAACATGTTTTGTGTGAGCGTTGTATAAGTTTCTCGGAGATGGTGTTTTCTCATAAAGAAAACTTACTGGTGATCATCAGCATAGTCACTGTTTCTGAACTGAGGCTCTGTGTGTGTGTATGTGTGTATATATATATATAAAAAAAAAAAAAAAACAACACCCAGCACGCCCCTGCGGGCGGTTTATCCTTCAAGCTCGGGTCCTCTACCAGAGGCCTGGGAGCTTGAGGGTCCTGCGCAGTATCTTAGCTGTTCCCAGGACTGCGCTCTTCTGGACAGAGATTTCCGATGTTATTCCCGGGATCTGCTGGAGCCACTTGCCTAGCTTGGGAGTCACCGCACCTAGTGCTCCGATTACCACGGGGACCACCGTTACCTTCACCCTCCACATCCTCTCGAGCTCTTCTCTGAGCCCTTGGTATTTCTCCAGCTTCTCGTGTTCCTTCTTCCTGATATTGCTGTCATTCGGAACCGCTACATCGATCACTACGGCCGTCTTCTTCTGTTTGTCTACCACCACTATGTCCGGTTGGTTAGCCACCACCATTTTGTCCGTCTGTATCTGGAAGTCCCACAGGATCTTAGCTCGGTCATTCTCCACCACCCTTGGGGGCATCTCCCATTTTGACCTCGGGACTTCCAGGTTATACTCAGCACAGATGTTCCTGTACACTATGCCGGCCACTTGGTTATGGCGTTCCATGTATGTCTTGCCTGCTAGCATCTTGCACCCTGCTGTTATGTGCTGGATTGTCTCTGGGGCATCTTTACACAGCCTGCACCTGGGGTCTTGCCTGGTGTGATAGACCCCAGCCTCTATGGATCTTGTGCTCAGAGCTTGTTCTTGTGCTGCCATGATTAGTGCCTCTGTGCTGTCTTTCAGTCCAGCTATATATATATATATATATATATATATATATATATATATATATATATATATATATATATATATATACATACATATATATATATATATATATATATGTATATATATATATATATATATATATATATATATATATACATATATATATATATATATATATATATAGCGAAATGCCCCCCTGGTGCATTTATAAGAATATAATCTGAAAGAGATCTAAATCTAGGAATTAAAAATAAATAATAACTTGCTAAATTTGGGTAAAATTAGGAGATAAATAGGTACAATTACTAACTATACAATACTAACTATACAAAAAAGACACGACAAAGACACTACGAAGTGGATTGTGCAGTAGGTATTGAATACTAGGTTCAAGTTATGGTCAGGATATTGTAGACAAGACATGTGCAAGATGGAAAATGTGCAAATATAGTATAATTTAGATGTGTGTTCTGTAACTATGTGACCGAGTGCAAATAAGCATATTGTTCCCAGGTCCAGTCTGTAGTGGGTTTGTGGAAGTTTTTGTTGTTTTTAAGTCTTTTGGTGAGTATTGTAAGGTGTTTGTGAAAGTCTTTGTGTATATCAGTCCTTCGGTGGTAGTTAGTTGAGAGCTCTGACTGCTTGGGGGAAGAAGCTTTTGCAGTGTCTGGCCATTACGGTTCTGATCCTGCAAAACCGTCTGCCAGATGGAAGGAGGGAGAACAGTGCGTGTGAGGGGTGGAAAGTGTCCTTCACTAAGCTGTTCAAACGTCGGATGATGTGTCTGTCGTAGAGTTGGGAGATGGATGGGAGAGGGCCTCCAATGATCCTCTCTGCTGTCCTCACTATCTGCTGCAGAAACTTCATTTCAGCAAAAATGCATTTCCTGTACCAGAAGGTGATGTAGCAGGAGAAGATGTTCTCAGTGGTTCCATGGTAAAATGATGGGAGGATGGGAGGAGGAAGACTTGCCTTCTTCAGTTTCCTAAGAAAGTAGAGACGTTGTTGGGCTTTCTTCGTGATGGTGGTGTTCAGGTTTCAGGAGGAGTCATCTGATATGTGCACACCCAGGAACTTCACACTGTGGACCATCTCAACAGCAGACTGTTGATGTGCAGTGGAGTGTGGGCCATTAAGCTCTTCCTGAAGTTAACAGCCATCTCTTTAGTCTTCTGAACATTTACAGGCAGGTTGTTATTCTGACACCAGTCCACCTGGTGTTGTACCTCCTCTCTGTGTTCAGTCTCAGTGTTTATATGCCTGGAAGTGTTTGATGTAACTAAGAGAGGCCTTGTTTTCTACGTTGTCATGTCAAGTTCTTGCAGATGAAGTTCTATAGAGCACGGCAGAAAAATATATCCCTATTGCCAAAGGATGTACTGAAAGGTTTTACAGTTTTAACCACTGTAAATGCAAGATTGTTTAACTATCTTCTCTGGGCATCTGTTGGGTTTTGTGGTCAGTGTTTCAGGCTAGAATCTGCTGATTAGACCAGCATGTGGTCCTACAGGTGGAGAAAGTCTTTAAATTGACACAGCAGGGTTATTATGGGAAGCGTTTACATTTAGTATGTGCTGAGTAGGTAGAAGGGTGGTCAAGGGTCACGAGGATTCACAAGTGAATGAGCTCTATGGTGGTGATGTCAGAACACTCGAGGAACATCTGTGGTGGGATGGGCCTCCTAGATAACAGTGCTATTATTCAAACTCTCATTCGACTTTCGTTTCATGTGGTCACTTTGTGTAAGAACCACAAAAGCATTGTTTAACAGTGATACTCCTGAGTGGCTAGAGGTCTCTCATTAGTCATGTATCTGTGGATCAGCTTGATGTTCCATTCAAAGGTCAAAAAAGGAACAGAATCACATTTTCTTAAAACAGGGAACTTTGTAGAAACCTTCAGGGACTGATGCAGTAGGAGCTGCCTCCACCTCAATACAGCTAAAACCAAGGAGATAGTGATGGCTTTTAGAAGATCTAGGCCATTCCAATCATCAGTCTCCATACATGGGCAGGACACTGAGGTGGTGTACTCTTATAAATATCTGAGGGTCCTATTGAAAGACAAGAGGCCCAAGAGTACTGATTCTCTTTACAAGAAGGGGCAGTGCCACCTCGTCTTCTTGCAGCTGCTGAGGTTTTTTGGTGTGTGATGAGATACTGAATATGCATTTGATCATACTGTGGTGGCCAGTGCTCTGTTTTAATGCTGCTGTGTGTTGGGGCCCAGCTTAATGGTCAAAAACACTAAGCAACTGGGCAAGCTGGTGAAAAAAGCCACTGAACAAACTGAAATCTATAATGGACAATGTCAGATTTAAGTCCTTTTAAACATTATTTTTTTCGTTTATTTATTTATGGTTATGACTGGAGAGATGTTTGTGCATGGATGGAGCAGCCGGATGTTTGAATTTCGACTTGGGGATAAATAAACTATCTATCCTAAGAGTTTGAAAGCACATGATCTATTCTCTGAACACAGATAAGTGCTGCCCCCTACTGATGAAAATGTCAAAATTTTAAAAAGCGCACCAGTTCAAAAATACTGTATAATGACAACTTATCAAAAACATACTCCAAACATACTCCAAATGTTAAGTTTTAGATGATGATGATGATGATGAAGATGAACAAAGCTCCAGAATCTATGGAGGAGTTTCTGGATGTAAAACATTTGAAAACTTCACAGACTCTCATTGGACTATATCAGGCGCTCAACTTGTTTTTTGTTGCCCATATTGGATACTAAAAGTGAAGACAGGAAGTCTGGGGTTAAAGGTTTTATTTCTGGGGTTGGATTGCATATTACGTGAAAATTCAATAAATTCAACCACGCAAATGCAAAACTTGTGTGTCATTTGACATCCCCCTGAATTCTTAGTAAATTGGCAAATCTATATAAAGCAATATTGCAGAAGTTCTACATTTACACAGCTTTTGCTTATTCACAGTATTACATGTATACTCATGTACCAATGTGTGGGAAAAGAAGAAAGAAGAAAACTTAAATTTCTAGTGAAGTAAAGGTGAAAGATGTGCAAAATAAGACGATTCCCAAGGCTGCAGACATGCACACTGTAACTAAGCATCAAACAGGAAATACTAAGTTTAGAGGGGGGTTTTTTTGCCCTTGCTTGAAACTTCTAACAAGGAATTCCAAACAAGGCATTTTCTCTGATAAAAACACGTTACACAATAAAACAGAGGCAATGATAAGTTTCCATTTTGTGGGAAAAACCCCCAAATGAACAATTTTGAACTTCGATGGTTAAATGCAACATGGAGTGAAAGGCAGCACTAAAATGGAAACTGAGCTCCTTATCTGATGGGGCTCTGGTGACTGTATTAATGTAGACAATGTATTTTGCACGTGCAAATTATAAATAAATAAATAAATAAGAAGAAGAAAAAAAACCAGTTTATAGTTTAAATTATCTACATTTTCTGCCAAAGGATCAAATTAGACAAAGTGACTTTTACATAAAGTGCCTCACTGGTATAATGTTTCCTGTCTGACATTTACCTGAGAGATCTGTCAAAATGGTTTAGAAGACAACCTGTTGTCATCTTATTCATGTAGATCGCCACAGGCAGATAGTGTGTGTGGGTTTGCCCACTTCCCTTGAGCTGAACAATTTGCTAATAAAGCACCAGCAACACAGCTCTGCACAACCATTTCACAAGGACTTTAACCACATCTCTGAGCAAAAACAACACTCCTGACAAGGTGTTCAACTTGTGCACATCACAAAGAAACGATGGAGCAACAACTTTTCATACTTTTTGTTTTGAAGTGTTTTGTTCTCACCAATCAAGCTGTGAAAGGATCAGAGGTAATCAGTGGATATCTTTGACATTGGTGCACTTGTTGTGAATGTGAGCAAAAGAAAAGGGGACTATGGATGTGTGCTAGACTAAGAAATGGTTTTCTTGCAAATTTTATTTCTAAATATTATGACACAATGATGACTGCAACTTGCTGCTTTATTGTTAACTTGTCTTCATCTTAGTACTACCGACTAAAATAGTTGCAATAAGCACCATCTACTTTGCACTGTACTATTTCTACCTGTATCCTAGTATTAACACATTGTTATGTTTTGCCCGCCTGCAGGTCTTCTCCAATTTGGGCAATCTCAATTTAAATTACAGCTATGACGAGGATGAAGAAATGATTTCAGAATCTTCTCCTTGCAATAAAACAGTGCCTGGATTTAACAACATGGGGATGACCGTAGTCTACATTATCGTGTTTGTTTTCGCCATCGTAGGTAACAGTGTTGTTGTCTTTGTCGTTTTCAATATGAAGAAAAGTAAAACCAGCACTGACATCTACCTGATGCACCTGGCGATTGCAGACCTGCTCTTCTGTCTTACCCTGCCGTTCTGGGCTGTGAAATGTAATGCTGGCTGGATCTTTGGAAACTTCCTGTGCAAACTCCTCTCAGGCTTTCAGGAGGCATCTGCATACAGTGGCGTATTCCTGCTGGCATGCATCAGTGTGGACAGATACTTTGCCATTGTCAGAGCTACGCGGGTCCTGTCCTCCCATCACCTGTTGGTCAAAGTTATTTGCAGTATTGTGTGGCTGGTGGCTGTAATGTTGTCCTTACCTGTGGTGATTAAGAGGGAGAGCATAGATACTGAATTTGGAGTGTCCATTTGCTTTGAAAACGTTACTGGTGAAAGCAGCGATCGCTGGCGAGTGACTCTACGCGTTCTGCGGCATACACTGGGCTTCTTCCTGCCTCTGGTGGTCATGGCTGTCTGCTATGGCTGGACTGTGGTGACTTTGTTTCACACACGCAACCAACAAAAGCACAAAGCTATGCGTGTCATCTTGGCCATTGTGCTGGCATTCATTCTGTGCTGGCTGCCTTATAATGTCACTGTACTGATTGACACACTCATACAGGGAGGATCTCTGGAACTGACTACATGTGAAACTCATTACACAGTGATTGCCATGCTGAGTGTCACCGAAATTCTGGCCTTCATGCACTGTGCAGTGAATCCGGTGCTGTACGCCTTTGTTGGGCAGAAGTTCCGTAACCAGCTGCTCTCAGCTCTTTACAGACACGGCCTCATCAGCAAGAGGCTCCAGATGGCTTACAGGAAGGGCTCTGCTGGCAGTGTAGGCAGCTTAAGATCCAGAAACACCTCAGTCACAATGTAAAAAAGCCCTGATGGATGATTATTTACAGGCTCAAGTGGTGGTCATTTTTTAAAATGCATCTTCAACTGGTCAAATGTCCTCAAAGTGCAATGTACTAAAGATCCAGAAAGTACATTGATGCAAACCACATATACACCATCAGCCCTAAATAGCAAATTCAGAGAAAGTAATAACTAGACATGTCACGTTTTTTTACTCCATAACTGCTTTTGCAAGTCGTGTGAATTTCCAGGAACAGATATCGGGGGAGCGAATTGTCTTTTTCTTTCTTTTGCTGAGATTGAAAAGGTAGCAGAAAGCAGCATCGCTTGGCTTAAGATAAAATAGAAAACAGGAGAAAACATCTGTGTAGAACGAAATCTGGTAGTAAAAATAGTAATATGCAGATGTGTCTGGGTGTTAGCATTTCACACAGCCAGTTCAGCTGTTTCCTTTGGTTAACAGGAGGATTTTGTTTTCTAAATAACTGGTCAGTATTTCTCAGTTTAACTCATTCCATTCTATTACTAGAATTTCCAAACAATACCCAAAATGAACTTGGTTCATTAGTAACAATGTTGCTACCAGATTTGAAATAAAATAGTGAGTTCAGTGCCTCACCTGGATCTCTCGTGGTGTAATGTATGGTGTAACTTTTGAAGTATTATTTCAGCACGAATATTGATTACTGAATCTAAGCAGTGAGAATTCAGAGAAAAAGAACGCAGGTGTTCAAGTTAAAAAGAGAATCAGATAACATGGTTAGCACTGTCATATAGCAAGAGAGTTCTGAGAAAGAAAGTCGGGCCCTTCCTGTGTGGAGCTTGCCTTGTCTGCCAGGGTTTCCTCTGGACACACTGGCTTTCTCCCACAGATATTCATGTTAACTTGTGCTGTAAATCACTTTAAGTGTTTAATAAAACCATAAAAGTGGTATAGAAATTTTAGTTTGACAGGTTTTGTGCTTTAAGCATTCACAAAAATATTGTTGCTGTACATGTTCTAATGACGCTTTAGTGTGTTTGTTCATTAAGAATAAAAAACATTTAAAAATCCAGTGTTGATGTGATATTGTGCACATTATTCTGAGGCTGTCCAGTAAATATTGTTACCTTATTCTACGCAGTAGTGAAGAAAAACAGTCTCAGTCTGATATTATCTTTCACACAGGAAGAAGCAGTGGTGAAATCTGCCGTCTGTTTCAAAAACAAGTTGTGTTTGTTTCTTTGATGAAAAGGTTTCATTTAAGTAACAGAAACTCTGTAGAAACTGATAGTTTGTGTTGTAATCAGTGATGTGCGAATGAGTCTGCAAAGTGTTGCTTCAAAATTAAAACTGCATGATATATGTGCACCGCACTGTGCTTCAAAATTAAATGTCTCCATTATGCAAGCTTATTCTTGTGTTACTACTAAATATGTGTTTAGGAAAATGTGGTATATCCAGATTTGTTTCTATTCAAGCATATTTGTCAAATTCCGTCTGCAGCTAAACTCAAATAAACGTCGTCTCACACTTTGTGGTAGTCTGGCCATTTCCCTGTTTCCGGTTCTGCGTCTTGATGAATGAACAAGCTGTCTAAGAGGTATTTTTACCCGAACAATCATCTTTTGCACAACCTAATAAAGTGACTAAATCAACATTTGAGTATATTACAAAGGAAAGTTCAGCACTGTGGCAGAAAATCTTTTTGAAAATTCCTAAAGATAGAGATCTTCCTTGAAGAGGCAGACTTCAAAATGAAACTTTATTGCAGATCTCAGATTTAACGCCCCCACTACAGTCTCCACTCTGTTGGAGTTTTGTAACAGAATCAATCACATGTAAACACACATGTGATGGTTTCAAAGCACCTTTTCCAAAAACATGTGGAGCAGGCCCACCAGCTGTAAGGCTTTTCTTCTAGAAGATGGAGCTGTATTTTGAGATAATCAACAGCATTCAGCACTGCCAACTTTAACCCCTGAACAGCCTAATAATTAACTAAAAGTAACTAAAATGCATGTGAGGGCAGCAGTGCATCAAATATTCTGCTGGAATTAAATTACTGGGAATATTTTGACAGAAGACTTGCACGTGAAGGTTAAGAAATAAAAACAGAAAAAAATGAACAAAGCTTAGGTTCAAGAGTTCAACCAGCTCTTACAGGTGCTTCCTCACTTTCAGAGCTCTTAGATGTAATCAACGCTTCCTTTAGTTAACAGAACAGATGCATTTGCCCCTGGACTTACACAGAAAAAACACTTCCTAATAACAAATTTGTGGATCATCATGACACTAGAGGTTAACGCAGATAAGCAGGAACTGAAAGTGGCTGCAGTAAAAGGCAGAATGGGAGGAAGTTGCATATTTTAATCTCAAGACAATTAATACAGCATGTTCTAGACTCCAGGCCCTCATTGTTAGCAAAGGGTTTTAATCCAAGGATTAAAAAAATAAAGTTGTTTGAGCCTCTAAAGATGACGTGTGTGTTTGTGTGTGTCTGTGGGGGGTAAAAATAGCACAATACTTAATACAATCATTTTAGTAAAACTATTAAATTAACTTCAATCATATCTTGATTTTTTTGTTAGACTTAAAACACCCTGTGGTGATGCACAGAGGCAAGACTGCACAAAAAGCATATTTCTGGAGCTGGAGCTGAATATACTTTGTGGTAAAAGGAATTACCACAAGAACACACCCACGCACACACACAGGCTGCACAGTTGTGACCTTAGTCACAGAGAAGCAGAATGAAAAAGGAGAAGGAGGATGTCCCATATTAGGACATTTTTCATGCCAGTGGTGAGGCATCGTTTCCATATTCAGAGGAATTTATTTTTGCTTATCTGCGTAATAATTTTAAATCGATATTGTGTGACATTTTTGTTTTTAGTCAGCCTCTGCAACATAGTCAAAAACACCATGAAAACAGTCACTTCACAGGTGTACACAGAAAACACACTGATGCTCTGAATCCCACACAACTTGTTTGAAAGCAAAACAAAATACAAACAAAACATCATTGCATTTTATTCCACTATGTTAATACTATAAATAAAAACATTTGCTGCACAAATCAACACACAAAAGCTCATCAGCGTTTTGCCCCCCTGCAGGTCAAATGTCTGAGGGGAGGAGTACCAGATCCCCAGAATGTTGTGCTAAAATATTAACTATTAACTATTAACTACTGGGCTATTTCTAGTGTATTGATATGTGAGCTGTCCTTCACGGGTGGCCTTGTTTCCAGGACACGCTGATGTGCTTTGTCTTATATATTTTTGATGTGCTATATATATAATTATATATCTATATTTTAACTAAAAAGAAAAGCTGAAAAATGCAAATAATGTCAGGAATACAAAACAAACAAAATAATGAGATATACAAGAAAAAGAAGCTAAAAGGAAGATGAAGGTATGTGTTCTCTGTGAGAGTTGTTGCAATGCAGTGTTTTTAATAAATAAATAAAAATAAATAAACAAATAAATAAAAATAATAATTTTATCTGGTGATTAACCATTTGCATGAAAAAACAAACAAACAACAGAACTTTTGTCCGACTATAAAATCCAACCTTCTTTTCATGTGTTATACCAAGTATTGTGCAAAAATCTTGAGCCACCAGTTGTTTCTTTATATTTTATTCCCAAGAAGCCAGACTTTCTTATCATTTTTTTTTACAGTGCTCAGTAGTTGATGTTGGTCTTTCAAAGTTATTTGCTGGAGATTGGAGATTTTAAAAAACATTTAGGTTCATTGTTACTAGCAGGTTGTCAGAAAAATACATACTTTGCCCATTTCTTTATCTGAATCTATAAAAAAATGCCAAAGATATCACAGTTCAACAGACATAAAATAGCATTTTTGCACCAATAAAGTCCTAAAGAGCTATTAGCTGAATCTTTGGCATACCTCAGCATGGTGTGCAGTGTGTCTCAGTTAGGTGCAGTAAGTGAAGCCGATGATCTTAAGAAATAAAGAAAACACACTGCCAATTCAGTAGTGTTTTCATGGATGGGCTTAACCAGAGCCTGGGCCTCTACGTTATTGAAGCAGAAAAGATCATCATTACAGAGAACAGAACCAAAGGCAGAGACAAAGAAAGAGCTCTGAATGTCCTTCAGAAGAACCCTGGAGAACTACTGCTGAAGATACTTATAAAGAAATTACAAAAGTTCGGACTCTTGAATTTTATGTTTGCTATAATTGTACAAACTCTATTTTTGCATGACAGACTTTATTTCCAGGTCTGTTTACGTGGAAATAAAGTCTTGAACGATATATAATATGTCGTTAACTTTTGCTCCTACAATCCTACAATCTAAACACATCTGGTACCTGCACTGCTATTTCCGGAGTGGGCGGGGAGAAGCCTGCGCGTAGGCCGATTCCATGTTACCATAGTAACAGCATAGCCGCAGCTCATCTGTTGGTTGTCCGCAGGAGCTGTGGAAAAACTGCGTTAAAGTGGTTGCTGGGCCATTTTTACGCGCCGCGGAGCTGCAGGGAGCATCTCAGGACCGGGCAGGTAACATGGAGCTGTAATGGTGGATCGTATTCCACCAGATAGCCTTTGAGGTCATGCTTTCACAGCGCAGAAGATAACGTTAGCGGTCAGACCCACAAATTGTGATCAAGCCTGCAGCAGAGTGCGTTACTATTGGAGTAAGACTTCCGCTTTATTTTCAAAATAAAACTACGTTCAATTCAATTTTATTTATATAGCGCCAAATCACAACAACAGTCGCCCCAAGGCGCTTTATATTGTACAGTATATCCTATAATAATAGATACAGAGAAAAATCCAACAATCATATGACCCATATGATAAAATTTTCTCATATTACTGTGAAATCAGAAATTGTGTCAAGCTGTAAATTAAAAAAATATAAGTGCGTGAATGCTGATTTTTTTTATGTGTGCTGGTTAAAGTGGTTAACAATCGCAGTTAAGGGTCTTTAAATACTTAAAAACAACAGCGTTAGTAAGTGTTTCAATGTGAAGGCAGTTTAACACAGTTTTCCCCAATTTTATTTTTAATTTTTTCTCTTAGCAACCAGTTTAATAGTTTAAATATTCATTATAATATTTTCTGCTCCTTGTGCATGTGACATCAGATGGGCGAGGCTATTAACATCCAGTGTTGGGAAGGTTACTTTTAAAATGTATTCCACTACAGATTACAGAATACATGCCCCAAAATGTATTTTGTAACGTATTCCGTTACGTTACTCAATGAGAGTAACGTATTCTGAATACTTTAGATTACTTAACATATTATCGTGCTTTTTACAACTACATGAATGTACTATTGCTGTGTGATTTATTACTATTACTGAAGGTCCGCGGCTCCGAACCGTAGTAAAGGACCTCTGGCTAATACTTCGGGTTCGTGTTGGGCTCGTAGCAGAAAAATAGCTTTTCTTTGTTGTCTGGGTCAACTTTGATTGCGAGAGAGACGAGAGACAGAGAGAGGCGTTGAAAGACTGCTCCAACGAACTTATTGTTTCGGGGGAAAACACAAACACAGTGTACAGTCGAGTCTTAATAGCGTGCTTACAACTGGGCTTTTGGCTGCAGTGGTTATTATTATATTTACATGCTTCCAGCTCCCGTTTCTGCTCGATGACAGCTCGTACTTTTCTCCTTTTTCTCCCTCCATCGCTCACAGACACATAACGGGTATGGTAGTTCATTCTCCCTGCAGCGCGGACTACACTGCTCATGAGGCTACATTCTTTAGCGCTATGCCTGTAACACTCTGCCTATTGCATTCATATTAAATCACAGCCGTTTATTTTCCAACAGAAACCAAACTGCTCGGCATAGCTTAGCACAACAACAACAACAACAACAAAAAGAGCTCTCTCACCCAGGAAACACACAGTCGCAGAGAGCGCGCGTAGCTGTCAAACAAAACCCAAACAGTCCTGACCCGCCACAATATGAAACAGGAAAATACCGCTGTGTAATCCATTTATTTCAACAAAGTAACTGTATTCTAAATACCACCATTTTAAACGGTAACTGTAAATACAGTTACTCATATTTTGTATTTTAAATACGTAACGGTGGTACATGTATTCCGTTACTCCCCAACACTGTTAACATCATAGCATAATAACTTATATTAAAGAAACATTTCAAGGAAAGATTTTTCACTGTGTTAAACATTAACCAAAACCACCATTAAAAGAAATTTTTTAAAAAAAGCTGAAACTGTAACGGTGCGTACACACTGAACACGGTAGACGCGACCAGAGCTTCAGGTGTGAAAAACATCTCAGTGATATCTCTTATATCACTCCCCTTTAAATAGCTGTCCAGACAGAACAAAAGTGTACATTATTTGTTGAATTGTGTTTCTTATTTAATAAGCACTCCTTTTAGAGAACAGTTGATGACGAGCCTGAGGTAGAAAAAGTCTCTTACGAGAAATAACCTTAATGTAATAAGTTATATAATGTGTCTAGATAGAGTTATAGTGTTATTTTCCAGGAATTTCATTTTTTTATTTTATAATACTAGTCACAATAATAATTATTATAAGAAGAAAGTAATTAATGACTTATTAATAGCTTATCTGTAATTCACAGCTGTAATCACACTCTGAAAAGGCCTAGAAGTGGGCTCTTCGATCTAATCCTCAGTACACACTGCAGTAGCTGCACATCCTTAATATCTGCACAACCTGTGCAGTGTGAACAACACAGTTTACAGTACAATTTCAAGCATATATATTTAATTTGTGTTATATACTGGGAGTTATTCTATTTTATAACTTTATAATATATTCAATTATTTAATTTAGTTTAGACAGTTACTGTTCTTCCTTCTTCGAGCAACTATAACCACACAATTTCCTCAAGGTTTAATAAAGTATTCTGATTCTGATTCTCTTTGAGGTTTGACACCCGTTTTTCCACTTTTACTTTGAAAGAACACTCCCGAAACCGGAAGTTTAGATGCCACAAAGAGTAACATTGTAGCTGCGCTCTTTAGCCGTGTTTCTGTCACAGTTATAACTCGCTATTAATACTCTAACGCCGTAGCTGTAGTTGCTGTAATGAAGTAGCCGGGGGGGATTCGTGCCGGCGGGCTAAGAGCCGCAGAGATACGAGCATTGTTAGCTTTCATTTCTTTAATAGCAGCTGAGGTTAGCACAGGGTATTAGCTGCCCTTGGTTTCGATTCACGCTGTAGTTTGGTTCTCCAGCAGGTTCTGAAGGACTCACGATGTCTAATGATCTCGCTGGAGTGTGGGAGGTGGCGCTGAGTGATGGAGTTCACAGAATCGAGTTTGAACACGGGACCACCACCGGAAAGAGGGTCATCTACGTGGATGGAAAGGTGTGCAGTCATACTGTTAGCCGGGGAAACACTGGACGTGTTTTGCTGGACTAATCTTATTTATTAATTTATTTGATTTTATTTGAGTGTTTCTGAGGTCAGCCTCATCAGCTCCTGTGATTTTCTGATTTATGCTCCAGGAGGTCCTGAGGCGGGACTGGATGTTCAAACTGGTGGGGAAGGAAACTTTCAGCGTGGGCAGTTCAGACACCAAAGCCACTATCAATATAGATGCAGTCAGTGGCTTTGCCTATGAGTACACCCTGGAGATCAACGGGAAGAGCCTGAAGAAGTACATGGAGAACAGGTCAAAGGTCACCAGCACCTGGTTGCTCAACTTAGACGGCATTGACTGCAGAGTGGTCCTGGGTGAGCTCCTCTCAGTGTTTGTATCATTCAGCTCTTGTCCTTTTACTTCTGTTACTGTGACAGCTTATAATTATGATTTTTTTATTCATACAGAAAAGCTCTATATTCAAGATTCTGCAAAAATTATGCAAAAAAACCCCTCCCAACAACCCAAAACATGATCTCATAGGAGAAAAGATGCAACTTATTTTATAGCTTTAATAGGTTATAAAATACAAATATATATCTAAGATACATAAAGCTTTAATTCATCTACATAGTCAGTCAGGATAGATATAGACCTGATATTTAGCACAGTGTGATTTATGCCTCTTCACAGCCACCCTCTAATATTATGCAGTAGCTGAGCCTAAGCTCCTTAACTACTCTAAGCTTGGACCATATACAGCCGTGTCTGTGATCTGGGCGAGTTAATCCTTCATATAATTGTACTGCTTACAGTGGATCAAGTGGCAAACTGCCTTGAAAGCACATGCCGCAAATAACCACTGTGCATTGTCTGCATTTGTAACAGAGATATCCCAGCTGGGAAAGAATGGAAATATTAAACTAAACTTTATATTAAATACAATCTCTGTGGTTTGTCTTTCACTGTATGTAGTACATTTTGTACTATGCTTTATCCAGCATGTCTTGTTCAACTATTCACACACATTCATACAAGCACTTCTACACCTAAGCGCTTTCCATCTAACAGTCACACTCTGATGAGCACATTGAAAAACAACTTGGGGTTAAGTATCATGCCTAAGAATGCTTTGGCATGTAGACTGAGACAGACAGGAAAATGTAAATTAATCCAGAAACACTTTGTTCAAAGGATTCTGGCAAGACACAGTAAATACAACTTTTATTAAAAGTCAGGTTATCATGTTAAATATTCATTACCCTGATGTTGATCAAGATAACTGTGGTTGTGATTTTTGCTGTAACTGAGCAGCCTGAATTTGGTTCTTGTTGAGAAACAGAAACAAACAAAGACTTGATTTATAGTAGTCAAACAGAGCTCAGCAACTCTTTGGAATAATATACAGCATGAACAGTATATTAGATTAGCACAAAGATAATATCTCTGTGAAATGAACTCTAATAGGCTGTAATTGTGTGTAATTACTCATTTACTCAGTATGCAGCAGCCAGTGTTCTGCCATTGGAGGCATTTTCCATTTTTCTTGTCTTTATAACTCAGTCTGTGCATAGACTCATGTGGTCCTGCAGGTCTGAAGTCTTTGCTCTTCCCTGCCTTCAGTGAAAGTAACTTTATTAGTTCTGTTTAGTGTTTCACTGCAGAGAGCAGATGAATGCAGATAAAGATTAAGGCAAACAAGGGCGTTGCTAAGATCAGACGTTGCATTGCCTTTCAGTCACAAAGTTAATGCTGTGGCTCTTTAACAAATGTCAGCTGTGGTTTTATAATGTCAAGCGGAGAATCCTGTGCTGGTGCAGACCATAAATCTGGCCACCTACAAGTGATTAAATACGCAGAATAGATATGAGTCAGACTAGGACTGGAAACCACAAGACAGTCAGATAAACTTTCTCATTCCAGCACCCAGCAACATTACACCTAAAGTTAAAGCTAGTCACTAACCTGCTCTCACTGGCTCAGCAGCTGTGTCTGGGCCAGTTTACTTACATTTTTTTTAAATGCTTATCTGGTAAATATTAATTTAAAAAAATCTGTCTTTTTACTTTCAGAGAAAGACACCATGGATGTTTGGTGTAACGGACAAAATATTGAGACTGCAGTAAGTAAAACACGAGTGACATAATACAGGTTGTTATTAGAGCAGCAGTTCCCTTAGTAACAGACCACTAGGGGTCTGTGACCCGGGGACCCTGCAAGAGAGATGGTATAAATCATAGATTCATTAAAGAGTGCTTATGTTGATGGGAGGCATTCACATTAAGGATTAGGCTGTGTGTACTTGTTTTGTGTATTAAAATTTGGTTTGGATATTGTCTTTGTGTTCGGATATGTCATTTTATCTGGGGTGTTGGTCTTATTATATTGAATTGAATTGAATTGTTAACTACAATTGTAAAACCATAAGTTGTTTACTGATGATTGTTTGTGTATTCCTGGTTGTTGTTTTATCTGCTCATTGCCTTTGAATATAAATTGATTGGTTGCTTGTGTGGTGCGGTGCATTGTTTTCTTTTGGGATATCATATTGGATCATTATTTTCGTTTGGAACAGGACGCTTCCTTTCTTAGTTCACGCTTTTGCGATTTGCGCCTGCAGGGTGAGTTTGTGGACGACGGCACAGAGACGCACTTCACACTCGGAGACCACAACTGCTGCGTGAAAGCTGTGAGCAGCGGGAAGAGACGAGACGGGATCATTCACACGCTGCTCGTGGACGGCACGGAGATCGCTGAATGCACAGAGTGAGCGTGACTGCGCCTGGATGACAGCAGAGATCTGGTTTTGTATCTGTGACGCCGAGTGAGGGCGCGAGGTGATTTAAAGCTGATAAAGTCAGGGACCAACTGAGAGAAACAATGCATTGCTGCTGTAGTGTGCGGAGTATATTAGCCATATATATACTGGTGAAAGCTGTCCTGTAAATAGCATAGCTGAAGACAAAAGCTAAGTTTGAGCAGTTTTAGAAGACCGAGGGCAGCTACTAATGCCAGAAACAAGCATTTACTGTCTCCAAATGTTCACACTGGATATTTGATGTGTGCACTGGTCTTTATAATCATATTAACACTATTAATCTCAGTAATATCATCAACACGGGAGTCCAGATGTGCCACATTATTCTCTCTCAGCCAGGGTTTTAACACGAGCAGCTGCTTTTGAAGAAGTACTGTATCACACAGCCAAATGTTACCAGTGAGCTGTCCCAGTAAACCCTCACCTCATTCTCTCTTACCTTTGTGCTAGCTTTCTTGTATTTTCAAATGTTGTGGAGTGGGAGGTTCAACAACGGGGTAACTTTATTCCTTGAATGTAGCAGTGGACTGGTTCCTGTTCTGGTGTTGGCCTGTTACATGCTTTGTGTTTCCATTGGTTAATTCTGTTGATATGAAGTGATTAGCTTCCAACGGCCTGCTGTTGATGTGTCAGAATATTTACAGGGTGCGTTGTTCTCAGTTTTCACTTAGGCATAAATCATTTACACAGCTGCAATCACTCACTGATGTCCAAACACACTTTAAAGACGTTCTGTTCTCTTTAGAAAGATCTGTGACTGTGTTGTGCTGTCAATTCATGAGGTAGTATCATAGAGTGTATGATGGACAAAGCCACTGTGATGTCACCCACATTTGTCAAAGCCACATTTTTGGACCCTTCAGCTGTCCACTGTGACCCTCTTAGGTTTTTTAAACCAGGTGTCACAGAAGCGGGGTAGATCGGTCATTGCCCCCATTATCGTCTTTCTGAACATTATGTATTAGATATGATGTAAATGTAGTGATTGATACCACTGATTAATTAATGAAGTGTTTACCGAGGTCACAGCTCAAATGACAGAGGGCTCCTTTTCCACTGAAATCTGTTGAGTTTTTTTTCCTGCTAACTACAAGTACAGAAGTCGCCCCCTGCTGGCTATTAGAAAGGATGCAGGTTAAGGCATTGGCTTCATTTTACCAGTATGGAAGCTATGTCCATCTTATACATGCAGTCTATGGATAATACAGAATTTGAGCTAAAAATATTTTAATAAAATCATGGTTATTAAATATTAAGGATTTCTCCAGTGTATGTGAAGCAAATGTTTGGTAAGAGACGTTCACTAAGGCTGTACTCACACTAAGAAAGCTGTGCCATGCCCAAGTATGTTTGTTTCCCATTTTCCAGTTTGTTTGACCAGACTGCTGCATGCTCCACCCCGGCAGGGTTACATGAACTGCCCCAGTCCAGGTTCAGTTGGACTCAACATGTGCATGTTATGTGACCACTAATCGTGCACAAGTACTTACATGTAACTCCAGCACTTGTTCAATGACAGCTGCCTGTGTGAAAATCACTGTGTTCAGCACTTCACAAATCTATAAGGCATATGAGAGGATGAAGTGTCAGCACTTTAAAATGAAACTGGATGCATAACATCATGAACGTCACTGTAGACACACACTGATGCACACTCTGAGCCCAGACTGTTAAGGGTGAGTGCAGGCGATCAGTGGAGTGGTGACGAGGCGACAGCCATGATGTGTGTGAGTACATCCTCACTGTTAGAAATTGGAACCCAGATTTACTCAAACACTGAGCCAATCCAAACTGGGTTTAGGCATTAAAGAAAGTACTGTTGGTATTTAGAAAGAGAGCGCAGTGACAAGATGACATGTAGGAGATTTTGAACTGAGATTTTTGCCCCTGCTGCATATATTTCTATGAGTTCCTTTTTCTAGGTGCAAAATATACAGAGAATTCTTAAAGCTCACAAACTGATTTACTAATGTTTGCAACACAATTTATTGCTAATCCTGATAATATTTAATTCAGAATAAAACATGAAAATGTTTCCAATTGTTATTTTTGTGCTTGATATTAAAATGAGCTGACTTCTGTGTGTGTGTTGGAAACATAATACGTTTTGTAAATCATTGGTAAAGTTAACCACACCTTTGAGCTCACATGCCGTTTTGCCCCATGTAGTAAATCTGGCCAACTTAGCAAACTTCATCTGCTGATGTCTGTGAAACTGAACTGAAATGCAGCTGAAAGCTTCGTGAAACGGACACACTATTTGTTTTTCCTGTCAAACTGTTTCAAGGGTCAAAGGTGAAAATGTTTCATGCTCAGTAGACTGTGACATTGTATAGTTATGATTACCTTCTCACTCTGTTTTTCATGTGTCGTGTATACAGGAATAATGTTTATACATGTATTTCATTTTGTAAGTTGTTTAACTTGTATTTTATTTTATTAAATTTGTGTAGTTGATCAGGTTTTGTTGTTGAGCTTTAAGTAAAAAAAAATAAACCTGGACACACTTGAAGCTTTGCTGTGTTTAATAGTTGTTTTTCCATATTTCAGTAAATGTTGTTACAACAAAAATATAAAAACAAAACATAAAATAAGTCCAGATTCCTCAAACAAACAATAAATTTTAATTTTATTCTGACATCAACACAGGAAAACTGTAACTACTCATGTCCATTATGACTCATTCTCCCATTCATCATGGAGTTCACCACCACCATTATTATTTTATGGACAAACAAAGCTAGATTAAAGTCTTTTCATATTTATTGTGGTATTTGCTGTTATAATCATGTCTAAATTTATGGAGTCATGAGATGCCACTAAACAAATGAACCCTTTCAATCTAAAAACTACAGTGTTGTTGATATAAAACGCACATTATTAAGCTTAATCTTGATTGATAAACATGTGATTGGTTCTACTCCTTGCAGCAGTGCTATGATAAAATAGATTTTGATAACTTGCTGCTGCCATTATTCAGCAATACATTATGAGAAAAATAAGCCCAGTCATTCCTTCATATTTTGCTACTAATATCCATTATATCGAGTCTATAACTGATACAAACATTTCTTTTTTCTAACAGTAAATATGCTCATTTTGGATCTCCTTGAGCTTGTTTTTTCTCACAGGTGATGATGTACCTGGGCAGGGCTTGATAACTGCTAAATATGACAGAGATGTCAGACCCTCCACTCACACTGTCATACCTAACTTGTGGATCTGTCCCTTTAGCAGGTGGCAGAATGAGACCTCGCTGACCCTCTGTGGAGTCCCCTCTCAGCACGTCAGCCTCCACAAAGTACAAATACTTATCCTTTTCCTCCTTCCAAACATCCATGGCCTCCTTCACTGTCCCAGCAAAATAGATGCCTTCTCCATATTTTGGGTCTAGATCCAGACAGGGATAAATATCTTTTGTTACTAGGTGTGTTTTTATGATATTATCTGTAGCTTTGATATATATAATGTTAGCATACCTTCAGGTGGTGCACACTCTGCATGGAAACCAATCTGGCTAACCATCTCACAGAACTGTGCAGGTATGCGCTGAAACATTTTCTCAGAGGAGGAGCACCCCAGCTGGTTTTTCTTGAGGTCAAACAGCTTCTTCAAGTTTAAGTTCTCCACTTTGTCCACCTAAAAATAGAACATTTCATTTTGAAATAAGGCACAAGGCTTATTTATATAGAGGAAGAAACTAATAAGCAACCAAATCCCTAAGCTTAATAGTAACCCACGAAAAGTTGAGGAACATTTTATGAAACATAATTTACCTTTAATATCCACAGACCAAGATTTCTAAAAGCAGATATTCTTTCTTTGAACTCCCAGCTTGAGTTGTCCACTGTTTTTGTCCTTCTTTCTCTTTCACGAGGCACTTGAGCTAACAACTTGCACATTTCATCCTTTTCCTCTCTGGCAAACTCCTCCTGGACAGTGCAGAGCATGGCCTCCACCTCCAACGCAGCACCTACAACATCCTCAGCTGAATGCCCATCAACCTTTAGGCAGGCGTGACCCTTGGACAAAAACTCCTCAAACTTAACACCCTTTCTGGTTAAATGAGAGAGCAGCAGGTATTGCTTCTCACTCAGGTGCTGGATGAAGTTGTTGTAGATAACCACGGAGCGAGAGGGCCTGAAGAGAAGATGATCAAGCCATTTTTCAGCCTCATGTAGTGATTCTTTACAAGGACTTTTTAAACTGATCTGTGGAGTTGGAGCTTTGTTGAATCTAAAATCTTCTTTGTTATCAAATCCTGGTGGAGAACACAAAAGAGAAAAATCACTGCTACTATTATTTTAATTATATTTGAATGGGATTAATAAAATTATAACCATCCCTCCATGCATTTACTTTTCTACATTAGTTTTGCTGGATTTTGCAGAAAACACCATAACAACAATCAGTGAACAACAACCAAACTTTCTTATTTCTTTCATGTTTTTATGCTTATATCTTCTTGACACCTTTCTTACAGGGTGAATGTATTCATTAGCAAAACAGCATTAAATATCTTTAAAAGACAAAATGTACACTGTTGAAACAAAATACTTTTAAAAATTAGTTTTAACTTTTTAACTTGCTATGGTTTTACAGGTAGTTAATTAACTGAATATAGGGACAAACCAGCACTTAGATCAGTAATAAAAATGCTCATTACAAAGGTACTGAAAATAATCTAAAAAGAAAACAAAAATGCTGATGTATTGTTTTTTAATGTTCTAATGGAGCAGCACTGCTTCACTGTTTTACCTTGTCTGAAGCTGGAGTTGGAGATTTTGTGCTGGAGAGATTTCATTTGTCCCTCAAAAGCCTTTAAAGAAAAGGTAATTAAAAATATATTATTTTAAAAAAAATTAACAAAACAATAATGACATGAGTTGCACTTGCAGCACTGCCAAACAAACCTAGTCAACAGTTTCCAGGAGGTGCAACAGTGCTGCCCACCACAACAAATTACAGATATGTATCTATTACAGTGATAGTTACTTAAAATTCTAAAATCTTGACAGAATATGCAAAATACAACCTGAAATGTGTCACGGTCAGAAGGAAATATGACAAAGTAAACATCCATCTTTGTTTGAGCTGTTTGGGCAAAGTCAGCCACTGCCTCTAACATTATGTATGCAGCTTCTTGTTTAGGAAACCCGAGGTGTCCAGTTCCGATGGCAGGAAAGGAGATTGAGTTGTGGCGATTTGCAACTGCCATCCATAAACATTCCCGTACTGAATCAGAAAGGGACTGCAATGAAATAATAAGAGAATAGAGAAAGAAAATCCAAGCTCTTAATATAGTCCAAAAAAAAAGCATCTTTTTTAATTTTATCATGATTTTTCAGAAAAATATATTATGATCTTTTGGTTCGAAAGTGTTTCCAAGGATTAAACTGTATTTTAAAATAATTGTGATATTATATTGTATGCTTTTTGTTTAGAGTTACAAATATAAACCAAATGAAAGTCCTTACAGTTTGGAATGTATCACACAATGACTATATTACACTATATGGACAGAAGTATTATGCCAAAACTTTTAATCTGAATTTAGATGTTCAATTCAGTTCTATTACCACAGGTGTACAAAATCAAGAACCTAGCTATTTAGTCTGCTTTTACAAACATTTGTGAAAAAATGGGTTATTCTAAAGAGCTCAGTTAAACATAATTCTGTCATAGCATGCCACCATTGCCACAACTCAGTTTATGAAATTATCTTCCTGTGTGTAATGGGTAGTCCCAGTACTTTTGCCCATATAGTCTATATATCAGCATTTGACTTTTATGAAAATGATACACAAGATTTCATGTTATAATCTACCTTGTGTGCTGCTGTTTGTTGATTATGGAAACTGCAGAAAGTGTGAAACACCTCCTTACACCGTAGTTTGTACCCTCTTGTAATGACAACTTGTTGCCCAGAAGGAGCCTTTAGTATTTCATCCTGCATTCTGTCGCCTGCTTTGCTCAGCAAAGCATTTGAGACCTGACCCATTTTCAGGTTTCTGTCAGATGATGCTGTGTTTACAATGACATCTGTCTGAGAGGATGCAAGAACAATTATTATATGAAAAAAAAATTAGAACAAGAAAATACACAATGTAAAAGCAGTGGCCATAAAAATACACTACTGTAACTTAATGTGCACACAAAAGTAAACAAAAACAAGCAAAAACAAATGTGAAGAACAAGCTAACTTGCTGTTTAATAAAAATAGCAATTGAGAAACAGTATAAGACTTTACCTTCTGATCCTCAATTTTATCACTCTTCAGGGTTATAAGAACGTTCCCAATCTGGATGTTTGCTGTTTTGGCAGAACTCCTGGTGTTCCTTTCTGCTGCTTGGCTGTATGACAAACTTTGGTTAGATTGGTTGGGACCTAGGATGTGACGGCAGGCCATGTACATTTCTGTGACTGTTGGCTCATCGTTGTTTACAAAGAAGATCTTAGTAGGAAGTTGTCGATGGGGAAATCTTTCATAGTAGTCTTTCACAGTTGACACTATAGTTTTTGCACAGTCTGACAGGGGGTAATTGAACAATCCAGAGCTTATAGCAGGAATGGCAACACTGTCCAGATTATATTCTGTAGCTTTCTGAAGAATACTCGTGATGGTTGTTTTCAACAATGGTTCAGCACGAGAAACTTCAGAATAGTGGGGGTTGTATGAGAGCTGTGGACCAACAGCATGAATTATCTTCCTGCATGGCAGCGACCCAGCATTAGTGACAATTGCTTCTCCTGTTGGTAAGGGACCGTATTTGAATTTGTAATTGTCACTCTCCATTTGGATTTGAGTACCACCAGCTTCACATAGGGCTTGAGCAAGGCCACCACCATGATGAAGATTGGAGTTGGCAGCATTGACAACAGCATCCACTTTGAAATTGGTGAGATCAGCCTTCCACACGGACACCTCAACACCTGCACGCAACTTGACGGAAAACCTCTTCTCTGGGGCAACAGTCTGCCTCTTCTGCTGTCCAAAGCTCGCATCACTCTCAAAATCCACACCTTCGAAGGTGGCCACACATCCAAATCTGCTGTAGAGGATATCACTCAGAGCACGTCCACTTTGTTTTACAATGTTGAGTGAAGATTCACGAAGAGCAATATCTGATTTATAATCCATGGTTCCTGAAAAGAATAAGACTGTCAGTGAATCAAAGAATGACAGAAGCATCACACCTAAAACAGAGTTTGTTGCTGTTTTCTGTTTGCCTTTTTAGTAAGTAATAAATCATGAAAGCATTTTAGCTAATATGTAATTAGCTAAGATATATATTTGAGCAGACTCTCTAAAAAACATGTACAAGTAAAACACAATCAATAACTGATTTTTCTTTGCTGTGTTATCTCGTAAACCAGGTATTAAATTTGTTTATGAAAGGTGCTATATAATTAAAGTTTGTTTATTTAATTATTATATTTAGAAAATTTCTGATCTATTTCATGTTATATTAGAATATTCAAATTTGCTTTTAAAAAGGCAATTCTAAGTGACACCCACTGTTGAGTGGCAGTGTTTACATAAAGGATGTCATTCAATATCAATCAAACTAGAGCATTATAGAGTTTATTAGCAAATCAAAGTATTGTTAATTATTGCTGATTTTATAGAGATTACAACAATGCAGTCAAACGATTCACTGCGGCCTGTGGTAACTTTAATTTGCACTGAAAATGCAACAACTAGGATCCCACCCACTGTAGGTTTTGTGGATAATAATAATGATAATATGAATATTAAATAATGTATTCTATACTTTTGTGGTGTTATCAAGTCTAAAATAGCCTGTTTGGCATTGGAGAATAAGTTTATGCGGCTCACGTGGTTGCAGGTGACCTACCCAGTAAAATTCCGTGTGAATTGCTGTTCTATCGTCACTGCAGCAGAGAGAGACAGAGACAAACAACGGACACTTTTAGGCCACTCAGAAATAATTTACCTGCTCCACAAACAACAACGTCGGGACAATTTTCCGTGTGCTTGAACACCGCTTGACTCCGTACTAAACAACTTTATATATTTTCATAACATGTTACATTTGTACAATTTACGTAGAGAAAACAAAACTAAGTCAGCATTGTATAAGGTTTTGTTTTGTTGGGGTCTGTTGCAGTTCACTCACTACTTGTGCACTGCGTCGCAGAGAGATAAAAATCATAGCTTGCTAATTAACGTTATTCAGAACTTTCTTTTACCGGGTAGACCAGTATAAATGAAGAAACTGTCAAACATTTGACGTTTCTGCGCCCTTTTTATACATTGAAAAGCGAGCAACATAACACGCAACCAGTCAACGAAAGTTGCTTTTGCTGGTGACTGGAAACCTAATCCATGAACAACACACACTCGACTACCTTAGATAAAACATAGGTTTTAGTTTAAACGGATCGAGAGGTTTATTGCGCAGAAGCCAGATACTCACCGTCGCACACTTTCAGCTGGAAAGTACCGAAGTGAAGGAGAAAGCGAAAGAATGAAAAGAGGGCGCGGACGTCTCCAAACTGCCTCCGTGGACTGCAGCCAAGTGTAAAAAGGTGTTTTTCAGGCCTTTCTCTGTAGCTGCACCCCGGTCTGAGCCAACTCTTCAAGGCCAAACGCCACAACACGTCAATAAAAACTGCGTTTCGTTTCACAGGAAACAAAAGTGAAACTAGTTCAGAGCAGACAGCAGCCGGCCTGTGAAGATGGCCGGCGTACACTCCTATCCTCTGCTCGTTGAGTTCGAAGAAACCAAAATACCCAGATTAAAAATCAAGTTAGTGAAATACTTTCAAAGTAAGAAATCTAACGGTGGTGGCGAGTGTGAGGTGGAGTATGAAAATGGCAGCAGGACGGCGATGGTGCGCTTCCGGAGAGAGGAGGGTAAGTTTGTCACAATAACGTCATGTTTGCTTTATTTAAGCAGCTACAATATTACTTATTATCAACGGAGTTATATGGTGACATGTGTTTGTGCTGTGTCACAGATCAGAGAAACGTTCTGGCCAAAGAGTCGCATCAGATCAGTTTGGAAAAAGGCGTTATGAAGCTGACGGTCCGCTTACCCACGGAAGAGAAATCATCACGGGTGCGAAAAGTTTGTCATGAATCATTTATCAACAACTGTTCTGTTCTGTGTACCTCAAATCTGTTCTTATATTGACGATGCTATTTATGAGATAAGGTTTCACTGTTGATAGTGCGCCGTGAAACCTGCGCACCTCTAATTTCTGTCAGACCCTCCTGTTCTCAAAAGGAACTGCGAGAATATTCAATTATTCCTCAGCTTTGTGGGACCCTTGAGCCCCTCTACAGACTCCAAATTATCATTCAGTTCCATTGAAATCTGACCATGTTTATCTTTTACTGGAAGTCATGTGACTTTATAAAGCCAAAGCTGTGCTGCACACTGCTTCTCTTCCTGCCGTGCGGATATTGTAAAAGTCAAACTCACTGCTCGGAAAGCATTACTGGGTGCGGTTTTCCTGACAAAGCTGACAATGAATTTGTTTGCATGAATTACTTTTTGGACCAGCAAATATTTATGGCGCTTTCACACACACACACACACACACACACACACACACACACACACAAATGTGACTAACGTGTATTTTTTGTATTTTCTTTATACAGGAAACTCCGTCTGATAAAGATAAGAAGAAATGTAAGTACTGAGTGAGCAGAACTGTGTTTATAACCACTAGTCTAAAAGATCAGGAAGTCCTTTCACTTGTCCACCCCTATAGTTTATCTACTTTTAGTATACACCACTGTCCACTTTATTAGGTGCACCTTGTTAGTATCCTATTGGACCCAAATTCTGACCCTAACATACAAATATCATCAGATTAATCAGACATTGCTACACTTTCAAAAAAAAAATATTGTCCAGCTTTGGTGAGTCTGTATGAACTGTGGCCTCAGTTTTCTGTTCTTAGCTGACAGGAATGGAGAACAGTGTTGGTCTTCTGCTGTTGCAGCCCAGCTGCTTCAGTCTGTGACATGTTGTGTTTTTCAGCATCCCTCAGTTATAACAAGTCGTCTGACCATTATCCTCTGATGGCTGAGATCACCGAGCCATTGCTGCCCCACAGAACTGCTGCTCACTGCATATTTTCTCTTTTTTGACCATTCTCTATAAACCCTAGAGGTGGCTGTGTGGGAAAGCCCCAGAGCTTCTGAAATATTCTGATCCGCCCACCTAAACACCAACAACCACAATATATACTAGAAAATCTCTAGGTTACACTTAGCAGGCTAACTGTGCCAATGTTAGCTATTACTGCAATACTTTGTACATCTTTGCTTTGAGCCATTACATGCTTTACTGATGGCTAAAGTTAGCGCCATTTGAAATCATTTAGTATCGTAGGTAAAGTAATTTCACAAGCTAGCATTTCTACTTGGTTATGATTTTACTACTGATGACTTTCACAAACAACATTCTGTTTTCCAGCTAGTTGTTAACTTAACACTTCACAAATCTAGCAGTGCTACTTTGTGACACTGGAAAAGCTGAGTTAACACAACAGCCCTGGGCGTCTGATTAATCAAGTGATCTCATCCACTCGAGGCAGGTTGTCTCAGGTAGTTTTCTCAGACATTCACTTTTTTTCAGATGAGTAGCAACTCCCCACCACCAAACACAATTTGGAACTAATCAGTGTTTGTACTGTATTACACGTCCAGCATTTCCTATTTGGCTTGCCTTTCATTTGTACTGTTTTAGTTGAGTTATTATTTGAAGTTAAATATTTGTATTTAACTGATGAATTCAATACGTGTGAGACCATGGAAAGTACCTCAGGTTCTGTGACCCTTTCTGAACTGTATTTGCTAGATAGCTTGTGATTTGTCTGTCTAGCTAGCATTAGTAAGAAGAAAACAAAACAAAGAAAAAATGAATCTGTGAATCAAAAATTAGACAAGCTGACAAGCTTTATGTGATAAAACTGCCTCTCTCTCAATAAAATATCCAAAGCTTCATGCTGTTTTAACATAGTGTGCTTTACACTTCAAGACTGGTAGGATACACTAGATGTCTCCTAGACATTACGTCAATAAGACCATACAAAGTCTGATTATTTTTTTAAGTCGATATTAATGATTATTCTTATTTTAATTAATTTATTGATTAGTGTGAAGCAATAGCTGTGAGTGAAACACCAAAATAAGTAATTAAAATATAAGTGTTTTAAGTCTTGCACTATCTAAAAAGTATATGTTTGTTACACTTGGCCACATTTGTCTTTAACAGCAGATGTTGCTGCAGACAAACAGGCGAGTGCTGATAAAAGCAACCCGACAGTTCAAACAGAAACGGAAGGCGGAGACGATGATACAGCAGATGAAGAGCCATGTTCCACCTCGGCCGTTTTAGGGAATATTCTTGATAATACCAACCAGGAGTTCTTGGAGATGCTGGTGGAAAACATCACTAAGTCTCATGACTTCACTTTGGAATTCTTTCCTGACATCTCCTCTGCTGTGGTGACTTTCCAGAGTGGAGAAGGTACCCATTTCAGAATGAAAAGTTCTTATTTATGATATGATAATATAAAGTTTAACCGGCCGTTTGATGCTGAAATCTGTATTGCATAACCAGGTCCAACACTCATTAACATAAAACAACATAAAAATATGCCACAAATGTAATAAAGGAATTTTCCAGGACAATGTGGCCATTTTATTTTCCTGAGTTAGAATGACAAAGTTTTCTAGCGCACTAATGCACAGGATAGCAAAGCAACACAGACTACTGGTAGTGTAATGTACCTTGCTAATTATAAATGTGCTGATACTTCATTCTGAAAAATGGGTGTACTCATTATTAAATCAACAAAGAAGATTTATCCTGCAGAATTGTTTTATTAAAAATGCCTTAAACCGTTTTTTAATCTCTATTTCACAGAAAATGCTAATTTTGTGGCAAAATGCCCCCAAAACAAAATGTTCACCAAGAAGGGATTTTCTGTTCAACCTCTCGAAGTCACAAAGCAAGTTCTAGTTGACGACATTCTACACTTCAGTGAAGAAGTTCTTCAGCTTTATTTTGAAAATGAAGGTGGGGATGTGGAAGAGGTCTTCCTTAATGAAGCGGAACAGTCTGCTGTCATCACATTTAAAGATCATCGAGGTAATTTATTTACACTACACTGTATGTTCCTGCAAACCTACAGTAATAACGTGTGAATAATAATATACAGTATGTTACATTCTTTTTTCCAGCTGTTCAAAAAATCTTCAAGAAGAAGCATTCCATAAAAAAGGAAGAAATCAGAGTTTATCCTTTTTATAAAAGTCTGGGAGTGGCCCTCTACGGCAAAGACAAACCTGCACTAAAACTTCCCGCTGCCATCTCAGAGCCCATTGACAGTTCTGTCCTCAGATACCTAGCTCAAAATAAATCAGCAGCAGAGACCATTTGCAGTGAAATGGACAAACACTTCTGCATCGTAAACCTCGGCCAAACCACTGTGACCTTGAGTCCTGTATCTTCTTTACTAAAGCAAAAGGATGCCAAAGCCATCATCAAAGAGTGGACTGATACTGTGAAGTCAGCGTTTGCACAATCTGTGTCAAAGTTCAAATCTGTGAAGTTCTGTCCAGATTCAGATGCATTGAAAGAGTCTGAGAAAAAGATCAGAGAGATATTACTGAATGAAAATGTGATTGTAGTACCTGATAAAGACAGTGGTGCTTTATCAGTGGCTGGTCCTGTTAGTGATGTCAACAGACTGGAGAAATCTCTTTCTGAAATTATTAACAAGATTGCAAAAACGATCCACAGGGAGAAATCAAGTAAAACCGAAGAGATCAAAGTGTCACCATCAGTTTTTCATCTCCTGTGTCAGAATGGCCTCATGGACAAACTTCTACTTGTGTATCCAGAACTCAAATTGGCACCAGAGAGTCCTAATCTGAAAATAACTGGTTTAGGGGAAGAGATTAATGCAGCAAGCAAAGTTATATTTGATGCAGTACTTGCATTAAAACGACAGAATCTGGAAGTAGATAAAGATGTGCTTGAACTGTTGAAGGATGAGCAACAAGAGGAGCTTACAGGTGCTCTCCTCACATCTCATCAAATAAACGCAGCGTTTGAAATCAGTGGAAACAGGGTGCAGCTCCTTGCTGTTTCTGACACAGATCTGTCTCATGCTCAGGACCATCTAGGACAGCTGTTAACAACTCAGTACATTAATGTTGAAGACAGTAATGTCCTGAAGAAGCCAGAGTGGCAGCAGCTGGTCAGTCACTTAGAGCAGGCTAACAGTAAGCCATGCAGAACTCGAATCAACACAACTGCTCAACAAGTCGTGGTGTCAGGCTACAAGGATAGTGCCATAAAGGTTCAGCATCAGCTTGGTGACTTCTTAACACAGAACGCTCACATAGAAGAAACTGTTGTGGTCAAAGCTAATGCTGTCGTTAAATACTTGGAAGGTTTTAACACATCTTGGATGGAGAAAGTGAAAGACAAGGTGAGAGTGTCCTACAGAAATGAGGCCATCTGTCTGAGTGGATCCAGAGTGAATGTGACACATTGCAAGACTGTGGTTGAAGGTGCCGTCTCTGCTGTAGTCTTTGACAGTCTGAATGTTTACAAGTCTGGAGTGAAGAAGCTCTTCCAGGAAAATGAAGCTTATTTTTCCACAATCAAAACTAAAACTGGTTGCCTGGTTCAACTAGTTGATAAGCCAGGTGGTGGACAAGACAATGTTAAACAAGTACCAACACCTTTATACCAACTTAAGATGCCTGGAGGAGTAGAAATTGCTGTTTACAAGGCAAATATGTGCACTTACCCAGTGCAGGCAGTTGTTAGTCCATTTAATCAAGACTTGAAACACAGTACTGGTCTTGCAGCAGCACTTTTGAAGGCTGCCGGCCCTCAGTTACAAGATGAATTTTACAAAATGAAAAAAACAAAGGGTCAACTCAAGCCAGGAGACTGTGTCATAACTGATGCAGGAGGAACACTTTGTTGCCAAAAGGTCATCCATGCTGTGGCACCCAAGTATGAAAAACCACAGCAAGCTTCAGCTCAGTTGAACAAAGTTGTTAAAGGAAGCTTAGAATTTGCTGAGGCCCACGGATGCGTCTCAGTAGCTCTTCCATCTATTGGCAGAGGAATGCGCTGCTTTCCCCTCAAGCAGTGTGAACTCACCATTGTTAAAGCAGTGAAGGAGTACTGTTATGAGAACTATGATGACATTACCTTGCAGAAGATCCATTTCGTGAACAATGACGACATTGCTGTTCAGGATATGGTGGCTGCTGTCAGGCAGGAGTTTGGAAACCTCAGTGACTCTCATTTTCAACAAACTCCTCATCTCACTGCTCCCACACAATCAGTATCACAGTCTACTGGATCTGACCTGTGTCTGAATCGTGTGCAGACCAAAGAAGGCGTGGACATCGTTCTTACAAAGGGAAACCTAGAAGCTTCCACGGTAATTCAGATTTTGGCTGTTTATATCTAATTAAAGTGAATAATAAATAAATTAAGAGGCAAATTGTCCAGTACAGGAACCAACGACTGCATGCATTAACTATTAACATGTTGCTATAAAGTGTCTTTATGTTGAATAAATTTCAGGGGTTAATCTGGAGGGGGGGTAGTACATGATAAATATGTACTAACAGTCTGCTAACCATTTTTAGATGGAGGTGATTGTGAACACTGTGTCTTCAGACCTTGACCTCAACAGAGGTGCAGTCTCACAAGCCATCTTGCGCGCAGCCGGACCCAAACTTCAGCAGTTAGTAGATGCGCAGGGTGCTACTGGAAATGTTGGTGAGATCATTATTACTGATGGCTGCCAACTAAAAAGCAAAAAAGTCTTTCATGCAGTCGCACCTCACTATAAGGATCAAGCCACATCTGAAAAGGTGAAGTACCTGACATTATAAGGTAAACGTTTAAGCTTCGAGGTTAAAAAGCCTGTCTGATCCAACTTTCATGTTGTTGTTGTATATATAACTGTCTTACAGACTTTGAGAGGAATCTTTAAGGACTGCTTGAACATGGCAGAGGATAATAATCTAACCTCCATATCCTTATCAGCCATTGGTGCTGGAAACCTGGGTTTCCCAAAAGATCTTGTAGCCTCTTTGTTGTTGGATAAAATCTTAGAGTTTAGCAAAAAGAAACACCCCAAGCATCTGAAGAAGGTCGTGATTGTACTTTACCCCAGTGATACACAAACTATCCAGGTAAGAAAAAATAACAAGCTTTGAAGCAACACATTCTCAGTGCTAACCAGAAATCTTTTAGGTCAATTAACCATCAGCATTTTTAACCAGTAAAATCTATTTTTCTTTTGTTTCCATTGTAATCTTCTTTTGCTGGGGGTAGAAGTGACCATATGGGGACAATATTATCATCTAATGCCAGAAAACCTGGCATACTGCATCCATATACTCTGATATTTTATCTCAGAGATTTTTATACTTTTTGATCACTGTGTAGTCATTAGACAATTTTAGCTACCCTATTGTTTTTTTTTATTGTTGTAATTTTAATGTTTATCGTACATGTTAAATCTCAATGGGACTACTTGTATAATTGAAGGTTGAATTAAAAAAAATAATTGGCAACAAGTAACAAAAAATTAATTAATTAATAAAATACTAGTATTTAACTCATCAAAACGTCTTGGAAGGCTGTTAGTAATATTAACCATGTTGACTCAAGTTAGCAGAGATAAAGTACAGCACACAAATGAACACACATATTTCTTCTATGGGCATGGGGCTTACTTTTGTAGACAGCCTCCAGTAGTAATTAAACTTGTTCTGTTGTGTTATTTAGTTTCAGGTTTGGTGTCAAATTGGTGAGATTCAGTTGAAGTAATCGCTCTTCTTTTTTTCTGTCTGCAGGCTTTCAGTGATGAATTTCAGAAGAAGTTTCCCAGCGCCTCAAGTGGTTCAACAAGTTCTACACAAAGTAAAGGCAGGCAACACTGTTTGATATGCAGTTGCTATATAATGCTACCAAATAAAACAATACAAACTAAACAAAAAATGGATGTATTTTTGCCTGTTTTCAAAGAAATGTAACAAAACAGTTAGTACAAACATTTGTACTAACTGTAATAATAAACTGTATTATTTGTCCATATCCTAATGGACAATTAAATTAGTAGTCAAAATTAATGAAGTTCTGTTTTGTAATAATTTATTGTTGATAATTCTTTATTTTCGTCCATTTCCAGGAGGCCCCTTCTCTAAAATCACCTCAACCTCAGACATGCATGAGACCAAAATGGGCAATGTGACTATACAGGTAGTAACAGGAGACATAACCAAGGAGACCGCTGATGTCATTGTCAACTCCTCCAATGAAAACTTTACTCTTAAGTCAGGTAAAAAAACTTTACTCTTAAGTCATCATAGTAAGAACTACAGTGCTTGAGCTGTGCCAAACCGTTAACAGCGGTTGTTATTATTTTTTTCCTGCTCTAAATATTTATTTTGACATATAAATATTAAAGATATTATAATAATATTTAATTTAATATTATATATTAGACATAATATATATTTATATATTAATATTTAGGTACAATATAGAGGATAATATGTAAATATAGTCCACATCTTTAAAGTATTTTTAGATAATAATACACAAATAAGAAAGAAGGTCACAAAGTAATTGTATCTTTCAGATTATATGTACAGTATGTATTCAATGGTGATGTAACCTTTGCCTTCTCCAGGAGTGTCTAAAGCTATTCTAGAAGCAGCTGGTCCGGCTGTTGAAGTGGAATGTCGCAACCTTGGTAAGAAATCACACCAACTTTTTATAACGCTGTAACTCAGAGTTGGCACCAGATAGTATGGCCTTGTACACACTGAAATTTTTAATAAGGCTCATTAACATACGTTACCTTCACCTTTAGGTGCTGAGCCCAACCCAGGCATGGTATTGACGAGCCCCGGTAACCTGAAGTGTAAAAAGATCCTCCACCTGGCTGGACAGACAGACCCAGTAAAAATCAACAAGACTGTGAAAGATGCACTCCAGTTATGTGTGAAAAGCTCTTTCACCTCTGTATCGTTTCCTGCCATCGGCACAGGTGAGGTTTAGAAAGCATTTGGTCACTGACAGGTCACATATGTAAATGTCAGTTTTAGGCCATGATATTTTTTGTAGGTTAAGCTAAAATATGTTGACAGGCTTGTGCTGTACTGGAATGATGTAATTCAGGAAGTTGTGATGAATGCTATGATTATAAAAGCCTCCTAACTTCCTACTGAAGCTTTCTAACTGATAAACACAGGCTGATGAATAATCCTGTTTTCAGCCAACTAAAGGCATTTTGTTATCTTGGGGTGAACTGTTTCCTCAAATGTATGACATGTTATGCTCTTTCTCTATTGACATGTTTGCATTAGAAGGAGGCGTTGTGTACTCAAATACAATTTAAAATACTTTTATTAGATTCTTTGGATTTAATTTGCAGTCAGTTTGCATTTAGAAAGATGTGTATTGAGAGATACATCAAATTTCCTTATCACAGAACAAATTTAACATCAAGTTCAAAGGAGGTTCAATGGAGAAATTTTAGAGCCAGGAACAGTAATAATAGTGTTTTAATGGTGTCATCTGTCGATGTGGCTCGCCCCAGCAGTCTTCAATGTGTGTTGTCCCTTTTTTTTTAGGTCAAGGCAATGCACAGGCAAGACTGGTGGCTGATGCCATGTTGGATGCAGTGACTGATGTGTTGAGCCAAAACACTGCCAGCCCCCTGACTACAGTTCGCATAGTTATTTTCCAGAAACCTATGCTTAAAGACTTCCACAGCAGTATGCAACAGAGGGAAGCTGCTGATCCCGATTCTAAGGATAAAGCAGGGTGGAGCTGGGGATGGAGCAAATTCAAATGTAAATACACAGAACAAAGAGCTTTTGGTTTCACATTCTCAAATCACATATCTCTAATCAGTTTCAAATGTTAAGTTCTTATGTTGTTTTTGAAATTTGTTATTTCAGCAATGTTTACTGGTGGAAGTGCTGACAAACCAAAGAATGACAAAGATTTTGTCATTGACAGTCTGAAAGTGGAGGCTACTTGTTTCCACATTTGCGGTGACACACAAACCAGTGTTGACTCTGCAAAGAAATGGATAAATGACAAGATATCCCAAGAATATCACAGCATGGAAATTGAAGACAATGCCATCCTTTGTTTCTCTAATGCAGATCGACAGAAAATTGTTGACATGCAGAAGACCATGGACATCAGCATAAGGACTGAAAGCAACAGGCCAAAAGCCACAATCACTATTGAAGGACTCAGCAGGGATGTGCTCAAAGCTAACACTGAAATCATTAAAATGATGAGCAGGGTGAGAGACGAGGAGGAACTAAACAGGAAAGTGGAGCTGGCCAGTGCTGCGGCAGACTGGCAGTATCAGCAGTCTGGGTTCCAGTTTCAGAGTTTTGATGAAATGACCAACTTCTACCTCGAGGAAGCACTGCAACAAAATTTACAAACTGTAAAAGTTACAGTCAAGGGTCAAGATTACACTGTCACCATGCCAAAAGGACCTGCCACTGACAGCCAGGGAAATATCCTGGAGATAAAGAGAATTGACAAGCTAAAAGGTATTTTAATAAAACCAAGAGATTTAGTCCTCTCAAAGTAGTAATAAGAGATCAGCAGTGTGTTAGCATTTGAAATCTTGCATGATTTCGCCTACTGGTAGGTCTCTCAGAGTTTTCACTACTGAAAGCTGAAATATCTCCCCAAAAGCTATACAATTTTATTTTGTTTTGTTTTTTTAATTAATTTGTTACTAGGTGATGTTCCTGAAAACTGGGAACAAATGA
Organism: Rhamphochromis sp. 'chilingali'; assembly: GCF_963969265.1. Taxonomy (NCBI): domain Eukaryota; kingdom Metazoa; phylum Chordata; class Actinopteri; order Cichliformes; family Cichlidae; genus Rhamphochromis; species Rhamphochromis sp. 'chilingali'. The sequence goes on from NC_137941.1 coordinate 4,095,770, forward strand.
AACCTAACGCCACCAATCAGGCTTTCCCATTACAAGCTGGGACACAGGAGTATGATGAAATCCAGAAGCTGTTCCAGGCCTCGTGCAAACAAACCATTATCAAGGTAGCATCAATCACATTGTCTATTGTTTTATCACATTAGCATTAGCCAAGTCAGATTACGAGATTAAAGTGTTTTTTCAGGATTAAGTAAATTTACAATGCAGCAGGTGACACAATTTATATCTCAATAAACGACATTAAAATGTTCATTGAAAATGTAAAAGTTGCCAGTAAAGTGTTAGTAGATTTGACACATTGTGACGATGTTATGTAAATTGTTTCTTTTCTTGCTCTTAGATTGAGAGGATCCAGAACCCTACATTGTGGAGCGGTCTACAGGTTAAGAAGCGTGACATGGAGGTGAGAAATGGTCACCAGAACAACGAGAGACGTCTTTTCCATGGCACCTCCGAGGACACTGTGGCTACCATTAATGACCGTGGCTTCAACAGGAGCTTCGCTGGAAAGAATGGTGAGACGTTTGTGGGCATTTATTTTGATTTTGTTAGAGAGCTCATAATAGAGACAAGGTGGGAAATGGTGGAGATACTGCCCATAAAGATATATTTAGATTAAGGAGATAGCAGTAAGCTAAAAAAAACCCAAAAACAACTACTAAAAGAATTTATCTCCAGGAGGTCCCAGAATGGTAAATGGTAAATGGCCTGTATTTATATAGCGCCTTACTAGTCCCTAAGGACCCCAAAGCGCTTTACATATCCAGTCATCCACCCATTCACACACACATTCACACACTGGTGATGGCAAGCTACATTGTAGCCACAGCCACCCTGGGGTGCACTGACAGAGGCGAGGCTGCCGGACACTGGCGCCACCGGGCCCTCTGACCACCACCAGTAGGCAACGGGTGAAGTGTCTTGCCCAAGGACACAACGACCGAGACTGTCCAAGCCGGGGCTCGAACCGGCAACCTTCCGATTACAAGGCGAACTCCCAACTCTTGAGCCACGATCGCCCCAGATCAGAAGACTAATTAATAATAAATAACTGTTTTTTTGGTCTCTACTGGAAACATGAATTTAATCTTACATGCCTGTTTGGTCATAATGCTCTTAAGAGTTGCAGGTTATAAACACTTTCAAAAGAAACTTTGATTTACAGAAGTTTCTCTGATGCTTCATACCAATGCCATATGTTCAAATTTTAGTCTTTGAGAATATCTACTACTGCTACTGGTAGAACAATAATAATAATAAAATAATAATAATAACAGAAAACATGTTTTTCATTGGCTTTCTCTTCTATTTTCAGCTGCATGCTACGGCAATGGAACTTACTTTGCTGTCAATGCAAGTTACTCTGCCAGCAATACCTACTCCAAGCCTAATCAGAACGGGGAGAAGTTCATGTACGTCTGCCGAGTTCTGACTGGGGACTTTGCTCTTGGACAACAAGGCATGATTGTACCGCCACCAAAAGGCACCAGCACCATTTCCACTGACCTGTACGACAGTGTTGTGGACAACATGGCCAATCCCAGCATGTTTGTTGTCTTCCATGATATCCAAGCTTATCCTGAATATTTAATTAAATTCAAGTGATGCAGCTAGTGAACAAGATTGCAAATCTTAACTAGAGATCACCTTACGTCATTACATATAAGGTGATTACGTTACTCCATATTTTTATTCTTGGACTCTCCTCGAGTCACAGTTCAAAATGATTACATTAGATGAAAGATTTTAATTTCCAGTACATTAAAAAACATGTAAGAACATCAGCATCAGCTTGATTTAACCAACTATTATACAAGCATTAATCAGTGAATGGAAAAAAATATGAAAGCATTACAAAACAAAATTTGTAATGCACTTTGTAACAAAGGTTTACATGTTAATGCAGGTAAAGCTCAGATTAAGAATCACTTTGAAAGGAAAAGTTTAAAAGAAATTAGTTGCTGCTCACATAAACAAACCTGCAGAAATGATCAAGCACAACAATTGTTCTGAATGTTTAAAGTATAACAAATTTAAAGTGGCTTATGTATGCTTGATGTGGTCTCTATTTTTTTCCTCTTGAAGGTAAGCTATGATTTTGAATTTTTAGTTTTTTCAGTTTTCCAAATAGCATCTGTTCCAGATGTCTTTCTACATTTGATCTTTTCAATGTGTATGTTTTTTGTTTTGAACCTGAAAAACAGAAGTGTGACTACTAACAGAGATGCTGATTAAAGTTTTGTTTCCTCCAATCAGAAGTAATAAATATTCAATCTCTCTCTTTTATCCAATTCCAAAGGTTTGTGTAAATTGATTACATAGTGTGATCTATTGATCAATGTGATTTTTTTGAGCAGTAAAATTGAATTTGAAGACATTTTCTGTAAGCAGTACGGAATCTTATTAATTCTTCCACAGTACACAGGAATGTAATGTCATTATCAAGCATGAATTTTTACTCCCAAAGACTAGCCGCTTCAGAAAACATTTTACTTTTAACAAAACAGCAGTAGCACAAGACGTATATATGTGTGTGTGTCTCCAGAGCTCAAAATATCACCGGAGAGTCCTAATCTGAAAATAACTGGTTTAGGGGAAGAGATTAATGCAGCAATCAATGTTATATTAGATGCAGTACTTACAGTAAAATGACAGAATCTGGAAATAGATAAAAAATATGCTTGAACTGTTGAAGGATGAGCAAGAAGAGGAGCTTACAGATGCTCTCCTCCTGTTATGCTACAGTAAATGGCCTGTATTTATATAGCGCTTTACTAGTCCCTAAGGACCCCAAAGCGCTTTACATATCCAGTCATCCACCCATTCACACACACACATTCACACACTGGTGATGGCAAGCTACACTGTAGCCACAGCCACCCTGGGGCGCACTGACAGAGGCGAGGCTGCCGGACACTGGCGCCACCGGGCCCTCTGACCACCACCAGTAGGCAACGGGTGAAGTGTCTTGCCCAAGGACACAACAACCGAGACTGTCCAAGCCGGGGCTCGAACCGGCAACCTTCCGATTACAAGGCGAACTCCCAACTCTTGAGCCACGATCGCCCGTTACAGTATAACTGTCATGGTCCTGGGCCATGTTGGCCCAGTGTTCTTAGTTTTCTTGTATGTTTGTATTTTGTTCCCTGTTTAGGCTCTGTTTCCTGAGTTGCCCTGTTGTGGTGTTCCCTGAGTGCTTTCCCTTTGTGACTCTCACCCCCTGTGTGCCCCTCTGTGTATTCATGAGCCCTCGTCCCCTTTCGTGTTTATTCCGTGTCTCCCCTGCCCGTTATGTTGGTGTTCTCCCCGTGCTCTCTCTCCTCCTGTCTGAACCTCTGTACTTCCTGTTTCACCTCTACCGTCAGTGTTGTGTTCACTCCTGCCATGTCCCGTGATTATTATCAGTGTCACCTGTGTTCCCCGTGTGCTCCCACTTCCCTCGTTAACCCTCTGTGTATTTATGTCTGCGTCTCCCTCAGTTCTGTGTCGCGTTCTCCCTCATGTTGTGTGGATCTTCCTGTGTCTACCTGCGAGTGTTAGTTTACTTTTCCCCAGTTTAGTTTTGTATTTCCTGTGTTCTGCCGTGCCAGCATTAAAGCTGTGTTTCTCGAGTTCATCCCCGTGTCTGTGAGTTTTGCATTTGGGTCCTCCTCCTGCTTGCCACACAGCGATCCATGACAGAAGAACGCGACCACGACATGGACCCAGCAACTCACAACCCCTCCGCTGAGCTCCGGGAGGATTTGATCTATACGGTGGAGTACCACTGTCAGGAGTGGGAGGCGCTGCCAGGAGACGAACACCGGGAGGTCGTAGCCGTCCGTCTACATTCTACAGCGGATGGTGTCCGGACTCCCGTGGCTGTTCGGCGCGCTGCACCCCCACATCCGGGACTTCCTTGTTTCCACCGTAGGCGTCTGCCCGGAGCTGCCTCTCCAGTGTGAGGGGTCGGAGGACGTTCAGCCTGGTCCGCTGGAGGATTCGCGGCCCGGCTCATCTCCTCCCCCCTCTCGGCGAAAACTGCGCTCACGCCGCCGTCGCCCTAAAGTTTCTGAGCAAACTCCGGTGGTGAGTGACACTAACTGTTTCTTCCATGCCACTTCCAAGTCGGACCAACTCGGACAATATTCTGTTCCTGAGTCCGCAGTTTTTCACGTCTGTAACTCATCAGAGATGAACAGTAAGTTTGAAAATGACTGTGTTTCCAGGCCTCATAACATTTCTAAGTTCACCTCTGCACCTATTAAGCAAGAGACTGAGTTCATTGCCCCCCTAGAGACTGCTGTTCAGGCTGACTTAAAAAACTCTGGCACTGTAGACTCTGTGTGCGTCATCCCAGAGACCGTTAACTCTGTGTCTGGTAATTCTGGGTCAGTTAATCCAGAGTCTGCATTACCTACCCTCACACCCATGTTTGAGAATGACTGTTTTTCCTTTGCTCCTCCCGGGTCAGCAGTAATTGACACACAGACTGATAATCCCACTTTAGAAAAGAAAAAGACTATTTTTGAGTTGCATACTTGTGAACTAAGTGTTAAAACAAACTGTCCTGAGGTTCCTCTTCCTGCTGAAACCAGAGGGGACCCCCTGGAAAATGAACGGTGTGTCTGCCAACCTCCAAAGGCTACACTTTCTGTTTCTCAGGTTGCTTGTGACCCTCTGCCACATTTAGCTTTTCCTGCCTTGTCTGCTAGCTCTGACTCTGTTTCTCCAGGGATAAAGAATGTTGCTCCTCTAGTGTTAACACTAGCTGATGCGAAGTCTGTTAACTCAGGTTTTGAAAACACTACGACTGTGCATTCAATCACAACTGTTAAGGTTAAGTGCAACAAGTTACCGTCCGTCATGTGTAAACGGCTAGGGGAGCTCAGGTTGACTATTCCTGAGTTAGTTTCTCACCAAGTTGCCTTGGACACCGCCTGTGTTAACTCCCCTACTCCTGTACCTCCTATGTATAAGACTGTGGATAGTGTTTCTTCAGTCCTGAACTATGCTGCTCTCCTACCTGTATATTTAGAAACGGTCTGTGTGAATGCTCCTGTGTCCGCAACGGATCCCTTTGTGCTCTGTATTACTGACTCTGACTCTGCTAAACCTGGATCTTCCTGTGCTATGACTGTTTTAGAGACTGCTACTCCTAACATGGACAGCTTAAGGCCTACAGAGTTGCCAGGAGTGACTCGCCATGACTCTGTTTGCTATCATTGCTTCTAGCTCCACTAACTCGATTTTCCCTGTGTCTGTTTCTGTTCCTGTGCTTCGCTCTCCGCCTCTAGTTCCTGTAACCAGGGCAGCGCGGGCCCAGCTTTCCCTTGCTCCCGTACCAGTTCCTCGGGAGAGGGTGGCTGAGGTCAAGCTGGTCCCTGCTTCTGTCCCCAGCCTGGCAGAGGCGCCGTTCATCCCGGCACCCGTACCTGTTCCTCGGGTGGGGTTGATGGACACCCTGCCTTTGCCTGTTCCGGTTCCCCGGGTGAGGTCAGCCGTGACCCTGCCGACTCCTGCACCCGTCTCAGTTCCTCGGGTGGGAGCGACAGAGGTCCAGCTAGCTCCTGCACCTACACCGGCCCCCAGGGTAAAGGCAGCCAGAGCCCAGCTCGTCCCTACACCCGTATCTGTTCCTCGGGTGGGGATGGCTGGTGTTCGGCCAGGCCTAGCACCTGTTCCTGTTCCCAGAAGGAGAGCAACCCAGAGTCAGACACCTGCTCAACCACAAGCGCAACTACCACTACAACTGGCATTTCTGTCCATAACGCAGTCTGTAGCTCAGTTATTAGCGCAGTTTCTTGTTTTGTCGCCAGCCCAGACTTTAGCACAGTTAGCAGCTCCATTACCCATTCAGTCATCCGCTCTGTTACCACCTCAGTTTCTTGCTCCATTGCCTGTTTGGTTATCAGCCCAGTTCCCTGTTTGGTCACCAGCTCAGTCTCTAGTTCAGTTAGCTCAGTCACCAGCCGAGTTAATCGCTCAGCAACCCATTCAGACACTGCCAACCTCAGCTGGAAGCCTTTGTGAGCTTTCTCCGCCAGCTGAGGACTGCATGGTGCTGACAAACTTTGGACAGACTGTTTGCTCTGCACAGCCCCAGCCGTTGCATCCTAAGCCGACTGCGTGCCCTGTGCAGCTACAGTTAGCGTCCCCTCAGCCAGAAGTCTCTGCACCTGCTGGCTCTGCATCTGTCTCCGCTGGGGGTTCAGGAGGACCCCTCCAGCAGCACCTCGTTTCCGCTGGCGGCTCTGCCCAGCCCGGCCAGCACCTCCTCGTCTCCGCTGGGGGTTCAGGGGAACCTCTCCAGCCGCTCCTCGTCTCCGCTGGGGGTTCAGGGGAACCTCTCCAGCACCTCCTCGTCTCCGCTGGCGGCTCTGCTCAGCCCGGCCAGCACCTCCTCGTTTCCGCTGGAGGGTCCGAGGGGCCTGTTCAGCCTCATCAGCCTCTGCAGCTCCGCCTGGTCCAGCCTCAGCAGCATCCGAGTCTTCGTCCTCGCCTGGCCCCGCCTCGACTGGTCCTGTGCCCACCGGGCCTCGGCCAGTACACCTGACACTGGAGAGCCGCCGCTGCATTCCGCGCGGTCGGCCCCCTGAACTGCTCCGTCTCCCTAGTCGCCGCCGTTGCCTTGCGCACGGCCGGCCTCCGGACCAGCTCTGTCACCTGTGCCACCCGCCTGGTCGGCCCCCCGACCGTGTGACCCGTGAACTTTTGTGCCGGTGGGCTCTGGGTCGGCCCCCTGAACTTTATTTGTACTATGGTCTTGTGCTCCTGTGTTTTCTGTTGTTCGTTTTTGTTTCCTGTTCTGGTCCCTCCGTCCTGGTCCCCCGCCTCCCACCCTGGGTGGGTTGTTTTCTGTTTTTGTCTTGGTTCTCAGGTTTTGGCTGTCGGGAGCCAGCCCTTGTGGGGGGGGGGTACTGTCATGGTCCTGGGCCATGTTGGCCCAGTGTTCTTAGTTTTCTTGTATGTTTGTATTTTGTTCCCTGTTTAGGCTCTGTTTCCTGAGTTGCCCTGTTGTGGTGTTCCCTGAGTGCTTTCCCTTTGTGACTCTCACCCCCTGTGTGCCCCTCTGTGTATTCATGAGCCCTCGTCCCCTTTCGTGTTTATTCCGTGTCTCCCCTGCCCGTTATGTTGGTGTTCTCCCCGTGCTCTCTCTCCTCCTGTCTGAACCTCTGTACTTCCTGTTTCACCTCTACCGTCAGTCTTGTGTTCACTCCTGCCATGTCCCGTGATTATTATCAGTGTCACCTGTGTTCCCCGTGTGCTCCCACTTCCCTCGTTAACCCTCTGTGTATTTATGTCTGCGTCTCCCTCAGTTCTGTGTCGCATTCTCCCTCATGTTGTGTGGATCTTCCTGTGTCTACCTGCGAGTGTTAGTTTACTTTCCCCAGTTTAGTTTTGTATTTCCTGTGTTCTGCCGTGCCAGCATTAAAGCTGTGTTTCTCGAGTTCATCCCCGTGTCTGAGTTTTGCATTTGGGTCCTCCTCCTGCTTGCCACACAGCGATCCATGACAATAACAGTCAGGTCTTCTCAATAATAAATTGGAAACAAGTTTAGCAGTTAATCAAAATCTTTAGTGTTAACATAAGATTATCAGGAGAGCAAGTATGACCTTGTACACACTCAAAATTTTAATGGTTCATTAGGTTCATTACCTTCGATTATCTTCACTTTTGGGTGCTGATATTAGCATGATATTGACGAGCCCCGGTAACCTGAAGTGTAAAAAGATCCTCCACCTGGCTGGACAGACAGACCCAGTAAAAAATCAACAAGACTGTGAAAGATGCACTCCAGTTGTGTGAAAAGCTTTTTCATCTATCATTTTCTGCCGTTGGCACAGGTGAGATTGAGAAAACATTTTGTCACTGAGTCTGTTGGCATCTGTGAATTTCAACCTCAACATTTTGTCACATATCCAAATGTCAGTTTTGGGCCACCAGATTTTTGACGGTTATGCTGAACCATGTTGTGCAACTTGTGCTCTACTGGAATGCAGTCATTCAGGAAGCTATGAGGAACGTGATGATTATAAGGGCCCAAGCTAACTCAAGTAGCGTGCTAACTGATAACTGACTTTAGCATTTCAACAGCTGATTAAACACACTGTGATGAATAATCCTCTAATGTTTTTGTTAGGATGCCTGGGTCGTTGACCCAGGGTTTTTGAGTTTATTTATATTATTTATCATTTCTAGTCTTTGGTTTCTTTGAGTTCTGTCTTATGGTTTATGTCTCTGTCTTCTCTAGTTGCTGTCTCCCCTGTCAGCTGTATCCCCTTGTCAAGTTCGCATCTCTGTGTATCCTTAGTTGCTATCCGGTTGTTCAGTGATGACGTGACGAATCCTACTTCCGGGCCTAAAGTAGTCTGCGTTTAATATAGCTTTCGTGTTGTTAACATGTTTAATGTTATGTATTTTCTTCTATTTTATCTCAAAAAGCTCCTAAAACAGTCAGCGATCACTGTTGACCTCCCTCAGCTTTTATTACCACTAATCATTTATTTAAGCTCAGTTTTTAGAACCTTAGGATGTAACTACAGCCCAGCCCATGCAGCTGTATATGAATGACTAACCTCGTATTGTGTATGGATTATCTCAGTGATAAGGCTGAAGTTTGGTCCTTTTACAGCATCCTGCCATGCGATTACATTTGTTCCTGACCACCGAGAATACTCACGTTAACTTTTATCGAGTGGAAAAAAAGTTAGCTTGTTTATGTTATGCTAACATAGCTGTGTCGCTAGCGGTCACGCAGCACATCATTATATACCAGCTAGCCAAACTTCAGTAACCCTACAAACGTCACTGCTGTTTAGCTTTCTGTCTTCATTTATGCTGGAAGTGATAACAGAGCTGTACGTTTTAATTTGTTTCCAAAACCCCGCAGTCAGGACATGCTATATTGTATTTAGATAGAAGCTAGCGAGCTAACTCCCTGCTAACTTCTAACTCCGTTAAATGTCATAAATTACGTTTTCATGGATGCTGGATGTTAAACTCAATTGTTACACCTGGTAGAGCAGAACGCTGATCATTTTATTAAAGATGAAAGACTTTAGACAGTTTTTCAACTCTCAGTAATGCCATAGTGATCGTTTGATATATGGACCTGCAGCGGAGTTTAGACCCAGACACGGCTAGTGACGTCAGACTGAACAACCGGATATCGCCGTGTCCAGTCAGTGTCTGTCTGCCCTGGTCTCACGTCTCTGTTCCCTCTGTTGCAGTGCCTGCATGTGAGTCTGTGTCTTTAGTTCAGTCTGTGTTATGTTTCCTGTTTTACTTTGAAAGTCCGTGTCTCATGTATATGCGTCTGGTTTTGCTTCCTTTGTCTCGTTAGGCCTGATTTGCCCCAGCTGTGTTTCCCTCCTGTTACCCATTCCCTGATTGCTCCCTCTGTGTATTTAAGCCCTGTGTTTCTGTGTTGTGGTCTACCCTCATTTAGGATGTGTGTTCTGCCTGCTTGCGCATGTAAATTTATTTGTGTTTTTTGGGTTTTTGTCACATTTGCCAGCAATAAAAGCTGAGTTTTGAAATACACTTTTGCCTCCGAGCGTCTGCACTTTGGGTCCTCCTTACCATGACTCCTGCCTGCACACAGCCCTAACCTGGCAGTTTTCAGCCAAATAAAATCATTTTGTTATCTTGGGGTCAGTTGTTTTTCTCAAATCTATGACATGTTGTGCTCTTTCTTGACACACTCACATACATTAGAAGAGTGTGTGTGTGTGTGTGTGTGCCTAAATACAATTTATAATCTAGTTTATTGCATTTCCTTGCAGTTAGTTTGTGTTTTTTAAAAAAAAAAAAAAAAAAAAAAAAAAAATTCAGATATTTTCTCAAAATTCTTTCTTATCATAGTGAGGTCATGGAAGACTTTTGGGTTTGTTTTTTAAATTGTGTCATTTTTTAGTGTCCAATTTTATTTCTGAATACTTTTTTTTTTTTTTTTTTTAAACAAGTTTAACAGAGTACTGTAAAAAGCAGCAGCACACAACAGATATAACAATATAAACATGTCAACAACAATAATAACATCACATCAGATTGTATCACACTCATTCTGAGTTAAAAGCCAAGGAATAAAAATGAGTATTAAGATGTGGTTTAAAAACGGGTGTGAGGAGGCCATCCTACCATGGGCAGGAAGATCTTTCCACATTTGGCCCCTGGATTTCAGCTGGGGCTTAGGGACCACTAGAAGCAGCTGATCAATAGACCTTAGCTCAGATATTTATGGTTTTCTTGATCCATTAAATGTTTATAAAAGAAATGAAATCTTAAAATGGATCCTAAAACAAACAGGGAACCAGTGGAGGGATCTGGCCCTGGTTAAAAGACTAGCCACAGCATTTTGGATTAACTGACACGGAGGTTAGTCACTGTTGGTTTAACGCAGGGCTGTAGAGTCCCCCGGTCCAAGAGAAGAGCAGCACACGCACCACTAGTTCTGAAAACAATAACCTCAGTCTTGCTTTCATTGAATTAAAAAAAAAAAAATACTAATAAGTCCATTCATACTGTGGCGTGTTGGGGGAGCAGCTAGTTCTCTCCCATCATGCCTTGGGACATGTGCTGCTGTTTAGATGTTCTTGTTTTATTGTTTATGGTTATGTTACTTTTAACTGTTATCTTGAATGTTGTGTTTACGCTGTGGGGCAGAGTCACTGACAGTTGTTTTGTAGAGAGTGTGCTGTACCATGAGTGAGTTCTGTTGTGCTGTTGTTGACCACTGAGGCACATTGTGACACGAGCAAGTGTTTTAAAAAAAAAAAATCACCCCCAAGGGAAGAAGGTAAAGAGAAAAAAAGGATTGGCTCAAGAATTCATTTGTTGGTTTATGTCTAAAATTTAAGAGAACTGTATTTCCTTCAGGATTAATAAAGTATTCTGATTTTGCAATTGCAATCTTTTCTAGACTAATTCTGGATATTTCCATAAAGGATGATTATGTTCTTGCCACTGCTGAAAATCATCCAAATATGCTATTTTCTTCTGTTTCACCAGGTAACTTAGCGGGGACATATATAACTGCAAAAAAAGTTTCTCTGATGCAGATCACCAGAAAATTATTGACATGGTTGTCAATTTTATGGCAATGGCACATATTTTGCTGTCAATGCTAGCTACTCTGCTTGTGACAGCTACTGCAAGCCAAATCCAAATGGAGAGAAGTTTATGTACGTCTGCCGAGTTCTGGCTGGGGACTCCTATTTGGACAACCTCCACTGATCTGTACGACAGTGTTGTGGACAAAACCCCCAATCCCACCATGTTTGTTGTCTTCCATGCCACTCAGGCTTATCCTGAGTATTTGATTACATTTAAGTGATGCAGCCAACAAGGGAGATTATAAATCATAACTTGATATTACGTATAGCTCCATATTTTTATTCCTGGACTGTACTCGAGTGGCTTTTCATAATTCAGAGTTCAAAAAATCCTTTGGGGGCAACTGTGGCGCAGGAGTTTGGGAAGCGCATCTGTAACCGGAAGGTCGCCGGTTCGATCCCTGGACTCTCTGTCCTGGTCGTTGTGTCCTTGGGCAAGACACTTTACCCTACCGCCTACTGGTGTTGGCCAGAGGGGCTGATGGCGCGATATGGCAGCCTCGCTTCTGTCAGTCTGCCCCAGGGCAGCTGTGGCTACAACTGTAGCTGCCTCCACCAGTGTGTGAATGTGAGAGTGAATGAATAGTGGCATTGTAAAGCGCTTTGGGTGCCTTGAAAAGCGCTATATAAATCCAATCCATTATTAAATAGAGGGTTTACTGGTTTTCACCCTCTTCCTGAAACATCCCTTTTCTCCTTTGGCTTCTGTGCCCAAATTCAGAAAGATGTGCATGAGATTAATATATTAAGCAAACAATTTGGAGCTCCCAGATACCTCCAGCTCCTCGGTTGTGGCTCATCCTTCTTGCTCTGATAGACTGTATTCTATGTTTAGACGTGACTGGAGATATTGTCAACAGCCATTTAATGATTTTATGTTTATTTTAGCAGCAGTATGACTTCATGCTGACAAAAAGCACTACAGATGTGATGTTTACTGTGAAAGTGTGGATGGAGAAATATTGAGAAAGTCAGAAAGAGTTCCTTTGTCTCTATGTGGATGTGAAAAAAAAGCATAAAAACAAACAAACAAAAAACAAACAATAGGGTGCCTAGAGAGTAACTGAGGTACTGCATGTGAGAATGAGGCAGGATATGCATGAGGACAGCAAGATAGTGGAGAGGTGTGGTAGGTGTGACAGGTTTAAGGTGGGGGTGGGATTACATTAGGCTCTGAGCTCCTTATTGTTTGCAATTTCTGAAGGACAGACTGAAAGTTGACTATGGCTCCATCATGTATCACGATGATCGCAAATGCCATTGTTATCTATAGTGAGCAGGTGGAAGTGACCCTGTAGGGCTCGAGCTATGTTTTAGAGATAAGAGAAATGAAAGTCGATAGAAACATGAGAATACATGTGGGGGTGGGGGGCAGGGGAAACAGTGAATACGGAGTGAATAAAAACAAAACTAATTTATAAAATAATTATATTTTGTCAATTCATTTGCTTTTTTGTTTTCAGGTTTTAATTTTAAATTTTGTTCTTTTGAGTCACTGATAAATTTAGACCATTTTTTGGATGCTCAATCACCCCTAAATTTCCTCATAGCTCCCCTAAAATAACTATTATTTTTATTATTGTTTATTATTGTTTCCTGACTTTGTCTTCTAATGTTAAATTTTGCCAACTTTTCTATCAGAGAGGGTAAACTTTAGAGTAAAAACAGGTTTAAATGTTGTGTGTTCTTGATGTCATGGTGTTACAGATCATTCACACAAGAGCATCTGCATGGTTCCACAGCACAAGTGAATCTGTGGTGCAGATTAGAAATTTGGCTTAAACAAGCAAAAGTGCAATTTTCTTCTGGTAATCGATGGTCAGTAATGTGACTTCAAGCATGAATTAAAAAGTGTTATGTGTTTATGTTCTCTAAATAACAAATGAAAGCTAATGTTGGCTAGATAATATTTATAAGATTATAGCTTATTTTAACCTAATTAATAGCTGCCAGCCAAGGAGCTGATTTACTTTGTTTTATTTTGTTAATATTTGAGATTCTGGATGAACTGGATGAATTATGGTATAGACAGAAACACTGACTTATTGGAACTTACCTGCCAATGGCCACATTCAGTTAAAATGTTGCCACAAACTTTATTGAGTTGTAAATTCATTTTCACTGTTGCATTTGCCTTCTGGGTGTCAGCACAAAGAATCACAGCTCACAATAACTTCTAATGTGAGCTTCAGTAGATTTTCTTAATGTACAGGTTATGATCAGCTGACTTATTTATTTATACAAGTGAATTCCACAAGATGTCAGCAGTTCCACAGGATGTTGGCATATGCCCTACACTGACAGTATATACTGTGTTTATACCAGACAGTATACAGCTGGTATAAGGGTGGAATTCAGTGAATTAATCTAAGCATCATCAGATTTAAATTAATCTCTGCTAATAAATTAAATAATACAATATGTTACAAAGTCAAAAAATATAAGAAATAGCTCTAATATATACAAATAGTTTAATTATAAATATCCAAAATATTACAGGTGCCTACAGTTCCTTTTTGACACCAGAAGAAGCCCATTCGTTAATAAATCCGACCCTTTATAATGACAGCTTTGTTTTAATGAACTTTGTTGTATGAAAGACTCATGAAGTGACAAATGGATTTAAACCGATTATGTTAACTGTGCATATTTTGAACTTCTCTTGGAAAAAGGAAAAAAAATAAACGTTTGTCTTTTAGTGGAATAGCTAATAAAAAGGGCACATTTAGAATAGAATAAACCTTTATTATCTCACGGATGAGAAATTTCGGTGTTACAGAGCTCTTACAGCAAGGGAAAATAAAATATAAAAGGTGGGTGGTCCTATAAACATACAGGTATATCCAGGTAACAATGTACAATATATGTATAGAAAATTTGAAAAACATTGTACGGAGATATGTATAAAATGTACAGTAAACAAACAAGCTTTAAATTTCCAATTTTAAAATTATGTCAATACTAGACAACGGAAGGCAGCAGCAACACTCCAATCACATTGTCTTCAGGTTGTGGAAGCATATTTGTTGCATATTTTTTGCAGTCGTTGTTGATGATTTCAGTTTTTCCTCGTAAACATGCTGCATCTTGAATCTGCAATGTGTTTTTCTCAAATGTTTATTTTTTTTTCTTTTCTTTTCAGTTTTTTCCCAACATTTTGGGAAATTTGCTCGTCTGTCTAGTCAAAGTTTTGTTTGTTGTTTTGTTTTTTTTTCATAAATGGGCAAGTTAATTTTTCTAATAATACCGCCAATATAAACAGTATGTTAAACATTAAAATCGTTTTGTTTGTTTGTTTGTTTGTTTGTTTGTTTGTTAAATGCATTTCAACCTGTCTAACACTGATACTCGCAGAGTTTGTTTTTTTTTTAGTTTCCACCATGGGAGGAACCAGTCCTACATGCAGTCTACCAAGTGAAGCAGAAAGTGAAAGACTTTATTCTTCTTTGTGCGTCTTCCCGGCCTCTAACGATGGCCGAGGCACACTCGTATCCTCTGCTTGTTGGATTCGAAGAAACCAACATACCCAATTTAGAAACAAAGTTACTGCAGTACTTTCGTACTGTCGGTGGCGACTGTGAGATTGAGTATGAAAATGGCAGCAGGACAGCGAAACTGCACTTCACGAGAGAGGAGGGTAAGTTTGGCTCCATGAAGTAAACTGAAAATAATACTACTACTAATAATAGCTTCTACGCCGTATTATCAGTGGAGTTCTTTACTGCAGATTTTTTCTCTCTCTTGTGTCACAGATCAGAGGAATGTTCTGGCGAAAGAGTCTCATCAGATCAGCTTGGAAAAGGGCGTTTTGAAGCTGACGGTTCGTTTACCCACTGAAGCGAAATCATCACAGGTATTATTTATGATAGGCCGGTGTAGTCAAGGGAGATCTGCATACCAAGAATAGTTTTGTATGCCCTTGCCAATATAAATATGCTAAAGTAAAATATAGTAATGTTACACTATTTGTGGGTGGAAGTTGTTGAACCTCCTCCCCAGACTTCGAACTTAGGATTAGTTTATAGTAAACAACGATCTGTGTCTCGGTTTTGAGCTGTTTATCCGGTTCTAAAGGTCACATGACTTACCGTGAACTCAAAGCTGTTCTCTCTTTCTGCTGTAGGAATATTGCAAACAAAAAAACCCATTACTGTGTCTTTTGTTTTATTCTGCTTTACACAAATTAAGTATAATTAAATATTTTTTCCATTATATTTCTTTAAAGACCAACAGCTATTTATAGTCTGGTCACACAAGATTTCAGTATAATAAAAAAATGGTGAATACATTTATATTTTTTTTGTTCCACACAGGAATTCCCATTGGATAAAGACAACACGAAATGTAAGTACTGAATAAAAACAACACCTCAGTCTTATGCCATGCATGCTATATATGTAATGAAGGTATTTAGTTTCTACATAATATTTTTTTACAACCATGTGTTTGTCAAAAACTTCTACAAATCTCTAACTGGTATTTAAGGTGTTTTTTCTCTGATTAAGCATGTCTGGGTACATGAAACATTTTCCTGCTGTAATTTTGAATCGAGGAATCACTCCTCAACTCAAATACGAACTTTTGTCTAAAATATGAATTTGTCAGTTCTATTCATTTGTCTAACCCCTCTGTTTTATCAGGTTAGAGTATGTTGTCATCGTTTCACAGAAATTGTGGCTTGACATTGCAATTGTTAGTGATAGCTGATGCATGCTGTTGAGCTGGGTAAATAGAAACAAAAGGTCTTACATATCTAAATTGTTTTACATGTTTGTATTTTTTTCATTACAGCTGTTAAAAACATAAAGACGAAGAATTCCATAAAGAATGACGAGGCCAGAGTTAATCGGTTTTCTGTTTTAAAAAGTTTAAGAAGGTCATTTAAGGGCAAGGCGTCAATAAAACTTCCCGCTGCCATCTCAGAGCCCATTGACAGTGCTGTCCTCAGATACTAGCTCAAAATAAATCAGCAGCAGAGACCATTTGCAGTGAAATGGACAAACACTTCTGCATCGTAAACCTCGGCCAAACCACTGTGACCTTGAGTCCTGTATCTTCTTTACTAAAGCAAAAGGATGCCAAAGCCATCATCAAAGAGTGGACTGATACTGTGAAGTTAGTGTTTAAAAAATCTGTGTCAAAGTTCAAATCTGTGAAGTTCTGTCCAGATTCAGATGCATGGAAAGAGTCTGAGGAAAAGATCAGAGAGATGTTACTGAATGAAAATGTGATTGTAGTACCTGATAAAGACAGAGGTGCTTTATCAGTGGCTGGTCCTGTTAGTGATGTCGACAGACTGGAGAAATCTCTTTCTGAAATTATAAACAAAATCCACAGGGAGAAAACAAGTAAAACTGTAGAGATCGAAGTGTCACCATCAGTTTTCCATCTCCTGCATCAAAATGGGCTTTTGGACAACCTTCTACTTGTGTATCCAGAGGTCAAGTTGTCACCAGAGAGTCCTAATCTGAAAATAACTGGTTTAGGGGAAGAGATTAATGCAGCAATCAATGTTATATTAGATGCAGTACTTACAGTAAAACGACAGAATCTGGAAATAGATAAAGATGTGCTTGAACTGTTGAAGGATGAGCAACAAGAGGAGCTTACAGGTGCTCTCCTCACATCTCATCGAATAAACGCAGCGTTTGAAATCAGTGGAAACAGGGTGCAGCTCCTTGCTGTTTCTGACACAGATCTGTCTCATGCTCAGGACCATCTAGGACAGCTGTTAACAACTCAGTACATTAATGTTGAAGACAGTAATGTCCTGAAGAAGCCAGAGTGGCAGCAGCTGGTCAGTCACTTAGAGCAGGCTAACAGTAAGCCATGCAGAACTCGAATCAACACAACTGCTCAACAAGTCGTGGTGTCAGGCTACAAGGATAGTGCCATAAAGGTTCAGCATCAGCTTGGTGACTTCTTAACACAGAACGCTCACATAGAAGAAACTGTTGTGGTCAAAGCTAATGCTGTCGTTAAATACTTGGAAGGTTTTAACACATCTTGGATGGAGAAAGTGAAAGACAAGGTGAGAGTGTCCTACAGAAATGAGGCCATCTGTCTGAGTGGATCCAGAGTGAATGTGACACATTGCAAGACTGTGGTTGAAGGTGCCGTCTCTGCTGTAGTCTTTGACAGTCTGAATGTCTGCATGTCTGGAGTGAAGAAGCTCTTCCAGGAGAATGAAACACTGTATGTTTCCTCAATCAAAACTAAAACTGGTTGCCTGGTTCAACTAGTTAATAAGCCAGGTGGTGGACAAGACAATGATGACACTGCTGTTCAGGATATAGTGGCTGCTGTCAGGCAGGAGTTTGGAAACCACGGTGTCACTCATTCTCAACAAACTCCTCCTCCCAAAGCTCACAAGCCACCAGTTTTTCAGCCTACTGGATTGGACCTGTACTTGTATCATGTGCAGACAAATGAAGGCCTGGACATTGTTCTTACAAAGGGAAATATAGAGGCTGCCATGGTAATTTGGATTTTTATTATACTTAATTCAGATTAGATAGTTCTCTTAAGACAGAACTTTTCTTACCACAAGATGACAGACTGCAAGAGTATGTATGTAGCATTGACTACTCACCCTATCAAGCTTTAAATTATTATATAAATTATTATATAATAATTATTTAAATTGTATAAATTATTATTATAAATTATCTTTTTAGTAAAGGGGTTCACTGTGTCTTCTTTTATTATTATTTTTTGTTTTCTTGTTTATAATAGTTATTTGCACTGCTGAACTGACGACTGATCACTTTCATAACTTTTTAGACAGAGGTGATTGTGAACAGTGTGCCTCCAAACCTCAACCTGAACAGTGGTGAAGTTTCAAAAGCCATCTTGCGTGCAGCTGGACCCAAACTTCAGCAGTCAATAAATGCACAGGGTGCTGCTGGAAATGTTGGTGAGATCATTGTTACTGAGGGCTGCCAACTAAACAGCAAAAAAGTTTTTCACTTAATTGCACCTTACTGGGATAATGGACAAGGCACATCTGAAGAGGTAATGTATTTCATCATATATAATACATTTTTAATAATCATCACAGTCTAAAATTGATGACATATGCATATTCCTGAAACTAAATGTCATTATCTTTAATATTATTAAATAGTATTTATTTGTTGCCTTACAGTGTTTGCAAGGACTCTTTTTGGATTGTTTAGACATGGCAGAGAATAATAATCTAACCTCCATATCCTTGCCTGCAATTAGCACTGGAGACCTGTGTTTCCCAACAGCTGTCGTAGCTTCTTTGATGTTGGATACAATCTTAGAATTTAGCAAAATGAGACACCCCAAGCACCTGAAGATGGTTGTGATTGTACTTTACCCAGTTGATACACAGTGTATTCAGGTAAGGAAAGCTTGCACCTTAATATATCATATTTAAATAAACAGCAAGTCAAGTTTTTCTTTGGACATTGGCTGCCTTTTAATTTATTTTCAGACCATTTTCAGAGGATTTTTTGTTTTGTTTTGTTTCTCTTGGCACTTTGCACTGACCTATGAATCATGCAAGCATAACAAACTCATGGGTTGAACCAGTTTTGTATCCACGTATTAGTAAAGATGTGAATACAATTATTTTTCTTTAAGTATGTCATGCCTGTCAGGCATGTTTGTTCCCATTTCTTTGCCTGACTCTACATAAAATATCACAGATAATACAGTTAGACAGACATAAAAAAAAGGATTTTTCACAATGATATTCAAGCAGAAAACTTGCATTGGGCGCAGTTTGTCCTTAAAAAAAATCTGAGAAAATTGGACAAGCGGACGAGAAAGGAAGAAGTGGTGGGAATCTTCCTCTGGGCATAGATTCAACAAGGTGCTAGAAAGATTCCTCAGAGATTCTGTTCCATACTGATATAACAGCAGATGTAATAATGATGTAATAACATATATAAACATATATAAATGATATAATTATATATTTGTTTCTTTCTTGTGTTTCTTGTGTTTTAGATGTATAATTTAATGCCCCCCTCTTGAATCACTATCTTATCATAGTAGAGGAGTTTGTATGTTCCAGGTATCCCAGAGGCTATCTTGTCAGTAGGTCCTCCCATGACAAACTGATCCTGGGTGAGGGACCAGACAAAGAGCGATTTAAAAACTACAATGAGAACAAAATCAAGGGAACAGTTTACTCTGCCTGGGATAGGTTTACAGGAGCCCCACCCTGGAGCTTGAGAGGGTGCCTGAGGGCGAGTGCCTGATGACTGAGCCTTAGCGTATGGATCCCAGCCGTGCACAGCCCAAAAATGCAACATGGAACTAGCCTGCTGTAGGCCTACCACCCACAAGAGGCGGTGCAGTGTGTGCTAAGCAGCAGCCAGGGGTGGCGACCCCAGCAAACCCATCCCTAACTACCAAAATTAGCATTTGGGGCATGGAACATCACCTCTCTGATGGGAAAGGAGCCCGAGGTAGTGCGTGAGGTCAGGAAGTACCGGCTAGATATAGTTTGGCTGTAGTTATCCAAGGTGAGAGGCGGTAGCCTGGGGTGGGTATCTTAGTATCCCAAAGTTTGCTGTCTGTACATTAGTTTTCCCCAGTGGATGACAGGGTTTGTTCTCTGCACCTTCGGGTCAGGGAAGGGTTCCTGACTGTTGTCTGTGCCTATGCGCCAAACGCATGTGCTCCAACTATAGGAGGATCACACTCCTCCAGTGTGTGAATGGGTGGATGACTGGAAATGTAAAGCGCTTTGGGGTCCTTAGGGACTAGTAAAGCGCTATATAAATACAGGCCATTTACCATTTACCATTTAATTTAATTTTCATTGCTGCAGATTTATTAGCTGCTTATCCCAAATTCCCTTTCAAGTACGTACCAAGAGTGCTCTGCCGGATTGAGGTCTGTGGAGGCCACTGGTACAAAGTATTTTTCCAGTCTTCTGTTGTCCAGTGTTGGTGAGCCTGTGTGAATTTTAGTCTCAGTTTCCTGTTCTTAGCTGGCAGGTGTGGTCCCCACTGTGGTCTTCTGTTGCTGTACCTCATCTACTTCAGATGTGTTGTGCTTTCATAGATGTTTTTCTGCATACATGTTTGCAACGAGTGGTTGAGTCATTGTTGCCTTCATACCACCTCAGAGTAGTCTTGCAAGTGTTCTCTGACCTCCAGCACAGAGATGGGCCTCAAGTGGCCTTTTACGAAATTGAATTCTGTGTGAACTTTGTTTTTAAACTGTGCAGGCTGGTGCTTGGTATATTGCATCGTTTAACTTCTATCTTGGTTTAAATATTAGTGAATTTTTTCAGTTGTAGAATTTGGTTTTATTTTTGCAGGATTTCAGTCAGGAATTTAAGAAGTTTCCAAATGCCTCAGGCGATTCACGTTCAACAAAAGGTGAATGCACATAATATTGTTTGTTTTTAATTTTTTTTTATCACAACTTTTGCAAACATTTCAAATGTTGTTGTTTTTTTTCAATTGTTGATGCCAGGAGGCCCCTTCTCTAAGCTCACCTCGACCTCAGATATGCATGAGACAAAAATGGGAAATGTGACTATACAGGTAGTCACAAGAGACATAACCAAGGAGACAACTGATATCATTGTCAACTCGTCCAATGAAAGCTTTTCACTTAAGTCAGGTAAATCATAGAAAAAAGTGGAATATTCAAGTTCTGAAAAATATTTATAGTTATATGTAATTCTCTCCTCACTACTGCACAGTGGACATAGCAGTCAACAGAAGAATTAAGCATCTTATTAAATTAAGTATTAAATTACACAAAAGATGAATACAGTAATCATTATCTTTAATTTTTATTATGTGTATAATTTTTCCACTTTATCCAGGAGTCTCTAAAGCTATTCTAGACGCAGCTGGTAAGGCTGTTGAAGTGGAATGCCATAACTTCGGTAAGAAATCACTTTAACTTTTAGATTTTATGACACTGTAACTCAGAGTAGACTCAACCTACAGTATAACAGTTTGGGTTTTTTTCAACAATAAAAATGAAGCTGACTTAATATAAAGCCCATTTTTGTAATCATACTCTAAGATTGCCAATAAAGGAAATATGGCCTAAATAAGCATCCTCATGGTCATTAAGGGTAAAAGACATAAAGATCCACGATCTCCACATTTAGGTGCCAAGTCCAATCCAGGCATGATAATGACTCAGCCAGGTAACCTAAAGTGTAAGAAGATCCTTCACGTGGTTGGAGAGTCTGACCCAATAAAAATCAACAAGGTTGTGAAAGATGCACTTCAGATGTGTGTGAAAAGCTCCTACACCTCTGTATCATTTCCTGCAATTGGCACAGGTGAGATTTGTTCATGTATGTCAGAAGTTCATGATATGGGAAATCTACATACCATAGATACGTTAAGCCCAAACCAGAGACTTGTATTATGAAAGAGGTTATGCTTCAGATTAGAGATCAACAGACATGAAATCACCTCCTACTGACCAATCAATTCTCTGCACAATAGCAATTAAAACAATTACTCTATAAGTATTAATGCGTGATCTTAAAACTGGACATGAATTTGCACTAGTTAACTTTATGTCAAATTTGCACACAGTCTAAGCCGGATCTTTACTTACTGTCAAAGCTTTAAACACCAACACCATACATGCAGCTGAAGGAACTTCTGAACTGAAAAACTATTGTCAGCAGAAAGTATAATTGTGGACAAATAGTATGTTTACACATGAAGCAAACGTTTCACTGATAGCAACTCAAAACTGTAAGACCAGACTGACCAGTCTGTGCACTGCCTGTGTTAACTAAAAGAAAGACTACAGCTCATGGCCTCACACATGGCTCTTGGAATGCCTAGAACAATACAAGATCAATGGGACCGTAACACTCTTCATCAGGAGTTTGATGGGGATGTGGCGAACAACAGTATAGGCTAACTTCAAGACAATTGCACATGTCATTGTCAAGTGCAGGATTTAACAAGGACTTTAGAGGCTTTGGCAGTGGCTGGAAAAACGCTGGTGTTTGAGGAGTTCAGTGAGGCAGGTGAAAAAGACTGTAAGACTGCCTCAAGGCAATTCTGGCAACTCAGGATCCCACTGACACATCTTTCAGCAGAGTGTGGGGATGAGGGAATGAGTCATCCATCACTGAGGGTGAGGTCACCAAGTCAGTTAAACAACTCCTTCTAGCAGCCCCTGGGGTCGACGAGGTTAACCCCAAATTCCCGAAGGATGCTTTAGGGCTTCCTTGGTTGACTTGCCTCTACATTGTTGAATAGAAATCTGAAGCGATACCTCTGGATTGGCACATTGGGGTAGTGGCTATCTTCAAGAAGGGGGACTGGAGTATGTGCTCCAACTATAGGGGACTCACGCTTCTCAGTCTGGGTAAGTCTATGACAGGGTGCTGGAAAGGAGGCTGTCCATCAGTCGAACCTCGGATGTGGTTTTTCGTCCTGTTTGCAGAACATTGGATCAGTCATGAGCACTGGGTAGTGACCAAAAGAACGAGATCACAGATAAAGGTGGTGGAAATTTGCTTTCTTTGAATGGTGACTGTTCTCTCCCTTAGAGATGGGGTGAGGAGTTCAGCCACCTGGGAGGGGCTCAGAGTAGGGTTGGTTCTCCTTCACATAGAAAGGAGGTAGTTGAAGTGGTTCAGGCATTTAAAAAAGGATTCTTCCTGGGCGCATCCTGGGTTAGGTGTTACAGGCATGTCTCGCCAGGAGGTTTGCCTGAGGCAGGCCCAAGACACGCTGGAGGGATTATATCTCTCAGCTGGCCTGGGAACGCTTTGATGTTCCCCCAGACAAGCTGGAGGAGTTGGCTGAGCACAGGGAGGTCTGGGCTTCTCTGCTTAGGCTGCTGCCCCTGTGACCTGGCTCGGAGAAGAAAATGGATAGAATGGATGGATGGATTTGGTTACAGTTAATCTTTTTGGATTCTTGCTGATGCCCTCTACTATAATTCTGTTGTTTCTCTACTCACTTGTAGGAAACTAGAGGAAATAACTGTAGTTTTAAACGCTTACATGTACACACACAGTTAATGTCCCTCCATTTAGAAAGATGGAGGCATCAGAGTGAACTTCTCCATTCAACACAGAGGCTCTCACAACCTAAATCATGATGTCAGTTCTGAATAAATTAATTTTTTTAATTACATTTATGTATGCTGTATGCATTTTGTTCATTCCTAAGTTGTGAGTCTACATAACAGCCAAAATACTGTCTTTAATTATTAACATTTGAAATGATGAAGGCACTTGAAAATTAGCTGCCTTCACAGAAAAACACAAACACTTTAAGTACTGTATAAACTGTGTTTACTCTTTCCTTCCCAGGCTTCTAGAATTCCGATTGGCCAAAATTTCTGCACGGCTAGGATTTCACATGTTCTTGACAGTGTTTGACTGTGTTTTTGGCGTTTACATCTGGACAGGTTTTTAAAAAAAAAAAAACAAAAATGGAAAAATTCAATTTTCAAAAATACCCGTGTATGTATGGACGTAGCCTCAGTCTCTGGTTTCGACACCTTCTCAGATGTATGCTCATGATGGATAACAATAGTAGTAGTCGTGGTGGTGGGTATTCTTGTTAGACTTTCTTTTTCAGAACCATACAAACTTTAATTGGGTGATGTCACAGTGTTTTGAGTTTTGTGTGGAATTATTATTCTTTCCTTTGCATTAAGACAGGGGTGGGGTAGCTCCAGGCCTCGAGGGCCGGTGTCCTGCAGGTTTTAGATGTGTCCTTGATCCAACACGGCTGATTTAAATGGCTAAATTAGTCCATTAGTCAAGTTGTCCAGTGGCCTAGTTATGAACTAATCATTTGATTCAGGTGTGGTGGCCCAGGGTGATATCTAAAACTTGCAGGACAACAGCCCTTGAGGCCTTGAGTTCCCCACCCCTGCATTAAGAAGATTTTTTAAGTTTAAGCTTTGTACATTTTAGTTATTTTAGTGTATGCATTTGGGTCCTCTCTGCCTGAAACACAGCACCTCCATGACGGGTGACCTGGGTCATGACCCCCCCCCATAACACCTCTTAACCTTTCTGATGAAACAAAAAAGTGTAAAACTCCCCTTGGCCAGTTAAAAGGTTTTGCAGTGTGCTCAGATTTACAAAAAATGCACTACAAACTGAATTGTTTATCTTTTAAGGTAGAGAGCATGAGGCTGGGCATTGGCAAAATAAGTAAAACATCCAAAGGCAGGTTTTACGCTTCCGTAAGAATAGCTAAAGCATTCTGACAGAGCTGAACTTGTCACTCTGGTTCATCCAGTAAACAATGAGACTCATTATGTACGCAAGTGCCTTAGGTCCATAATGACAAACAAAGTATGGACATAAAGTGCAACTTATCATTTTTGAAATGAGGCAATTTTCTGTGTTGATTTTTTTAAATAGATTTTTTAATTATTATTAACCACATAGTGAATTTTGGGATTTATAAGTTGAACATCACCATTTATGGAAAATTCCATTAAAAAACAAAACAAACAAACAAAAACAGTGTACATAAAATTAATGTTTCAATAAAATACTCGATTAGCTAAATTAAACTCTAATAACTTCTACTGTAAAAATAATATTCTGACATCTAATCTTCTTAGAAGAGACACTTGCTGGCCTATACAGGGAGTGCAGAATTATTAGGCAAGTTGTATTTTTGAGGAATAATTTTATTATTGAACAACAACCATGTTCTCAATGAACCCAAAAAACTCATTAATATCAAAGCTGAATGTTTTTGGAAGTAGTTTTTAGTTTGTTTTTAGTTTTAGCTATTTTAGGGGGATATCTGTGTGTGCAGGTGACTATTACTGTGCATAATTATTAGGCAACTTAACAAAAAACAAATATATACCCATTTCAATTATTTATTTTTACCAGTGAAACCAATATAACATCTCCACATTCACAAATAGACATTTCTGACATTCAAAAACAAAACAAAAACAAATCAGCGACCAATATAGCCACCTTTCTTTGCAAGGACACTCAAAAGCCTGCCATCCATGGATTCTGTCAGTGTTTTGATCTGTTCACCATCAACATTGCGTGCAGCAGCAACCACAGCCTCCCAGACACTGTTCAGAGAGGTGTACTGTTTTCCCTCCTTGTAAATCTCACATTTGATGATGGACCACAGGTTCTCAATGGGGTTCAGATCAGGTGAACAAGGTGGCCATGTCATTAGTTTTTCTTCTTTTATACCCTTTCTTGCCAGCCACGCTGTGGAGTACTTGGACGCGTGTGATGGAGCATTGTCCTGCATGAAAATCATGTTTTTCTTGAAGGATGCAGACTTCTTCCTGTACCACTGCTTGAAGAAGGTGTCTTCCAGAAACTGGCAGTAGGACTGGGAGTTGAGCTTGACTCCATCCTCAACCCGAAAAGGCCCCACAAGCTCATCTTTGATGATACCAGCCCAAACCAGTACTCCACCTCCACCTTGCTGGCGTCTGAGTCGGACTGGAGCTCTCTGCCCATTACCAATCCAGCCACGGGCCCATCCATCTGGCCCATCAAGACTCACTCTCATTTCATCAGTCCATAAAACCTTAGAAAAACCAGTCTTGAGATATTTCTTGGCCCAGTCTTGACACTTCAGCTTGTGTGTCTTGTTCAGTGGTGGTCGTCTTTCAGCCTTTCTTACCTTGGCCATGTCTCTGAGTATTGCACACCTTGTGCTTTTGGGCACTCCAGTGATGTTGCAGCTCTGAAATATGGCCAAACTGGTGGCAAGTGGCATCTTGGCAGCTGCACGCTTGACTTTTCTCAGTTCATGGGCAGTTATTTTGCGCCTTGGTTTTTCCACACGCTTCTTGCGACCCTGTTGACTATTTTGAATGAAACGCTTGATTGTTCGATGATCACGCTTCAGAAGCTTTGCAATTTTGAGACTGCTGCATCCCTCTGCAAGATATCTCACTATTTTTGACTTTTCTGAGCCTGTCAAGTCCTTCTTTTGACCCATTTTGCCAAAGGAAAGGAAGTTGCCTAATAATTCTGCACTCCCTGTACACCTCATGATTATCAGACTGCATAACTACTAAACCTCCTTCTGTGTAACTTGAATCAACTTACAGAAGACTGATGCTCTGGAAAGTTTACTAACAAAACCTGAGACTACACATAAATAGCATGTACAAATCAGTTCTTCAAATTATAATAATAGTATTATAATATTTTTAGGTCAAGGTAATGTAAACGCAAGACTAGTAGCAGATGCCATGTTGGATGCAGTGATTGATGTGATGAGCCAAAACTCTTCCGGTCCCCTGACCACAATCCGCATAGTTATTTTCCAGAAAGCTATGCTAAAAGATTTCCACAGCAGCCTGGAACAGAGAGAAGCTACTGATCCTAATCCTAAGGATAAAGGACAGGGAACCTGGGGAGGCATTGGCAAAGTCCAAGGTAAAAATATGTAGAAGAAAAATCCAGCACTGTTCTGCTGTCTCCAGTCAATGTTGAACCTTAACTTCTAATGGTTTTGAAATGTGGTTTTTCAGGAATGTTTACTGATGGAAATACTGAAAAACCAAAGAAAGAGAAAGACTGCACAGCTGAAGGTCAGGAAGCTGATGCCACTTGCTTCCATATTTGTGGTGTCACTCAGGCTGATGTAGATATAGCCAAGAAACTATTGTTTCAAGAGCCTGAGACAACCACAATTGAGGACGAAGCCATTGGTAAACTCTGTGATGCAGACCACCAGAAAATTGATGACATGGAGAAGACCATGGGTATAAGCATAAAAATAGAAAACAGTAAAGTCAAGCTCACTATTGAAGGACTGAGCAATGATGTGCTTAAAGCTACCTCTGAGATCAATATGATGCTAACCAGGAAAAGAGAGGGTATTCCTGAGCAGTGGGAACGCATGCCAGCTGAGGCCACATGTCAGGCTTTTGCAGTACAAGCCAAGACATCAGAATATGATGAAATCCTGAAACATTTTCAGGCCTCATGCAGTGGATTTGTTACAAAGGTAACATTTGTTATTTATCACTCAGATCATTAGAGCAAAAGGTTTTTGGTGAATGGATCATCAAATTGATACTGACTAATCATTTCTAGATTTAAATTGAAAATGTATTTTCATGCATCTGTTCAAGTCTTTGTGCAGTCAAACCATTATGAAGTTAGTGTTAAACATTTTTTTTTTTAAATCTTTTAAAAAGTTTGTTTCACAAGAAAGCCAATAAAAGCAGTTAACATAAATCTACATCAGACTACACAAAAAAGCACTTTTCTTCCTCTCAGATTGAGCGGATCCAGAACCCTGGATTGTGGAAGAGTCTAGAGATTAAGAAGCGTGAGATGGAGTTGAGAAATGGTCATCAGAATAACGAGAGACGTCTTTTCCATGGTACCTGCAACAGAGCTGTGCCAAATATTAATGACCGTGGGTTCAACAGGAGCTATGCAGGAAAGAATGGTGAGATATTTGTGGGTGGGGGATGTGTCAGTGTGCCAATTGTTTTCAGTTTGATCTTAATGCTACCGAGAGTTACAGAGTTGGCCATAAACACACTTTTTCAAAATCAGCTTTAGACTACAGAAAGAATGGAATACACAGAATGTGGAGAAAACTTGCACAAGGAACAATGCTGAAAATAAATATTTTAGAAGACAGTGAGAGACAATAAAAGGTGGGAATGCGGAGATCAGAATAGGGATTATAAGTACTGGGATTGTGGCTGGTAAAAGGAAAGAGCTGGCTGATATGATGGGCAAAAAGGAAGGTAGATATATATTGTGTGTAGGATACCAGGCGGAAGGGAAGCAAGGTCAGGAGCACCGGAGGTGGATTCAAGCTGTGCTACAATGATATTGAAAGGAAATGAAACAGAGTATGGATAATCTTGAAGGGAGAGAATGTGAATAGTGTTGTGGAGGGGAAGAGAGTGTCAGACAGAATCATGGGTTTCAGGCTGGAAATCAAAGGGTTGATATTGTCTTCAGGGGGAGAAAGTGGTGACTGGAACAGCCTTCAGTGGAGATCTAGGTGAAAGGAACAGAGGTCAAATTTGGAAGAACAGATGGAAGTGGGTTTTGCTAAAAGGATGAAAATGGCTGTGGCCACCAAGTAAAGTCAAAAATCGAATATATGGGTCCACAGTGTTTGGGTTGTGGCTGCCCCTCCGGTGTACTTGCTGTAATTTCTATCTGTGGAAACCGAGGACTGAATCTTCAGATGATGTCTTCTGCTCATCACAAGACAGAGAGAGAAAAAACTACCGCATTTTCCGAGCCACCTTCTTTATACTCTTTTGTCCATTTGCGCCTCTCTCTCTCCTCCTGTCTGTCATTTACATACATCCAGCCACACTCTATCATCCTCTCCATCTTCAACCTTTCAGTCTCTTTTAACTAAGGCGGTGGTTATTTCGTTGAAAGCATTTCCTTACATCTTCTTCTTTTCCATATTATACTTAACAAAATTTTTCAATAAATACACCGCATATGAACTTTCAGTTGTGTATTCAACAGCACTTCATACCATTTCTCTTATTCAGAATCATGTATAATGATTGGTTGGCAACATATTTCTATGTCTTTGACTACAAGTTAATTTGATTTACTATTAGCAGAAGCACACAGAAATAAACTCTGTTTTTGTATCAGACATAAAAGACTGGATGTTAATATTTTCTACTCTCTCTGTTAGTGTGAGTTTAATGTGAGGTTAACCTCAATGTGAGGTTATGGAAGTTTGAGAGGATTTAGTGTTTGATTTTCAGACTGGTGCAACTACTAGGAATAACAGAAAGCGTGTCAAAGCGTTTTTCCGTTGACTTTCTGCTGCTCTTCATTTTCAGCTGCATTATATGGCAATGGCACATACTTTGCTGTCAATGCTAGTTATTCTGCCAGTGACACCTACTCCAAGCCAAATCAGAACGGGGAAAAGTTTATGTACGTCTGCCGAGTTCTGACTGGTGACTTCACTCTTGGACAGAAAGGCATGGTTACACCACCAGCAAAAAAACTCGGATCCACTGACCTGTACGACAGTGTTGTGGACAACATTGCCAATCCCACCATGTTTGTTGTCTTCCATGACACCCAGGCTTGTCCTGAGTATTTGATTACATTCAAGTAATGGTAAATGGTCTGTATTTGTATAGCGCTTTACTTGGTCCTAAGGACCCCAAAGCGCTTCACACTATACACAATCATCCACCCATTCACACACACATTGGTGATGGCAAGCTACAGTGTAGCCACAGCCGCCCTGAGGCGCACTGACAGAGGCGAGCCAGTGAACAAGATTATGAGACATAATCAACTTACATCATAAAAGTGAGCCCATTATGCTACTTTTTAACTCTATGTATTTATTCTTTGACTCTATTAGACTAGCTCTGCATGGTCCACAGTTCAAAATCATTTGAGCCTTTTATTGGCTCAAATTGTGGTCATCAGAGTTTTGTAACCTTGTAAACCAAAATATCTGAAAATCTTGTGTTTGTGCATCTATAGATGATAGTTTGTGTGCTTGTGTAACCCTGGTAAGATTTACAGCAATCAGAAGTACAGGGTTCTTTGAATGCATCGTAGTCCTTGTCTGATAGTTTAATTTCCGGGCTTGCCCTGAAGGCACCATCTGCAGCTCCGTGCGCGTGAAGGTGTGGTGTAGAGGAAAAAGGACGGCAAGGAAAAACTCCATGCTGCCGCGGAGCACGGTTTTTCCCAGTTGAAAGAGAGGAAAGAGGTTTAATTAACATTTGTGAGAGAGCTGTCGTTAGCGGTGAACCACAGACGGGTACCTACCTGAAAGGAGTCGGAGTATTTCTTCGAACTTTTTTGAACTATTCTGGTGAGTTAGCCTAGCTCACTTAGCACCGCTATTGCAGTTCAATGCACTGGAAAAAATAACTAACCAGTCAGAATAGTAGTAAATGTGTTTAATGATGTTTAAGATGTGTTTTCATAGTATTGCAATGTTGTGACAGTTTTGGTTATTATGAGTGTCTAGTGTTTTACTTTCTTGGGCCTGCTAGTTCAGCCGCGGCCAGCTAAGTGGTTATGCGCAGTTCACGTGCAATAGCTGTGCTGTTACTGTAACTGCGGGTGATGCACAGTAATACCGGTGTGTTTACTTTTAATGTGTCACAAGATGCAGATTTATTTTAATATTTCAAAAGAACCAAGGACATTAGGAACAAGGACATTTAAGGAATGTGGACATCTAACATTCTGCATATTTGTGTGCAGACTGGTTTTTTTTTTGAGGTACAGTTCCATGGGTGCCAAGTGAGGAGCTGGTATCGTGGGTCTAAGACACTGTTGCTGCTGTGGAGGCCTTCTCTGTGTCAGGACGCTACACGTTGATGCCTGCCGTACCAGGAGGGCGGTAGGAAAAAAAAACAAAAGGAAGCCCACCTGAGAGATACCTTATCATTTTCTTTTGCTACTTTTTCTCCGCCTGAGATTCAGGTCGTTTTCAGTTCTTAACCCAGGACAGTGGGTAACTGAATAAACTGACACCATAAGGAACTGGACACTCACATGCTATTTTATTTTCTTTTTCCTTTTCTTTGGGGTGTTGAAATATTGTGTTTCTTGTCTTACATCTATTTTGATTGTTTCAATTATTTTTGTGATGCATTTGAGATGGTTACTGCATTTGAAGGTATCCCTACATTGAGGATGAGCAAAGGGAACTGATCCAAAAGGAAATATATAAAGCAAACTTTGTTTCATAAACCTGTGGTCGTGCGTGTTATGTGGGTTGGAAGTCTCATTGCTCTTACAGAGTTGCTACCGCCAATCTCCTTCCCAAACCTAGATTCGGATATTGTAGACATTGCACTTGGGCGAGCAGTATAGATCATCTCTTTATAGATAGAGGGACACACGTCCAGGTTACATAAAAAGTGGCGAGCCAGCCAGGAGATTGGTTAATAGTAGCTTTCTGATCTTCCACCCCACACTACGCACGTTTGAGATTTTTTGAGATTTGTTCCACTGAGTCAGGTATGGATATTTGCAATCGTTTTGAGGTTAATGGTCAAAACTCCCTGTATGTAACAGGTATAGGACCAGAATACACAGATGAGGAAATAACTGCTGTGTTCAAAGTTAATGGAGATATTTCTAAATTAGTGAGGATCCCTGACGAATCAGGACAACCAGAGGGTAGAGCCCTGGTCCAGTATGCATCTGACAGGTCTATCTCTAGAATCGACCCCATTACTTTGGGTACCGTACCAAGTCCAAAGGACCCAGCTGTGATGTGGTTTGCGAGGACCATTAGAGATGTTTGTCAGGAAGTGGTGGGGAGGGAGATAGCTTGCAGATACCTGGACGAACTAAAGTCTGTCGCAGGCAGTGGCAGGAAAGGTTTCTTGAATGTGCTTCAGGAGGAACTGCATGGGAACCAGGGCACATCACATGACGTACACAGTAATGCTACACAGCCCTATGCAGCTCAAAATGCTAACACACCTAATAATGATCAAAATGAGCCTGCAGAGCCCACACATGTTTATAGTGCATCTGCTAGTTTACCAACGAGCCCAGTCCACATCAGTGAGGATGTTTTTAACCCCCCCCAGATCCAGAGAGTGATTGTGGAGCATGTCATCCGAAGTGAGTCCACCACTTCACCATCCCCACAAATAAGGTTGCGCACCTTCTCTGGGCGGATGCCAAGGCCAAACGGTGAGGTGGACTACGAAACATGGCACACCCAAGTTGATCTTCTCCTTAACGATCCTTCCTTGAATGATGCTCACAAGGTGAGAAGGATTCTTGAGAGCTTGCTGAGTCCAGCAGCTGATGTTGTGAAGCCTCTTGGCATCTCTTCACCACCAAGTGTCTACATCACTCAACTTGATTCTGCTTTTGGTGTTGTGGAGGATGGAGAGGAGTTGTTTGCGGCATTTCTCGGCTCTAACCAAGATAGTGGAGAGAAGCCATCAACATACTTGAACAGGCTCCATAGCCTCCTCACAAGAGCAATTTCTAGAGGGGGAGCCTCAGCTGGAAATTCCAATGATCATTTGCTCAGACAGTTTTGTAGGGGCTGTTGGGATCAGAGCATCATCATCGGCTTACAGTTAGAGTGCAAAAAGGGAAATCCACCAACATTTCCTGAATTCCTCCTCATGCTGAGGACTGAGGAAGACCGCCGTTCCACAAAGCTAGATAGGATGAAAAAGCATTTAGGTGCTTCGAAAGCTAACATGTATGCCCACCATGTTTTTGATATGCCCTCTTATGACTGTGAGCCTGTCCCACTGCCTAACTCAAAGCCGAATGAGACATCAAAGCTTGAAAAGAAAGTAAATGAGCTAACTAAACAGTTGGAAAAGCTAAACAAAAAGCCACCGAGCCTCACTCATGATAGTAATCCTCCCCTAGTGGTAAAAGCAAAGCGAGATGAAACCTCTGATATTGAGAACAAGATAGCTGAACTGACAAAGCAAGTTGAAAAACTAGCACAAAATCAGAGAGAGAGTACTGAAAAGACCGACTGCTTTGCAATCAGTAGT
Source organism: Rhamphochromis sp. 'chilingali' (assembly GCF_963969265.1). NCBI lineage: Eukaryota > Metazoa > Chordata > Actinopteri > Cichliformes > Cichlidae > Rhamphochromis > Rhamphochromis sp. 'chilingali'. The sequence goes on from NC_137941.1 coordinate 4,128,337, forward strand.
AGTAACATGAAGAGGGGCCTTAAGGTGCCTGGAATGCCGAGGCCGTGGTTTTGTTTTAAGTGTGGGGAAGACAACCACATTGCTGCTCACTGCTCCAATGAACCCAACCCCGCACTGGTTCGCAAGAAAAATGCAGAACTCCGGGAGAGGCAGGATAAGTTTTTAGCTCAGCAGGCTGCTTCCCCATTCACTTTAAACTAGTAGCAGCTCCTGTTGTGGGACGTCCAGGAGCTGCAGTTGATGATAACCCCTGTCCCAACAGATCAGTTGATGGTGCTGGAACACAGAAGAAAGTCATAACCCACACAATGACTGAAACCTACCGTTGCACAGAGCGATCTATACCTGCAGGGCTTGTAGGTCCTCGTTGTGCGGCTTCTGTCTTTCTTGAGGGTGTACAGTGTGAGTCCATAATGGACACCGGCTCACAAGTTACAACAGTGTCCGAGTGTTTCCATAAGAACCATCTGTCTCACTTACCTATACATCCAATTCATGCCCTTCTTGAAATCGAAGGAGCAGGTGGACAGCAGGTCCCCTATCTTGGTTACATAGAAGCGCGTGTCACTTTCCCGCTGTCTGTTCCTGGCAGGAAAGAGGAGCTAGTCGTGTTAGCACTTGTGGTGCCAGAGTGTCAGTTCAACAGCAGGACCCCCCTGTTGATTGGTACCAATGTGTTATTACGACTTTATGAACAAGTACTTGAACAGGATGGTCCAGAGGTTGTTTGCAGACTCTTCTCTAGAGATTTTGCAGTGATCTTCCAGCATATTGCCCAGATCCATGACCTCAACAACTATGCTCATCCTGTCAGGTTACATGGTGGAAACCCCATCACCATCCCTGCAAAACAAAAGTGCTGCATCACAGGTGATGTCAGGTTGAAAAGGAACAGTCAGACCACATTTGTGCTTGAACCCAATGAACATCACAGGTTGCCGGGTGGCGTGTTCCTTGAAGCTGCTCTGATGGATATTCCATTTAAGTCTAGCTGCAAGGTCCCGGTCGTCCTGCGCAATCTTAGTGACCATGATGTTACGCTGCAGCCAAAATGCATCATTGCTCAAATATGTGCAGCTCAGCAGGTCACATCACTTGGACCAGTGAAAGGTGACTCTCATCACAATAAGCCTGACAGTGACAACCTCGAGTTCAATCTTGATGATTCACCAATATCTGAACAATGGAAAGATCGTATCATCACCAAGCTTAGATCTATTCCAGAAGTCTTTGCTGTGGATGACCTGTCATATGGTCACACCACTGCAGTGAAACATCACATCAGGCTACATGACGAGACTCCTTTTAAGGAGAGGCCAAGGCCTATTCATCCCAGTGACAGGGAGGCAGTCAAGGAGCATCTTAAAGAACTGCTTGATGCAGGAATCATTAAAGAGTCACAGAGCCCTTTTGCATCCCCAGTGGTCTTGGTCCGGAAGAAGAATGGTTCTATCAGGTTATGCATCGACTACAGGAAGCTAAATGCTCGAACCATCAGAGATGCATACGCTCTTCCGAACATTGAGGAGACCTTTGCTGCCCTTAGCGGTGCTAAATGGTTCTCCGTCATGGACCTTAAATCTGGTTATTACCAGGTTGAGATGGCCGAAGAAGACAAGCCTAAAACCGCTTTCACGTGTCCCCTCGGCTTCTTTGAATTCAATCGCATGCCTCAGGGTGTCACGAACGCACCAAGCACTTTTCAGCGCCTTATGGAAAGGTGTGTCGGTGACTTGCATCTCAATGAGGTATTGGTGTTTCTGGACGACTTGATTGTCTTTTCAGACACATTGGAAGAACATGAAGCACGACTCATGAAGGTGCTGAACCGTCTTAAAGATTTCGGTCTAAAGCTTTCTCCGGAGAAATGTCACTTCTTTAAGACGTCAGTAAAGTATCTTGGTCATGTCGTGGATGCACGAGGAGTTCATACTGACCCTGACAAGATATCCGCCTTGAGAGACTGGCCTCGTCCTTCAAATAGGAAAGAGCTTAAATGTTTCTTAGGCTTCGCTGGGTATTATCGGCGGTTTGTCGAAGGATATTCCCAGATAGCCAAACCTCTTAATAGCCTGACAGCAGGCTACTATCCACCAAAGAAAAGGGGCAAAGTGTACAAGAGGGAACGCTTCACGACTCTTGTGAGCCCTAATGCACCGCTCGGTGAGGAGTGGACTTCGGAGTGTGAGAGTGCATTCAGAACCCTGATCAAGAAACTGACGTCTGCGCCCATCCTTGCTTTTGCGAATCCACAACTACCATATGTTGTACATACTGACGCTTGTCGCGATGGATTGGGGGCAGCGCTCTATCAAGAGCAGGAGGGGAAGCTCAGAGTTGTCGCGTATGCCAGTCGAGGTCTTTCCAAGAGCGAGAGAAACTACCCTACGCACAAACTCGAATTCTTGGCCTTAAAGTGGGCCGTTTGTGAAAAGTTCAGTGATTTCCTTTATGGGTCAAGTTTCACTGTGCTTACCGACAACAACCCCCTCACATACGTCTTGACATCTGCGAAGTTAGATGCTGCTGGTCATCGCTGGTTAGCCGCTCTTTCTACTTACCAGTTTACCATCAAGTACAGAGCAGGGCAGGCCAACCGCGATGCAGATGGGTTATCCCGGCGGCCTCAAGGTCCGCCTCTTGAGGATGAAGCTTTCACTAAAGAAAGAGAGAGAATAGAGGACATGAAAAAACGGTTCATGGAAGCAGGAGATGACATGGATCATGAGGTGTTCTCTGCATTATGTCAACGTCATCTTGTGATGGTTAAAGATGAACGTCACCCTCATTCAGAGCAGCCTGTCATTGCGGAGTCTCTTGTTGTCGACCCTTCTGTAGTGCCTGATGTTTTCGATGAGGGCACTTTACCATCCATGGCTAACTCTGACTGGTGTAATGCTCAAAATAATGATCCGTCTCTCTCACGTGTCATCACCTTTGTGAGGAGAGCTGTAAAACCCAGTTTCAGAGAGACAAACCTTGAACATCCCGATGTCAAACTTCTTTTTAGGGAGTGGAAAAAACTTGAACTCAGGGATGGTGTCCTGTACAGGAAGTGGTCTGAGCGAGGCGAACTGGTGTATCAGTTGGTCTTACCCGAACAGTTCAGAGAGAGGGCACTGCAAGGAGTGCATGATGATGTTGGCCATCTCGGTTCTGAGCGTGCACTTCAGCTTGCTCGTGCCAGGTTCTACTGGCCGAGAATGGCCAGAGACATCGAGGAGAAGTGCAAAAAGTGCGAACGCTGTTTCAGGCGGAAGGCTGTGCCTCAGAGGGCCGCGCCTTTGGAAAACATTTCTGCTACTTATCCACTTGAACTTCTTTGTATGGATTATCTATCCCTTGAGCCGGATGATAGAGACACGAGAAACATTTTAGTCATCACCGACCACTTTACAAAATTTGCTGTGGCGGTGCCGACTAGGGATCAGAAAGCCAGAACTGTTGCGAAGGCTTTATGGGAGAACTTTATTGTTCACTACGGGTTCCCCAGTCGTCTGCTCAGCGACCAGGGCAGGGACTTTGAGTCTAAGACGATCAGAGAACTCTGCACACTGATTGGAGCAGACAAAGTTCGTACCACCCCGTACCATCCCCGGGGAAACCCAGTGGAACGATTTAACCGGACCCTCCTTGGTATGCTAGGGACCCTGGAAGAGAGAGACAAATATCATTGGAGAGATTTTGTCAAACCTCTGGTCCACGCATACAATTGCACGAGAAACAGTACAACAGGCTATTCGCCTTACGAACTAATGTTTGGTAGGCAGCCCAGACTGCCAATTGATCTTGTCCTGGGAATCCAACCTGATATGGCAAGTCACAAGACCCACTCAGAGTATGTCAAGGGCCTTCGCCAACGCCTACAGGAGAGCTACTCATTAGCTGCTAAAAATGCCAAGAAGATGGGAGAGAAGAACAAGGCTAGGTTTGACAGGGAGGTCAGGGCAGCTGAACTCTTAGAAGGGGATAGGGTCTTAGTGAGAAACGTGAATATCAGGGGGAAACACAAACTGGCAGATCGGTGGGAACAGAAAATCCATGTTGTTGTCAGACGGATTAGCGACAGTCCTGTTTATGTAGTCAAACCTGAGACAGGGGAGGGGCCACACCGTACGTTGCATAGAGACCTTCTTTTGCCGTGCGGGTTCCTACCTGTAACTGAGATCAGAGAGCAAAGTTCTTCCACTGACGCATCGAGGAAAATGAGACTGAGGGGCAAAACAACAAAAGGCGTGCAAGGGGACACTGATTGTCAGGAGGATGAGTCGTACAGTGATGAAGATGAACTGTATCCTAATACATGGATGCCAGAAATCATCACGAAGGGTCCTTTCCTGCAGAGGGAAGGAGGCTTCAATGAGCCTCAGCCAGTTTCCAGGGTATTAAACCCAGACACCCCTTCTTTTGTGCCCCAAAGTTCCGCACACTTACCTGAAAGACCTACTCACGAGCTTCAACCAGGAACTCCTTATGTTAGCTCTGAGAATAGTGGTTCAGTTACACATCCTACTTCACACTGTAGGACTCCGGACCATATTGTCATTGATATTCCTGAACCTGATGTGACACAAATCTCACCTGATGAAGAGAACACAGATCTCATCACCACAGACCCTGTAGTTGCAGACACTGACAATGTAGTATCTGAGAGTCAAGAGTCCGAGAACGCAAGTGTCCGGCGTTCTACTAGGGAGAGACGTCCGCCTCGGAAACTCACCTACGATGAGCTGGGGGAGCCTTTAACCTTGGCCATTAGTTCATTCTTTCAGGCTTTAGGGGCTGCTATTTCACATGTGTCTGTACCGGTAGGGGCAGGTATGCATGCTGGGACTCATGCAGTCTAGAGGGGGAGAATGTAACCCTGGTAAGATTTACAGCAATCAGAAGTACAGGGTTCTTTGAATGCATCGTAGTCCTTGTCTGATAGTTTAATTTCCGGGCTTGCCCTGAAGGCACCATCTGCAGCTCCGTGCGCGTGAAGGTGTGGTGTAGAGGAAAAAGGACGGCAAGGAAAAACTCCATGCTGCCGCGGAGCACGGTTTTTTCCAGTTGAAAGAGAGGAAAGAGGTTTAATTAACATTTGTGAGAGAGCTGTCGTTAGCGGTGAACCACAGACGGGTACCTACCTGAAAGGAGTCGGAGTATTTCTTCGAACTTTTTTGAACTATTCTGGTGAGTTAGCCTAGCTCACTTAGCACCGCTATTGCAGTTCAATGCACTGGAAAAAATAACTAACCAGTCAGAATAGTAGTAAATGTGTTTAATGATGTTTAAGATGTGTTTTCATAGTATTGCAATGTTGTGACAGTTTTGGTTATTATGAGTGTCTAGTGTTTTACTTTCTTGGGCCTGCTAGTTCAGCCGCGGCCAGCTAAGTGGTTATGCGCAGTTCACGTGCAATAGCTGTGCTGTTACTGTAACTGCGGGTGATGCACAGTAATACCGGTGTGTTTACTTTTAATGTGTCACAAGATGCAGATTTATTTTAATATTTCAAAAGAACCAAGGACATTAGGAACAAGGACATTTAAGGAATGTGGACATCTAACATTCTGCATATTTGTGTGCAGACTGGTTTTTTTTTTGAGGTACAGTTCCATGGGTGCCAAGTGAGGAGCTGGTATCGTGGGTCTAAGACACTGTTGCTGCTGTGGAGGCCTTCTCTGTGTCAGGACGCTACACGTTGATGCCTGCCGTACCAGGAGGGCGGTAGGAAAAAAAAACAAAAGGAAGCCCACCTGAGAGATACCTTATCATTTTCTTTTGCTACTTTTTCTCCGCCTGAGATTCAGGTCGTTTTCAGTTCTTAACCCAGGACAGTGGGTAACTGAATAAACTGACACCATAAGGAACTGGACACTCACATGCTATTTTATTTTCTTTTTCCTTTTCTTTGGGGTGTTGAAATATTGTGTTTCTTGTCTTACATCTATTTTGATTGTTTCAATTATTTTTGTGATGCATTTGAGATGGTTACTGCATTTGAAGGTATCCCTACATTGAGGATGAGCAAAGGGAACTGATCCAAAAGGAAATATATAAAGCAAACTTTGTTTCATAAACCTGTGGTCGTGCGTGTTATGTGGGTTGGAAGTCTCATTGCTCTTACAGAGTTGCTACCGCCAATCTCCTTCCCAAACCTAGATTCGGATATTGTAGACATTGCACTTGGGCGAGCAGTATAGATCATCTCTTTATAGATAGAGGGACACACGTCCAGGTTACACTTGTAAAAAAATATTTACACGTTACACTTTTTTTTTGTTAAGGTTTGTTTACAGACAAAGCAAAAAATTACATGTAAAACTCTGCACTTGAGTTCCCTGGCTGTGTGTGTTTCAACTTGCAACTACGAATTTTGACCTGATTATTCTTCCTTTCAGCTGATTGGTCAATGTCATGTCAATCACAAATTTAACAATCCAGCCAGAGAACAGATGGGTTTGGCTGTCAGAGAGGTGCTTTACAGGAATACAGGAAAAATAGAGAAAACAATAAAACATAAGATGGTCACAGGAGGAGATAGATGCCCCTGATCTTGAGACACAAAAACTCAAAAGCATGGAGGACTCCACCCAAAGTCCAACTTTATTTTACTCCTTTCGCCTCCTAGGCAAACCCTACACAGGTTTTTTTTTGTCTTCTATTTTAAGTACAGAAGATTTGTGTTTTTTATGTGTTTGTATGTGTTGATTAAACATACAGTTTAAGGTTATCAAAGAAAGACTAAAAAGAAATAAAATCCTATTTTAAACTCTACACCTTCTGTTTCTGCCTTTACCTCTTCAGTATTGTATCACTGGAGGATCTTTACCTTCCAAAGCAACTTGAGGTGACTGCTGCTGCCATGTGGTGCTATATAAATAAAACTGAATTGAATTAAACTAATCCAGCTTTAACTTGTCACATGTTGTGAGTGTAGCTGTGTATCCATCTGAATCCATGGAAAGGTTTATCACTCTGTCCTAAATCTGTCTTTAAACTTACTTTTTTGGTCTTGCTTGCCTTAACTCTGTACCAAAATGCTTATTAGGATCACAGTCAGTCATAACATTTCTTCTGGACAAACATTTGAATGCTTGCCCATCCTACAAGAGGAGATGAACTGTTCTGCTCAGGGGAGATGGAAAGGCCTTATATGCTAAAACTAAACTAACCTTTAAAATTAAATCTAGTGCAAACTATGGATAGTGTAATACATTTCCCATTTCCTTACCATGATGAAAGTTGTTTTTAGTGAAATAAGGGTTGGGATGACAGCATCAGCACACTCTTATACATGTAGTTTCACTTAAAAATTCATTCAGTTAAATTTCACCCTATACTGTCTCCTTGTGGAAGACAATAACAGTGTTCATCATATTCTGTGATTCTTTTCAAACAAATAACATCAATACCACTTTCTGTTAGAGGAACACAAACATTTTCTGGTAATTGTATAACAAATTTTGTGTATTTTCTAGGTATGAAAACCCCCCACATCTTTTAGTATAACATGAATTAAGTATAGAATTGCTTATATGCTGGGTTGACAGATTTTTAATTTTGTCAAGTTGTCAGTAGCCCAAATTACAAATAAAATAACATTTTCAGAAATTAATTTCTCATCATAATAAATGCATCTCATAACAGTTAAAATGTAAGCCCTGTTTGTCAGTAACCACTATCCACCTCCGTGAAAGAAATTTGTCAGGTTTGACCTAATGTGTAACTTCTATATCGAAATTAGACACATGAGACAAGTGAGATTTGTGGTATTTTTTTAATGCTTAAACATTTTTATTTCTAATATTAAGTATTGGCAGTACTGAAATATAACTTAAAACACTCTTTGAATATCAATTTTCAAACAAAGGATAGCCAACTAAAATACGTCTCTGTCCTAAGATCGAGTGGAACTCAAATAGGTTTTAAACGAGCTAACTGAAAGTTCTCACCACCTGTAACAGGCAGCGTGGAAAATAAATCCAGAACATTACTTAATATGTCTGTGAAGGTTCTCAGTCATCCAGGTCATCGTAGTCAAAGGAGCTTGCAAAGAAAAGCGTCTGGACTTCTTTAAGTTGCTTGAAGACGTTTCACCTCTCATCCGAGAAGCTTCTTCAGTTCTAATGTATGTAAGTGATAATTTGTACGTAGAAGCTTACAAATGGTCTGTCTGCACTGATGTTAGGTAAAACAAGCCAAACATTATTTTTTTGTTAGAAATGAAGTAAGCTAACTAACACCGGGAAAGTCAAGCAGTTTCTTTCATGTGGACTTCGCTATGAGGTAAATTTCTTACCTGTTGCTTTTGAAGCCCAGATTTTCCTTTTAAGGAGCCGTCCTACTGTTAGGTAGCAGCGCGTGTTAAAAATGACAGTTTGACTCTTCGGCTGTTTTCTAGGGGCCTTGTCACTCATGAGCCTTTAGAATGGTCATTTTTCTCCCCCTGTCCGCTGTTAGTGTCCCGCGGTTTGATAACCACTGAGGGAAATCACAGTTGCCATCACATAGCTTTATTTAAATCAGAGTCTCTGGTGTCGCCTGCACTCTGGCGCTATCTGCAGCACACAGTGAGTCACCGCACTATTATATCTGGATTTCTGCTGCGCTGTTCGCCAAAGACTGAAAGAGTGCACGCCATTTGAAAATGATTTTTCTTTATGTGTGTGCGCTTGCGCAAAAGCCACGCTTATGTTTGTTTTTTTTTCTTGTTTATTGTTAAGGTGGAGTTTTATTTTTATTTTTTTAATTGTCAGACAGAATCATGGGTTTCAGGCTGGAAATCAAAGGGTTGATGCTAAATGTTGTCAGTGTGTCTTCAGGGGGAGAAAGTGGTGATTGGAACAGCCTTCAGTGGAGATGTAGGTGAAAGGAACAGAGGTCAAATTTGGCAGAACAGATGGAAGTGGGTTTTGCTAAAAGGATGAAAATGGCTGTGGCCATCAAGTAAAGTCAAAAATAGAATATATGGCTCCACAGTTATTGTTTGGGTGGAGTTTTATTTTTATTTTTTTTAATTAAGCTGACTGTATTCCCCACCCATGGGCGCAGGTGTGTCTACCTGCCATGGGAAGTTTCGAACGCGGAAGTTTGTAGGACTGTCATGGTTGCAGGGAGAGTGCGGCGGACTGGTTTAGCTGCTCTGTAAAACGAAATACGCAAAACAGCATCTTGTTCGGGCGCTGCGCCTACACAGGTTTTCTGGACTTCCCGACCCGAGTCGTCAGCCGTACAACGACCCAATGGCATCTCCCGGACCGGGGAGTACCACCGGCCCGGTGCAGGGAGCGGGGCTCGGGGAGAGCCCGTCGATGAGCACTGAGAAACTGAGCTCCTCGGCTGTCAATCGCATGTTAATGGAGTTTCTGATTTACTGCGGGAGAGCCGTGTTCATCTTCTACCCCGTATACTTGACGGGTTACCTGGGCCTCAGCATTAGCTGGGTGCTGCTGTGCATGTTTGTGCTTACTTGGTGGAAGAAAAATCGCCAGTGGAAGGACGCCCGGATCGGATCGGCTATTGACTTTGTGGACAATGAAAAGCACACGATCAACACCGAGCTGAAAGGTTCCCTACAAATGGCATCTTGGGTAGGTTATGTGTAAATATGTGTACAGTAAGAAACTGTCGCTCTGCGTCTGTTTTGCTTTAGAGCACTTCAGCAGCCTGGCAGCAAAGCCTTTCAGGTCAGCAGCTCTCCAGTCATGGTAGAAAAAGCTACCATGTCATTTATTTGTTTAAAACTGTAGGAAATAGTATCGTTCTCTCTTGCACTGTTTTGCATAACAAGACACACTCAGGCTGGTCCATTTTTTATTGCACCACACTCACCCAAAAGAGTGACTCATGGCACGCAACAAGGGTTAGGACAGACAATGAAATAGGTTTCTTCTAATGTTACAGGAGTTCAGCACGCACAGTGGCTGTGAAACCAGGTCAGATTTTACTGATGGCTGTAGTTCGTGTCTGACAGGCTTATCTGTTCGTGTGTCCATGACCATGAAACTTGCTGATGACAGAGCCCCTGATGACAATTAAATCAAAGTCTCAGTTCATGCAAGACATATTTTAAATACAGCACACCCGAATTCTCCTTTTAAAGCAGTTGGATGAGTTCATTTTAAATGAATTATATTTGCATGACTAATTCTATAATTGTATTGTATAATTAATAAGTAATTCATCTTCTGCACTCTTCATGTCAGCATGTTGTGCAGACAGTTTCAACGGAGATTATGTTTACAAAACCACTTCTAACTTTAATCTATTTTTTCCTAAAGGTGAATTTCACTGATGTGGAGAAGGCTCAGTGGCTTAACAAGGTATAGTACTGAAGTTCACTTACTCCACCTCATCTGAGCTTTATGAGGTATGACACCAAGTATGTGTCCCATCAACACTCTGGGGGGGTTCATTGATAAATTAGCTGAAAGCAGACTGAATGAGTGATGATCTTTCATTTAATTACTGTTAAAAGAAATCGTATTAATTGGCTGTGACTTTGAAATGATAAACAAAAGTTTAATACTATATGCCTTTTCGAGTTCACCTAATTTAAAAGTACACTGTAAGTACGATTCCATTTACTGTTTGATCAAGGTGTTTCCACATGGTGTTTTTTGTTATGTGTTCAGGTGTTGGAGCAGGCGTGGCCCTTCTTTGGGATCTACATGGAGAAGTTATTAAGAGAAAACATCCAGAAGTCTGTCAGGACCTGCAGTACTGCACTCAAAGCATTTACTTTTACCAAGATCCATTTTGGACACGTAGTGAGTTGCTGTGATTTATGCACCATTCCTTTTTGTACTGCTTCAAGTCCACTTTAATATGCAATGAGTTTTGTGACTGAGTGAGTTTCTTTAAATGCTTCTTTATTTTCAGCCTCTCAAGATCACTGGAATAAGAGCCTACACACATGAAGTGGAACATAGGGAAGTGATTCTGGACATGAACTTAAGGTCGGTCAAATACATTTTTAAAATGTAAATTCCAAGTAGTCTGCATGTTGTTTTCTCTTGCTATCATTTATGTCTGACCAGCTCAGTTCACTCTGCAGTTATTCTGGTGATGTGGACATCGATGCTCAGGTGAAGTCAGCAATCACAGCTGGTGTGAAAGGACTTAAAGTGAGCATCTCATTTTTCTGTCTTCTCTCTTTCTATCTGCGTCATGTTCTTACTGTTCTTCTAAAACTTTCTTTAAATCTTCCAGCTCCATGGGATGATGAGAGTTGTTTTAGAGCCTCTTATTGGTCAAGCACCTCTGGTGGGAGGAGTCACTTTTTTCTTCATTCGCCGCCCTGTAAGTGGCCATAGATTTTAATCCGTTATGTGATTAACATTGCTTAAATCTCCAATTGATCTCCAATTGATTTTTTTTCAGACACTGGAAATAAACTGGACTGGCATGACAAATGTTCTGGACAGCCCTGCTTTTGGGTAAGAAAATCCCAGCGGTGCTTTTAAATTGAATCATTCTCTTGTTGTCTCTTTAGGGTCATCCAGACTTTTTGATATTTATTTGTCTCACTCCATCTTTTGCCTTACAGTTCACTGTCAGAGGAGACTATCGTAGACATCATCGCTTCTCTCATGGTGTTGCCCAACCGCATGTGTATTCCCCTCATAGACCAGGTCAAAATGGACCAAATGAGGTTTCCACTTCCTCGTGTAAGTACCATCACATTTCCAATTCACACATTTAGCTTCACCTTATAACCAGCAGCTACTTGGATTTTTTTGAGTAAGCACAGTGAATTTTAAGACAACATACATTGTATATGTATACTTTTTGCTCTTTTAACCTATTTTTACTTGTTAATTATACAAAGATTCTATCATTAATATGAATCATGTGCTTTTTCTTCCTAGGGGGTGGTGAGGGTCCACTTGCTGGAGGCAAGAGATCTGGTGGCTAAGGATACATACATGATGGGTTTAGTGAAAGGCAAATCAGACCCCTATGCCACACTCAGAGTGGGCAACATACACTTCAAAAGCAAGACCATCAAAGAGAATTTGCACCCAAAATGGAATGAAGTGTATGAGGTAGGCTAACACAAACACACTTCAGTGACACGCACTTTGATTTCAGTAATGGGATTACTATTTGATTCTGCTGTTTTTGTCCCTCTTTTAATTCTCAGACAAAATTGATTTCAGGTCGAATCAGCTAGTTTTTAGAACGATTTCTGCACAACCGTCTCTGATCTGCCTAAAACATTTTGAACTTATATAATGAAAGCTGTGAAAGTTTTGCTTCACACATCAAATCATTTTCAACAGTATTTTTTTCAAAATTGATTTTAAAACATATTTTAACTGCAGATATTTATCAAAAGTATTTTCTCTTCAGTTTGTGGTAAGGACCCGACGCACACAAAGGTCTTTGCTGTGCTGATGTTTTATTATATATGGAGGCACGCTTGCATCAGGAGGCCGCTCCTTCCTCAGCTCCTCCACTGCACACTCACATCCCCACCATCCCCACCATCTCCACCATCCCCAGATATATAGAGAGAGCGACAGTCGTCAGTCACAGCACGCACCTGTCTCCTCTGCCACACCTACGCAGGACAGACAAGATAACATTTTAGGCTTTTATCTTTAACAGTCTTTGAGATATTCATGTTCAAACATTGCCTCAGATTGTACACAAAAAGGCCTGACAGTGGCTCAACAGACCATTTTCCCAAAAATATATATTGAAAAGTATCTGATATGCAAAGCTAAAATCTTTCAAGAATCATTGTATATGTTAAAATTTGTAAAATTTGTACGTAACTCGGAGATGGTTGAGCAGATGGCCTGCGCAGATTTGATGCGATCATCCTAACACAGACATTTTTCTTACACTGTAATCTCGTCTGCATCATGCTATTGAAGACAGAGATGCTTGTTTTTGCTTGTAAAAAACAAATAACTCATTATTTGAAGACTACAATTTATTAGTATCTAATATCCCATTTTCTATAAGTAATCTACTAAAAACCTTACCCATAATATTCTAAGAAGTCAGACTCATTAAACTTGAAAGACATTTTGAGATATCTTTGTTTTTTTTATGCAGTTTGTTGTCCATGAAGCGCCGGGCCAAGAGCTGGAATTAGAGCTCTATGATGAGGACACAGACAAAGATGATTTTCTTGGAAGGTATTTAGCATACTTCTGCCATTTTGTGTTACCTATGATTTCTTTGGTTCTTAGCCCTCTGCTGATATCAGTAAAAGGCTGATAGGTTGTTGTTGTCATCCCGCCAGCCGGGCAAAGGGGGACATTGCCTCAGATTGTACTGGTGCAGAGCCACGTCTGCCTCAGTGCATTTTAAGAACCAGGCAACAGTTTGAAACTGTTGAGGTCTTTTTTTATGGTCAGAAAATCGTATTGGACAGAATCTGTGGATAGCATCAATCATCTTGTATTAGTCCTTCCCAGAGTCATTGACATCAGTGGATTTGTAGCTATGAAAGTGATATAAACACGCAGTTCTGACGCATTGTTGACATTATGTTTTTATTTTACATCTATTTAGATATAACCTCGATTTGGGAGAAGTGAAGAAGGGAAAACAAATGGATCAGGTGCGCTCTTTTATCCTGAATAAGCTCAGTAATCTCTATAACACAACATGTCTTATCAAATGCTCTTGTATGTGTTACTATTTTCTATAGTTTTGTATTTACATTAAAGCTTTTGAAACATCCTCTTATTCTCCCAGTGGTTTGCTCTGGAGGATATACAGCACGGTGAAGTTCATCTTAAGCTCCAGTGGTTTTCCCTTCAGACTGACACCAGCCTGATGAAGGAGGTACAGCAGCCCAGTGTTTCTTCAGTCTCGCGTTCATACATTTTACTTTGAACTAAAAGCTGCGGCGGGATGTGCACTGCGCTCAGCTGCTCCATAAATCCCATTATTTTCCCCTCTCCAACACTTTCTTCCAGTCCACCGACAACCTTGCCTGTGCTATGCTTGCAGTGTATCTGGACAATGCCACTGATCTACCAGTAAGTATCTTCTAATGGGAAATATTGCTGTTGTTGTAAGGCATTGATTCAAGTGTGCTCAGCCATATTCTTCCACGTCTGTATAGAAAGATGGCCGTGAGGCTGCAGACCGTCATAAACATGGGAAGAACCCCAAAGAAGAACGGGTAAGACGAGAGCGTCGTTGCATAACTGATGCCAGTTAATAAAATTGGCGTCATTTCTGCATTTTCAACATTTCATTTTGCTTGTTCAAAAAAACCCAAAACACATTACATATTTTTTTTCCTTCTTAATGATAAATCGAGAAGATGTTTGCCTCAAAGTCTGTCGTTCACATACGCAGATGGTTGTTTTCTTTGACTGTCCAATAAAACTCGGCTTCTGTTTCATTTTAACACTGTGCAGTTGATAGCGCTTTCGTATCTTGATGTCTCGGTCAGATTAGCTTTCTCTTGTAGTTCTAGGTGTGGTTGTGTCTGAAAGCTGGTTCTTCCAGTTTGTCTGGTGCATGCCTGTCATTTTGTATGGGTGTGTTATTGTCAGCTAGTTTTCATATCACGTGAGGCTTTTCCAGGTTAAGTTTCTCACACTCGCACAACTCGTCAGGACTGTGCTGAGAAAAACTCAAAACTACTACAATTTTAAACTAGTTGTAGAATGATGTTTCTAAGGTAACAATATTCACATTTTTCTTAGACTTTATGAATAAATATGAATCCCATCCATCTGATATTTTGGGCAATTATAGGAAAGTGTGGGAATTATTTAAGAAAACGTTTTTACTCGGAGCGTTTAAGCTTCCACTTTGTGCAAGGTGGCATAATTTCATTGCCTCTGACTGTCCTCTGCTGGTCATAGGATGAAAAAGCAGTCAAAAGTGTGTGAAAAGTAAAGTGTGAGAGAACACTGAGTGTCTTAAGTTAAGGTTTCATTATCCTGAAATGCAAAAAAGGAGGGTTGGCCATTGTTTTGTGTGTGTGTGCGCGTGTGTGTGTCCCCGTGCCTCTAATGAATCTCAGCTTACACTTCTGTTTCCCACACGTCCCAGTTTCTGTGGTGTGTTTGCATTTAATACTGGGTTGAATTCATAAGATTCCAGTCTGCTTGTTGACAAACACCCAACGTTTGTAGAACCCACATAGAATTTCAATGACAGAAGGCAGACTGCCACCAGGTGTCACATACTGCAGCCTGCCTGTCAGGTATGCAGTGATCCATGAGATAAACGCTGTGTTTAGTGAGATTTCCTGTGGCTTCTGTCTCAGTAGAAGCTGCTCATGTTAAATACAGTAGAGGAATCCCAGAAGGTGATGTTCACCTTGTAGCTATTATTATCTAGATCTTATGTGGATTTTTTTGTTTTGTTTTTCATCATCCATCCATCTTCTTCCACTTATCCGGGGCCGAGTCGCGGGGACAGCAGTCTAAGTAGAGAAGCCCAGACCTCCCTCTCTGGGAGGCATCCTTGTTAGATGCCCAAACCACCTCAAGTGGCTCCTTTCGAGGTGGAGGAGCAGCTACTCTACTCTGAGCTCCTCCCAGATGGCTGAAGGTCTCACCCTATCTCTGAGGGAGAGGCCAGCCACCCTTCATAGGAAGCTCATTTCTGCTGCTTGTATCCGCGATCTCGTTCTTTCTGTCACTACCCACAACCTCATAGATCGACCGGTAAATTGTGAGCTTTGCTTTTACAGACAGCTCTCTCTTCACCACAACAGCATCCGCATCACTGCAGCCGCAACACCAATCTGCCTGTCGATCTCCCGCTCCCTACTCCCATCACCCGGGAACAAGACCCTGAGATACTTAAACTCCACTTGGGGCAGGATTTTTTTGTTTTCTTTTTTCACAGTTTACACAATTACTTCGTTATTCTTAATATATATATATATATATATATATATGTGCTCCTTTATAGACATTTTTTGTTCACTGTGGTTTTGCAAATGGATGGCATGTGTAAAAAGGATGAAATCAAAGGTAAACACTGACTTAAGCTCACAAGCACAGGTTTGGCCACAGCTGAAGAATTCCTACCGTATGTCTGTGAAGGTTCTCAGTCATCCAGGTCATCGTAGTCTAAGGAGCTTGAAAAGAAAAGTGTCTGGACTTCTTTAGGTTGCTTGAAGACGTTTCACCTCTCATCCGAGAAGCTTCTTCAGTTCTAGGGTCAAATGGTGGAGAGTCCCACTGGGTTTAAATCTGGGACTCTCCACTATTTTACCCTAGAACTGAAGAAGCTTCTTGGATGGGAGGTGAAATGTCTTCAAGCCACCTAAAGAAGTCCAGACGCTTTTCTTTTCAAATTCATACCGTAATTATGACAAAATTTCACACGAAAAGATGTACTTTTATTAGAGGTTTACAACTGCAAGTTGGTCATTCTGGTATTAATGTTGACATAGAAGTCAGTAATTAGAAAACTGATACTCTCACTGTCTCACTGATTTGCTTTATTTTCAGCTCACAAAGAGAGTCGCCTGCCCCAACTCCTTTGTTGAATTTTCCATTGACAAGGATGTTAAGAAAAGCAAGGTATTGCTCTCACTTAAACATGCTGATACGTCATTTTCTCCTTTAAATGTTTCTGTTCTTTATATTCTTGTTCATATGTGATGAATCCAGATGGTTAGACTTGCTGATTTGCTACCGTTTATCCACTTTACAATTTTGTTTATATACAGTAGTTATGTTTGAGAACACTTTGTGTGATAATATTTCCCCTTTGTTCATAATGTAGCAGATTATTTTTTTAAACCAGAGAATGGTCTACATTGAGGAGCTTTATTATGAAACATGTTAGAAAGCATAGCAGGTATATTTCAAGTAAATTCTCACATACACAAAAATCCCACTTGTGACAGAAACGTGTCTGTCTGTGGATGTCTCAACAACCAAACTTATTTGTTATTTCCGTGAGAAGAAGAACAGAGAACAGAGATTATCTGTATTTCACTGCTCCAGATCCTACGAGTCACAGTACTGTCAACAGCATATTTTAAAAGAAAATATTAGTTGTGTAAGAGGGCATTTAATAAATTCACTTTAAGCCCAACATAATTAAACCTGAATGAAGTACTACAGCATTTGGGCTTGTTTTTTTTTTTGCCAAAGTTCAGGTGTTAAAACACACTTTAGTCATTTCTAGTTAAATCAGAACTTTTAGTTTTAGGACTGACTTAGCATGGGGAAAAAAACTAAAGCCCACCAGCAACTCTAAGCATTATTTTCTCTAAAGTGGCCTAAAATTAAAAATGTTTGACTATTTTTGTTCTAGAAGCACTTTGACCTTTGATCAGTAATATATATAAAGTCTGTGTTGTAAAAATATTTCCATTGCAAACAAGTAGCACAGTAACTGTCTTAAAACTTTTTTTTTTACTACTCGATTCACTGTTTCCCAGGTTGTGTATGCTTCCAAAGACCCGGTGTGGGAGGAGGGCTTCACCTTCTTTGTGCGTAACGTCAAAGCGCAGCAGCTCTCTATTCAGGTTTGTTTTCTCTCTCTGGCAAAAAAAGCAACAAAGCTATTTTTTTACTTTTTTTTTTTAAACATTTTTTAACAGAAGTAAAGGTTTCTAATTGTTTTTACCATATTCTTCAATCATTATTTTTCCACAACTACCTTATAATTCTAAATCATATTCTGAAACTAGATTCTTTCAATCTGTCTGATCTCCTCATGAGGTTAATGTAATTTGTATTTTTCATATTTTCTTTGTTCATGTGTGGTTCAGGTCAAAGAGCCTGAGAAGAAGAATCCACTCGGTGTTCTCAACTTGCCCCTCAGTCGCCTCCTCAACACCTCCAACCTGACTCTAGACCAGCGCTTCCTGCTGGAGCGCTCTGGAGCAACCAGCCAGATCAAACTGAAGGCCACTCTGAGGGTGGGCATGCAAACATACACCCAAAGCAAATTATCTCTGTTGGTTTCCCCATTGTGTTTTCCACCTCTCTCATAAGTGATGGTTTTAGCCACAGTAGCACTGCTCATGTCTTCAACTCACACAGATTCTTAAATTGGAAGAGCCTCCACCCAAGCCTATCGTCAATCCTCCTTCAGAAGTCAAACAGCAACAGACCAAACAAGCAGGGAATACCTCAGTCTCCAATCCCTCCAACGCTCCATCCTCTTCTAACGCAGTTTCCTCCAAAGAAATTCCTGTTGTCTCTACTCCGAAACAAGTGCCAACTTCACCAAATGAAGGTTATTTAGCTCAACGCCGTGGCTCCTTCCAGGCGCCTGAAAACAGGAAGGAATCATCGTCATCAGCAAACTTGCGTCGGTTCGACTCTCACAGCCTGCTATCGGAGAACTCTATTGCTTCATCACGATTCGACCTGTCAGATGGAGCCACCTATCCCGAGTGAGACTTTGTTCTCTGCATGTTCTGTTAATGTCGACATCTAACCTTTTTAGAAATATGGTGAACTGAGGCAGTTGCTGCATTTTTGAAAGAGTAGAAATAAAAGTGACCTTTGCATATTTGTTTCTCTTTAGGGCCATTAGGAATCATCAGGGTTCGTTTGGAGAGATTGAGCTGGTTATACGCTACGCAACCCTGAGACATAAGCTTGTTGTCGTTGTTAACAGTTGCAGGTATGTCCCAAAAATCTGTCTTCAATAGTATTTAAGGCAGTAAAAAATGTAATTAAATATTCAAAACTTAAATACCGTGGTCTGTACCACACAGGAACCTATTCCCCTGCAGCGAGAATGGCACAGACTCTTACGTCCGCCTGTATCTCCTCCCCGACCAAACCTGGAAGCATCGTAAGAAGACGCATGTCAAGAAGAGGACAACTAATCCTGTCTTCAATGAAAAGTACGCTTACCTGATTCATTAACCATCTTGTACTAATTTTTTCAAATAGGAAGAATTGATAATTTATAGTTTGCAGATTGTGTATCTTTAAAGCTCAGCCATTGACATGGTTTCCTTTTTGTCCCAACCTGCTTTCATCACAGGGTTGAGTTTGACGTCTTACTCGAGCAAGCACAAACTAGGAAGTTGGATGTATCTGTGAAAAATAACAAGATGTTGGTTTCCAGAGAGAGAAAGGACATTGGCTCGGTGGGTAATTATACTTATAGATCAGATGAGCTACTCATGTGGTAGTGATTCCCTGAAAATATAAATAATAAAATATGTAACTATGTACAATGGGGAGGAAAGCATTAGAGCCCCTGCTGAATTTGCAATTTTGCTAACTTAGAAAGAAATGAACACACTCTAATATTGATGCAGAAACACAGAATATGAACCGAAAGTCCAGAAAAGAAAGCATTACATCAAAGTGATAAATGATTTACATGTTGGTGGTATGTTTTAGGTCACTGTCATTTTGGAAGACCTATCCACGACCCACCTTCAGTGTTCTGTCTGAAGGAAGGAGGTTCTTTTATGGCCCTGTTCATCGACCCCTTAATGTGCTGAGATAGTCCTGTACCCTTGGCAAAAACAAGGGAAAAAAGTCTCAAAGTATTATGTCTCCAGCTCCGTCATACTCAGCATTTCCTTCCTTGTAAACATGGAGGAAACTGATCCTGTAGACAGGTGTGCTTTATAAATATAATGAATTGACATCAGTAGTATCTTGATTGATTAACTGTAATCACAGTAAATTTGTAGCAGCCAGAATAATGGCTTGGTTTTAGGCAAATACTTATTTCAGTCAATGACATGCAAATCAGTTTATAACTTTTATGATTTTTTTTCTGGATTTTTGATAAATATTATGTCTTTAAAATGAAACTACCATAAAAAAAATTCAGACTTTATTTCTTTGTGTGAAACTTACTTCCCTTTCTATATTTCTGTTCCTGACCTAAGCTTTAAAACTACTTGCAGCCGTCCAGTGCCACTCTTGGCCACCTAGTAGATGAACCTATGGTATAAATTTGAAATTCCTAGGTAACTTCCTTCTTGAGTTATCACATTAACAAGATTCTCAAAAAACTTGACTTTTGAAATGCACATTGAGGTTGAGGTCACTAAGATTCAAAATTCATACAAGATTTTGAGGAGATGTAGTATCAACTTGAAATTCCTACATCGCCACTGGTGTCTGCCTGACGACAAGACCCCAGAAAGCCTTTTACAGCTGTGGGGTAAAAGGTTGTTAGTGAAACTGCTCGGTGCACGGTGATTTGTCGAACAAATATGCAACCTTTCATTTTCCAAACGGGCTCATAACAGTTTTCTTTTTTTATTGATCCCTTTCATGTCAAACTGTCTTTGGCTGTCACTCTTTTGCAGCCTGTTCCAGATAATTAATGACACTTTTGCTTCTGTCCACAGATAATAATAGATCTATCAGAAATGGATCTAGTCAAAGGCATCACAGCGTGGTAAGGGGACACTTTTCTTTTTGCATGGTTTATGTGACACTAGCTACAAACAAAATGTTAGTAATTCCTGATGTGTCGCTCTGATTGCCCCTTTGCTGTGGGGCACTTTTTTCCTGTTTCTTTTTTTTATATAACTTCCTGGACTATTGCTGCCGTTATGGAAGTTTTATAGCAATGTAGCATAAACAGTTTTTGTACAAATTCCCAGATGAGTGTAATTGTGGAGGGCATAGAGCCTATCTGCCTGATGGCAGAAGGGAATTAAAACAATAGAAGATAACCTTTGCTAATTTTTATTTTATACTTATAATCACATAAACGTGTGATATTGCTTTTCTCTGAAGGTATGAGCTCACTCTACCCGGGCTGAAGAAGTGAGTGTAACATGTACAACTGAGAGAAACTTCAGCTTGAAAAGCTGCTGCTGCAACCGCTGCAGAGAAAATGACAGACGTTCATACTCCTTACTCATCCGAAACACAGCAAACCAAGATTTATTTGTGTGTGTGTGCTTTTTTTTTTTTTTTTTTTTTTGTAACAAAAAGACCCTTAATAACAATGAAAAAAAGGTTTGTGCAAGCAAAGCAACGCCTATATTTTGGTTATTTCATCTGAACCAAAGTTCATCTTTAGTGTTATATTGTAAATAGATTTATTGACAGTTTTTATGTGTATATATATTGGGGCAAATCAGGTAAAAGCCAAATGTTTGTTACAGCAATGTAGATGAGTGAGTGCATGGTGAGGAAGGATTACAGACTTCGATAAACACTGAAATGCACGAAGTCCCACTAAGCAGATTTTACATCGAGGCAGCTGAGCTGTTCTGCAGCTCATTGGAAGTAAAACTGCATCCAAGAAGGACACAAGCCAAGTTCTTTGGCCTCAGTTACTGACTCAATAGGATGTCATTCCTTTTAAAGCTAATCTTCTCAGACCATTCAAAATAACATCTCAGTACGCCGTCACTCTCTTTATGAGGGACTACAGTTCTGAGCTAAGTAGTTAATCAGAGGTTTGACATAAACACTTTAAAGAAAGATTTTTTTTTTTTGTATTTATGTATTATTTAAAAAAAATCTCAATTGTAGTTGGTAAATTTGTTACAACAGGTGGCAGAATATTTTTAGTAGAACTGTCTTCAGACTACCAGAGATCTATAGTGGATGAAGACTTTGTCTTGGCTAATAGTTTGATGTTTTTCTGTTTTACATTAATTATTGAGCAGGGAAGCTGTTCCCAGTTGTTGTTTTTGAGCTGAAACTAAAAGGGACATTCATTTTCAATTCATATTCATGGCAAATAAATATCTTCAAACTAATACATGGTTGATTTGACATCATTTCAGTGTGAAAGTGTGATTGTGAAAAGAATAAATCTCTTCAGGCAGATTCCCAGATGACCAGCTGGGGGTATAGAGTCCCTATTCTCCCCACTGAACGCAGGGAGTATGTAATCAGTCACGTTTGTTAGTCTGTTTAGCGTCCAAAGCTTTCCAAGATATCCTTTTCAAATTTTGTGTGATGGTAGATAATATGCATATCCAAAAATAAAGATTGTAAGTGTCATGATCTTGGGTCTGGTGAATATTCTCTATTTTGTGGCTCTCGTGGCGTAGTCTTTTGTATTTGTAGCTCCCTAAGTTAGCTTTTGTATTTTGTCATTTCTAGGCTTTAGATTTTGTTACTGTGCCTCCCTGAATTCCTTGTGTTATGCCTGGTCGCCCTAGTTTCCATGTTCGTGAATTTCTTGTTTTACTTTGACAGTCCTGCGTTCGTCTATTCTGTTTCACTTTCTCCCTGTCTCATGTGTGTGATTAGTCCCAGCTGTGTTCCCTGTTCCTGTTTCCCTCGTTACCCTCTTGTGTATTTTGCCCTCTGTCTTCCTTTATCTGTTGTTGGTTTGTCTGATTGTGTCCCTCCATGTTTCCCGGTTCCAAGTATCATACAGTGTTTTGTAGTTAGTTTTTCCAGTAAAGAAAAAAAAACGTGCAAAATTGTGAACCGCGTTATAGCGAGGGACCACTGTATTGCTATTTTATTGCTTATTATATTCCTCGCACTGTTTGCAATTTCCACATGCTCTTATATGAGTGATAGAGTGCAGTACTACTTTTCAAGGCTGACTGTACTCTGGGAAAGAGTCGCTAGGGGGCAGTACCACCACATATACAGAGTCGGCTTGCTAATCTAAACAGGCGTTCCTGTTTAGGTGATTTGTGATCCTGTTTAGTTAAACATAACATAACACCGAAGAGGAAAAGCAGTTGAAGCGTACATGCGCGTGGGTCCTCTTGTTCACAGGCTTTAGGGCGAGTTAATTGGTTACCTAGCAACGGCGCTGAGTTTCTCTAAAGAGTTTATGATAACTATGAACCTTTACAGATAGTTTAACACATGTAAGTAAGTGTTAAACCAGGGTTAACACAGGTACGTTCAAAATACAACAGCTGTCTGTGTCTTCTGATACAGCATCATCGCTGTCAATTCACATATCAATTTATGTTGAACACTACCTGAACAATGACTCAGCAGGCCAAAACTGAGGGAAACTGAAGTGCCTTTAAAAACAATCCCTCCAACAGTATTGTACACAGCTCTTTCATATTATTCATGATATGCAAGCTTTGATATATAAGTGCTTGAAAAATTATTTGAAAGGACATTAAGGTTTGTATGCAGAGAAGTTGATCAGCGGTCCACTCCCCTCCCTGGACTTAATTGCCAGCTCAAGATGTCTCTCCAGAGCCAGGGCAAGTATACAGGACCACCTCCATCCTAACACCACCTCTTCAACATCCCGCCCTCTGGAAAAAGGTTCAGATCCATCAGGTGCAAAAACAACAGACTAAAGAACACCTTCTTCCCGATGGCCGTCAGAACTCTTAATGCAAACTAAGAGTGAGTAAAGACTTGTCCAACACATCCACTCTGACACTGCTATTGATCATCCATGTGCAATATCTCAATCTTTCCATGTTCTGTGCAATATTTTTTGGGCTCATGTGCAGTATCTTTGGTATGTGCAATATTTTCCGGTCTTGTGCAGTACTTTGGTCTCAGTAGAATTACCATCTCCACCCTAAATGACCACAGCACCTCCACCCTTATTTATTTATTATATTTTATAATTGTCCTTGTATGCAGACCCACAATCAGAATCAGAATCAGAAACTTTATTGTCATTGTCACGAGAACAACGAAATGAAGAATGGTCCCCGATCATTGCATCATCCCTAGCAATATCAAAATATAAATAAAACAATAAAATTCAATAAATAAAATAGATAGAATACTTAAAATACTAATAAGATGTAACAGTAAAACATTCACATACATTCCCACACACATGCTTCAGGCCGTGCATAGATTAACACAAGAGTGGCGTGATGGACATTTTTTTTGTAGTATTCAGATGTGTTATTGCAGTTGGATAACAGCTGTGTTTGAGTCTATTAGTCCTTGCTCTGATTGCCCTGTACCGTCTGCCTGAGGGCAACAGTTCGAACAGGGAGTGGCCAGGATGTGAGGTGTCTTTTATGATGTTTTGGGCCTTTTTAAAACAGTGGGCATTGTGTAGAACTTCCAGTGTGGGGAGAGGGCAGCCAGTGTTTCTTTTTCAATGTTTCTTCCTTGTCTTTATGTCAGTGGCTTCTATCTGCTCCTTTGGCCAGCTTATTATCCCAGCAGGATACCTGATCACGGGCAGGGCGTAGGTGTTCTTACCATTCAGCTGGCTCCTCAGGAATTGCCTGACCCTCTGCAGGTACTTGGTGGTTGCAGCTTTCCTAACGGCCTCTTCATGGTTCCCATTTGCCTGTGGGATCCCCAAGTACTTGTAACTGTCCCCAGTGTATGCAATGTTTCCTTCTGGTAGTTCGATCCCCTCAGTTCTGACTACTTTCCCTCTCTTTGTTGTTGTTGTTGTTATCATCCGACTACGTTTCTCCAGTCCGACTGACATTCCGATTTCATTGCTGTATATCCTGGTGGAATCGATGTTTCATTCACTCTTGGCATACAGCTTGATGTCATCAATGTACAGGAGGTGGCTGAAAACTGGCCCACTTTTCATCAGGGTGCCCTGGTTCCTCAACACCTGACGCGGACCTTGTTGATCTGGGTGACATCCGATCCGGCATCCCTTCATATTTATCTGTCTCGCTCATGTCTGCGGTAGGCTCACTTAGCATACAGTGGCTTGCAAAAGTATTCGGCCCCACATTTTGTCACATTTCAGCCACAAACATGAATCAATTTTATTGGAATTCCACGTGAAAGACCAATACAAAGTGGTGTACACGTGAGAAATGGAACGAAAATCATACATGATTCCAAACATTTTTTACAAATAAATAACTGCAAAGTGGGGTGTGCGTAATTATTCAGCCCCCTGAGTCAATACTTTGTAGAACCACCTTTTGCTGCAATTACAGCTGCCAGTCTTTTAGGGTCTGTCTCTACCAGCTTTGCACATCTAGAGACTGAAATCCTTGCCCATTCTTCTTTGCAAAACAGCTCCAGCTCAGTCAGATTAGATGGACAGCGTTTGTGAACAGCAGTTTTCAGATCTTGCCACAGATTCTCGAGAAATTTAAAGCAGGCTTAGGCTACAAAAATATTAAAATAAGTTGTCATTTTAAAAAGTTAAATAAGCCATTTGATACATTAAGCCTTTTTGTTTTCACCTCATATAAGAGAGCAAATAAAATTCTATGTACCATGTGATCTCATAGGTGCTGAATCAAGTTGTGCTAAAGTGGTGTGGTGTTTTTTTATGTGTTCAGGTGTTGGAGCAGGCGTGGCCATTCATTGGGATGTACATGGAGAAGCTACTTAGAGAAAAGATCCAGCCATCCATCAGGTCCTCCAATCCTGCACTCAAAGTGTTCACATTTACCAAGATTCATTTTGGATACAAAGTGTGTGGTTTTGATTTATGCACCATTTTTATTTGTTCTGCTTCAAAAATTCAGTAACATTCATCATTGGAAGTGCATCATAGGTGATGTATTGTGGCCGAGTGATTTTTTTTTTATTATTTTTTTTTCAGCCTCTCAAGATCACTGGAATAAGAGCGTACACACATGAAGTGGAACATAGGGAAGTGATTCTAGACATGAATATAAGGTTGGTCAAACACATTTTTTCACCTTAGTTTACAAAGTAGTAATAATAATGGATTGGATTTATATAGCGCTTTTCAAGGCACACAAAGCGCTTTACAATACCACTATTCATTCACTCTCACATTCACACACTGGTGGAGGCAGCTACAGTTGTAGCCACAGCTGCCCTGGGGCAGACTGACAGAAGCGAGGCTGCCATATCGCGCCATCGGCCCCTCTGGCCAACACCAGTAGGCAAGTAGGGTAAAGTGTCTTGCCCAGGGACACAACGACCAGGACAGAGAGCCCAGGGATCGAACCGGTGACCTTCCGGTTACAGATGCGATTCCCAACCCCCTGAGCCACACGGTAGTGTGATGTTTTCTCTTGTCATCATTTATGTCTGACCAGCTCAGTTTACTCTCCAGTTATGATGGTGATGTGGACATGAGCACTGATGTGAGCCTGGCAATCACAACTCGTGTGAAAGGACTTAAAGTGAGCATCTCATTTTTCTGTGTTCTCTCCATCGTCTATATCACATGCTTACTGTTCATGTAAAACTCGCTCTGAATCTTCCAGCTTCAGGGGATGCTGAGGGTCATTTTAGAGCCTCTTATTGGTCAAGCACCGCTGGTGGGAGGAGTGACTTTTTTCTTCCTTCGCCGCCCTGTAAGTGGCCAGAGACTTTCTCACAGCCTTATTATGACGAGTGGAGCCTTGTAGTTAGTAATGTTTAAAACTCTGCACATAAACTGGACTGGTACGCCAAACCTTTTGAGCATCCCTTCTTTAAGGTCTCAAATAATATTTTAAATATTTGAAATGAATGATTTTATTACTCGGTGTTTACTTGTTTGGTTGCTGTCCTCTCTCATCACATCTTTCACCTCACAGTTCACTGTCTGAGGAGACGATCTTGGATGCTATAGCTTCCATCATGGTGTTGCCCAACCGCATGTGCATTCCCCTCATAGACAAGGTCAAAGGGGACCAGATGAGGTTCCCACTTCCTCATGTTAAATATTTTTGGAGTTATTTTCATCTTATAACTTGCAGCTACAGTAAGCAGCAGTTCACATTAAAAAACAGAATCCTATCAAAATAAAAAAGTATAAAAATTTTGAATGTTGTTTTGACTATTGCTAGTTTTTTGCTCTTTCAGTTTACCTGACTGTTAATGTGAATACTTGTGCTTTTTCATCTCAGGGGGTGGTGAGGGTCCACTTGTTGGAGGCCAGAGATCTGGTGGCTAAGAACACACACGTGATGAATTTAATGAAAGCGAAATCAGACCGATATGCCACACTGAGAGTGGGCAGCACGCATTTCAAAAGCAAGACTGTCAAAGAGAATTTGTTCCCAAAATGGAATGAAGTGTATGAGGTACACAAACACACTGCACTTATCCACACTTTGATTCAGTAATCGATTACTGTTTGATTCTGACACTCTTTTTTCCCTTAACAAAAAAATGTGTCACTTAATTCTCATGGACAAACTTGAAAACACAATTACGTGGAGTTTGTTTGCATTTTTGCTCAGTATCTTATATCCACTTTTTCTTAATGTAACCCACTGAAATCCCATTCAGTGAAATTTAATCAAAATACTTGAAAGACAATTAAAACATTGTTGTTGTTGTTTTTGTGTGTGCAGTTTATTGTCCATGAGGCCCCGGGGCAGGAGCTAGAATTAGAGCTGTGCAATGAGGGCGCAGACAAAGATGATTGTCTTGGAAGGTAAATCGAATATTAAATGGATTTTGGCCAAATTCTTTAATGATAATAATAATGATGGATTGCATTTATATAGCGCTTTTCGGGGCCCTCAAAGCGCTTTACAATACCACTATTCATTCACTCTCACATTCACACACTGGTGGAGGCAGCTACAGTTGTAGCCACAGCTGCCCTGGGGCAGACTGACAGAAGCCAGGCTGCCATATCGCGCCATCGGCCCCTCTGGCCAACACCAGTAGGCGGTAGGTGAAGTGTCTTGCCCAAGGACACAACGGCCGGGGCTCGAACTGGCAACCTTCCGGTTACAAGACAAACTGCCAACTCTTTGAGCCACGATTGCCCCATCTTTAGGCAGCATCTGCCAATCAGTCATCAGTAGATTTCTCGTTGTAGTGCCTCCTGTAGTCACTGATGTCAACAGATCCAACTTAAAGACAGTTTTATCACTCAATATTCAACATATTTAATTTTTGTCCATAATATGTCATTTACTTGTATTTGTATAGCACTTTTCTGGTTTTACTGGCCATACATGACCAATCAAAGCTTTCACGCTTCTGGGTCGTTTGACCCAGCATTTTCTGTTTCTGGTGTTTTTGTATTATTCTGTATTATGATTTAGGTTCTGATTCCTTAGTTGTGCTGATTATTATTATTATTATTGTAATCTTCATGTTAGGGTAGGTTTAGTTCAGTGTCTTGTCTGTGCCTGCCGTGTTTCCTGTGTTAATTTGAAAGTCCGTGTCTCATGTCAGTGTGTGTAGTTTTACTTTCTTTTTAAATGTAGTGATATGATTATTGCTTTGGTATGCATTTCTGAGCCACGAAACTGATTAAAATAATGATCTGTCTGAGTTCTGATGTTATTCTACATTTCTTGTCTAATTTAGATATAACCTTGATTTTGGAGAAGTGAAGAGGGAGAAACAAATGGATCAGGTGAGCTTTTTTAACGCTAATAAACAACTAATAGCAGTATTTCTGTGCTAGAGGACATTGCAGGATTTATGTAGTGTTCAAGCTTCTGTTATAATTTCCTCTAGTTCTAGATTTGTATTTAATCCTTTTGAACATCCTTTTACTCATGCAGTGGTTTCCTGTGGACAGGGCACTGCATGGTGAAGTTCATCTTAAGCTCCAGTGGTTTTCCCTTCAGACTGACACCAGCCTGCTGAAGGAGGTACAGCAGCTTAGTGTTTCTTTGATGTCACTAACATCAGGATTTTATTATTCATCTTTTAACTGCCGCTGTAGGTAGCTCAGTGTCCAGCTGCTATGTAACTCACGTTCATTCTCTCTCCCAACTCTTCCTTCCAGTCCACGGACAATTTTGCCTGTGCTGTGCTTGCAGTGTACCTGCACAGTGCCGCAGATCTACCAGCAAGTATCTTCTAATAGGGAGTATTAGAAAATACTGACGTAAGTCAGTGATGCAAATGTGCTCAGCTGTATTTTTGTACTGCTCTACAAAAAGATGGCCGTGAGTCTCGAGAAAAGTAGTTTCACTTTATTATCTTCTAATTTTATAAGAATATTTGGCACCAAAGTACAGTATTAGAGCGCTTTATATTTAACTGAGTGTTGCGCCACTGAAAAACAGTAAAAGTGTGTTTATTTGAAATTAAAATTTGACATAGGTATATAAAAAATTCAAGCTTTGTTTTACTCATTAAAAATAACAGAGAGTGATATATTTTACTTCTCGGCAGCGAGCACATAAACATCTAACTTTCTGTGTGATTGCACATATTGTTGTTAAAACCAGCCCACTGGTCATGATGGAGATATTTTTTCATCTGATATCAGATAAAACTGGCGTCAGTTCTGAGAATGCATTTTGTAATTTAATTTCTGCTGCACTAAAAAAGAAAAATAAATCACATAAATTTGTCGTTAATGAAAAATTTAGATATTGGGGGGGGTGTTAAATTTATTTTCTTTCTACTATAAAATTGTCCAAAAATGTAACTCTCTTGAACAATATTTCAACTTTGCTTTCGAGTTTGTGGCTCATAACAAAGGGCAGTCCTTATCTTTCATTGGTACTTAGCTTTTCTTTCATTTTTGTGTCCTAGAGTTGATGATGCTTTTGAATGTTGATGTCTCAGTTTGATCAGGAGCTTTGTGTTATCACTCCAAGTGCTCTTGTGTCTGTGAAAGCTGGCCTTTTTGTCTGGCAAATGCCTCTGATTTTACGTAGCTGTGTTACTGACAGCTGGTCTTCCTCCTGAGCAATGTTCAGGTTACGTTTGCTAGCATAAAGAAGAATGCAGAAAGTGAACATAGTCGGGAACTTTTGAGGAAATTAGAACTATTAAATCTTTTTTTTAAATCAGACACACACTGACACATTACCAAGGTTGCTATACTCACAGATCTTTTTATAGTTACATGGTATTATGTGTGAATCCATTCATCTTGTTATTTAGGCACTGGCAGGCAAGGAGCATGTTTTCACAGAGACCAGCTAAGCATTTCTCAGTTCTGTTGCCTTCAGAAGCATTGCCTCTGACTGCCCTCTGGTGGCCATAGTGTGACAACGCAATAACACAGTGAAGTGTGATGGAGCATTGTTCTGCATGAAAATCATGTTTTTCTTGAAGGATGCAGACTTCTTCCTGTACCACTGCTTGAAGAAGGTGTCTTCCAGAAACTGGCAGTAGGACTGGGAGTTGAGCTTGACTCCATCCTCAACCCAAAAAGGCCCCACAAGCTCATCTTTGATGATACCAGCCCAAAC
The DNA here is from genome assembly GCF_963969265.1 of Rhamphochromis sp. 'chilingali'. NCBI lineage: Eukaryota > Metazoa > Chordata > Actinopteri > Cichliformes > Cichlidae > Rhamphochromis > Rhamphochromis sp. 'chilingali'. The sequence goes on from NC_137941.1 coordinate 4,158,251, forward strand.
CAGTACTCCACCTCCACCTTGCTGGCGTCTGAGTCGGACTGGAGCTCTCTGCCCTTTACCAATCCAGCCACGGGCCCATCCATCTGGCCCATCAAGACTCACTCTCATTTCATCAGTCCATAAAACCTTAGAAAAACCAGTCTTGAGATATTTCTTGGCCCAGTCTTGACGTTTCAGCTTGTGTGTCTTGTTCAGTGGTGGTCGTCTTTCAGCCTTTCTTACCTTGGCCATGTCTCTGAGTATTGCACACCTTGTGCTTTTGGGCACTCCAGTGATGTTGCAGCTCTGAAATATGGCCAAACTGGTGGCAAGTGGCATCTTGGCAGCTGCACGCTTGACTTTTCTCAGTTCATGGGCAGTTATTTTGCGCCTTGGTTTTTCCACACGCTTCTTGCGACCCTGTTGACTATTTTGAATGAAACGCTTGATTGTTCGATGATCACGCTTCAGAAGCTTTGCAATTTTGAGACTGCTGCATCCCTCTGCAAGATATCTCACTATTTTTGACTTTTCTGAGCCTGTCAAGTCCTTCTTTTGACCCATTTTGCCAAAGGAAAGGAAGTTGCCTAATAATTATGCACACCTGATATAGGGTGTTGATGTCATTAGACCACACCCCTTCTCATTACAGAGATGCACATCGCCTAATATGCTTAATTGGTAGTAGGCTTTCGAGCCTATACAGCTTGGAGTAAGGCAACATGCATGAAGAGGATGATGTGGACAAAATACTCATTTGCCTAACAATTCTGCACTCCCTGTATGTGCAAGGGTTTATTTCTGGTTTAAATGTTGACAGTGGCTCACAGAAACACAGACTCAGCTAACAGTAGTTGTAAACTAGAACAGATGTTCTCACTGCCTCACTGGTTTGCTTTTATTTCAGCTCACAAAGAGAACCACCTGTCCCAACTCCTTTGTGGAAATGTCCATTGACGACGACGTTAAGAAAAGCGAGGTAGGTATTGCTAATACGCCATTTCCACCTTTAAGTGCATATGTCCTTTTTTCGATTATTTTTCTTCTGTAAAAATTTAAAACACTGGTCAGTTCATCTGCTTCAGAGATTGCAGTTACATCCACACATCACAGTGACCGTCTTGCTCTCTTTCCACAGGTTGCGTATGCATCTAAAGATCCAGTTTGGGAAAAGGGTTTCACCTTCTTTGTGCATAATGTCAGTGCACAGGAGCTCATTGTTCAGGTTTGTCATTTACTCCGTACTGTTTGTAAAATAATGTAAAATAAATAGTTTAAAACCTTTAATTTAATAACCTAATTAGAAAAGTAATAGCATGTTCTCACATTTTTTCCAGTTTTTAATCAGATATGTTCTTCATACAGTTTTTGTTTTGTATGCCTGTAAACCAATCATTCAAACCTTGATTTCTCCAGTGTGTTGCCAATGTTGCAACACCATATTCCATCTGATCTCTTCATAAGTTTAATCTAATCTTTGTTTTTTCATATTTTCTTTGTTCATGTGGTTCAGGTCAAAGAGCCTGAGAAGAAGAATCTAGTCGGTGTTCTCAGCTTGCCCCTCAGTCACCTGCTCAGAACCTCCAACCTGACTCTAGACCAGCGCTTCATGCTGGAGCGCTCTGGAGCAAACAGCCAGATCAAACTGAGGGCCACTCTCAGGGTGGGCATGCAAGGCTAAAGATCTCTTAGGTTTCCCTGTTTTATTTATTTTAGTTGTTGTTTTTGTTCCCCCCCGCCCCCATTGTGTTATTCACTAGTACTGCCAATACAATTCCTCATCAGCTCTGATGTAAATCTCACACAGATTCTTAATTTGGAAGAGCCTCCATCCCAGACTATCTTCAGTCCTCCTCCACAAGGCAAACAACAACAGGCCAGAAAATCAGGGTACAGCTCAGTCTCCAATCCCTCCAATGCTCCACCCTCCTCTCACACAGCTTCCTCCAACAATATCCCTGCTGCCTCTACTCCGAACCTGGAGGGAGCATCACCAAGCAAAGGCTATTTGGCTCAAGGCTGTGGCTCCTCCCAGGCGCCTGAAAACAGGAAGCAATCATCTTCATCAATAAACTTGCGTCGGTTCGACTCCCACAGCCTGCTGTTAGAGAACGTCATCAATTCATCGCGATTCGACCTGTCAGATGGAGCCTCCTATCCAGAGTGAGAATTGTTCTCTGTGTGTCCATTTCTGTCCTCTAACGCTGACTTTTAATATTTTTACAGATATAATGAACTAAGCGAGATGCTGCATTCTCAAAAGAACTGAAAGAAAGAAAAGGTGACATTCATATATTTATTTTTACCTCTAAAGGGCCATTAGGAATCATCTGGGTTCATTTGGAGAGATTGCGTTGTCTGTACAATATGCAGCCATGAGGAACAAACTCATGGTCTTTGTTAACAATTGCAGGTATGTCACAGCGATCAAGCAGCACCAGTTATGATTTGCATTTTTAGTGTGATGACATTAAACTCTTTTTCTAATAAGCACCATATGTTGAAATAATATATATATACACCTAGGTCCAGGATATTGAAAATATGTCATATAATATGTTTGCAGTAGCTGGTATAAGTCATAAACAGGCTTAATTTAAGAATATTAAGATATTCATTATTTTTGTTTTAAATTATCTGAACTCAACACATCAGATGAGAAAAAGGCAACAGTTAGAGATTGTAAATTGCACATATAATATACAGTTTTCTTTTAAAATCCTCTGTCACGCAGGAATTTATTCCCCTGCAGTGAGAACGGCACAGACTCTTACGTCCGCCTGTATCTCCTTCCTGTCCAAAGCTTGAAGCATCGCAAGAGGACCGGTGTCAAGAAGAGGGCGATCAATCCCATTTTCAAAGAAAAGTGAGCGTAATAAACTAATTCTACATATCCCGTTTGTTTTTTAAAAAACGAAGAGCTGGGAGTTTTAAAGTTTGTGCACAGTGTTACTTTCTTTTACTTTTCTGACAATCATCTTTTGTCACAGGTTTCAGTTCGATGTGACACTCAGGGAAGCACAAACTAGGAAGTTGTATGTGTCTGTGAAAAGTAACAAGATGTTGGTCTCCAGAGAGAAAAAGGGCATTGGCTTGGTATGTTATGCTACGTCAGGGTAAACGGCATTGATACCTTAAAAATAATAAAACTATACACTGAGGAATATTCCTATTTGTAAATAAACATTTTTATAGTAATTAGAGTGATATATGCTTCTGATAAAAATAATCTTAATTTTTAAAAACATATTAAGAAATAATCAGTATTGGTGTCATTAAAATTGAAACAAATATAATTACTATCTAATATAAACAACTCATTTTTTCTGATACAAGCTTTAAAAAGCAGTTTAATCTATTTGTTTTCTATCTATCTATACATACATATGAGTGTCAGTATGAAGCATCTTATAAGGGGCAATACTTGTTTCTGGGTTTTCACTAAAATAACCACTTTCAGCACCAAATACAAACTGGTGCTGGTTTCTTTGTTTCTTTGTTGATTGCAAGTCATGGACTCTAATGTAAAACCGTGTGTGGGTGATTATTTGTTTTTAGATATAGTCATGTGAATATTTCACACCTGTTTCTCTAAAGGTATGAGCTCACTCTGCTTGGGCTGAAGAAATCCATCTAGCAAGTGGATCTGAGAAAAGCTTTGCAACTTAAAAATCACCTCATCAGCCACTGCAGGGGAAACTGCCGACATGATGCTTGAAGAGTTTCATACTCCTTTATGGATTTTTTTTTCCGAAAGTAGCAGAAAAACTATCTTTGATCGTGTAAATAAGGAACACTCTGATCCCAGGCACAAAATTCATCTTCCAATCTAGTAACACTGGAGGTCTTACTTGAAACTGACACACTTAAACGTAAGATTAAAACAAGTTTGTGTCACTTTTTGTATGCAAGAAAAGACAATTTGTCAGAACTATAACTGATGAGATATACAAGCAAAAATCAGCTTGTTTTTCAATGCTAAATAATATTTTCACAGTTTCCATCAAACTGCAGTAAGTTGAGGACTTGACCATTAATGCTGATGGTTGATCAGACAGTACCACTAAGTTAATGAGTGTCATGTGCTCTTTGTTCAACATGTATCTGGTCCCACTATCCTCGCAAAAATGCAACTTGGACATAGCTTATGGTGTTAAGTTGGCAGTAAATGAAGTTGCTTTTGGTGACCATAAGTCACTCTTTTAATGTTCATTTTAACTAAGTATTAACAACGTGTTTGTATTAGGATCTGACATTCAATTGATGACTGTTATTTCAGAGATGAACGTTTGATCCTCTTCTTTATTTGAAAGATCCTCTCCACTATTATAATGAAGCAGTGAAAGGGACTGGATCTTTTTATTTCAGCCATCTCAATCTAATTGTGACAAGAATAATCCCAGGATGACTGTAATGTATTTCTCAATCATTTTGTAAATAAGGTGACCGAGTTACCATAAGATCCAAGTTCTCCTTATGTTCCTCAGCATGTGAAGATGGCTCTTAGTGAGCTGAGTCCTTTACGTCATTCTTTCCAGTTATTGTTAATGGCTTAGTTACAGTAATGGACTCGATAAAACCCTCTTCATACTTATTTGAGATTTTACCTCTTTCCTGTTTGGGACTTTTACAAGTATGGTTCTTCATTTCTAACTACCGTTAACAACTGTTTGAAGTAAGGTTGTGGCATTCCCCGTTTTAAGCATTCCGAGCCAGTTTTGTTACTTTAAAAAATGTAATCTTGATGCCAGTTCTGTTGGGAATTATCCATCTGTTTCAAAATTGCCATTTACTCTATCAGGAGATTATTAGAAACAGTTGTGGGGAGTCAATTGAGATCCTTTTTATACAAAAAACAGATTTCTGACCTGTTCCAGTTTGATTTTCCAAAGCAGCACTTCCTTGAGATTGAGAGTCTATAATACGATTCTAATGGTATTTGATTCAGGAAATTGTTCTGTACTCATTTTAGTTGATCTCAATAGAGCCCTTCATACCATTGACTATGGTATGTTACTTAATAGGCTTGAGGTTTCGGCTGGTATCTCTGGCTTGGTGTTAGACTTGTTTTCCTCTGATTTTTCAGACAGGACTTTCTCTGTTTAGGGTAAACAACATTTCTTCTCTAACCTGTGAGGTTCCACAAGGTTCAGTCCCCGGTCTCTTACTACTATATCGCTACATCCTTCCTTTAGCTGCCATCGTTCAACCTTTCCATTTCTTATTTATTTATGCTGACATTCAGCTGTTTTTGTCTTTTAAGCCTTACCGGCTCGAGAGGCTATCCACCTAGTTCAATGTCTATCCCAGCAATTGATTTGTTTTGAATTTCAACAAGACTGAGGCCATGATTGTAGCTCCTCCTGAACTACACTGAAAAACCAGTCAAGTGATTGCTTCCTTTTGCTCGTCCAGCATTCATAATTTTGGTATAGTATTTGTTTCTTCTTTAGGCTTTAACTTTTATATAAAATCTATTTGACATTTCTGTTTCTTTCATTTAGGTGTATAGTCTCCTCGGCTGATTCATGCAAACCGTAAACTCCTTTTTTACTGACTTAGTTAAATCATCTATTTTTCACATCCAAGATTTACAAAACGGTGCAGTCAGACTGCTGATGTGTTTTACGTGTTTTATGTGTGAAATTCACATTCTTGCACAGAGATCACTAAGTGAACAAGGTCTAGACTATTTATCTAAGCTTGTTTTTACTCCTTCGAGCCTTCGATCACAGACTCTGAATTTAATAACTGTTCCTTGTTAGCGACTGGGGGGGGGGGGGGGGGGTATTGCTATTTATGTTAACTGATTTATTGCGACTTTTATTTTCTCTTTGAACTTGCTTTTGTATTATTGTTAACAGTGTTTTTTTAATCTTCTGATTTATTTTTATTGTAATTCTTCCTCATTTTCATTTATTTGAATGCACAGAACTTTGTGCCTATTTGTCTGTGAAAACAGGTGTATTAATAAACATTATTTAATCAAACAAAGCTCAGTTCCTTACTACTGAAGAAAGGTAATGAAATGTTAACGAGATGCTGTACAACTGGCTGGGTGAAAACCCTCACTCCCAGTCATTCCCATAACGGCATCCAGACCAGCTGTCTTTCCATTCTCCATCCTCTTCACAGCTGCCCTCACTTCCTCCTTACCAATCCTCTGCATTTCCTGATTCACTAACTGTCATCCCCTCTCTCTCCTTTTGTTCCTTAAAGTTCCTTTCATCTTATCAACACACTCGCACGCATATTAGTACATTACCATCTCTGCCCTTACACCATAACCTGCTGCACATCCTTTCCAGCTCAATCTTGATGTCTAGCTTAAGTGAAACTGGGACCGTTGTGGGGGGGGGCCACACAAACCACACGCAATTTGATTCTGCTCAATATATTTTCTCTTATAAACTGCTACTGGTAAGAGTAGATGTTTACAAGTGGGTAATAAAAATGTGAAACATGCATAGTGAAAATGCCAGAATTAATCAGCATTGCCAAAAACAACTATGAAGAAAATGTGCACTGACACAAACAAGAGACAAAGAATACATTGAAAAAGAGTAGAACACAAACAAACAAACATTTGTACATATTTGTAGAGTTTGCATTCAATTAAAACTGGGTGTGAGTTTCATGTGGTTGAACCCAATGCGTGGATATGGGGATCTACATTATGTGGTTAGATGAGTCATCATTAAATAATAATAATATCAGTAATAATATTAAAAATATTGGTAATAATAACAATATAAGTAATAATACCACCGCCAGTACTATTTGTACCACTACTGATGGTAATGATAATACTAAGAAAAAGACAACAACAAAAAAATCAAATGAAGCTAAATAAAGATATTAATGAAAACATGAATTGAAATAATGATAAAAGAAAGATGAGAATTGGTAACAAAAAATATATAAGTTTCCTTTTTGTTAATTACGTCATCTGCTATTTCTCCGTTCCTTTTTTTCTTGTCCATGGAGAGAAATGCGGTCTGTTTGGGACTTAAACGAGCGCAATAAAGTCGGGTTCAGTAAGAGAGGATCTGTATCTGTATTTGTTAAACTTCATCACTGAGGAATTTTAAGATCCAAAGAGAACCGAGACCTTATAAGCACATCTCCGTGTGCGTGGAAAGTCCTGACTTGAAGCGCACTACTGACACAGTAGGTGCCAGTAAGGAATCAAAAGTGCAACAACGTGCGTGTGAATGTGCGCTCGTGCCCTGATGACGTTACTGTGTAGTTACAACATCGACAATATGGTTCGGGGTGTTTTGGCACTGACTTACACAGCACCTCCCGGTGCAGAATAGGCATACAGCGTGGAAATCTAAGTTCCAGGTCTGGATTTATTTCCGTCATTTTATCCTGCATATTTATTTTTGTTTAAAAAAAAAACACGGAGAAGGTTTAGGACTACTATGAGCGCGAGGTAAGTGCGGAGGACTGGTTTGTCTACTTTTCAAATGAAAATGAAATGAAATACACAGAAAGTTGTTCGCCCTCTGATCATACAATAAGTGCGTTTTCTGAACCAGGTCCTCAGACCGTGTCTGACCCGATGGCACAGAAACCGTCCGAAAGCATGCAGTGCACGGACAGGCTGAGCTCCTCGACTGTTAACCACGTAATAATAGAGTTCGTGATGTACTGCGGGGGAGCGGTGTTCATCTGCTACCCTGTGTATCTGTTAGGCTATCTGGGCATCAACATCAGCTGGGTATTGCTGTGCGTGTTTATGCTCACCTACTGGAAGAAAAATCGCCAATGGAAAGTCGCCCGGATCACATCAGCCATCGACTTAGTGGACAATGAAAAACGCGCGATCAAAACCGAGCTGAGAAGTGCCTTACCGATGGCATCCTGGGTATGTTCTGTTTTTCTGTTACAGCCTAAACTTCTGAGGGAGGTTTTTAATCACCACACCTCTTCGTCTTCCACCAACGCCGTCATGCATGACACTGTGACACATCAACTTTTAACTTTAATGTCCAAAAGTTGATTCTGTTCATCTGGACGAAGCGTTTTGTGGGAGAAACGTTTCACTTGGATGAGTGACGAAACGTTTCTCCCACAAAACGCTTCGTCCAGATGAACAGAATCAACTTTTGGAGATTGACTTACCTGGATGATTGAGCATGCATCAAGATTTTAACTTTAATGCTTTTCCCCCAAAGGTGCAATTCTCTGATGTAGAGAAGGTTCACTGGCTTAACAAGGTACAGTATTCAAACATTTTTCACATGTTAAGAGTGATATTATCTATTAAGTCCTTTTTTTTAAAACAGGTTCTCTCGGTGAGATTGAAATCTCTTTTTCAAGAAAGATACCAAGACTAAAAACAGGTGCAAGAGTAGTTGCAGATGCACAAATACAACAATTTAAAATTTTCACATTATGCACTGTGATACACAGAATTTAATTCAAATTAATTCAATTCAATTTTATTTATACAGCGTCATATCACAACAACAGTCACCTCAAGGTGCTTTATATTGTTAATTAGACCCTACAATAATGCATACAGACAACATATGACTCACTGAGCAAGCACTTTGGAAACAGTGTGAAGGAAAAACTCCCATTAGAGACCTTAAGGTGGATATAGATGCACTCATAAAACAATAGCACCATAATCAAGTGAAGACAAAATTGTGGGTTGTGCAATGATCTTGCAGCTTATGAATGAGATTTAAAAAAAAAAACTATATAAAAACCAGATCTTCATCTTTTTTCTTTTTTTTTTTGTAGAAAAGTCTCTTTATCATCCAGCCAGAGTCTCAAGTATCTATAACAATCAACTGTTTCAGCTTTACAACCATAAAAGGTTTGAATATGGACTGTAGGGTGATTCAGTAAGAAGGACTAGATGCTACAATCCCTGATAATGCACTGCTTTAGATGGAGAGACTCTTGAGGGATGGCTGTTATGAGGAAAGGCAGCCCAGAAACTTTGTCAGCAGCACGCATCGTTGTGTGACTTTTACCCAGGCTAATCTGACATTTTCCTTTCTTGGTTAGGTTTAAGGATTAGAGATCTGATCTAGCTTATGATTTTAAAATTTAGGACAAATTGGATTCATCGGGTATTTCGGCCATCATCACTAGACACCCTCATCCAAGGAGGCCCTGCCAGGGTTGATCAGGCCCTGGAGTGTGTCACTGGTTTATGTTAACTTGTTATTTCTCTTCTTCTTTCTTCTGTTTAGTTTCCCACAGTTTATTTTCTATCTATTCACTGCAACTGAGAAATAATACTTATCTCTTTAGCATTTATGGAGCCTAACTTCTTGAAAGGGATAGAAAAGGCGATAGAGAGAAGTAAGACAAAAACAGGGGGCGCCTGATCTGGCGTCCCACACCTCCCTGCCGGATCGGGCTGTACTGGATACCTTTAGGTGACCTCATTAAGATCAAGTAGAATCCCGCCCATATTTGTAATGTTTTGTTCTTTTGATGCATTTTTAGGCTAATTTATGACAATTGTCATCTTTATTTTGACACAAACATTGGAAGAAAGATGGAAAATGTGGGAGAGAGAACATGTAGGCACACTGCAGCCATTCCAACAGTGGATCTGCTGCTTATGCCATATGGAACCTAACAACATGCACCAAATAATGATTTTTAACAGATTTAAAGAAAAATCTGTTAGTTTCATATAAATGCAAAATTATGGCATGTTAAAAATCAGTCAAAAAGAAAAAAAATGGAGTCATTGTTGATTAGTTTATTCAACAGTCTAGTTAGACCTAACCAGAACTTGGCACCACTTATTTTTAAAATGTACTGTGCTGCATGTAATGAGAGTCAGAACTACCTTACTTGTCCCATATTTGGGGGGTGTGAAGTGGTAGCACCATGACTCCTGGTTTGAACCTTTTGTCGTTCTATGTGGCGTTTACATGCTCACCCTGTTCCATGCATGTTCAGTTAATTGGTGATTTAATTGGCACTGAAAGTATGTCCAAATAAGCCCACATCAAATATCATAAAATCTGGTATCCAATACATCAGTTAGTCTGTAAATATTGAATCAGCTACACTTAGGTCCATTAAATCTTGGACAATGATAAGTTTTACTACTGTAACTTGCACTCTCCACTTTCTGCTGTGACACAACAAATTTCCTACGTATGGGACTAATAAAGGTTTCTCTTCTCTTCTTTTTTAAAAAATAATTTTTCGTCTGTATTTCGCAACAGTGGATTTGAAATCAAACAGTCAATATATGATAGAAGTGCTGACTTCCAGCTTTACTTTAAAGTATAGTATTTTCAGCTCACCTTGCAGATGAGTTTGTGCAGTGATGAGGTGTCTGTCATCTGTCCTTCCATCCACAATTCCCAGGAATCATTCCTACCAGATTACTGATCAGAGTTTATGATCACCTAATGAACTTATGGGAGTTCCTAAAACATGCTGATGCATGTGAATAAGGACTTTATGAGACTAAAACAAAACAAAACAAAAACCTTTCAGAGAAAGAGAGAGACAGAAAGAGCAAAAACCTGCAGCCAAATTAACAATCTGGTATATTCTTACAAAGATTCAATGCCCTAGCCAGCTCAGCAACACCAAAAGCAAAGAAAGACCACAGAAGACAACTAAAGTGCATTATAACACAATTGTTTCCATGGTTAAGAAAAACTTCACTGCATCTAACCAGGCCAAGAACACTCTTAAAGAGGTAGATCTATCATTCACAGAGCAAAAAATCAAATGGACAATTACCCAAAGTATAGTGTAAGAGTTTCGCAGGGCAATAATGGATATTCTTCAATGGCCAAGTCAGCTACCTGTGCTCAACCCAACACAGCATTCTGAATGCAGTGACACAGACAAGCAGCAACTTGTTTTTTGGAATGTATGTGGTATTTGTTTTCAGGCAGAAACAAAACAAAAGTTCTCCTCATACAGGAAATGTTATAGATTTTAATTGTACCCAGGTCCCTATTCATGGACATAATTGACACAAAAAGAAAGAGTTCATAGAAACAAATGATTTTCTTTGTACAACTCCTTTTTTACTTTGTTAAACAGAAAAAGCAAGCTCCTTATAGAAGAAAAAACAGGACAAAAATTGGAATGTGCTATTGAAGGAAAAGTAAAAAAAACTAACAGACAGACACATAACAAACCCAAGCCAACAACCATGGGGAGAATTACAGAATATTTTATGTAAGAACACAACCTAGAAATAACAATTTCAAAGAAAATAATAAATCAAGCAAATTCCTAGCAAATCAACTCCAGCGTAACAAAGGAAAGTCACTCACAGTCAGACATTCAGCTGGGCAATACACACAACAGGACATTAATAATACCTTTTATAGTCCAGCCATTCGCTTCCGCTTATCCTTTTCAGGGTTGCAGGCAGCACTGGAGCCTATCCCAGCTGTCATAGGGCGGGAGGCGCGGTACGCCCCTGGACAGGTCGTCAGTCTGTCGCAGGACTAACACACAGAGAGAGACAACCATTTGCATTCACACCTATGGGCAATATAGATTAATCAATTAACCTATCCCCACAAACTGCATGTCTTTGGACGATGGGAAGAAGCCAGAGTACCCGGAGGGAACCCACGCAAACATGGGGAGAACATGCCAACTCCACACAGAATGACCCCAGCCTGATGGAGGAACTGAACTCAGGACCTTCTTGCTGTGCGGCAACAGTGGTATCCACCCTGCCACCGTGCTGCCAGATAACTTTTATGCCTTTATATACCTTTTGTAGCTATTACTGTGATTTCTATTCTGCTGAAAATAAACACAATCCAGAAGATATTCGGTTATTCCTCTATAACACGAACTGGTTAAGGCCCTGCTGATCTAGAGTACACAAAACCTACACCTTGATGCAAAGCATGAGGACAGAAGGTCAAAGTCAGAGATAGATTAGCTGAAAGCAACACGGAGACTGCAGGAAGTGCAAACTATATTAAATAATTACTAACAAAAACATTTTACAACTAAGTTGTAATTTTAGAAAGCTAAACAAAGCATTTGATACATTAAGCCTTTTAGTGTTAATCTCAGTTAATGTTGTGAGTACATTTCAGTTTGCTATTCTGAATCAAGTGTTCACATGTTTTTTTGGTCATGTGTTGTCAGGTGTTGAAGCAGGCGTGGCCTTTTTTTGGGACGTACATGGAGAAGCTACTTAGAGAAAACATCCAGCAGTCCATCAGGTTCTCCAGTCCTTCACTGAAAACTTTTACTTTTACCAAAATCCACTTTGGGCGCATTGTGAGTGTCTTTGATTTGTGCAGTTCTGAAAACGAACTGGGTCTGTCATGGTCCTGTGGCTGCTACCCAGCATTTTGAGCTTTTTGCACTTTGAAGTTTTGTTTAGTTTAATTATTTATTTAATTCCTGGCTTATTTAGTGTTTACATTTACTTCATTCATTCTGTGTTCTGTGTGTTTTGTTTTGTTCCTAGTTCTCAGTTGCTTTAGAGTTTAGTTCTTCCCTCAATGTCACTTCCTGTTGCGTTGAGTCTCCTTCATTTTCATTTGTGTGTTTTCCCTGTTAAGGTTTGCTTTTCCTGCTTCATTTTGGGAGTTGGTTGCTTGTAGTGTGCTTCGTTCCACTGTGTGTGTATGTATATATATATATATATATATATATATATATATATATATATATATATATATATATATAGTTTCTGTCTCCCCTTGTCAGCACTTCTGTTCACCTTTCTCAGTGTTCCATAGCCCTAGTATGTTTCCAAGTTTGTTGTTTTTCAGCAACTTTTCAGTTATACTGTGGTACCTTATTCTTTGCTTCTTTTCTGAAATCTGTCAACGATCTAATCAATGACTCGTGTTCAGTCTGCACTCGGGTCTTCATCTCCCTACACATTACAGGGTGACTGTAATGGAAATAAAAACAGAACGCAATGCAAATCTCATAAATCTGTATTTCATTCACAACAGAACACAAAATATGTCAAATATTTCAAGTGAGAAAATACATAATTTAAAGAAAAATGTTAGCTCATTTTGAATGTGATAGCAGCAACACGTCTCAGAAAAGTTGGGATGCAGTCACGTTTACCACTCTTCTTTCTGCTTCTGATGTTTTTAGTTGGTGAAAGTTCTTCTACTGCAGGCAATCCATGTTTTTGCAGTCCATCATTACTTCTTAGAAACTCTCTCTTTCTAAGATGCTCCAAACCTTTTTAAGACATGGAGTTCAAAATGAACTATGAGTATTTTTTTCTTAAAATGGTCCATTTTCTCAGTTCTACTGTGAATAAATTATAGGTCTGTGGGATTTGCAAATTTTGCATTTTGCTTTTATTTACATTTTAAATCGAGTTTGTATTTGTTCTCCTGGAAATCCACCCTAATATCCAGTGACATTTATTCATTGGAAATGCGTTGGAGGTGATGTGTTGTGGCTGAATGGTTTTCTTTAAATGCTTCTTTATTTTCAGCCTCTCAAGATCACTGGAATAAGAGCATACACACATGAAGTGGAACATAGGGAAGTGATTCTGGACATGAACATAAGGTCGGTCAAATACATTTTTTTTTTTTTACTTTAAATTCTAAGTCGTGTGCAGGATGTTTTCTCTTGCCATCATTTATGTCTGACCAGCTCAGTTTACTCTGCAGTTATGACGGTGATGTGGACATTCGTGCTGACATGAACTCAGCAATGACAGCTGGTGTGAAAGGCGTTAAAGTGAGCATCTCATTTTCCTGTTTTCTCTCCATCATCTGTATCATATGTTTACTATTCTTGTAAAACTTTCACTGAATCTTCCAGCTCCAGGGGATGATGAGAGTTATTTTAGAGCCTCTTATTGGTCAAACACCGCTGGTGGGAGGAGTCACTTTTTTCTTCATTCGCCGCCCTGTAAGTGGCCACAGATTTTCTCAGTGTGGAGTTGTGAGAAGTGTAGTTGTGTGTTTAATATTATCGAAAGCGCTCTTTTTTTCAGACATTAAAAATAAACTGGACTGGCATGACAAACCTTTTGAGCAGCCCCGCCTTTAGGTCAGAGAATCTTTAAAAAATAATCCTATTATTACCGATTCATCCAGAATTTTTGATGTTTGCTTGTCTCACTCCATCTTTCACTTTACAGTTCACTGTCAGAGGAGACCATCATGAACATCATTGCTTCTTTTATAGTGTTGCCCAACCGCATGTGTATTCCCCTCATAGACCAGGTCAAAATGGACCAAATGAGGTTTCCACTTCCTCGTGTATGTACCATCACATTTCCAATTCACACATTTAGCTTCGCCTTATAACCAGCAGCTACTTGGATTTTTTTATAAGCACAGTGAATTTTAAGATTAAAAAAATATGTTAACTATTTGCTCTTTAAACCTATTTTTACCTTTACTTGTTACTTATACAAAGAAACTATCATTCATATGAATCTTGTGTTTTTATCTCATAGGGGGTGGTGAGGGTCCACTTGCTGGAAGCCAGGGACCTGCTGGCTATGGACACATACGTGATGGGTTTAGTGAAAGGCAAATCAGACCCCTATGCCACACTCAGAGTGGGCAACATACACTTCAAAAGCAAGACTGTGAAAAAGAATCTACATCCAAGATGGAATGAAGTGTATGAGGTAGGCTAACACGAACTCCCCCACACAAAATTCAAACACATGACTGTATTTCATACCCTGTAATGCTGGGTGTGTCACTCATCTTCGGTTTTACTTGTTTCATTGTATTGTTGTACAGCATCAGTATCTAATATTCCATTTTCTGCATGTAACCTTGTCGTCTTAGTGCTTTTAAAAACTTCCTCGCTTTTTTTATCTGTGCAGTTTGTTGTCCACGAGGCTCCTGGCCAAGAGCTAGAAGTGGAGCTGTATGATGAAGATGTAGATAAAGATGATTTCCTTGGAAGGTATGTCGTACAGTTTTGAGTTATGATGATGTTTTTCTTGGCTTTTCCTTATCTCAGTTATGCCTCAGTAAAATTCTAAGAAAAGCCCTTCTCAAAGTTCCTGGCATCAGTGGATTCTTACCTATGAAGAGCTTATAAAAAATCTAACTAATATTGACATTAACAATGTGATTTGTATTTTACATTGGCTGTCTGCTTTAGCTATAAGCTCGATTTGGGAGAAGTGAAGAGAGAGAAACAAATGGATCAGGTGAGATCTTTTACCCTGAAGAGCTGACAAATGAAAAATGTATCTAAAATCAGGGTTAATGGAATTGAAACTGAAAGAGTGTACGAAAATAAATTTCTTGGAGTGATAACTGATGATAAGCTTAGCTGGAAGTCTCATATAAACCACGTGAAAGCAAACATTTCAAAAACCATTGCTATTCTCTACAAAACAAAGCATGTCCTGAACAAGAAATCATTATACACACTTTATTGTTCTCTGTTGCTTCCATATGACTTATTGTCTTGAGACATGGGGTAATGCATATAAACAAATACTCTTCCTATTTCCGAGTTACAAAAAAGAGCTATAAGAATTATAAATCAATCGAACTATATAGAACTAACTAACATTTTGTTTATTAATCTGAATACCCTGAAATTTTATAATTTAGTTGAATATAAAATGGCACAGATAAAGCACAAAACAACTTGCTTTGCCACAGTACCCAGAAGCTGCTTAAAGTCAGAGAGAGTCAATATGACTTAAGGGGAACAGATTTCTTAAAAAAAACAAGATAAGGACGAACATAAAGCAGAGATGTGCTTCTGTTAGAGGAGTTAACCTGTGGAATAGTTATCACAGTGATTTAAAACGGTGGAGTTCATTTTCCTTGTTTAAAGACATGTTTAAAAATAGAGTATTAGAAAAATATATAAATCAAGAGTGAAAAGAGCAATAATAATAATACTGAAACTCTTGTTTTCTTTGTTTTGTTTTACTCTTTGCTTCGAGCCGTATGTACATGAGCTGCATGCTAAAAGATCTTCTGTTAAAAGGGTTGGCGTAATAAGCAAATGCTTCAGCCAATACCTTTTGATTAGCCTTGTCTCGTGCTTTCTTACTTTGTGGTAGATCTTTTTTCTGCATTCACTGAGATATTTGAATGCTAATCAATAAATCAATATTCAATAGATTAATCTTCATAACACAACATTTCTGTACCACAGTGCACTGTTTCATATAAAATGCATGTGCTACCATTTTTCCTGGTTTTCTATTTGCACTAAAGCCATTCAAACATCCTCTTACTCTTGCAGTGGTTTCCTTTGGAGGATGTGCCACACGGTGAAGTTCATCTTAAGCTCCAGTGGTTTTCCCTTCAGACTGACACCAGCCTACTGCAGGAGGTACAGCAGCCCACTATTTCTTCAACATAACATTCGAATTTGTATATTTCACTTTGAACTAAAAGCAGCAGCTGTATGTGTGTCAGTGTCCAACTGCTGTGGAAATCACATTTCTTTCCTCTCACAACATTTTCTCCCAGTCCAATGACAACTTTGCCTGTGCCATACTTGCGGTGTATCTGGACAATGCCACAGATCTACCTGTAAGCACCTTCTGTTGATAAGTAGTATTGTTCTTGTTGTTGTCATGCAAATGTTCTCAGCTGTATTTTTGTCCTGCTCAGACCTCAGACCACCAGAGGCTCAGGAAGAACTCAAAAGAAGCGCAGGTAAGACGACAGCTTTTCTAGCATTAATGCATCAGGCTGTGTCCTTGTTTTTCTTGTTGCAATTTGTTTTAATGCCAAATTTATACAGATATTTGGATCAAATGTGCAATATTAGCTCTAATAATAGAGACAGCAAAGCAAGTCCTTCACTATCACTTGTTTTGATCACATTGAGGACCCTTATGTCTTTCTGTCCTAAACATGTTTATAAAAATATCCGTGATTTTGGGGGTTATTGGGAGCCCAAAGCTTATTGAGTTTGCCAGTGAGAGTATGTTTTCTTTTACAATAATAGATGAGCATATTGAAACAAAAGCTTTGTTTTACTTTTATTTAATTCATTTCAATGTCCTGCAGCTGATAGTGCTTTTGTGTATTGATGCCAAAACACCATATCAGTCAGGTCATCTGCTTTCTGTAGCTGTTCTAGATGTGCCTGTGCGTGTTCAGAGGTGGTCTTTCCAGTTTGTCTGGCGCATGCCTGTAATTGTATATGCCTGTTATTGCCAGCTGCTCTTCATCTAACTCCTTGAACCAAGACATGTTCAGATTAAATTTCCCAGCCTTAAGAAACATGCAGGAAGGAAACTTAGAACATGGAGGAAACAAAAGGAAAAAAAAATTAAGGTTCTACTTTCACAGATTTCATAATTGATATGAATTCCATTCATTTGGTATTTTAGATAATTATAAACCAACTGGTAGAATTATTGAGGATTTTTTTTTTTAAATAACAAAACTCTTTTACTCTTTTCTCAATTCAAGGTTTCCTAATTTCATTAGTACTGTCCTCTGCTGGTTATAATGTGAAAATGCAGGATAAAAATAAACTGAAAACTTAATTTCTTATCTTTATGCATCATTATTTGGAAGTGTAAAGATGCAGGTTGGCCATTAGTATTTTTTTCTGCTTCAGTAATGATTGTCAGGATAAATGTTTTTCTTCTTCCTCGTCTTAGTTGGTGGTGTGGTTTATTACAGAGTTGAATAAAGAACGTTGCAGTTTATTGTTGGAAGACTCCCAATTTTGGTTTTGTACAAGCCAAATAATATTTTTATGAAAGGAGTGTCATAAGAATGCTACCAGAGAATCCAGGTGAAAAATGAAATAGTAAAGTAGTTGCAATTATATGTTTATATAATCCCACTCAAACTCATACATACATTTGATAAATGACATTTACAAATCCATAGAGACACCGTGAACCATTCTCCTAATGAGGACTTCATCCTGAGTGTTCGCAGGATTCCTCGGTCACTGTATTAATTAAACACTGCTTACAATTGGTTATGCAGCAATCACATTTACTATAATTATTCTTTGTTTCCTGTAAAAAAGCTGACTTGTTACCTCCCTTTTGTGCCTACCTTTAAGGATTTGTGGGTAAATATAATTACACAGTAATTTCAAATAAAATTCTGTGAAATTCCATTTAATTACATGGGACTTGGTCTTGGTCTTACCAAAAATTTGAACGTCGATTTCCTGCAGAATCAACTACATTTAAAATATGAGTATAAACAACCAGATAAACTAGTTCTTCAAAACACATTTAAAGTCAATATAAAAATCCAAAATATTCACCCGGTTATAGGAAAAAGGTCACGGAGATCTCACAAAGCACACAGAATTCATCACATAATTATGACAAAATTCACACAAAAAACAGGAAAAAAATATGGATCAGATGTAAACTGCTACCTAACCTGGTTTGCAGAGGTTTACAATTATAAGGCAGGTTATATGTTTTTTTATATTGACACTGACTGAAAGAAACAGATCCACTTGACCGTATTGGAATTGGAATAGAGCTCTACGGATGTTCTGACCAGGTCATTGTTTTGCTTTGTTTTCAGATCACAAAGAGAGCAGCCTTTCCCAACAGCTTTGTTGAATTTTCCATTGACAGCAATGTTCAGAAAAGCAAGGTATTGCTCTCACTTTACCATAAAAACACATAACTTTCCCCTATGATATCAAATATGATCATTAAAGCTGTTGTTATAGCTGTATGGGCACTTGCTTTAAATGGTAGTGCTTCACCTTTTTTCATTAAGTTACAATTTGTTATGAATGAAAAAGATCACTTTTATGATATTTACAGATTTTAGACCATTTCCGCTACCAGGAAGATCAAAACTGAGGTTAGAGTAGAGGTCTACAGATCAAATGGAGATATCAATTCATTTGAAATTTGATAAAAGCCTAAATTCAATAAAACTGAAGAATAGTTTGGGATGAGAACTCATCTGAAAATGAGCACCTACCTGCATTTTTGGCAAAATTCAAGTCTTAGATTCAATTTTTGTCATTTCTGGTTTCAAATAAGAACGTGTGTCACTTACCTACCAACAGTTTTAAGCAACATTTTTAGGTTTAGTGATCCAAAATAAATACATTTTGACTGCATTTTATCTGGAAGCATTTTGACTCTAGATCAGTGAAACTATTATAAAGTCCGTCGAAAAAAATACTGCAGTTACAAACGCAAAGCACAGTAACTGTGTCATCTTTTTGCAGTGAATAACTTGAATTACTACTGATGCACTGTTTCTCCAGGTTGTGTATGCTTCCAAAGACCCGGTGTGGGAGGAGGGCTTCACCTTCTTTGTGCGTGACGTCAACACGCAGCAGCTCTTTGTTCAGGTTTGTTTTTTAATCCAGAACAAATTGCTGTCAAAAACAACCATTTGGAAAGTATTGTTTTTAAAAACTTGACTATAATCACTGCTGCTAATAAAAAAAAAAAAAATAGTGCTATATTTATCATGTTCCCATTTAATTGTCCAATTTTGACTCAGAATGAAACTTTTACTACAATTGACACAAATGATTCTGAAGCATATTCTGAACCCAGACCTCTTTCAGTCTATCTGATCTCTTCATGAGGTTAATGTAATTTGTGTTTTTTTAAATATTTTTTTTGTTCATGTGGTTCAGGTCAAAGAGCCTGAGAAGAAGAATCACCTCGGTGTTCTCAACCTGCCCCTTAGTCGCCTCCTCAACACCTCAGACCTGACTCTAGACCAGTACTTCCTGCTAGAGCACTCTGGAGCAAACAGCCAGATCAAACTCAAGGCCACGCTCAGGGTGGGCAAGCACACACACATCCATCTGTCTTCCTGTACAAAGCAAATGTTCTCTGTTGGTTTTCTCATTGTCTTATTCACCTCTGTCATAAGTAGCATTGCTCATGTCTTTTACCTCACACAGATTCTTAATTTGGAAGAGCCTCCACCCAAGACTTTCATCAATCCTTCTTCAGAAGTCAAACAGCAACAGGCCAGAAAAGCAGGGAATACCTCAGTCTCCAGTCCCTCCGATGCTCCATCTTCCCCTCACACAGTTTCCTCCAACAATACCCCTGGTCCCTCAACTCCGAACCAAGAGACAGCTTCACCAAATCAAGGTTATTTAGCTCAAGGCCGTGGCTCCTTCCAGGCATCTAAGAAAAGGAAATCATCTGCGATTGTGCGCCGGTTGACCTCTCACAGCCTGCTGTCGCAGAACTCCATCACTTCATCCAGTTTTGACCCCTCGGATGAATTCTTATTTCCAGAGTGAGACTTTGTTCTCTGCATGTCCTTTAATGTCAACTTCTAACCTTTCCAAAGATATCCTGAACTGAGCTGGATGCTGCATTTTCAAAAAAGTATAAAAATGAAACTGACCTTTGCAATTTTTTCTCTTTAGAGCCATTAGGAATCATCAGGGTTCATTTGGAGAGATTGAGCTAAATATACGCTATGCAACCCTGAAACATAAGCTTATAGTCTTTATAATCAGATGCAGGTATGTCACAAAAATCTGTCCTCATTACCATTTAAGTTATTAAAAGGCTTAGATTAAAATATACAGAAACAGTTCTCCTAAATACCGTGGCCTCTCCCACACAGGAACTTGTTGCCCTGCAGTGAGCACGGCACAGACTCTTATGTCCGCCTGTATCTCCTCCCCGACCAAACCTGGAAGCATCGTAAGAAGACGCATGTCAAGAAGAGGATGATCAATCCCGTCTTCAATGAAAAGTAAGTCTAATACGCTCATTCACCATTTGTTTGTTGTAAAGGAATAATTTATATTTTTATACTTTGTAGTTTGTGTGTCTTTAAAGCAGACACTGAGATGGTGTCACTTTCTTTACCTGCTTTCATCACAGGTTTGAGTTTGATGTGTTACTTCAAGAGGCACAAGCTAGGAAGTTGGATGTGTCTGTGAAAAACAACAGCATTTTAGTCTCTCAAGAGAGAAAGGACATAGGTTTGGTATGTTAAGCTCATTTTGAAGCTGAACTACTCATTTGGTATTGATGTCTTAAAATATATAAAAAAATATAAAACTATATGGAACAATATTTATACATGTACATTTTTTTTCTTATACATATTTATGCTGACATTTGCTTTTTATTAAAAAAATCCTAAACATATATTGCATGGTTTATGAAAATATAACTTGAAAACTATTTTTTAAATATTTTTAAATAACAAGTACTGCTATCATAACAATTGTAACAAAAATAAGCAATATTTTTTGTGCTAATAACACTCATGCTGCTCCTGGTAAATTCTGCATTTTTCTTCCTGTCACAAGCTTCAAAGCCTTAAAAGCTTAAATCTCTCTAACTCAGCTAAACTGCTTTATGTGTTTACTCATTCTTCAGACAAATATGCGACCTCTCATTTTCCTACTTTTCTTCATTGTGGTTTAAATATTTATTTTATTTTCTTCATATGTGGCATAAATTGAAATCCTAGCTGCTTTCACTATCACACTTTTGCAGCTTGTTCCAGACAACTGATGGCAGTTCTGCTTCTTTCTGCAGGTAATAATAGATTTATCAGAAATCGATCTAGTCAAAGGCGTCACAGCGTGGTAAGGGGGCCAGTTTTCTCTTATTACAATTAGATTTATGTGACACTGAATGTGAATGTGCTGACTTTAAGTATCAATACTTCCTTCTTTTATTGTCTTGCGGTCATCAGTTTGTAAAGAAAATCCTCCCTGACCAGCTTAATTAAAGGAACAGTTTGAGGAAAATTCACATATTGACTTTCTTGCTGAGAGTTAGATAAGATTGATGGTTCTCTATTCCTCTGTCTTATCTGGTGGTAAATGAAGCTCAAGCCTGCAGCTCATTGACTTAGCACAAATAATGGAAACAGCTACAGCGGCTTTGTCCAGCAGTAATAAAATCTGCCTGCACCTTTGTTGCTGGGAACTTTTTAACTGGTTTCCTTTTTTCTATATAACTTCCTGGAACTTCCTTGCTGCTTTTATGGAAGTCTCACATTGTTTTTGTACCAATTACACAATTGTGAGGCATAAGAAGACAAATGTTTCTGTGTTTCTGTGTTTTAGTTCATTTAGCTGAAGTACAGATAAACTTGTGGTCAGATTACAGAGAACAATCACAATTCCAAAAATGTTAGGAAACTGTGTAAAACATAAATAAAAATTCAAAATGATTTGCAAATATATATAAACCCATAATAGAATATAGAATTTAAACATATGAAATGTTTAAACTGAGAAACCTTCAAGAAAGTATTACCTTATTTCAAATTTCATAGCTGTAACATGGTCCAGAAAAGTTGGGAGAGGGCAACAAAGGGATAGAAAAGTAAGTGAAACTGAAAAGAAACAAATTTTTTTGGCAAAGGTTATTAAAATATTCAAATATATAAAAAAAACAAACAAGTAAAGACTTGCAATCTAAGGGCTTACACATCTGGAAAGTCACTGTCACTGCTTTAGAGGAACTTATGCTCTCGTCCAGGTGATGCCTTTTTCAAGGAAAGGCCTTGCATATTTCAGCAAAACAATAATAAACTACACCTGTTAAAACAGGATGATCTCTTCAAATGGCAAATGTTTGTGTGCTTTTAAAAGACGAGTGTTAAACATGATTTGGAAACAGTTATGCTATGGTTCTTACGTAATAATGGTTCCAACCTGAACTCCTGGTGAAGTTGCATATTTGTTATTTTATCTGCACTTCTCCATTTTGTCCATTTTCAAATTTCACAAGTCTGATTCCAGTGAAACAAGATCAATTTTTCATGACTGTGACTCTGCGAGCCTCCTTGACATCTCAGTGGAAATGAATTCTTATTACTTTGTGCAATAGAGCCACCCAGTAACAGGAAAACTCATTTAACTTGCAGCAACAAATACACGTTTTGTAAAGAACTGGTTGACCAAATCTGGTTGTAGGGCATGGACCCTAAAAAAGCAGAGTATGCATGCTTATTTGATGCTTAATGATCTTATGAACATTTCATGCTTCTTTTCTCTGAAGGTATGATCTCACTCTGCCTGGGCTGAGGAACTCCATGTAGGAAGTGGAACAGAGAAATACTTCTGTGTGCTGTGATCTGATATAAGAAGTCAGTCTGGTTTCCAGACAGTCCTACTGAAGATCTTACTCGGAATAGAATAAACCTGAGAGCATTCTGATTCTCTTGTTTCCACATGTTTTCTGGATAAAAACCAGTGGTTGTTAATAATATAATTTCTAGGCATTAGAAAATATTCGTTTCTCTACAGAAACAAGGCAGTGTCTGTATTTTTAATGTTTTATCCGAGCCAAAGCTACCTTTGTAATTTTGTGTAAATAGTTTTTACAGTTTTTATGCAATATACTGAGGGGAATAAAAGAAATGTGTAGATGAGTCAATACAGGGCAAAAAATGTTTACACACTTTGATAAACACTGAAATGCACAAACTCATACTTAAAATATTTTACATGTCAGTTACCGATATAGGGAGAAGTACAGTATGCATTTTAAACCTAAAGACCTCAGACCAGCTACATTAATCTATTTTAAAAACTCACTCATAGCCTTTATGAATAGCTTCAGTTGTCAGTTGAATAGTTCATAGCTCAGTTGGTATTTGGTAAATTGGTTTCAACAGGCATCAGAATATCAGAGTGACTCTATTATTAGACTGTCAAACATTGATGGTGGGATGGTAAAGACGTTGTCTTGACTAAAAGTTTAATGTTTTGTATTAATTATTGAGCACAGAACCAGTTTCAGGTTGTTGTTTTTGAGTTGATGTTTAAAGTGACTTTTATTTTTACTAATATTTATGGCAAATAAACATCGTCCAGTAAACACATGGTGTATTTGAAATAATTTCAATAAGTGTATGATCATAACAGATTTCTTCATCTTGATCTATCTTTGTGTATCTTTATTTTATACAACATCATTCATTCTTTGAATGTATTGAGGAAATAAGAATAGGTATATGCAGGCACAGTGACTGTGCAGGAATGTTTTTTTTTTCTATATTCAGTTATTATAAGATAGAAATATCTCAAAGAATGCTGAAATGAAACCTATGAAGTATAATTACAAGGAGCGTAAGCTAAAAAAAAAGTTTATGGGAAAGTATACAGTATTATATAGAACATATGAAGTGCATCTTTATTAAACACGGTTTTGTTTTTATTGCTTTTCTTATTGCTCTTAGTTTCTCTGTTTTCCACTTCTCAGCGCTGTATCAGAAAGGGGGCAGTACCACCACGTGCCACACAATGAAAGGACTCGCTCACCTAAACATTGATGTTGCCAGGGGAGATTAAAGTCTAACAGACCCGCGAGGACTTTCACGACACAACGCGAAACACAGAAACAGTGTTCACGACAGACACAAAAACTCCAGAGAAAAGCAAATAAAACGTCAATTATTTTAAATATGAAGCTTTAGATTTTTGTTGCTGTTCTACCCAAACGTCCACGCGCGCGGGTCTTCCTGTTGTCCACAGGTGTTTACGCGAGGTCACCGTTAATCACTTGGCAACTGCCCTAGCAACGGCACAGAGCTTCGGTAAAGAGTTTAGCGGTGGTTTTATGGTTGCTTTGGCACGAATATGAGTTCAGCGAAGAAAAGAAGAACTATCACAGGTAGTCGCTCACTTTTGCCACTGAGTCCAGCACAGGTAAGTTCAGAATACCTGAACTCGAATATCGTCTGTGTTTCTGTGCTGCTAACTGACCGCAACAAAAAAGTTAGGAAGCCGGTGTTAGCGCACTGCGGACGTGAAGTCCAGCCTATGTGTGTAAAGAAGACAAATGAAAGCTTAACCCTGGTTGTTATAGCAAATTATTAAAGTTAATTGTTTTATTTATTCACTTACTTATTTTCAGGTGTATGTGTATGCCTGCTTTCATTTAGGTTAGCTTAGTCTTATTTGTTTTCAGGGGAGGGCGGAGGGGGACTTACCTTGAACTCCTCTCTGTTGTACCATAATAGATTCCAGTATTCTGGAGTCAAATGTCAGAGGTCATTATTATTATTATTATTATTATTATTAACAGTTAAAGCTTGGCTGGTATTGGGTCTTACAACAGGACAGTGATCTGATGCACACCAGTAAACCTCTAACAGAGCGGCTGAAAAAAAAAGAATCCAGGCTCTGCAATGGCCCACTCAAAATTCAAACCTCAACCCACTGAAGTGCTTTTGTTGGATCTTTAAAAAGAGGTGTGCATAAATGACTGGTCTCAGACCTTGCTAAGCAGAACCAACTGTGAAAAGCTGAGTGGACCATAATTACTCCACAATGATGTGAGAGACTGAAAGCCATGCAGAAAACCCTTACTGTTACTTCACATTATTGCTGTTAAATGTGCTTCTGGGGTGTGCTTTTTTTTTTAAAGGGACTGCTTCGAGTCCTGAGGAGACTTTATTTCATATGGCTGTGTATTTAATTTTTTTAGAGTTTGTTTTTATTTTTCTGAAGTCTTGTATTTCTGTTAACTCAGCAATTATCTCAATTTCTAATTTATTTAAGTTTTTGATAACTCCAATAACCTCTCTCCACTGCCCAGGTCCTCAGAAAGCAGCCCTGGATGGAAGCAAGACCGTCATTTTCGCTGTTTCCTCTAATCACACAGAAACCTGATGGGACTGAAACAGCTTCAAAACGTGGGTTCATTCCTCTAGGTTTTGAGTTGTTGCCTCTTTTTTTGGATGGTTTTATGCCAGCAGTTTTGTTTTTTTGTTTTTTGTAGCTTTACAGTTTACCTTCCTGAACTGTTTCTGTGCTGTAGGAGATGAGTTAAATGATGAGGCAGGCAGCAGGGCCTTTCAAAGCCATGGCAGACCTCAGAGTCAGTTTGAGGACAGAATGTGGATGCAGAGCCGTTGGACCTCCAAGCGTCGCAGCAGAATCCGCAAAAGCATCAATCGAAAAAACCTGAATCTCAGAAAAAACCTGGTTAAATTTATATGGTGAGTTCACTGTTTATTTCTGGTCCTTTATAAGTACTTATTTGTCTGTTATAGTACAGATATCAATCTGTTTAAAATATAAAGTAAAGCATGTTTATCTCCTCCCAGTGAATGGTGATTTCTTTCACAGTAATACACTAATTCAAACTAAAAAGCAGCTAAAATAAACATTAAATAAACTGCTAAATGGACGGATCTTTATGTCAGATTTCTTTTAACTTTTGCAGAAGCCTGAGAGCAGCCAGTCTGTCTCTTTCTAGCAGCAGTGAGGGTAGCCTGCAAGTGAAAGCACAGCTTTTACTCCACTGCATTATTTTAAAACCTTAGATGCTTTGTTTCTAATTGAAATATGATATCTAAATTATGCTAAGCTTCTAGCAGTATGTAAAGTAATTAAAGTTGCTTTTTTGTGGGCCTGAAAAAAAACATATTACTGGTTTGGTTGTCCAGCATGGAAAAAATGCTCTGCATGCTGACACCGGGCTTTGAGTTTGACATGTGCTGTATGCTTTGGCAGCATGGAAGGGATGTGACTAACCACTTCACCACACATTTATGGATGGTTTTTGCATTAATATTGAATATACATTTTATGTTCTTACTATAAAGTATAATCAGAAAACTTTTTCAAAGGCAATTTTTTACTACAAACCATAACTGAGATTAAAGTATTGCGGCTTTAATGTGTTTAATATATGGAAATACTGTTTAATATGATAAAGTGGCATCTGTTTTTACTCTTATTTGCATTTTCTGACTTAGCCGGCAGGAAGAGGAAGAGGAGGAGGAGGAGGAGGAGGATGGCAAAACACCAGAAAGTAGAGACTGTGAAATGGTAAAATTGAACTGTGTGCTTCATGGTCGGTCACTTTTTTTATTGTGTATATCCTCATTAACAAGATGTTGGACCTGAAGTGTAAAAATTCTGTAACAGAAACAAAAATCCCCATCCAAATGTTTGCAATATGGTGATGTAGTCCCAGCTTCCCCTACACTGACACCCATGCATAGATTTTAATGCACAGATAAAGGATTCAGGTTTAGAGATCATTTATGTAACAAGTTTACTGGAAACAAAATGGTAAACCAAATCCTACAGGGAATTTGTAAAGATGACTTTTTTCTTCAGTTTTTCTTGTTTACTTCGATATCATCTCGGTTGTAGTTTTGAGCAGTTCTTTTTGAAAATCTTTATATAATATAGTAATCATGTTTTCTCAGTTAAGTGCTTGCAGTTGGTAACTGCAGGATTTTTTATTTACTGTGAATGATTTCCTTTACTTAAACATGCATTTTGATTTGGTAGTATAGTAAATGCAAGAAGTAAAAACACATTAATTTGAACTTCCATAGTGGTGCACCTTAAATAAATGAAAACAAGTAATATACTAAGAATATATTGCAGGTCATTCAGAAAGCACGCACAAAGAAAAATGTGCGTGCCCAGTAAAAATGGGATATTCACATGTTGAATCATATCTTTGAGTTGCATATAGGTGCAGAGTGATTCACTGGATATAGATGGATAATTTTATCAACTATTTTTTGGCTTTTTTTTTGTCCTGTCAGAGATATAACTACTACATTGAGAATGGTATAGACCTGGACCATGTGTCACCTCTGGAGGAATCTTGGGTGGAGAGCATTATGAAAAGGGTCTCCCCAAACCTGAGGCGCCACAGCGCATCACTGGAACTGCTGGTTGATGAGATCAAGGAAGACTATTTGCACAGCATCAAGACAGCAATCTGTATTTATTCATATATACTTACTATATATATATATACTTTTAATCCGCAAATCATTCTGAGAATTGTTTATGAAATCCAAAACCAATTTATAGTCTTTTTTTATTGGGTTAATATGTTGGGTTAACACAAAACCTGAAGAGTTTAGTAATAATAAGAATAAAGTGGTTTCTGTGTGTGTGTGTGTGTGTGTGTGTGTGTGTGTGTGTGTGTGTGTGTGTGTGTGTGTGTGTGTGTGTGTGTGTGTGTGTGTGTGTGTGTGTGTGTGTGTGTGTGTGTGTGTGTGTGTGTGTGTGTAATTGCAGTGAAATATACATTCGGAGAATCAAAGGAAAGTGACAAAGAGAAAGAAAAAGATCTGCCCCCTCACAGACTAGAGTAAGTCTGCAGGATATTTATTGCATTAAAAACCTCTGCTAATATTCATAAGCAGTAACTACAAGACTAAACAAAATGTTCTAATTGTGTAAAGGCTTGTGGAAAATAGTTTTTTTCCTTACTGGCCCTTTATTGTTTACTGTCAGAGTGGAAAAGGTGCCAAAACCATGGAACAAGTCTTTTGTCCATGCACGCAAGAGGATTGGTGAAAAGCTTTACTCTGTCAACCCCACTGTGCTGAAAATACTCTACCTTTGGCATTTCTCCTTCAAGTGAGTATGGTTAGAAACATGATAGCTTCAAATTAATTTGGTTAAAATGAAATATTTTCTAATTTAGAAACTTTTAAATTACAAATGAATATTTAATTTAGTCACAAGTCCAGTATGCTGAAAATAGACTGTTGTTACTGGTATTTGGAAGCTGTTATGTAATAATTGATGGTGTAAAATATAGATCTCTCTCTGCTTTTTGAAAATTTGTGGCATTGAAACATTGCACCATGTCACAAATGATCAAAAAACAAATGATCAATGTAGAAGAGTCTTGTTTGCCCTGCTTGGCTATCTGGTTACAGAAATCTCCGGCTGATAGATGTAGAGGAGTTCCACTGCAGAAACGAGTCCATAGAGCTTTCTGAGTTTCAGCAGATTGTCGCTCGACATGTTGACAGTGCCAGAGGAGTCCTCCTCCAAGAGTAAGTCTGCTTTGAAATTCCACTGTTTTCGGTTTGAAACGCATTTGGTTGTAAGATGTTTAATGACTTATTTCATGTACTGCCTGTTTCAAATCCACCCACCTCATTTCATTAGGATTTAAATCTGAGCTGACTCAGTATTTTAAAACCCTCCATTACTTATTTTTGAGTCATTTTTTGCAGACTTTATAAGTCACAGTTGAACCAATGGCTAGAAGGTTCCACTCACAAAGGCCACAGCAGACTATCCCAAAAGTCCTTTGCCTATGCATTTAGGTATGGTGGTGGAGTCGTTGGCATGGTCACAGGAAAAGGTTTCCCTGTTCAAAGCTTGACTGAGGCCCGTCTGTGTGGAATTTTCATGTTCCCCCTATGGCCTGTAGGGGTCTTCACCTTCGTCTCACAGTCAGAAGACATACATGTTAGATTAACAGTTCATTCTAAATAGGCCAGGGTAGATAAAATGCTTAAAGTGAATAGAATAAAGTGCTGTATCAATGTGGCTTGTAGTTAAAGTGCTTTGAGTGGTCAGTTAGACTGTCGGGTATCGACATGTGTGGTTCTCATTAACGTAATGTAATCTTGAAGCTGATGTTGTGTTTCTTTTTGCCCTAGTTGGCTCCTTGAAGTACAGAACATTTACCACCAAGGGTGCAAGCGTGAACTGGTGCCTTTCAAAAGCAACATGACCAAACTAGAATCTTTTTTCAACTGTGTGGCTGCGCTGATGACTTCCCAACTGCAGAATCTTCTAACAGATTCAATCATCGACTATACACACTTAATTTCACAAGATCCGGTAAGAAGAAACTGAGTAAGCTAAAGGGATTTAAATATATTTTGCTTATATTTTATGAGAGGGTGAACACTTTTTTTTTTTTTTGGTATCATTTTAATTTGGACACCTAGCGTTCAGAACGAGCCAGTGAGCACTCAGGCTTTGTTCTGCATCTGATCTTGGAGGACAGGGAGATCAAGTTTGAGCCCAACCTCAAAATATATGAGGAGGCCTTCCTAAATGTGTACGAGTTCATGCTCAGATCTGTCAGTGTGATACCTCGTGTGGAAACCAAACTGTACTCTGACTGGGTAAGGAGACAACTCTATATATAGCCCTGTTTAATAGCACGCTTCCCCCTGATTTTTATACCTTACTTTGCTTTTCTCCAGCCAAGCTCACAGTTTGGAAGTACCCTGAAGCCCATCATCCTTCCAGAGGTCCTTCATGCCCACCAGGAGGAGGTAGGCAGGGTATTCTGGGCTGAGTGTGTCAGGCCCAAGGAGTACATCCACAAGTATGATAAATATGCCACACTGGTATCGAGGCAGGCGGAAAAAGATGTGGAGCAGGTCCTCCGTGACCAGCACTCTTTCCAGGAATTTATGGTGCAGGTGCTATACTACCAGAAGCTTATCGATGAGATCCGGTATATGCCTTCCAAGGTAAATGCATTAAAAAAAATCCTTAAACCAAGGTCCCATAACTTACTCTGTAACATTTCATGTTTCCTTCCAGTTATACTGATATATATTTTGCTGAAATAGTGTCAAATCAAAAAAGCTAAACAGTGGGAAAGCTTAAAACTAATAATCTAATAATCTAATTCTTAAATCTGTGTTTCTTTGACTGGGCTTATTTAAAAGCTCTTGCATCATTTATCACTGGTCATTTCTTAAATTGTGTTAACTGTGTCACTTATTTATACCATGGATTTTAGGTGGTACGACTTGGCATGTTTGAGGTCCAGTCCTATAAGCTCATCCAGTCTCTTGTCAAGCGTGCACGGGACATACAGCAGAAACTGGTTACACGGATGCTAGATGACCACCAGAAAGCCAACAAGAAGTTAGTTGGTTCTCTTTTTTTATACTCAGCAAGAGTGTTTTCTCTCTACATCAGCATAGTTCACCAATACATCTGAAGGAAGTTATCATTAAAAAAAAGCTGAGAGGGATTAAGCAGCTTCTGTTTGGCAGATACTACTGAAATATGCATAGGGAAGCTTAAGAGCTGGTCACTCTAAAAGAATACACTGTGTGAAAGTCATAAGGGATGTCGTTTAGTGCTCTTTGTGATTTTCGGCCCCATGTTAGCTGCTCTGTGGTGTTCTCTATTGCCAAGCGGTGCCATAATAAGATTGTAAATCTGTGAAATCCTCCGTATACAGCACTGAATTAATGCCATTCTTCCTCTCACAGGCTCTGTCATGAATTTGAGCAGATTTCAGAGAAGGCACTGAGCACACCGCCAGATACTCAAAAGCTGATGGAACTTAAGGTGACTGCACCAAAAAATCACACATACCAGGCTTGTTGCATTATGCCATGCACAATTGTCCTTTACAGATTGTTCACAAAACAGTTATGGTGTGCACTTAACACCAGTCAGTAAGCTTTGTCTTTTATTTCTTTTCTTGTGGTTTTGAGTGTTTTTGGTAGTAGGCCCTCAGCTGAGGCTACAGAAAGCCTGGAAGGTCTTGCATTCCTTCACACTTATGAACTACCTTAGTATGGTTGCTGTACATTTTTTTTAAGATATAAATGACAATTTTTTTTCTTATCCAGGCTTATATTAAAAAGGTGGAGACCACAGAGATGCCTCTTTTGCAACAAAGACTAGCAGACTCTGCCACGCAGTTGTGTTTCCTGGTGGAGTTTGCCACCCTGTCAACACTGGATATGAAGCTCAATACAAAGACAATCCAGTGGTTTAAACGTATGCCATCCATCTTTGAGGAACACCAGCAGATAGTTAGCAAAATGACGGAACAATATCAGAGTGGGCTTAAGGTCTGTGTTTTTCTGTTTCAGTGTATTTTAATGTAGAGAAAACATACTGGTGGCTAAAATACAAGGACATCTTTCCTTACCCTCATTCCAGTTGTACCGTGAGCACTTGTTGCAAGAACTGGACAGCTACAGTAAACAAGTGGAGGAGTTTAAGGCCTTTCGTGAGACAGCCAATCTCAGCAAGTACCTGACAAAAGCTCAGGCCCTCAATACCAAACTGGAGTTAGCTGCTGAAAAGGTATATCACAACTTGTTACCTGTAAGCCTAGAGATATATATCTGTACATTAGTTCACAGGCATTATCTCAGGCTGTATTATGTGTTGATGTCTTATTTATAAATCAACTATGCATCTACTCATTATTTTATCTTTTCTTTCCATGTCTTTGTTTATTTCTGTATTTTACTTCTACTCTTACCTTTTGATCCTTACCTCTGTGGAAAGATTAATGATTTAAATCTAGACGAGGAGGCTTTCGGCTGGTCTGTTTCCCAATATCCAGAGCGGAAGAAGGCGCAGGAAAAGTTGACACTATTCCTGCGCCTCTATGAGACAGCTACTGATTTCATAAAACAGCGTGAGAAGTGGCTGCATGGACCTCTCACCAGTGTGAACCCAGACAAGGTAAAAGCAGTAGAAAAATTACTTTGTATTCAATGCAGGAGTGACTGGGGAGTTTAGGTGACAGATTGAGCTCAGTTCTAATTTTCTGATTTTCATTCATATAACAACGACATTCTCTGTCTTATTTACAGCCTCAGTGGTCCAACAGTAGTATAATAAGGGCATCCAGACCGTCATAAAGATTCAGATTTCTATTTTTTTGTTGAATGGTGCATTTTATCAAGTCCCTGGGAAAAAAAAACAAAAAAAAAACTGAACAAATATAAATGCATAAATAACACAGAGCTTATTTTGTAGTATTGTGAACATTCAAAAGAGCTAACTTGGGTAGTTCAATAAGAAAGTGGTTGGTCAGAGTAAGAGTAGACCGAGTAAGAAAGCAATAAGATTAAATCATGAATATAATGTAAAAAAAAAAAAATCAAATGAACTTAGTCAACTTTCTTTGTATAACTAAAGCCCTTGAAGGAGCTGATGGATTTTTTTGACTGCATTTTTATCTGTTTGTGCCTTCTTATTTACATAATGACATCACTGCATGTGGTACTTTTTATTATACTCTGATGGTATTAGTATTATTTGCACTGCCATTTCCCTTTTATATTACAGCCATTCTTCCACATACTATATATATATATATATGAAAGCAGCAAAGCACTCAGCATTTTTCACTTCACTGATGTTGAGCTCCACAGAGCAGAGCTCCACATGAAACAACGTTTTCTGCTTAAACTCCTTTCCTTTTTTCCTTTTAATGCTTATTTAAGTACTTCTTTCATTAACTACATTCTCAGCTATTATTACTATAAGTACCTCTGTAAGCATTGCTAACACTGCTGCTGCCTCTACTACAATCAATAATTGTACTATTAAAAACACATTGTTAAATCTAGCATTTAATACTTGCAAGCAAACACCCTAAATACTCATAGCAACCATCTACCTTTTCATCTTGTGTTGTGGAAGTTTTCCATTAAATAAAGCCTGCAGATGAGCGGTGAGCAGTAGCTAACATTCTTTAATCAAAACACAAAAGAACAGAAAACCCAAGCTTGTGGAGAGCCTGCATGATTGCGGGGCAGACGGTCAGCAGAGTCTCTTCTGAGTCTAACATGGCTCTCAGTTAAATACCTTCTCCAGGAACAAAAAGCAGTACACAGCTGTTTCACACTTTAAGGTTCACACTCCCTTGCTACCTCCCAGAGTCCTCGAAGAGACAAAAGACTCTTCCTGTGGAGTTGTCTGCTTCCCCCAACTTCCTTACTAGACCCCCACCATTTGTCTTACTGTATGAGTGTGAGACATGTTAGAATCCAGTGGCACCAAGGTATCATACAATGAAATGATGTGATTAGTACATAAGTAAAAGAAATTTCTATACATCTTGGCAACAACAACAGTACAAATCTTGGAATAACCTTTAGCTTTCTGCCTTTATGTCCGTTTGTTTAATGTCTGTGTTCTTTGATTTATAAAAAAATTAAAAAATAAATTTTCTTTTTGTGTTATTATAAATCCTGCTGTAGAGTGGAGAGCTAAGTTATGATGTAATGCTAGCAAACATGATTCCTAAGGTCCACACACAGATAGCAAAATCCAAAACTGCAGTTCAGGCCTCCAAGATGGTCAGTCAGCTGACCACAGCTTCAGTCATTCATAATTTTAAACTATAATATGATTTTAAAGAGGGCGTCTATTTTTTAAACACCCTGTAACTGTAGTAATGGAGGAAACTCAAACCTTTTTTTTTTTTGGACTAGGTGGTACACATATGCATATTTCTATTATAAATTTGGGCATTTTAACAAGGGAGTCTAAAGAAATTGACCTTTGGAGCGAGGATGAGAAGACAACTTTATTATTCAGTTTAATGAGTCATTATGACGTAACTTAAGTAGAAAAAGTTATTTAAATTTTTGCTAAAAGTTATTTTAACTTTTGCTAGAAGTTATTATAGCTCTGATGAATAAACATTTGGTGGTACAAAAATATGACATAATAAATATTTTTATTGAATTACTTGATGTGAAATTTTTATAAATTCTATTTATGTCCTGTTGTTATGTAAAAAAATACCCCCATTCCCAAAATAGGTAGAAGGTGATGTTGGCAACTATTGGCGCGCTCTATACAAGCTGGAGAAATCCTTAAGTGAAGTACCCAATGCCCTTAATATAGCAAACACTATAAAGGCTAAGGTGGAAGACTTCAAGGAGCACATTCCTATGGTGCAGGTGAGAAATCAAGAGTAAGATTTGGTATTTGACTTTAATACAATATCATTTGAAATTTTGGAAGTAATTTGGACTGGATGTACTTTTTCATAGGTACTGTGTAATCCCGGCCTGCGTAAACGTCACTGGGATGCCATGTCGGACTTGGCTGGCATCTACCTGGAGCCAGCTGATGATCAGGTGTCTGTGTCTAACTTCCTATCAATGCACCTGGAACAGCACTTGAGCAGCTTCGAAGGCATCAGTGAAGCAGCCAGCAAGGAGTACTCACTGGAGAAGGCCATGGAGAAAATGGCCAGTGAGTGGGATCACATGGAGTTTAATCTCCTTAGCTACCGAGAGACGGGCACCTCAATCCTGTCATCGGTGGAAGAAGTGCAGATGCTGTTAGATGATCACATTGTGAAGACACAAACCATGAAAGGCTCACCCTTCATTAAACCTTTTGAAGTGGAAATACGGTGAGAGTCAAGAGGAATTGCTTTTGAGTAATTTTACTTTGCTTGCTTGGAAAATAAGTTTGGTGTAATGTTATTAAGGGGAAAATTCCATACACTCACTATTTAGCTGCAATCTGTTGGCAGTCTATGTATTGATTGCTGCAGGGCTCGGCTGAGATTGTGTGGCAAACAGACATCTGTGCCCCACCGCCCTTACTGCTAATGTGAACTTGTTGCATAATTTAGCTGCCAAAATTGACTGTTTCTGTGAGCATCTGTGCTGCCCAAAACACCAACAAAGAAGCCCAGAGATGTACGGCTTATTCATAGATGCTGTGGTGATAGTGAGCTAATGAGTTCTCTCCAGAAGGACTTCACATTTAAACAGATGCCACATGTGGATTAAAGTACCCACAACAATCCCTGCTGAGATCAGAAGAGCTTGAATCATTTTTTTAACCTCTACAGAGAGGTAAAAGGTCTGAAATGATGAACTGAAACAGTTTTATAGGGAAACATTGCATGTCATTGTACAAGTATAATAAGCAGCTATAGAAAATGTCTTATGGATGTTGTGTGAGTTTTCATCAAAGACATGGAAAGCACACATGTGTGGTCTTAGTTTAGGCCTGGTCGGGTTTTTTTTTTCTTTTTTAAATAACTGTGATCAGGATGAAGATGACAAATATTATATGTAATCATTGAAAACAAAAACTTTAAAAATCAGTTGGGATTTTTTTTTTAAATGCACCAACCTTTTTTATTTTTGTGAACAATGAAATATTATATAGCAAAGATTGCAAAACAAAACAAAAAAGAATAATAGCATGTAAAGGAATCAGTTTGTCTTTTCCAAAGCTTGAATCTGACCCTCTGCATCTGATTGCAACATTTTAACTGCAAAATGACTACACATCAGTAAGTAATGTTATTATAATTTTTATCATTAGGGAATGGGAGGGCAAGTTGCTGCTTCTCCAAGAAGTTCTGGACGAGTGGTTAAAGGTGCAGTCTACTTGGCTGTACCTGGAGCCCATATTCAGCTCCCCAGACATCATGGTTCAGATGCCTGAAGAGGGACGCCGATTCACAACTGTTGATAAAACATGGAGAGACATCATGAAACAGGTTTCACTGGTGAGTGTTTTTGATCTAACACTATTGCCTTTGAAAAGCAAAAAAAAAAAAAGACCTGTGTATTTGTACTTGTTCTGTGGTTTGAAATGCAAATATAGCTATAGCGCATCCAACTCAGGACATGTATTTATTACTAGACAGCATACACCTTAAAATTTCAAGTGTTCTACTGTAATCAGATTAAATTCAGCGCATTAACCTGAGCAGGTGGGTCAGCGTGCAGACACATAAACATAAACGCACACTGAGAGATTGTGAGAATATGTAGGAAAAGAACAATGTCAGCCAAATACACCGATACAGCCAAAGCAGAAGGGAGCATTCAGACAGAGGGAATGCGATAAGAGTGAATCAGTCCGAAGCGGATGGAGAACGAGGCAAAAACAACTGAGCGGGGATAGAAAGTGAGTGTTGCAAGAGCATCCTCAAAGAGTTTCCAAAGGGTAATTGGCGTCCTCAGTAGACCTGAAATGAGACACATCAATTTCAGGCAGTGTCCTCCGAAAGCCCAGCCTGACTGCACCATCAAATAGAAATTATGGATTTTGTCTGGAAGGGGCAGGGGTGTATGGAACCACAAAGAAAATGAGGTCACCGAGGGATGGGCAGCCTGCACACAAAGACGCTCATGTGTACACTCTAAGCTGCTTTGATATGTTACACTGTGTTATTGAGCATGCCAGCATAAATACTAAAGCAGTACAGTTTAAACTTAATTTTTTTCCTGTATAATGGAGCTCAGTTTCTAAAGGCTATATGTACTTTTTTCTTTTATTAAAGTAACATATGGCCAAAATGTTGTATCAATATAAGGATTAAAAATTTAATAGAAAATTCTGTAAATAGAAAGATTTGTTGGAGTGAGAGAAAAGGATAGATTATGAAGGCGTGATCAAAAAGTTTGGGGATTGGTTCATTAAAAATCAGAAATTTTACCTCAATAGATTTCAGTGTTTTTCTATTCAA
This sequence comes from Rhamphochromis sp. 'chilingali', assembly GCF_963969265.1. Taxonomy (NCBI): domain Eukaryota; kingdom Metazoa; phylum Chordata; class Actinopteri; order Cichliformes; family Cichlidae; genus Rhamphochromis; species Rhamphochromis sp. 'chilingali'. The sequence goes on from NC_137941.1 coordinate 4,195,113, forward strand.
GGTCATGTTTTCAAGACCATCCAGATTGCTTTCAGTGTGGTGGATATTTTTAGATATATTTAGAAATCCTGTTCTGACCACTTGGACTGTGCGTCTGGAATTTGGCTGTAGACCTTAAATTCGTCCAGAGAGCAGCCATCAACTTCAGTTTCAAATTTAGCCAGATTTTATTTAAAGGATCATTAGAGCTGGGCCTCCAGCTTCCACCGAGCAGTTTTCAACAGCTTTCAGTTACCGAGCCTGAGTGCGGTGTATCAGATTCAGTTCTGCACCGCGAAATCATACTCCAAAGTAAACCTATGCTCTAAATTGACCTTTCTGCAGTGTCCTGAAGCGTTATGTTGGAAGGAGAGCGTTCATCGTTGCGTTGTATCATGCCACACTTACACCACAGTAAAACAATCTGCGCTCAACAACTTGACTTCTTGCCAGATTTGGTTCATTGTAAGTTTGTCAAACAAAAATCAAACTATTTGGAAGCAGTGGAAGAGATGTATCGCCAATATATAGAGTATGAGGTTGGGGAAAAAAATTGGTATGGCATAGTATTATAATATTTTGCATGGGGGATATTGTATATATATTAGTGCATTGAACCAAAGAGAAAGTAGTTCAGCGTGGCACCAGAAAATGATCTTAAACAGATCCCTAAAATTAAATTATTTTAAAAAAAAAAAAATTTTGATAGGGTTTTGATAGGGAATTCCTCTAACTTTTTATAAAAGTGAATGTATAGCGCTACCAGTAATGACAAGGGGAAAAAGTGATGAGTGATGAGCTCAAAATCTGTAACTGTCCTCTGCTGCTGTAATACAACCCCAAATCCAGGCAAGCTGCGATGCTGTGTGTAATGTAAATAAAAAAAAAAATGCAATGATTCAATGCAAATCTCATAAACACACGTTTTTTTTCACAGTGCAAGACTGAAAACATAACAAATTTTGTCAGTCTAAACATTTGATATGTTTCTGTCTCCTCTTGTGTATAAAATACGTATTTATTTCGAGTCATTGCGTTCTCGTTTATAATTTAACAGTGTCCCAACTTCATTGTAACTGGGGTCATAAATAATTCCAAACAAGAGAGTTCCCCGACAAAATTGTAATTATGGCCATAAAAATTATGTTTTTCTGCTTTTTGTTCTCAAATTTTGTTCATTGCTTAAAGCTCATTTTAATTCACCACCACACGAGGGCCAGTTACAGAAAAATACCTCCTTGGCATGATCTTGTACTGCATCAAAATCTGACAAACAGTACATCCCTTCTCTTTGTCAATAAGACTGATCAGTGATGCATGAAATTAGAATCATCTCAACTTCATGCTATGACACGAGTGTGAGCAAAGTCAGATCCTCTGTCCACATCAGGACGTCTTTGCCCAGGTTGTTGTCATCACATCAGCCACTGGGAGTTGCTCAAGATCCACTCATCTTCTAGCACCTTACAGCATCACCATCTTCACTTAATTTTCCTGGTCTTTTTTTATTTTTTTTATTTGCTGCTTGTATTAGTGTGTCACTTACTTTACTATTGCATGCTCAGTTGAAAGTACAAACAGGGTAAATCAATTTAAAAGATTTATTTCTATGAACCTGCTTCCTTTTAACTATGCAGCGCACCACACCCAAGTTCCTTTGAGTGAGTGAAGAAGGAGAGAAACAGCTTACCTATGAGCACAAAGAGAAGACGACTGGCATAGTGTTTATTAATATAACCACATATATAGATATACCTCTAATAAACCTGAGAATGAGCTAGTAAACTAGCCAAAGACTAGTTCACACTCATATTGTGTAATAAAGGACAACACAATTTTTGTCCTGGATGTGTGTTATTTTTTTAAGACCTGCTATATCAGCTGGGAACACTTCCCACCCTTTGTGGGTGCATAGGAATCTACATTACCTCACAGTACCTCCATAAAGCAATATTAGCATTTCAACATAAAATATAAAAATAGACCTGTTATTACAATGTACTCCTAAAGAATGGACCAAAATCACAAATGTGAAGATTCATAGTTCATCAATCAGGAACACTTTGTCAGAATAATTACATGCTGACAGAAATGCAATCAAATGTGCCTTGTCTTTGCAATTGAGCTTGAACGTCTGATTTAGGCTTTCATTTCTCGGTTACTGTATTTTAAAATTGTATCTTTTGGCCTGATTTAAGAAAGGAAAAAACACGATCTAGAACAGTTTAAACCTCTCATTGTTTAAATGTTACTTTCACTATATTTGTAGGAAACAAAACCTTGGGAAAACTGCCTATACTTAGCACATTTTACAAAGTCAAGAGCAACCACGTGTTAAGGATGACTAAATCATTGCAAATCAGCATAAGGTGATACCGTGTCTGCACCATTTTTACCTTCAAGGTATAATCAGTAATCGTTTTGGCTTTTTCTTTCTTCTACATCCAACATTTGTTTGGCTTCCAGACGTCTCTGTGTCAAACCTTTGATCAAGTTATCCAGCCAGTATATATACTAGATAGCCTTGATGCTTCCTTGTTTTACCTGATAGATTTTTCATGTGCATTACTGTATGGAGCCCCTTACCAGATTTGTTTTCTTTTGGTGCCTGTTTCTTCTTGTACATGACCAGCAATCGGGAGAAATGCCTTGTTCTTCTCTTACTCCATGTTTATGAAATTTTGCACAATTTTGAAAAATTCACAATCTAAGGAGACACAAACACGGGTCATCTGACCAGGAATCAGACCGCGGGCATTGTGATTATGTGTTGTAACCATTAGACCAAATGTTCATCCATGTTTTTTCATGTTGACTCCACACTGGCTCTGCTCCTTCCTGTCTGTTATTTCATTCCTAGAAGATGATATCAGACTTCATTTCAGAACTGCCAAAATCTTCATGTGAGCGGGTTAGAGGTTCACTGTCCAACCTTGGAAATTAGACAGACTTTTTATTTAGACGCTTCCTGGGGGTGACAGCTCCAGAGGATATTGAATTAGTGTACAGATGAGATGATACGAGAGCTGAAATATTTCAAAGGTGCTAGACATGCCTCAGGTGAAATCTCTATTGCTCTCTCCCACCATAGATTTTTCTCTAGACTCTGTGTGACAGGTGGACCTCAGTGTGGAGCATAAAGTGGATTTTGTTAAAGGAAGAAATTGCAGTGTTTTAGTGTCACCTTCAGAGCAGCATTGACAACACTTATGCAAAGCAGAAACCTAAAAGGAATGTGAATTTCTCCTGAATGTTAATGTTTTATAAATAAATCAACTCACTCCGATCACTATTATTTAGTCATCGGAGTGGTCACTTTTGCATTTTTCTCACTTTTCCAACATGGTAACTTCATTCATTTGTAATTCTGGTATTTATGTTGTGCTTTAAGCTGTCCAGGGTGCACAGCCTGCCACTCAAAGCCAACTGGGCTAGACTTCAGGCTGTGTTTTACACTAATTTTCTGACATTTTTGGTTAATAGCTGTATACTCAACATTTCTGTTTCCAGGCTGCCACACTGTTGAGCCAGTTGTAAAATAGCACATTGTTCCTCACCAAATGCTGCCGTGCATGTTATTTGTCTCATTATCCCTCAGAATTTTGCTCTTCTGATGGATTTGAATTTGCTCTCTCTGTCAGTGGGTCTCAGTGCTGTGTATTGATATGAGCTGAGTCCTGAATTTGCATCCAGGATGTTTTCAAACTCTTATGTATAATTGTCAGTGCAGCCTCACCAACTTGGATGCAGGAAAGATGTGAAAAAGAAACAAGTGCTGATTCATCCAGGACTAGTATTATCACAGGACTCTGTATGGTATTTCCTTTTAACTAGAGCTTTATCAGACATTTATCTGACTATGACTAAGACTAGTGCTACTTCTCATTGAACTAAGTCATGGTGCTGTACAAGATTGTGACTATCTGGGAAGCTAATGTGATATAACGTTTGTATTCTAGTATTAATAGCTAACCCAGTGGAAAGCTTTATGTTACAAATAAGCCAACATAAAAAAAAACATTTTGGTAACACACCTGTGAAACTGAAGTGTGTAGTTGCCTGTTTACCACCCAAAAGCACATAAACTTAGAACTTAGAATAATCCATTTCAAACGTTTTGTACTAACTAGTTTTTTAAATGTGCTGAAGTGAGTTGACAATGAAGATCAAATTTCCCGCATTGACAGTGGACAAAGCATTAAAGGTGATTCTCTTCAATGCAGAACAAGCACGTGTTGGCTGTGATAGCCATCGACAAGATCCTGGAAAGACTGCAAATGTCCAATGAGTTTCTGGAAATGATCCTCAAAGGTCTTAATAACTACTTGGAGAAGAAACGTCTCTACTTTCCACGGTTCTTCTTCCTCTCAAACGAGGAGCTGCTGGAAATCCTCTCTGAGACCAAAGATCCTACAAGGTAAAGAACTATAAGTGTGCACACAGTTAGATTTATTTTTTATCATAACAACAGTAATAATAATTTTAATCAATTAGCTATGGATGTTATCGACAACCCTTAAAGAGAAAACCCCCCATCAAAACTAGCTTTGTACTAGAGATGGCACGATACCACTTTTTTATGTCCGATACCGATATCATAAATTTGGATATCTGCCGATACCGATATGAATCTGATATATAGTGTTTTTTAATCAATAAAACAGTTTTTTAAATATCTTGCTGCATTTTGTATAAGTTCATACTCAAGTTTAAATAAACAACAACACTAAAGCTATTCTGTTATACCTGTATGTAAAAAAACACAACTGCACCCAAAATATTTCATAGTTCAGCAACACTGATCAATCTAATAAACTTAAACCTGCACCATCCTCCCTATTCTGGTATTTTAAAGAGTACTTAGGAGAAATATTAAGCAACCTAACTAATAGGGTTGCAAACTCCCAGCAAAAGAAAATAGGGAACCACCCCCCACCCTCCACGTCATGATGCTTAATCGATGTAATCAACTTTAATTTAATGCAGGGTGAAAAAAAAAATGCACAGAAATAAATTATTTTTCAAGAATAATTAAATAGATTCAACATCTTTCTTCAACAGAATTGCAGACTGCACAGATGGTACCTTCCCAAAGGAAAAAGTACTATAGCTTACTAGGGTATATTAGACTTAATAGTTACTATATACAGTAATGGACTTCTATACATTTTAAAACTTTGGGTGTAAGATTCAGATAATTATTAAATAATTAAAAGCTAGATATTTTAAATGAGAATAAGAAAGAAAAGTATGTCTTTGTGCCCCCTTTTCCCTGTTCATGCCCTATCGGTCCCCCTGGCTAAACTTTGCTAGATCCGCCCCTGCACAGTTACCAGCCATCAGCTGCGTAGAAAAAGATCCTCGAGTAGAAAGTAATATTAAATAAATTCTAACAACAGCTTATCAAGCTTAAACGTGCTGCTGTTGTTCAGCCGCTGGTTTCCTCTTTCTGGTGCAAAGTGGGCCAAAAACAAAGAAGAGAGACGGACTCGCGACAGAAAAGCCGATCAGCGGATCATTAAGCAGTTTCACGATTGAAGTAGCAGCAGGAGAGGGAGGAAGAGAGAAGAGGCAGTCGCTCCATATATCGGTTGTTAAGCTTAACATGGGAATTTTTTACAAACATTCAGAGATGAACTTACACACTTGCTTTACTTCTCTCTGGGATAACTTCCTCGAAGATGAAATGCTGGGAGCCTACAAATACACACAGCCGCTCTATCACGTGGTACATACTGCTCGGTTATAAGCAGAGTTACGCCATGTCGCAAGTTTTGTGAGGTGCTTTTTTGATATTTAATGGATCGATTACATTTTTTATTTCTCACCGATATCCGATCCAGTAATTTAGGTCCGTATCGGACCGATACCTATACGTAATATCGGATCGGTCCATCTCTACTTTGTACTACAATGTATAGTATATAAAAAGGTCTCAGAACATTTTCCAGTAAAAAGATTTGAAACTGAGATTTATGAAGTGAAAGAAGAAATGCAGAAAAGGAAATGGAAGACTATGATTGGGGGCTAGTTATAAATTAATCATAACAGCCCTTTGTTTTCTTGTGCTTACAGCAGCTACTTTACCTCCATAGTGGTTACCCAGAAATCCTCACTGATAACCAACACTTGTCTCATTTCACCCTGGGCGTTCAGTTAATAATAAATGTGATTTGAGGCAAGATGTTCAAGCCTCTTACTCTCCTCCTGTTATTTCTTTTTCTCATTTCATTTTCATTCTGCTCTCCCTCAATTCGCTCTCTGACTGCTGGGACTTAACAGTACATCTGTACAAATACACAGTCATCAGCTCTTCTGTAAAGAAGGGATTTCTGCAGCACTGATGTGGATGGTGGGTTTGTGTAGGCCACAGAGGGGTAATTAATGTTGGGGGAAATTTGCATTACTTGTCACTGAATGTAATGTCCTGAGAAAAATGCATACTTTAAATTCAGGGACTGTTTAGCAAATACCACAGACAAATGTGGCATTTACAACATAGCAAACCACAGGACATGAAGCGTTAAATTAGGATGCTTGACTGAGAGTTATCTCTTTGAGGTTTTATAGGTCCAAGTGTATGAAAATTCTCCAACTAACTAAATTCAGTGATTTAATACTCAAAGAAGTCATAATCATACACTTGTGTACCTTTGGAAAGTAACCTGATACTATTAAGACCTAAAAAAAAAATGCTTTTTTGCCTACCTATGGATAGAAAATCATGTAGCAGCTGGTGTCTTGTGGCAAACTGAAGAACACTGAAAGTATTGAGACTTGAGTGCATTTATCTTTTTTCATGTGTGCTCTCTTTTTCTTTTTAAGAATTTCCGTTTTTAAACTCTTCTGTAATTGACAAATCCAAGTTTTATTATTCAGTACAACAAATGAGAGCTCAGCCAGTATAAATGCAGACCAATAAATCACCCTCATTGCTGGGGACATAAGCATCAAATAAAACCCCCTTTGTACAATTTTGTTTCAATATTCTTTGAAATGATTCTGTTTGCAAAAGTTTCTATTAGTAGAAAATTACACTGTTCAAATAATAATCCATTTTTTTGTTGCTTTGAATCAGTTTGCTCAATTTCCTCCGATGAAAGCGGGAGAGAAGATTTATTACGTATGTCTTTTTGAATACAGCAAAATCAGAAGTTTTCAAACTCTCCACATGGGGAATTTCGCACATAACGATATTGAAATTGTCTGGGTGATATTGATCCAGACACACAGACAATTTACTGCTTGTCTCACTGACAGTGCAGTAAAAGAGGGGCATCAGCAGCTCGCAGACAAAGCTGTAGTTTTGTCTAAAGTGGATTCATTTCAATCCAAATTAAGCTTCACAAAGCTAACAGACAATTGTATATATGGCTGTGTGCAAGCTTGATACTGTGTGTTAAAGTGAGGGACAGTGTAAGTTTGCATATATTTTGGCCATTTGATCAGATTTACAGGCCTGTGGAACTTGAACTGTAACTTTGAGTGATTCGCTTTTCTTGCATTCCTTTCCACAAGGGTGCAGCCCCATCTGAAGAAGTGCTTTGAAGGCATTGCTAGTGTGTTGTTCACTGATGTGCTGGATATCACCCACATGAAGAGCAGTGAGGGTGAAATGGTGCAGCTCCTGGATGTTATTTCCACCTCCAAAGCCAGGGGACAGGTGGAGAAATGGCTTTTAGAACTGGAGAGTGGCATGACTGCCTCCCTGCATAAGGTGTTGTGTGGATTTTTATTAAACTATTTTTAAAGATTAATTCATTTATAGCATAGAGAAACGTTTGAAAACAACATATTTCATACCTCAGATGCTGTTTTTAGATTGCTTTATAAAAGTAGTAGGATTGAGAATTTGCTCTTATGTGTTATTTCTGTTTCCAGCCACAGTTGACCGCGTATGTTCCAGGTTGCACCAAAGCCTAAGGGTGCAGCCAAACCATCATGATACACAGTTGTTTGAGTGATTTGCTGCTATTGTGGTCAATTGCAGGTAATAGGGGAGGCTATCGAGGCATACCCCAATGAGCTGAGGATAAACTGGGTGCGTGCTTGGCCAGGCCAGACTGTATTGTGTGTTTCACAAGTCTACTGGACGAAGCATATCCACAAAGCTATCAAAACAGGACAGAAGGTAATCAGCTCAATATATATCTATTTTTATATATATATGTCATATACAGTATATCCTGAATATGGGCTAAAAAGTTGATTGTTAACAATATCACCAGATTGCTGTTGTAACCAGCTGCTGGATGGAAACATCTCACAGAATAAATATTTTTTTTAATATCCGTCAGAAATTCTTTACAATTTATTTCACAGGATTAAGGACATAGCCAGCCAATTAGAGCACTAAGAAAAATGCAATCTCTTGATTGTGGACTTTTTTTTTTTATTAGTAATTTCAAAGATTGAACTTGATGCTGTTATCTTTCTGTCGTGATGAACTCTGTCTTCCTCTTCTTTCTGTTTAATGACGTTTCTCCCTTAGGCTCTTGATGCTTACCTGGAGCAAAACAACAAACAGATTGATGACATTGTGGGTCTTGTGCGTGGAAAACTGTCCAAGCAGAACCGGGTCACCCTCGGAGCCCTTGTCGTGCTGGATGTCCACGCCAGGGATGTGTTAGCCACACTGGTGCAAAAGGGGATAAGTGATGAGAACGACTTTGAGTGGCTTAGCCAACTGCGCTATTACTGGGTGGTATGTGAAAGGAGTGATTGGGGATACTGGGCATTCATGGCAACTCATAATACCATTGCAGTCATTTACTTCAGACTCTGCATCACATGCTTTGCAGGAAAACCATCTCCAAACCAAGATGATCAATGCTGGTTTGCCATATGGCTACGAATACCTGGGCAACACTCCACGTCTGGTCATTACACCACTCACAGACCGCTGCTACCGGTAAAGCTACTGCAGTAACATACTCAACAGTTAACTACACTGTTAGTTAGTCTCCTGTCTTATTACTTTTAACACAAAGATAAATTTTTTAGACTTTTCCTATCATCTTAAGGTGATATAATGTTACAGGTATAACAAGAACCAAACAAGGCTTTCACTTTCACTTTCAGTTTTTGTTACCCTTCAGCTATGCAGAGAAGGGTGAGGGAAATTCAGTGTAGAGGCTACATAGTGTAAACATTTGCATCTGGAAAGCCAAGAGCGAGTTGTCTGTCTAGGATACGCTACACATAGCTCAATGCTTACTAGTAAAAGAAAAAGTACTTTAAACAGGAAAGGGTCCAAGAGGACCAAGAAGTTGCTGCAGTTTAATTTTTTTGTAGTGAAGTTTCTTGCAAATTATTACAGCCTTATTCTCCCTGACAGGAAGAACGTTAGAGTATTTGACATTAATGTTAAAGGTTCTGTGCTGTAAGTCCACAGGTGAAGCAAAGTTTTTCAGAAAGCTTGTTGCTGTCGTCTGTGGCAGTGTCCAAAACAGTTGGAAAAAGAGTTCATATTGTTGCAGTAATGTTAAAATACCATAAAAGCTGTGCACACTCCTTCAAAACATAAATGGTGATCAATCAATGATTTTGGAAAATAAATATACATACACATATAGAAAGTGTGATGTACCTCACTGAAACTTTAATCTCTAGATTTCAGATTAAAAAGCTTGTAAGCCATCAAACATTCAAAGTTATATTTTCATTTACCTGAGAACAATAAATTCATTTTACTTACTGGTCATTTTTCCTTTTTCAGCACGCTGTTTGGAGCACTCCACCTTCATCTGGGAGGTGCTCCTGAAGGCCCAGCTGGCACAGGAAAAACAGAGACAACCAAAGACTTGGCCAAAGCTGTGGCCAAGCAATGTGTGGTCTTCAACTGCTCTGATGGTCTGGACTACATTGCTTTGGGCAAATTCTTCAAAGTGAGTAAATTGTGTTAATGTGAGTCAGTCCCAGCAGACATAGGCTACAGAGTTTTAGACGTAAGTGAAACGTGGCACTCGAAAAGATGTTTTACTTCACATAGCTCATCAAAGGAACATATTCATACATGCTGTTTCCGTCTTCTTTGGATGGAAGTGCGGCAGAACACACACATCTACCTTGGAATGTCCCACTGGTGTAACTATTAGCACTTCAAAGATGTAGATAATAGAAGAAGACACAGGGGTAAGGTTTCATTCTTACAGTGTTTCCCCTTCCCCACATGGCACACAGCCCTTTAAATGTCAGCCTCTTCACAGCCTGTTCTGAAAAATAAAATGTGGCACAGTGGTGCATTTGTTTGTGGTATACAAATATATGAAGACTGCGCGCGCCATAATTTTCTGATGTAAATATTGTGAATATTTATCCTTATAACAATAGCACCACACTAATAGGCCAGCAAGGCCGCCTCAGTGACCCACAGCGCCTCTGCGGCGGATCAGTGTCATGTAATTAGAAATGATCAGAATAATATAACTCCTTACACACATTTTTTTCCACGCTGATCCAAAAAATAGTTTGGATAAGAAGTAATGCTTATTTATTTAAGTGTGTGTGTGTGTGTGTGTGTGTGTGTGTGTGTGTGTGTGTGTGTGTGTGTGTGTGTGTGTGTGTGCGCGCGCGCGATCAGGGCCTCTTGTCCTGTGGAGCTTGGGCCTGCTTTGATGAGTTTAACCGCATTGACTTGGAGGTGCTCTCTGTGGTGGCGCAACAGATTCTCACAATACAGAGAGGTTTGTGTTTGTGCCTTTCTCTCCCTTTGATCTTTAAGAAAGTTGGTAGCACACCTGAAACAAATTTGACATAATCTCAGCAGTGAAAAAGCAGGCTTTTCTACAAAGCACACTAACACTGGCGATGCCCAGAATTTCTCCCAGAAAAAAATTAAATGTTAGTAGGTTTTGGTTAATTAACAGATGTTAAGATGCTTGTTTTAACAGTCGTACATAAACATAGAGCTTTTCGTTGTTTCCTATTATGTCAGATTTTGGACCAAATAAAATTCCCTTGAACTTGTCTGGCCTACGCAGGATTTGTTTTAAACCATGGTAGTATTTTTTATTTTTTTATTTTTTTTACACAGATGCTATAACTTTAAGTTGGATAATCTGTAATGTTATTAGCCTGCTGTTGCCATTAACCATTTCACACACATAAAACCAGCTAAACAAACCTAAAATTCTAAAGAACCAAATTATAACTTTTACCTGTTTTACCTTTTACCATTTATTTATTACACATTAGAGTATACAGCATAGTCTATCTAAATAAACTGGTTTCTCTCTCTTTTTTGTCAACTACTGTACGTGCAGAGATGCAACTAAGGCCAACAGAGCTGTGCTGTTCTGTTCGTGCCTAAAAGCTACTGTTATAGCATACTGCTATCCCTATCTGTTTCCAAGTTGTCCTCCCCCGTCGCCCCCACTGGCACCTTAGTGCCAGTCGAAGTCAGTATTGTTAACTTTTATTACTGGAATCGTGCTAAGTTGACAGATTATTGAGTTTCTTAGCCTGCTGCCGCAAATGTTAGTACCGGTATATCAATTCATGTTTATATGTGCCACTTATGGAAATGTCCTGTTAGGAAATTCCCTAAATCAGCAGTTGGATTGAATCAAAAATCCATTTGTAGCTGACTATATTGTTTCTAACTGCACTCGTGCCCCCAGGAATTGCTGCCCACACCGAGATGTTGATGTTTGAAGGGACTGAGCTTAAACTGGATCCCTCTTGCGCTGTGTTCATCACTATGAATCCTGGCTATGCTGGACGGTCTGAGCTACCAGACAACCTTAAGGTACAGTATCAGTTCTTGTCACTGTTCCTGTTTTAATTGTTCAAAATCTGATTCTTTTTTTTCTGGTAATTTAGGAAATGGTGCTGTCTTCTAAAATTAGCTCAAATTAGATTCGATTGTTTTATGTTTCTCTCTTCTACTACTTCAGCTCAGAATCTTTTGAGCCTTAAATCATGTTTTCATTTAGTACATCTTTAACTAATTTTTTTGGTTTCATACCAGGCTCTGTTCAGGACTGTCGCCATGATGGTACCAGACTACGCAATGATTGCAGAGATTGTCCTCTACTCATGTGGTTTTGTTAGTGCGCGACCCTTGTCAGTGAAAATAGTGGCTACTTATCGACTCTGCTCTGAGCAGCTCTCCTCACAGCACCACTATGACTATGGTATGAGAGCTGTCAAGTCTGTGCTAACTGCTGCTGGAAACCTTAAGGTACGTGAAAACAGATTCACGCTCATATGAAGGGAGACTGTGTTCTTAATTAGAGGGGCAGGGGAGGGATCACCGATCCGGGACGAGCTTCGAGCAGCAGAGAGCAAAATGGTTTGAATGTAAGCAGGCAACGTTAGCTCTGTTCCTCAAGCTCACTTCTGTGTGCTTTTTATTAGGAGCAGCACACATGTTCAGTGTGTGTATCCTCAAAACTGCCCTATTCTCAAGGCAACAGTGTTTAGGGGAAATCTGTTAATTGAGCTCCAAAAAATAACCAGATTTCACTGTCAGCTGTTAAACTGCTAGACTGCAGTGGTTGAACTAAAGGACCCAAAAGTAAGGAAAGCATAATTGGGGTGTGCAACATTTCTCAGCTCTTGCTCAGTCTTTCCTGATAAAAGTGGTGCTGAGCAACTTAAAAGGCAACCACTCACATAGCTGAGTGTAAGGAATTGCTTCACCCTAAAAGAGATTTACTTACATTTTTAATGCACCAGAAGTAAGTTTTAAGTCAGGTTGGGTTATAAGTTGGTGTTTCTGGGGTATTATTTTTTAATCTATTTTTCCCCAGGAGCAATCTTTTAAACACAAGAGTCTGAGGACTGGCTCATATCGGTGCATTTCAGAAAAACAACATGACAAACTGTTTTGCAGAGTACTGTAATTTGTGAAAGAGAAGGATGTGAGTCATAGTGACCTTATGCATACTGAGAATTTTATCATCGGGTTCTGTACAAGCATAGCAGAAAAATTAAGCCTGTCTTTTAAAATTTAGGTTTTTTTGTTTTGTTTTTTCATATGGAAATGTGTTTTGTGAGTTCCCTAGCAACAGCTGCTGATTTCTATTTTTGGCAAATATGGCAAATATTGTTTTTCTATGCATTACATATCTTCATCCTTTTCCACTGTTGTGGTGTTTAGCTCTTTACATTTATGCTCAGAATGGTGCCTTGTCTGATTCTCTTCTCTTCACCTCAGAGTTGTTTGTTTTACCACAGCTCACCTTTCCAGAGGAGAATGAAGACACCCTGTTGCTGAGATCCATTATTGATGTCAATCTGCCCAAATTCCTGGACCACGATCTGCAGCTATTTGAGGTGTGTGGAGCTCTGCTCGACTTGATAAATGGAGTCGTTCACATCAACTGATGTCAGCTCAAGTTAATTCCAGTCAGTTCATTTGAACCCATGATGCACAAGGACAATTTAAGCACCAGTCAGAACATCTGACTGGGTTATACGTGTGTTTGCATGAGTGAACGAATATTTATGTGTCTATCATTTGTCCTCAGTCCAAACATCAAAGTCAATGTGTGTTGCCGTTGTATGTTGTGGTTAGTATGTAAGGATCTGTACAGGGAGTGCAGAATTATTAGGCAAATTGTATTTTTGAGGAATAATTTTATTATTGAACAACAACCATGTTCTCAATGAACCCAAAAACTCATTAATATCAAAGCTGAATGTTTTTGGAAGTAGTTTTTAGTTTGTTTTTAGTTTTAGCTATTTTAGGGGGATATCTGTGTGTGCAGCTGACTATTACTGTGCATAATTATTAGGCAACTTAACAAAAAACAAATATATACCCATTTCAATTATTTATTTTTACCAGTAACATCTCCACATTCACAAATATACATTTCTGACATTCAAAAACAAAACAAAAACAAATCAGCGACCAATATAGCCACCTTTCTTTGCAAGGACACTCAAAAGCCTGCCATCCATGGATTCTGTCCGTGTTTTGATCTGTTCACCATCAACATTGCGTGCAGCAGCAACCACAGCCTCCCAGACACTGTTCAGAGAGTTGTACTGTTTTCCCTCCTTATAAATCTCACATTTGATGATGGACCAGAGGTTCTCAATGGGGTTCAGATCAGGTGAACAAGGAGGCCATGTCATTAGTTTTTCTTCTTTTATACCCTTTCTTGCCAGCCACGCTGTGGAGTACTTGGACGCGTGTGATGGAGCATTGTCCTGCATGAAAATCATGTTTTTCTTGAAGGATGCAGACTTCTTCCTGTACCACTGCTTGAAGAAGGTGTCTTCCAGAAACTGGCAGTAGGACTGGGAGTTGAGCTTGACTCCATCCTCAACCCGAAAAGGCCCCACAAGCTCATCTTTGATGATACCAGCCCAAACCAGTACTCCACCTCCACCTTGCTGGCGTCTGAGTCGGACTGGAGCTCTCTGCCCTTTACCAATCCAGCCACGGGCCCATCCATCTGGCCCATCAAGACTCACTCTCATTTCATCAGTCCATAAAACCTTAGAAAAACCAGTCTTGAGATATTTCTTGGCCCAGTCTTGACGTTTCAGCTTGTGTGTCTTGTTCAGTGGTGGTCGTCTTTCAGCCTTTCTTACCTTGGCCATGTCTCTGAGTATTGCACACCTTGTGCTTTTGGGCACTCCAGTGATGTTGCAGCTCTGAAATATGGCCAAACTGGTGGCAAGTGGCATCTTGGCAGCTGCACGCTTGACTTTTCTCAGTTCATGGGCAGTTATTTTGCGCCTTGGTTTTTCCACACGCTTCTTGCGACCCTGTTGACTATTTTGAATGAAACGCTTGATTGGTCGATGATCACGCTTCAGAAGCTTTGCAATTTTGAGACTGCTGCATCCCTCTGCAAGATATCTCACTATTTTTGACTTTTCTGAGCCTGTCAAGTCCTTCTTTTGACCCATTTTGCCAAAGGAAAGGAAGTTGCCTAATAATTATGCACACCTGCTATAGGGTGTTGATGTCATTAGACCACACCCCTTCTCATTACAGAGATGCACATCACCTAATATGCTTAATTGGTAGTAGGCTTTCGAGCCTATACAGCTTGGAGTAAGACAACATGCATGAAGAGGATGATGTGGACAAAATACTCATTTGCCTAATAATTCTGCACTCCCTGTATATACAGTGTGTTCCATCATTCCACTCCAGTATTCTCTACCAATTCTCATTTTTCATATCAGGGTATCACCTCTGACCTCTTTCCGGGAGTCAAACTCCCAAAACGTGACTACAATGTTCTACTGGAGGCCATTGAGGATAACTGCCGGCAAATGAACCTTCAAGTCACAGAATTCTTTGCTGAGAAAATCCTGCAAATCTTTGAGATGATGATAGTGAGACATGGCTTCATGTTAGTGGGTGAACCGTTTGGTG
This sequence comes from Rhamphochromis sp. 'chilingali', assembly GCF_963969265.1. Taxonomy (NCBI): domain Eukaryota; kingdom Metazoa; phylum Chordata; class Actinopteri; order Cichliformes; family Cichlidae; genus Rhamphochromis; species Rhamphochromis sp. 'chilingali'. The sequence goes on from NC_137941.1 coordinate 4,210,438, forward strand.
GAAAGACCAGTGCTTACCGTGTGCTGGCAGCTGCCCTTCATGACGTTTTTAAGAAGGTGAGATGTTGTTTTAAATCTAAAAATCTAACCAGTGGATTGTAAAATAGAAAGTCCCAGCTCTATTTGCACTCTATTGACACTTGGACTTAACGGGGTGGTTTGAGTGGTTGAATAAGAGTCATGATAATGGCAACAACAGCATAAGTGGTTAAAAGTGGCACTTGGCCTTAGGTTGAATGGCATTTAATATGTTCACATATCATGTTCTGAAAGAAACGGAAAACAAAGCTTATTTTTAAGTGGCTGACAAAGCAGAGTTAGTAGTTTTTAATAGTGCTACCTGAGTCCTTAATACATAAATTTAATCTGTGAAAGAAAAAAACAAAACCTAGCCCTTTGTGTCAAGTAAAAATATGTCTTACATGCAATATTCAAGGCTTATCTGAGCTACATGATTGTCCCAAGTAAACACATCCATCCACTTTTTCAGAGCTGTAGTCTTTGTTTAGTAGTTATCGATCTCCCAGAAAGGACCAGAACTGGCTTGTTGTATTTACATGGCTGAGAGGGCTGAGAGGCATCCCACCAAGGAGACAGATGAAGGCCTGCTGATGGAGCGCCTGGGAATGCCACATTTATCATCGTCATCCTTGTCGCTGCACATCCACTGATCATGTCGAGCCTCCCTCCCCTCACGCTCCATTTTTGTTTTTTGTTTTTTTCCTCCAGCAGTTTTTAACTCAAACTGACATCCTATCTGAAGTGCCATTTGAAGCAGGTTTTGCTTCTCTTCTTCAGTTAGCACGAATCCTGTCATACTGGCAGTAATTTTGTAAGCAATTTATGTGTCAAGGCAAAGACAGGTTGGTCAAATGAGTGTCATAGAAACACATTTAGTCTGTTTTTGCCTCAACTACGGAGTGCAGTCATCTTATGTATAATCATGTGGCTCACGTTTGTCTGATTTGTATTTGTCTGGACACCTTTTGTTTTTCCCAGTAAGAATATCTCTTTGCACACATGGCTTTTTTGTGTTGTTATATCAGGGTCTGATGGATGAGAACCAGGTACAGATCACAGTAATCAATCCCAAATCCATTACCATGGGCCAGCTGTACGGCCAGTTTGACCCTGTCTCTCACGAGTGGTCTGATGGCATCCTTGCTGTCAGCTACAGATCCTTCGCTGCCTCCCAGGTAAGACTGCTGCCTATGAATGATTTGCAAAAGCCTGCAGAGTACTAGCAGGAGATCATCAGAAATTTCAGGTCAGAAACAGTCAATGAGTCAAAAAGTTAAAGCAACTCTACTAGTACTTACTACTACTGCTATTACTACAGGTATCTGAGCACCAAAACATCAAAATCAGCTGACCGTTTGCTATGCTAACTGTGCTCTAAACAGGGTTATAGTGAATCCTTTTTTCTATTTTGCATCATATTTTTCCTCTCCCAGTGGTGGATGCTTGTTTCAGATATGAGATAAATAAGAATTATTTTTAACAGTTAGTCATGCACAGCTATTATATCAGGGTCCAACTATAAAAGTATGAAAATGGAACTGGGCAGAACAAGTGTACACTAAATCCTTTTTTTCTGTTGCTTTTCTTTTTGGACAAAATGCTTTTCTGTTGAGAATATAATTAGCAGTTTTATGCATGTGATTTTAGTGCTTGCAGTTTAAATATATTCGGCAGATAGTGCAGAACTGTGATTAAACTGTTAAAGGTCGAGTAAGCTTTTTGAAATTCATGAACTACTGGACTAGCTGTCTCTTTCTCGTCCCTGGATCCAAGCAACATCATCCTGCAAGGATGTTTTCTTTGTGGAGTAGAAATTGACTATACTTTATTGCCGCATAATTTTAGCATTTCTGTAACATTATTGCACTTATCTGTCAGCTCATAAAAATGTTTTTGGAACAACTTTGTATCAGTTAAAAGTAAAAAAAAAAATAAAAAAATTATTTATTATTTGTTTGTCTTCGTGCAGATAAATAAAAATTTTGAATGGGAATGTTTGCCAGTGTAGATTATTCTGACTTTATTGCGAGGCAGGCGGCAATACAGCATATGCTTTGTTCGTAATGAGTAATTCAGAACTGAATCAGGAAAGCAGGAAACTGCTGTTGCACTCCCCCTGCAAGGTAAAACTTTAAAGCACATGGTAATTATGGTACAGTTGGACCAAATGTCCTATGTGCATCCACCTACTGTTGGTAGCTGTGCAGGAATAAGATGAGATCGAGATACATTATTGTCTGCTCACCCTCAGTTAATGAGTTTTGACGGATCTTTATACAATAGGCATGACATTCCAATTAATTGCAAGCTAGTAGAAAGAAAGGCTTCAGTGGCAGGTAAACAAGAGAAACATTCGGCTGTCTTGTTAAAATTAGGTCTTTAATAACTCTCTTTCATTGTGACACACACACACACACACACACACACTAGACACACACAGGCAGACAATTTACAGGCTGCACTAGAGGCATGTCCTAATGGAAAATCATTTCTTCCCTTTATTCTCAGTGTTTCCAAATTAAGTTGTCATTTAAAAAAAGTGTTAGTATATAAAGCTGTCATATTACAAATTGTAAGGAGTAACATTATATACTGATGCAAACAAAACAGAAAACAAATCTAGCTTTTTTAAAGTCATTTTCTTCTGCAGACAGTGGTCTTCCGTTGTTTTTGCTCTCTTTTCCTGCAACACATTTTACTAAACTCATTTCATGTGCACTAATCTGGAGTAAACTGCGTTGTAGTGTATTAAATTTCTGCATACAAAATGCTTTTTTTTTTTTTTTTTCCCCCCAGATCATTAAATTACTGCATGTTCACTTCCCTCACAAGCACCAGATGGCCCAGGCCCAGGCATCTCCATTTGTTTATATTATAACAAATCAATTTAAAGTACAGCTCTTGCCAGCCCATTTAACTGGAGAATTGACACTTGTTGTCAGCCCCCATTATGACAATGTGGGTGTTAATTTCATTTATTTAGCAGACATTCTTCACTTACATTGTAATTCACAGGAGTTCAGTTGTGACCTTGGACGTATGCACAATGATTTCAGTGTGCAGTATGTGGGCAATACTGGCACATAAAGTTGTAAGACATGCACTCTTTTCACAAACCTTTAAACACATTTTTTCTAACCCTGAACATCATAATTATCAACACTCGTGTTTTTCCTGGTTTCTCTGATATTTTCAGACCACGCCCACCTTCTTTGCATTTTCTTCTGGGAAAATTCCTTAATGTGCATGATCCTCAAACTTTATTTTGAATATTTGTTTTGTTGTTAAATTTGTTGATTACCAAAGTTTCCAGATCGCCATGCTTCATGCACGGCATACACGACATACAGGTAAAGCCCACACAACCTGTTGGTGCAACTGGGCAACATGCATTCGGACTGAAGGTGTATATGTGCTTGCTAATCTGTGCACAGGCAGGACAGACCGAATTACCTTGCTATCTTAGCTGTTATTTTGATACTTCAACTCTTCTCACAGACTAAAATAAATAACTGCAGGTTGAGTACATCTGCCACTCTTTGGATGCTGAGAGCTGTTGACTTTTTTTTTCCAGCAACAGAGTGAGTAACAGCTACTTTCAAAATGAGCTGGACATTTCATACTGATCTCTGACTGTAGCTGGCTGTGAGATGAGTGTGCAGGGATCATCTATAAACTGCAAAAATGAAGATACTACAAAAATATAAAACTTACAGAGTCACCAGAATGATTTTACACATCACTAAACTTCTGTTGGTTGTACTAAACAGTCATTTTTAAAGGCTTTATATTTCACTGTACAACACTGCATAACTTCAGTGTTATACAGAGTCACTGCACTCATAAATGGTCTTCTGATGAATATATCAACATACTGCTGGCAAGCAAGCAGCTCATGATTGTGGTTAATAATCGTAACCTTACTTTATGTTTTGACCTCACAGCTTAACAATTTAGCTTCAGTTGTGTTGAAATGATTTCTTATGGTATGAATTTCATATTCCTTGTGTGTCTCAGAGCCCTGACAGAAAATGGCTCATCTTTGATGGTCCAGTGGATGCTGTGTGGATCGAGAACATGAACACAGTACTTGATGACAACAAGAAGTTGTGTCTGATGAGCGGTGAGATCATTCAAATGTCACCACAAATGAGCCTCATCTTTGAACCCATGGACCTGGAGGTGGCATCTCCAGCCACGGTGAGAGATTCCTTTAATTTAATCTGGCTATCAGGCAGGTTCTACTTGTGGCTCTGTATGATGTCAATGAGTGCAGATACCTCTATCATGGCACACAGCTGTGCCTTCAATCTGAAGAAAGCCTTGACGGTAAGGTGGTCTTAAGCTAAAACAGCTTATTTCAGGCAGAAGATGAACCGAGGTCCTGAACCAAAGCCAAGCACAAGATAAATAACGACAGAACTATAAATAGTGAGGCCACCTTGAAGTTCAGTCATTCATGAATACTCTGGTCAAAAGCCTGTTTTAGAGGACTCGACCTCTGCGGTCTCTGGGTTTGTTTATTGGGAATTTTTTTTTTTGTTCTATTGAAATTCTCTTTTTTTTAATGTTTCAATAATTAGAATGACAGATGTTTCTGTTTTGTTGTGGGACTGTGAAGAATTTTATTCTTGGGAATTCAGCCCCCTTTTCTGCCTTTTTCTGCCATTTTGAAATGTCATATTAACAACATCAGTGGGGGTTATTTGACTGGTTGATCTTCTCTGTTTGCAGAATTACTGAAAATCTGAACAGATATATGTATTCACCCATTCCATGTCCTGGTGAATACATTTATACAAATAAAAATGGTTCTCAGACGTAATTTTCAAGATAGACAAACACACTCTAAACGAGGTTCAGGCTCTCGGTTCATGCATGCTGTGGTATTTTGAGCCTTTGCAGAGGTATTCAGTCTTCGAATGCTACTTTTCTGTTTGCACTGTTGTTATTTATACGGCCACCTCTGCTATTGGCTTTGGGAGACTCTAGACAGCCATGCGCTAACATAAGCCACATTTCTTTACGAAGCCACAGTGACATTTATCAGGAGGGCATAACACTTGAGATAGCATCCTCCCCAACCTCCTCCTCACCGTTTCCACCCTCCACTGTGTAATTTCAAAGGTGCTAAAGGAAATGTGTGCTATAGGGTGCGTAATCTGTCAATCGTCAAAACAAGAGATCACAGGGGTGACACACCTCTCTCTTCCATTTGAAATAACCTGCAGTCCTTGTGTACCTGTAGTTTTCTTGCAGTATATATTCTTTGGTTATTTGTTGTGAGGCATAAACAAAGGATGTGCTTCAAATGCATAGATGTCTTGAGAGAATAGCTTCTGCCTCTGCTTTTTTTATTAAACAGACTTCTATTTTTGATTCTCTGTAGCCTGGCATCTGTTCCTTTCATTACGCTGAATGAAGAGGCATCAAACATTTTGTGATCACAGTGAACTCTTCCCAATTTGTGCATTTCCAACACTTTTGTGCACTATTGATCCCTCAGTTTTTATTTCTCTGTTTAAGAGTATGTTTATTAAAACCTTAACTTATTTACTGTTTTTGATAATATCTTCTAGCTTTATTAGTACTTCTTTGCCAAGCTATTAATGGGATGTTACAGAGAACTTCTGTCTTAAGGCAGCAACTCTTTCATTAGATAATAATTACAAATGATGTGATGAATGCACTGTGCATTAATTTGCACTATCAGTATATGTTTTTTGCTCCACTGCCATTTTTATATCACATCTACTTTCAGCATTGTATAGCTTTGTCTTCTGATAAGGAGTCTATCATAATTCTGCCTGACGGTTTATAGTTAATGTTATTTACGAACAATATTCTTGTGAGTGATGAAGGATAACTGTTTACATGTTTATTTTCTAATGTGATATAAATGATTGTGGCAGGTGTCTCGCTGTGGTATGATCTACATGGAGCCACATATGCTTGGCTGGCGGCCTCTCATGCTGTCCTGGCTCAGTACCCTGCCTCCTACAGTCAGTGCTACGCACAAAGACCTCATCACTGCCCTCTTTGACCGCCTACTGCCAGCCTGCCTACAGCTCATTCGAAAGGCCACCAAGGTGCTTAGAAACTTTTTTTAAAACACTTTCAAGTTGCCAGTACTTCGATTTTAGAGCAGCAAGTGGTCCAGTCAGCCAGGAATTGAACAGAAACTGCCTGGGGCATTTGCATGATTTCTTTTGCAAATGAATTTTGTGTAATTTTAGTTTTATGCTTCTGTTACTTTCAGATGTTTATAGTTGCCTTCTATACTAACAAATTAATTTTTTCTGAGGCTGGTTGACTTTTTTTTAAACATCATTCTTATTCCAAATTTGATTTTAGGAGCTGTCTTCAACGTCTGACACCAACCTAGTGAAGTCCCTCATGAATCTGATGGACTGTATGATGGATGAATTTCAGGATGAAGCAAAGATTAAGAATGTGGATGAAAAAAATATTTGCTCCTGGCTGGAGGTTTGTTTCCACACTACTGCTGCTAATGCTGCTACTTTCTATTGAAGTAATATAAAACATAGTAACATATGAAATAAGTAAAGGTCTTTATACCTTTTTAGCATTTTAGCCCAACCCTAAAAGATGGCTTTACAGAGCAGTCCACAATATACAGTTTTCACTTCCTACAGTCATTGCAGCTCTGTACCTCTTTGATATGCATAATTCGGCATACAGCATTTTGGCTAATTAGTTGATATGACACAGTACAAACAGAAAAAGTCAAACTCGCAAGAGCTTAGAATTACTGAACCAACATCCAAGACTCCCCATTGTGTCCGTTCTCATTTGATCACATTAAAAAATATGCGGTGTACTGCAAATCTGAGTCCTGTTATATGCACAGAATACAAATTGAGAATATGTCTCATAAAAAATTGGCACTGTCAGGTTCTGTTTTGTGTTGACGCTGTAAGTCTGGGATGTTGCTCTTTTTTTTTTTTTTTTTTTTTTTTGGGATGTTGCTCTTGGAAGTGTAAGGAAATGCTTACATGAACGTAAATGAGAAAAAAAATACTGCTGTTACTTTGATACAAAAAACCCCCAGTTTGTTTCTAAAATCATACTTGAGTAATACAAATTAATACTGTAGTTTAAAGTATTAAAGTGTGGAAGCATTTATTTTCTGTAATCTGTAGCTCAGTGTTAACAATACAGATATAACACAGAAAAGAAAATATTCCTTTTGTCTTTCTAAATTTACTGCATTAATAGGGTCTGCCCTGACAAAAAACGGAAAAATTTTAGCAGATGAGCCCTTTCATCCCCCCCCCCGTTCCAATTGATTTTTTGCCTCTGAATCATGTCTTTTGAAAGCACTGCTATTATCCCCCTGTGGCATACTGCACTGATGAATGCCTTTCAACCCTCGCTCCTATGTTTCTCAGCTAGTCATTATCAAAGTGTTGAATTAATCAGCTTTTTAACAGCAGGAGCTATCATGAGGCTGCTAAGCTTCATTTCCAATTCCTACAGTATCCCCTGCTGGGTTTTTGTTCTAACAAAGGTCCTCTCTTTTTGGATTTTGTTTTTTGTCTCATTTAATAACCTGGACAGTACTTGGAGCTGGGCTGGTGTGCCTGAATGCTTTAAATTAGTATAATAAACACAACCTATGACTCTTTAGTAAAATGTTTTAGAACAGATCCTATATGTCCATGGGATTTTTATTTTTATGCTAGACTGGTGGTATCAGTTTACCTTCTCACGCCCACCAGAATATGTAGTCTATTTAGTCGTCTAAGACTGCTCATTGGGTAAATATACTACGGTGTAGAAGTCTTTCACCAGGACATTCCAGGAGACAGGCGGGCCCTAAAACATGTCCTCCAGCAGGCGATTGGTGTGAATTTCACCTAACCAACCATCAAAAACATACTTCATGAAGGTGGCCTCAGAGCCTGACATCCTCTAGTGGGCCCTGTGCTCACTGCATGGAGCTCAATTGGCATTTGCCATAGAAGTGGCAGGTCCACCACTGGAATCCTGTGCTTTTCACAGATTAGAGCAGATTCATCATGAGCACATGTGACAGGCAGGATCTGGAGAAGGCATGTTCAGTTTGACCAGTTTGGTAGTGGGTCAGTGACAGTCTGCGGAGGCATATCCATGGTATTTGAATGAAATCCTTGGACCCATCGTCAGATGCTGTTGCAGAGGGGTCCTGGGCTTCTCCTGGCCTCAGGTAGTGAGATGATTCCTCGAGGATTAAGGAATTAATACTACTCAGTGGCTCCGCACAGTTTTTCTCATCAGACATTTTTAAATGTCTTGGAAAGTTGTCTTTTCAATGTATTTTAATGTTGTTTGTGGTGAGTGGGATGTGATTAGCTCATAAACAACCCCAGTTTCCTGAGTAGAGGAGTAATTATTATTTTTTTAACTTTGAGCTTTCGCCATTGATTTCATCAATCATATCCACAACATATATCCATACTGTAGGCGCCAGATGTCTGCTTTAGAATTTTATTTACATTTGAGTTCGTATTTGTTTTATAATTCATAGATTCATTACATAAGTCATCTTTTCAGGATTAATAAATATGAAAATATATGTTGTGTTTACATAAAGTAATGTTTGGGATTGGAATCTAAAAGGGGGTACCTCTTACTTTAAGTATGTAAGTGCAATAGTAGCATGAAACCCTGTGTGAGGGGGAAGGGGAGGAGCATGGACAGAGCGGTTAGGAGTCTCACGGTTTTCTGACCGTGTGCACAGGTAGTTCTGGATAACCTTTTTTTTTTTTTTAAACTTTCATGCTTATTTAGGAAGGAGTTCATTGTTACATCTTCAGTTTGTGATAAATAAACAGTCTTCAAATGATAATGCAACTGGAAGCATTTCTTTTGGAAACCAGGACTTGGTTTATTGGCAATTACCCTACACATACTGATATGCTTGAGCAGTCAAAACCAGTAATGATGTTCCTTTTCTTTTACAAAGGGCATGTTTACGTTCTGCCTGATCTGGTCAGTGGGTGCTAGCTGTGACGATTTGGGCCGAGTAAAGTTTGATGCTCTGGTAAGAGAGGTGATGAATGGCCCCTTAAGTAAGGAGACAGCAGCCCGCCATGGCATTCTGGTCACTGTGGAGGCTCCACCGAATCAGCTGACACTCCCCTTACCCACTAAGGGAACCCTCTACGAGTACTGCTTCGTTAAAGAGGTAAGAGTGCAAAAGGTAAGATACTTTTGTGCATGATATTTATAAGATGCTGGTATATAAATTTCAAGTGTTTTAGGATTAGAATAAATCCTAACCCTGAATAAAATAGAATAAAAACAAGAAAACTGAAGATAGCAGTGGTTTTGTTTTTGCCATAATCACAATATGTACAAAAAAGAACTTAACTCTGAGTTTTGTTATCTAGATGGAGTGACATACCAATAAATCTTTCCTCCCCTGGGGAAAAGGGACAGTAATTTATTGTCTGTCTGTGACCTTTATGGTTGCATACTGCAGTCTCTTTCACATCCCGCCATCTGGCTTTAATGTGCTGTAAATTTTAGTAATTTTTTATTTTTCATTCAAGGATTGTTTTCTTAGAAAAAGGTTAGTTCCCTTTTCAACACGGACATTTGAGATATTCTTAATATCTGCTTTGAAAAGGACATATGTACATGAGAGATAACATACCAGATGATGACACACACACACACACACACACACACACACACACACACACACACACACACACACACACACACACACACACACACACACACACACACACACACAGGTTGTGATCCTTGTACCCTCTTATTCCTCGTGCTTGTGATCTGAGGAGAGCAATTCCTTCCTGCTTTAAGCAGCAGTTTAACTGTTGACAAGCCCGGTGGCCATTTCATCAAATAGTATTATCTGTGATTAGTAGTCTGGTACTGTATGTGTCCAGCACTCACTGAGCTTTATATCGTAAATGAAAGTTTCGTCTTTTCATTATTTCCATGTCAGGGCCCGGGCAGGTGGGAGCTTTGGACAGATAAGTTAAAGGCTGCTCCCCCCATAGGCAAAGACATGCAGTTCAATGAGATCATTGTTCCCACTGAGAACACAGTACGCTACATGGCACTGATGGAGCTACTCGTCACTCACCAGAAACCCACTATTTTCATCGGTCCCACTGGCACTGGCAAGAGTGTCTACATTACAGTGAGTCATGCAATAAATCTACTTTACAGATCGAACCTTTCGAAAGCACTACAGTATTTTGTGTTAACGCAAACTGATTTGAGGTAATATACACAGTATAGCAAACTCTATGAAGCTCAAAGCTGTTAGTTCAAATGATGTCAGACAAGAACAGTCTTTTTACATTGCTGCAATAGAAGGATGTAATCATTACTTAGTGCCTAATTTGTAGTTACATTTAGAATAAAACCACTTTTGAATGTGAAATTGATCTAAGATGTTAATAGTCCACATTATTATAATAGCTGTCATTTAATACAACCTTTGTTAAGTCGTGCCTACCTACCCTGTCTCCCATCATGGTTGACGTGATCAGCAACTCTGTAGAACTCATATGGTAACAGCTGCTTTTTGCCTCTTTCTCTAAAAAACAAACAACAACAAAAACAACTGTGTCACCATATGGCGACCTTCCACTGATGCTCTATTGTATCTCAACTACAAGTTGTCCAATTAGCTCCCTCCTCTGGTTTTGTCGGTTGGTTGAATGACATCAGAATTTCAACCAGCTTTTTCAAAATAAAGTACAATAAAAATGAACTATTGGTTGTGGCTTTCAAAACTTTGCCCGCAAAAGTGGCTCATCTTCATCTTAATGTGGGTGGATGTTCCATTTCACACACATTTCTAGAAGTCTGCGAACTGGGTGTCAACCTGGACTCTGCTCTCTTGTTTCCATCACATGTCAAATCCATCTTTAAATCTGCCCTTTACCACCCAAAGAACTTCTCCAGACAATGGCCTTCATTCTCAGACTGAAACCCACACTCATATCTTCATCACCTCCCTCCTAGACTACTGCAACAGTGTACTGTTTGCCTAACAAAGCCCTTGGACAGTATATTCAGAACTTACTGTAGCTGCCAGTCTCTTACCCACACTAAGACCTGGCTCTGTTCAAGTTCTTCTCCTCACCTGCAAATACATACATGTCCTTGCTCTTACATGTCATCCTGAACTCTAATTTTTAAAATGAATGCCTTGATTATACTTTATTGCAAACACTGATACAGACAGCTGGCAACCTGATGGTCCAGTAGTCTTTCCTGATATACTTTAGGGCAGCTGATTTAAAATTGTCTAGTTTTCTTTTGTGAATGATCAGAAAACCAATCAAAGATCCAGGATTGCAATAATAGTGTTTCCTACTTTACTACAGTTCTGTGAAAAGCTATTTAATTTGCAATTGAAGGTGGTTAGTTGTGACATTTGGAGTGTACATAAAATTAATTTGGTTGCATTTTTTTACATAGCTTAAATATTTCTTTCAGAACTCTAATGTTGCATTTTTCTATTTCCTGTACTTAAGAAGCTATGAATGCTCAGAAGACATTAACTTAGTGATGCAGTAGGTCACATGTCCACAAACAATGATGATAATATCCAGTCAGAACCACATCTTACATAGTACAAACAGTTAAATAAGTCATCTACGAGTAATACATATTGCTTTGGCAAAATGGCAATATGTATGTATTTTGATGGCCTGTAACTTTTAAAAATTGCATTGTAAAAAGGTAAAGATTATTCAAATTTTGATTAAATTCACTGAAAATCAGCTCACTCTGATGTGGTCTGTTAGGACATTTTTCACTTTGAGACAAAACTGGGACATTGCCCTGTTCTGCTATTATTATCTTGTCCACTTTAAAGCTGTTTTTTATTTACATAAATTGTTATCAGATACAGACAAACATTGCCTGTGCCACTGATAGCATCACTGACTCAGATGATTAAACTTATGTGTAGGACTTGCAGTCCCAGGCTAGAGTAAGTGCTGCGAGCACACCAATCATTTGGAGGCAGCTACAGAAGCCAGGTGTGAAATGACCACCTTGGAAGAATACAGAGTATCTCTCAGCAGTGCTTTGACTATTTATATCAAGGACTAATCCGTCCTCCGTTCCTTTGCTTCATTAGTTCATCCATTAGCAAGTTCAAACTTCAGACTCTGGGGTGAGTGGAGATCATCTCACTGGGGAGTCTGCCTTGTACTCCACTGTCTGTCTGTCTGCCTGCCTGCTGAAGTGGCTCTGTCCCATGTCATAACCAGCAGACCGTGGCAGAATCCCAAATCTGGCACAAGTGATAAACGCTCAGACTATGTGAATATGTATGGCACCGTGCCCGCACTTGTATCCTCGACCGACTACTTAAAGCAAATTCACCTGCACCACACTAATCTGGGGTGAGACTCAGACGAGTGGTGCTGCTGGTTTATAATTTAGGGAAGAGGGTGATGCACTTTGTCTGCATCTTGTGATCATTCACATCACATGCTCCCTTTGATTAAGCAGCTCATTATTCAAATAGTTTGACAACCTCCATATGACCGCTTAATATATGCTTATGCAGAAAGCAAGCTAAGGATGTGCTCTGAACCTAAAGATAAAATCCTAATAAAATGCATCAGCTCTCTATGTATGCTATGTTCCCTGTTCATATAAACACAGAAGGAGATTTGTTCAGGGGGTGCCCGTTATTTTGAGCTTTTAGTAAAATGTCCTTTCTGTAAACTCATGCAGTTTGAAAAAGTCACTGATTTTACCGTTTTAGCCTGTGCACCATTACTTTAGAGCTTCTCCTCAGGGAGACACCTCTTTTCACAATTTATTTTGGAGTCATTTTCAGGGATTAACTGAGAATTTTTTCTAATGAAATACATACTGACAGCCACTTTTAATTTTAATTAGATTAAAAAGCTTATCATAATCATTTGTCCAGATAAAATTGAAAATGATCCTTTTAAGGTGTATTTGTAACAGGTACTTTTGGTGTGTTAATTTAAAATGGGGTGAAAATGAGCACAGTGTTTTTTGTTTGTTTGTTTGTTTGTTTTTTCTGTGTGCGGCAATCAACAAGGTTATTAATTTTCTAGAAGTATTACTACTACTGACATACCTAGTTCTTTATAAATCACTTGTAGGATTTGAATAAACCAGAAAGAAAGCCTTTATGAGTATAAACCCTCCACTGAGTGCAAGAGCAAGATTTCTGTTTGTCTCATGTCTTGGAGTGTGATACCTTGTTGTCGAGGTCAAAAATATTAAGCCAATTTGATGTAAATATCCAGAGGAACTTTTACTTAGTGCCTCTGATATCGACTTTTTAGGTTAACAGAAGGTTTCAGTTAAGGCTGTGATATATACCTGGTTATAACATAGAGAAGATCAGCAGGAAAGGAGAGGAAGGTGAAGTAAATAAACTGAATAGCTGGAATACGTTGGTGTGACCATCACCCTTTCTACTAACGGAACACCAGATCTCTGATCAGTAACACATTTCTGTGTGATGTGTTATTAGTGTTTGTTCTTGCTTTATATCTGTGTATCTTTTTTATTACAAAGTATTATGTGACCTGCCCTGAAACTACAGATGTAAACTAGCAGGTTTGCTGTAATCTGCCATGTTTACAGTTTATATTTTTGATACACTGATGTCCATTAAGATGCATTACTCCTGGTAAATAAACAAATAATAAATAATGAACAAAGAAAGAAATGTAATATACTGTTTACCGTATGCTCCCATACCTTGAGATCTGATGATAACTTGTGTTCATATTTCAAATCTCTTGCCTAGGACTTCCTGTTGAATAAGATACAGAAGGATGTGTACACCCCATTGTTTATCAACTTCTCAGCCCAGACTACAGCTGCCCAGACACAAAACATTATTATTTCCAAGCTAGATAAGCGGCGCAAAGGAGTGTTTGGCCCTCCAGTGGGGAAAAAAATGGTAGCGCCTCTTTATCACCTACATTTTATTATTTTTGAACATCTTGTTTCTTTGCTGGTGTGCACTCGATCGATTGAGCATTAAACAGTGTGGCAGCGTACAGTTTTAAATACACCAGATAATTTGTTTTTCTCTAGTATATGCAGTTTAAGTTTAAGAATACTAATGTTACATTCTATTAGGTGGTATTTGTGGATGATGTAAACATGCCAGCGAGAGAGGTTTATGGTGCACAACCTCCTGTGGAGCTGCTTCGCCAGTGGCTTGATCACTGGAACTGGTATGACTTGAAGGACTGCGCCATGATTAATCTGACGGATATCCTGATCATATGTGCGATGGGACCACCTGGTAAGTAGCCGCACTGATACTTAAAGGTTAATTAGAAATGCCGTCAGCCAATGACAGAAATGTCAGTGCTTGATTAAAATGTTTGTAGAGTGAGTATTCTTGTTTTTCTGTTGCTCGAGCGACTGTTGAGTCAGTGTCACAAACCATTTCCTGCCGTTTTGTGAGCTTCTCATTGCCTTAAGGTTTTTACAAATGGAAAAAATGCTTACCACATCTGTCTCCAATACAACAACCAGTGTAAACATGAAGGCAGCCTCCTCCACTGAAGCAGCTGGCAGTGACAGCTGCAAAAGGAAGGGGATGGGAGCCACTCTCAGGTGGCCACAGTTTTGGTGATGCGTGAGCTGACAGTTTTTTAGTTTTTCTGAGGTCTGCGTATCTGGCAGCCACAGAAACTAAATGCTGTCCCAAGTGTTTACCAGCTGCCACGGTGATAGCTGGTCAAGATGACTCATCTCAAGAATTCAAATAAAAAAAAAAAAAATTTCACATGTTTAATTAAACCAATAGATTTTATTAATGTATAATTTTTATGTTAAGTTTAGATTTTTTCTTGCCATTGTTTGTCCCAATCGAAGAAGGTTGGAGGGATTGTCAATCTCAGGTAAAGGAGAGAGGAGAGGTACTGTGGCCTCAGTTGAGTTTTTCATTGATTTGACTGCTAGGTGCCCACCTTCTACACTTTGTTTCCCTGCATTAAACTATGACAGCAGGCCTCTTGTTCCTCTGGAAGCTGCTTGGTAGTCTGCCAAAACCACACTGGTTTTGCTGAGCTTCAGGTGATCGCAGTAACACCATGTGATCGTGGCTTCTATTGATCTTCTGTACTCAACCGTAAAAACTGTCTCAAAGGGAAGCCAGTATGTTTCTCACTGGAATCATGCCCTTCATTATATTGATAAAATGTCAATATATTAATAACTTGCATTTTGCAACAAAATGCGCTCAAAACCTTTGAACAAATTCCTTAAATTTTTACTACATATACTATACTGTGTAAGTATTTTACAGACAAGGATGTAAAATACTTGCTTTATCAGGCTTCAAACTGTGAGTTAGTAATTCCAGTTTGTATTTTGTTGTCTGCTTTTTTTTAGGTGGGGGGCGTAACCCTGTCACTCCTCGGTTCCTGCGTCACTTCAACATGATCACCATTAATGACTTTGATGAGAAGACCATGTATACAATCTTCTCCAGGATCACAAATTGGCATTTTACCATATGGTAACACTAACAATTAGGATGTTGAGACAGTAATTTTATTCAAATTTACCAAATGTACCTGTGTAAATAACCATGCCTTGCATATACAGGATAATCAGTTACTCAATACTGCAGAAGATCTTTTTGAGCAAAATATAGTAAATACCAGCTAGGATCCAATTATTCTGTACATCAGTGTCTGTGTCAGTCATTTGAGGATTAAAGGTGGTACTTTTGCTCCCCCCTTTTTGCTCTGCCACATTGTTTACTTCAGAGACTATAAGACCAAAAGCAATCAGATCTTTTGGACAGATTTCAGATCTCCACTAGCACTCATCCAGGCACATATGGCAGCTGCATTTTAAAAATATATATGTTTTAAAGATGTTTTTGCATTTTGAAAACAGTTATATTTGTTTGAAGATAGATTCTTGATAATACCATATATTTATGAGTTCAGTGTTTAGTTAAAACAACAATTACAGATTAATTTTTCTGACTAAACTCCAGGAACAGGATCTCACCAATGAATTCATTTGATTTGCAGCTTTTTATTCCCCAAGGCATTTGCTACTCTGACCTCTCAGATCGTCCATAGCACTTTGTCAGTTTACCAAGAGGCCACCAAGAACCTGCTACCAACCCCCACAAAGTCCCATTACTTGTTCAATTTACGTGATGTCTCCCGGGTTATCCAGGGCATCTGCCTGTCACGGCCAGAGACTGCAGAGGAACAGTCTGTCATCAAACGGCTCTGGGTCCATGAGGTAATATCGTACATTACAAACAGTATGAGGTACATGAAAGCAGCATTACTAAAGTAACCTAACGTATTGCTGTGGAAAGTGGAAATCCATTATATAATAGCTTCAGTCAAGCCAACAAGATTTGGTGTTGAGATCTGTCCATATCTGTCTCTGCACATGTCTGTTTCTTTCCTTTTCTTGTTAATCCACAGGTCCTGAGGGTGTACTACGATCGACTGGTCCACGACACCGATCGATCCTGGCTTGTAAGTCATCTACAGGTTGTGTGTCAGACTCACATGAAGGAGAACTTCCATCAGCTTTTCCAGCATCTGGACCAGGACCAAGATGGAAAGGTGACTGAAGATGACCTGCGCAGCCTCATGTTTTGTGACTTCCATGACCCCAAAGGTGAGGACCGCAGCTACCGCGAAGTTCATGACTTAGATCGGCTACGACAGGTTGTGGAATCACACTTGGAGGAGTTCAACAACACCAGCAAAGCACCAATGAATCTGGTGCTCTTCCGTTTTGCCATCGAGCATGTGTGCCGGATTTCCCGCATCCTCAAGCAACCCAGTGGCCATGCCCTGCTGGTAGGGGTTGGTGGGAGTGGGCGTCAGTCTCTCACCCGTCTGGCTGCCTACATGGCAGAGGCAGAGCTTTTCCAGGTGGAAATATCCAAGACCTATGGAACCACTGAATGGCACGATGACCTGAAACAAATCCTGAGGAAGGCTACGGAAGGAGAGGCTCATGGAGTTTTCCTGTTTACAGACGCTCAGATCAAAATGGAGTCATTCTTGGAGGACATTGGCAACTTGCTCAACACTGGTGAGGTAAAGTGGATGGAAGAGAGAGACTGACTACTTCATTCAGGTGAACAGATGGTAACACATGGAGAAAAGGTGCGAAATTGTAAATATTTTCTTATTTCCAGGTGCCTAACCTGTTTGCGGTGGATGAGAAGCAGGAAATTTGTGAGCGAATGCGTGTGCTGGACAGGCAGCGTGATAGAGAAAAACAAACAGATGGCAGCCCCTTGTCGCTTTTCAACATGTTCTTAGAGCGCTGTCGCACACAGCTGCATGTGGTGCTGGCCATGAGTCCCATTGGAGATGCTTTCAGGGACCGTTTGAGACGTTTCCCCGCACTCATTAACTGCTGTACTATTGACTGGTTTCAGGTGAGTGTATGTATGTTACATACATGTTTTGCTGTGCTTTTTGTCCCATCAGAGGTTTGCACTAATAGTTGACCAGTAAACACAGAGCATGTAGTGTATTTCATGCTCCATGCTTCATTAGTAACTGATAACATTACCAGTACCACATAGCAGAGGGTAAATAGAAATGTCTGGAAGCACACCTGTTAAAAACAGGAAAACAACCTATTTCCTTCCTTGTTAGACTTGGCCTGAAGATGCCCTGCAGGCAGTGGCCTGCCGCTTCCTGGAGGATGTTGAGATGACGGAAGAGGCCCGAGAAGGCTGCATCACTATGTGCAAGAGCTTCCACACCTCAACCGTTAATTTGTCTCACCGCTTTTTGACTGAGTTGCAGCGTCACAATTATGTCACTCCAACCTCATATCTGGAGCTCATTTCCACCTTCAAAGCTTTGCTGAAGACAAGAAGAGCGTAAGATCAAGATATATTTTATGTATCTCTATTCCTTTGTAACGTTTTTCATTCAAGTGCTGCTTTTAGGTTTTAGTTTAAATTGACTTCATCAGTTGATGTGAATCAAGCGGCACAAAAATCTAGTTTGCAGGTGTAAGCGTTTCCCTTTAATCCCTCTGTCCTTTGCTCAGTGAGGTGATGAAGATGAAAAGTCGCTATGAGGTCGGTCTGGAAAAGCTGGAATCAGCTGCAGAACAAGTGGCTACCATGCAAGTTGAGCTAGAGGCTCTACAGCCACAGCTGCTTGTAGCTAGCAAAGAGGTTGATGAGATGATGGTGGTGATTGAACATGAATCTGTGGAGGTGGCTGAGACAGAGAAGGTGGTGAAAATAGATGAAGCAGTGGCCAACGAACAAGCCATGGCTGCCAAAGCTATCAAGGATGAATGTGATGCTGACCTGGCTGAAGCTATGCCCATCCTGGAGTCGGCCCTGGCTGCGTTGAATACTCTGACCCCTCAGGTAAAAGCTGAATATTTTAATATGGTTCAAAGGCTAAATGTAGTGTACAGCAAATAGTGATTAATGATTCTGGCAACAGGATATCACAGTGGTGAAGTCCATGAAAAGCCCACCCACAGCAGTCAAGCTGGTTATGGAGGCAATTTGCATTCTTAAAGGCATCAAACCAGATCGTGTGCCGGACCCCTCAGGCTCTGGTAAAAAAGTGGAAGACTTTTGGGGCCCAGCCAAAAAGCTTCTGGGAGACCTAAGGTTTCTCCAGAGCCTCCATGAGTATGACAAAGATAACATTCCTCCAAATCTTATGGCCATCATCCGCACCAAGTACATTACCAACCCAGACTTTGTGCCAGAAAAGATTAGAACTGCATCCACTGCAGCTGAGGGTATGTGTAAGTGGGTTTGTGCCATGGACAAGTATGACAAGTAAGTAATATTCTCATCTTCTGTTCTTAGTTCTGAAAACTAATGTATATGCACCAAGCCTGGGAAAGCTTTTCATCCGTCTTAGTGATTAACATGAGGCTTAGTTAGCTTCAAAGTTTCTGGCTGTATACCATGAATATGCCAGGTCCCAAGTGATTCATCTGCAAGGCCAATTCCAAGATATGACTCATTGAAAAGGAAATGTTAGCATCATTATTGTTGTGACATTTTTAAATGCTACTTTTATTTATTGATGCAAAGTTTGTCATAAAATTAAATTTTCCTGTCTGCAGTGAAGTTCTTAATATTTCTCAACAACAGTATCCAGTTTCATTATAAGGATGGCATCGGGTGACACTTTCCATACACAGTAAAAGCCTTAATTTAAAAACAATAAGATGAGATATTATTTCATTCATATTTTCATGCTGCCACGTAGTATGAAGTATTTCATCTTTTATGTTCTGAAAGCAGTCAAGAAGTTGCAGAACTTTGATATCTGTTAATTTATATTTATGCAGTGTAGATGAGTAATTTTGTAAAAATAAACTAACTCATAATGGTTTGTTTCACCTGTACTTCACACATATCTAGTAAATTACTCTTATGTATTGCACATTTAGATTTATGAAGATAAGATTATATGTTTTTCAGAGTTGCTAAGGTGGTGGCTCCAAAGAAAGAGAAGCTGGCACAGGCTGAAGGGAAGCTAAAGGTGGCCATGGAGGGCTTGAGGAAAAAGCAGGCTGCTCTAAAAGAAGTCCAAGATAAACTTGCAAAGCTTCAGAAGACTTTGGATGCCAATAAAAACAAGAAAGCTGACCTAGAGAGTCAGGTTTGCTATCTCTGATGGAGAATCCAATTGATTTTAATAATTGCCATATTTGAAATTTTAAACAGATCTGATCACTGGAAATGATCATATCTATTACGTGTTCTGTAAATGTTAATGTTAATGTTATAACAGTCAGCAGTTTCTCCACTGAATGTAAACAAATGTATGCAGTTATTCATCAACACCAAAAAAACAACAAAGAAAAGAATATGACACAGACAGGAATCAAGTACACTGTTTTTGAACTGTTGTTCAGTTTCCTTTTGTAATGATATCTTCCAGGTCGATCTTTGCAGTAAGAAGCTGGAGCGAGCAGAGCAGCTCATTGGAGGTTTGGGTGGGGAGAAGACTCGCTGGAGTGAAATGGCCTTACAACTTGGAAACCTCTACAATAACCTGATTGGGGACATCCTCATCTCAGCAGGCATAGTAGCTTACCTGGGAGCATTCACGTCAAGCTACAGACAGGTACAGACCATAGATTGTATTGAAAATAGCTTAATGACTTTTTTTTATGGCTCTGCCATAAAAAGCTGATGTTGTTGTCACTGTAGCTGGAAGGTGGCAAGAACACCTACATTTGTGAACGAAAATGTTTCAAGTTTTCTGAAAATCTTATGAATGTGATAACTTGAAAACGCGGTGAACACTCTGTATTATTGTAGGGTCTATACCTCAGAATGTAAAGTGCCTTGAGGCCACTTTTGTTGTGATTTGGTGCTATATAAATAAAACAGAAACTTTGTACCATAAGTGCATCTACTAAAAATCTCAGATGAGTTCAAATCTCAGTGATTTCCACTTCTCTGGGTAGAGTAAGTTTTCTGAAAAGCCTGTGAATGTGATAACTTAAGAACAAGACGATGTAGGATTTTGAAATTGATACTATAGGTGTATCTGCCTGGAGACTGAAGCACTGGCAGTCACCAGTATTTTTATTGTTTGCTATTGAAAGTGAAATGCAAATTAGCATTTTAACCCAAAAGATGAATTTCAGCAGTGCTAACACACTAGCTAAACTAAGCTATCAGAAATTTAAAAAGAACACTGGGTACACCAGTGTCTTCAGGTAAAATGGGCAGGTGATGTATTTGGTAGCAGGTTAGTGTGTTTGTCTGCATCTAGGAAAATGAAGAAAGTCGTTACTAGTAATCTGCTGCTTTCCAGGATCAGACACAGGAGTGGATGAATCTTTGTAAGAGCAGAGAGATCCCATGCTCCCACAACATGTCTCTAATGAAATCGCTGGGTGATGCAGTAAAAATTCGCACGTGGACCATCGCTGGCTTGCCATCGGACAGCTTCTCCATAGATAACGCAATCATAATCTCGTAAGTACTGAAGTCCAACTTTCAAAGGCCCAAATATTACCGTAATGTTTAACATTGTATTCACTGTGACTTAAATGGACTTGACTTAAATGATCTTGTATGTGAATTCTTTACAGAAAACTGAATTAAATTGAAAGGAGAAAGACAGGATTTTGAGAATCTCTCAAAGGCAAAAATAGAAGGAGAAAAGAGAACTTGAAATAGACTTTTCACCAAAGCACTTTAGAGGTGCACTGCACCTTTGGATTGTTGCTGTAATAGAGACAAGGGTATTTTATTACTCTGCAGGAATGTGTTTAGATGCTGTGTTTGAGGTCACTGTACATGTGGATTAACAAAGAACCAGGATAAAATAGGTCAGTTTGTCTAAAATGAATGGTAAAAAAATAACACTGTTTGTGTAAACCAGGGGTAGGCAACCTTTCTGATGATGTGTGCTAGTCAATGTGCCATATAATTGCATTAGCAATAAATGTAATAATGCTCTATATTAACAGTTACACACTATATAGAACAACTTTATAGAATTATATTTATTCCCAGATGTTGGCAGCTATCAGCGAATAGTTATCAGCTATTTTGAAACAAAAAAAGACACTTTTGATCCATAACAGCAAATGAACTGTACAACAGAAAATGCAAATGCTATTTATGGCCTCCTCACAACAATGATAAGAAAAATAAACTGAGCGATATGGCATGTTTGTTAATACAGGGATACACATGTTAATCTGATCTCTGGTCTCCCACTCAGAGACACAGGTCTCCGAGTGTCCAGCGTTCAGACGGCTACCTGAGAGAAAATCTGCTCACACAGATATGTAGAGCCAAATATTGTCAATGATGCCTCTGCAATATTCTGAAGACAGTTAAACTTGACAGGTAGTGATGTCCAGCAGCTGAAAATGCAAGCTCCATGAACACACACAGCTATGGATTCCAGCTGCCTTCGTAGTTCTGCAAACTTTGACCCCCACATAGTCAAGCTTTTCAGTTCAATCAGCTGCATTTCGATGTCCTCTGTGTCCAGCCAGTTAATGCGAGACAAACCCAGCTGCTCATTAAACCTTTCTGGTTTGATCAGAAAAGAAAACATTGGTCCATACACCTGAAAGTCCTGAAAACACATAGTGAATTCTATCTCGAGTCTACGGATATATCCGTGTATTTCCGTGGGGCTGATGCTGCACTGAGTGGACAGCTCCTGAAGCATTTGAAGTGTCGGAATTTAGCCAATTACAAGTTGAATCTGGTAGTTGGGGGTGTTAGCTAAGATACCGTCATTAAGAAGCGGCACAACTAATGTGTCTATGCGAGCTAATTTGCGATGTGCACCGCGGGCCCGGCCATTTATTTTTTTAATGCACCTTCTCAGATTAAGTCACTGTCGTGCCCAGGGCTGGACTGGGACAAAAAACCGGCCCGGGCATTTTGACTAGAGACCGGCCCACCAGGTATTAAAGCCATAAAGCCTTTGAATAAAAATGAACATTGTTGTGACCAGTGTTGGTCAAGTTACTTGAAAAAAGTAATCAGTAACTAATTACTGATTACTCCCCCCAAAAAGTAATCCTGTTACTTTACTGATTACTTATTTTCAAAGTAATTAATTACTTAGTTACTTAGTTACTTTTTAAAAACACGATTTACAACCTGAAGAGGTGATAAAGCGATAGATCTTTCAGCCCAATTCTACTTTTTCTACATAATCCATCATACAAAATGTAATCAAATGGAAAAGTCTCTTTTTTTAACTTGTTTTATCAGTTTTAATCTTTTAACTTTATGCATCAAGCAAAACATTTAATTATATGCAACATTCTCTGACTTGAATAAATTAGTTTAACATTTAAACCTATTTTCTACACATTCCAGCACATAAAATAAAATATTTTTTGTGTTTTCACTCACTCTTTCAAACAGATGCAAGTAAAACACAGCAGAAAATAAATAAAGTCAAAGACTCAGCGGTCCTTTTGCTCTATTTTCACCTGTAAAGCAGGAGCAGGGTAGGCGGAGGGTTACCCTGGTGTAGGTGTGCTGCGGTCAGTTGAAGAATCCGCGCGAGTGTCTCTGTGAGTTTCCCATCACGTCGTAGCTACTCGGTGCTTGCTCGGAAGTTTAGGGGTTTTTTTCGCTGTAAAAAGAAGTTTTCTTCCCACGCACGATGGACGCTAATGTTTTTGTCACTTTTTATGGAATCAAACTCAAAGTAAGGTCAGTACTTCCACACTTTAAACGCTGCACGCTCATACTCTCTCCCGCACTCGATATATTATCCATTGTTGATCTGCACACAGCTGCTGTCACCAACGTCGCACTTGCTTACGTCACTGTCATGAGACATTCTCGCAAAAAAAATCACGGTTTTAGTAACGCAGTAACGCAGCGTTCCTACGGGAAAGTAACGGTAATCTAATTACCGATTTTGCAATAGTAATCCCTTACTTTACTCGTTACTTGAAAAAAGTAATCAGATTACAGTAACGCGTTACTTGTAACGCGTTACTGCCCATCTCTGGTTGTGACAGTGATATACACTGTCTTGTTGGTTTATGTATGATTTCTATACATTTTACATCAGATAAAAACTTTAGTTGTAAGATTCAGATAATTGTTTATTAAAAGCAAGACATTTTAAATGAGAATAAGAAAGAAAAGTATTTCTTTGTGCCCCCCTTTCCCTGTTAATGCCCTGCCTGGCCCCCTGACAAAACTTTGCTAGACCCGCCCCTGCACCGTTACCAGCTGTTAGTTGTCTCTCAGAAACAGTTCATGACTTCCCATCAACTCATTCATGTCACCTAAAAGGTAAACCTGTTTCTCCATCACCAGTTCAGCTCTGATGATTCAGTAAGGACTAGAGATGGACCAATCCGATATTACGTATCGGTATCGGTCCGATACTGACCTAAATTACTGGATCGGATATCGGAGAAAAATAAAAAATGTAATCCGATCCATTAAATATCACGAAAGCACCTCACAAAACTTGCAACACGCCGTAACTCACCTCAGAACGTTAGCACGTCGGAGCAGTATGCATCACGTGATAGAGCGGCTGTGGCATGCGGGACCTGTCGGTGGTCTGGATAGCATGTGGAGCTTTGCTAGCAACTCGGCATTTCATCTCCGACAAAGTTATCCCCGAGAGAAGTAAAGCAAGTGTGTAAGTCCATCTCTGAATGTTTGTAAAGCATTCCTGCGTTAAGCTTAACGAGCGACTGCCTCTCGCTCTCCGGCTGCTACTTCAATCATGAAACTGCTTAATGATCGGCTGATCGGCTTTTCTGTCGGGAGTCCGTCTCTCTTGTTTGTTTTTGGCCCACTTTGCACCAGAAAGAGGAAACCAGCGGCTGAACAACAGCAGAACGTTTAAGCTTGATAAGCTGTTGTTAGAATTTATTTAATCTTACTTTCTACTCGAGGATCTTTTCTACGTAGCTGACGGCTGGTAACTGTGCAGGGGCGGATCTTGCAAAGTTTAGCCAGGGGGGCCGATAGGGCATGAACAGGGAAAAGGGGGCACAAAGACATACTTTTCTTTCTTATTCTCATTTAAAATGTCTAGCTTTTAATAAATAATTATCCGAATCTTACACCCAAAGTTTTAATTTGATGTAAAATGAATAGAAGTCAATTACTGTATATAGTGACTATTAAGTCTAATATATATACCCTAGTAAGCTATAGTACTCTTTACTTTGGGAAGGTACCATCTGTGCAGTCTGCAATTTTGTTGAAGAAAGATGTTGAATCTATTTAATATTTCTTGAAAAATAATTGATTTCTGTGCATTTTTTTTCGCACTGCATCAAATTAAGGTTGATTACGTCGATTAAGCATCATGAGGTGGAGCGTGAGGGGTGGTTCCCTATTTTTTATTTATTTATTTTTGTTGTTGCTGGGAGTTGGAACCCTATTAGTTAGGTTGCTTAATATTTACACTAAGTACTCTTTAAAATACCAGAATAGGGAGGATGGTGTAGGTTTAAGTTTATTAGATTGATCAGTATTGCTGAACTATGAAATATTTTTTTTGTATACAGGTATAGCAGAATAGCTCTAGTGTAGTTGTTGTTTTAAACTTGAGTATGAACTTGCAGACTTGCAAAATGCAGCAAGATATTTAAAAACAGTTTTGTTGGTTAAAAAACACTATATCGGATTCATATCGGTATCGGCAGATATCCAAATTTATGATATCGGTATCGGTATCGGACATAAAAAAGTGGTATCGTGCCATCTTTAGTAAGGACATCTCCTGGTTTCATCTTCATGTTTCCCTCTCACCAGATAACCAAACTGACATCATGACCAGCAGCTTTACAGCTGTGGCTCCAGCAAACATCAGCTGATACTAGAAATTAATATTAAATAAATTCTAACAACAGCTGATCAAGCTTAAACGTGCTGCTGTTGTTTAACGCGACATCCGCTGGTTTCCTCTTTCTGGTGCAAAGTGGGCGATAAATCAGAATCAGAATCAGAATCAGAATGGGTTTATTGCCAGATGTTGAGGTTTACAACATTAGGAATTTGCTGCGGTGCTTCAGTGCAAACAATAAGAATTAAAGTGCTATGTAGAAAGAAAGATATGTGCATGAGATATACATGAGATATATACATGAGAATAAGAATTAAGAGTGCTACGTAGAAAGATATATACATGAGTGCAGGTGGTGATCAGTGCCAGACATGAAATGATGCAGTGACACAGCGTAGGGTCATGTGTTAGTGGCGGGGACAGTCATGTGGTTATTGTTCATGTGTCCAACAGCAGAGGGGAAGAAACTGTTCTTGTGGCGAGAGGTTCTGGTTCTAAACAAACAAGAGAGAAAAGCCGATCAGCTGATCATTGAAATAGCAAAAAGAGAGGGAGTGGGAGAGAATGAGAGAAGAAGAGGCAGCTGACAGCATAACGACAGAATAACTCCAGCTTTGTGTCTTTTCCATTCTAGCTGAAGTCCGGGACAAACTGTGTTCCTTTTCAGCTCAATGCGAAACGCGTAATATTTTCTCTGAATGCGAGACGATTCAGTTTTTTACGGGATGGTTGGCAACTCTACTAAGTAATCTTATGAATAAAATAAAGTTTACTATCAGCAACATCAAAGCACCCACCCAGCTGTATAGAAACTCCGTCATGCTAGCTAGTACGCAGTACGAGTTATTGTAACTGACTGTAAAAAGTCAGCACAACGAAAATAAACTACTATTTGGTTTATATCTGACCCAGATAGACTGCAGGTCATAACTTCTTACCTGAAGTTCAGTTCATTGACAGTCAGACCGGTGGCCGCCTCGGGTCTCTCCTCCTCCTGCCTCCCCTTTCCCTCATCCACCTGCTGGCCTCATTGGAAGCTCCTCCATTGCCACCACCAAACAACTGAGTTATTTTTACACATCTGCCAGCATCTGGCCAATCCACCATCTTTCATTGTTTATACCGTAAAAAAACAACAACATAAAAATGAAAAATCACTATTGGGCATACCGCGCATGGCCAGTCCAGCTATGGTGGTGCCATCAGTTAACCCCTTGTGTGCCAGCTGTGGCATGCATGCCCAGGGTTGCCGACCCCTGGTGTAAACGAAGAACAAAATTGTGCTGTAGTCACAGTACTATTGCCACTGGGGTTCTATCCAGCTGTGAGCTGTCTAACTGCGTTTTCACCTCTCAGCTGCTCTCTGCATCGCAGTTGTTGTTCTTCAGCATTCCCCCCAACCCCGTATGTCTCACAGTTAAAAAGATCTTTCTCACTGACAAGGTGGCCTCATTTGATCACACACTGCTGTGTGTGTGTGTGTGTGTGTGTGTGTGTGTGTGTGTGTGTGTGTGTGTGTGTGTGTGTGTGTGTGTGTGTGTGTGTAGTAATGCCAGGCGGTGGCCATTGATGATCGATCCTCAAGGCCAGGCCAACAAGTGGGTGAAAAATATGGAGAAGGCCAATAACCTGCATGTTATTAAACTGAGCGATGCTGACTTTGTACGCACTCTGGAGAATTGTATCCAGTTTGGCACACCAGGTAAGTATAATAATTCTTCTAGTTCAATGCGACTGCCATGGCTGCCTCAACCACACTGTTGCACTCCCTGTTACTGCCTGCTGAGGTCTCTCTTTACCACAGAAACTAATTACTGCTGCCCCAAGACTGCAGCTCTCTTTTGTTCTCTGTTGTTCTGTAGTGGCAAAATTGAAATTAGCGATGTTTCTGAGTGAGACATTTCTGAGTGAGCCTTTATTCGGCCTAATGTACTGTTTATATGTCAGACTACTATAGATCACATAAAAGCTGTTAAGGTTCAAAGTTGAGGAAGGAGAGTACACACCACCCATGGTCCAGAAGGTCTTTGGTCAAACAATGATTTTAATGAACACACGTGTGGGAAGACACTCTGTACGCAGACAGCCAGTAGTCCTCGACTTAATCAAAGCATGAACAGATATTTTATAGCATCAGGGTTTGTTTACTGACGCCCCTTCATGCGTCACCGGTACATTTTATACATAGATCAGATCAACATCATCATGACTTTTCACCCAGAAAATCATCTTCTATTTTCATGGCTTGGTACTTTCCGTTCTTATCTTAAAATGAATTGTTCCTCTTTCTTGCCGAGACAACAAGGACGGTTCCTCTAAATAAATTTAACTAATGTGTGTGTATGTGTTGACCTCACATGCTCTTTGTGTCACCTCTTCACCTACTGTCTGTGTCTCGTCCTCAAATGCTCCTCAAAATAACCTGCACTTAGACTCTGCTTTCGGTTTCAGTTCTGCAAAAGGCACACTCTGCAAACCTGCAACTTCCTGTCAGCCTGCAACTTAGTCTTTCTGAAAGACACACACTGTTCAACCCCTGAATGCAATATAAACTCCAGATTATATTATTAATGCAATGGTAATAATGACAATTATTTAACAATAGCAGTAAAATAATTTCCCTGCTCCACACTCCCTCTCTCGACCTCTGGAACACCAGAGGTCGCAATACATTGTGTCCTCGCTCAGACCCTCTCTGGTGGTCTCGGACCTCGAGATCTCCAGGATCCTCGTCCCTCCTGTGGTCGCCGAGATCTTCTGCAAAGGAAACAAAACACCTTTTCCTGCACCTCCCTAACCTATCCTATCTGGGACTCTTTAATCAAAAGCCTGATCCTAATTATCTTCTTAACTTATTGACTTATATGTATATATATTCTTCAACGTTACTCATCCCTTTAAACTCTTTAAGCCCTGCTTTCACGTCCGGTTGCTCGCTCTATTTTTCCCTTATCTGATCATCAACATCCCGTGCACAAATTGTCGCTGCTGCAAGTTCCTCTACTCCAAAAGATCCAAAAGAAAACACCCATTCTAATCAATTAAGTTTAAGCATATAAGCAATTACTCCTGTATACATTTCATCATAGCTAAATGCTGCCTTGAAACAATTCCTATGTGTTAACTTCATTTTAACCTCACATTTCCTATGTTATAACCCATTTTGGTATAGCCTTTTTATTTCATTTGCTCCCTTTAATGTAACAATACCTTCTAATTCTAATTTATCAGACTTAACCAAAATATATGCTTTCCTTCCTCTTTGGTCCTTCTTTTAAGTTCAGTTAAAAGCTAAATGAATTTGAGGCCTGTTGCCTGGAATCAATACTGTCATGTGTGTTTCTTAACTCTGTGTCTGTAAGCGTGTGCAATCCTTCATGAACTCATATTATCCTCACAGTAGATTGGCTAATCATAGCGCTAGCCAAAGGCTCGTGACCCTCCAGAGACAAATTTGAGCCACAACTCCTTTAAAAGCACAAAATGCAATATGTATACAAATCATTTCTACGTAGAAGCTCCCCCTTTATCCTAAAAATACCTCCTATGTAATATCTGTATGTGTAAGCCTACATTATAACCACTACTTCTAGAAATCAAAAAGAACTCAAAGCTGTTCTACTCCTTCAACCCTCACTAATTTTCCCTCTAAGAATTATTCACAGCTTTGAAAAACCGGCATTGTATCTTCTAAACAGGATTCAGTTCTGTCATGGTCCTGGGCCATGTTGGCCCAGTATTCTTGGTTCCTTGTATTTTCGCTCCTTATTTAGGCCAGGTTTTCTGAGGTGTCCTGTTGTGGTGTTCCCTAAGTGTTTTTTCCCTTTGTGACTCTTACCCCCTTGTGCCCCTCTGTGTATTTATGAGCTCTCGTCTCTCTTTGTGTTTATTCCATGTTTCCCCCAGCCTGTTATGTCTGTGTTCTCCCCGTGCTTTCTCTCCTCCTGTCTGAACCTCTGTGTACTTCCTGTTTTACTTTGACAGTCTCTCGTCAGTATGCGTAATGTTGTGTTCACTCCTGCCCTGTCTCGTTATGTTTATCAGTATCCCCTGTGTTCCCCACCTGTGTGTAATCTCCCTGTGTTCTCTGGGTGTATTTAAGTTGTGTCTTCTGTTATGGTAGTTGCTGGTTCGTCTGTGTTGTTTCCCCTCGGTCTCCCTGCGTCCCTTGTGTATTTCCCCGGACCTCCCTGCATCCTCGTTTCTGGTTTGTGTTATTAGCTTACCCAGTTTAGGTTTCCGGTTTCTTGTTTTTCCACCAGTGCTGTTTTGTGCCCACCGTTGTAAATAAATATTCACCTGCACCAGAGCTGCCGCCTTTTGGGTCCTTTTCTACAACTCCACACGGCTTGCCTCGCAAACCGTGACAAGTTCACTTTTAATCCTTTAACCTTAACTTAAAAATAACAGTTTCAGTTTTACCATATCCAAATGATCAAAAACCCCAAAAGTCCTAAAATGATCCTAAATTATTAAACAATTAAATTAATAAACCCTAAACCCCCCTTTATCTTGATACATTTCATGTGTCAAGATACTATACAAAACTTAAAATGCTCAGTTTTCCCCACTCATGATCCAATCTATGTCATAAAAATAAACTTAAAACAGAACAGTTATCAGTCATGTGTTTCTTCAATTAATGGTAACTGAGTTTCATCAAAAATATTTCCCCTTTAGCATTTGGCATTCTCCCAACAATATACTATAATCCCATAATCTAACCCCAGTCAACAAAACAAAACAGAAATTTTCTCTGGTAAAGGCAAATTGTTTGTCCACATTTATTCACCCTCACATTCACTCACACATTCACTCCCATGCAGTCACACCATGTATTTGCTGATAGTGGAGCTTCCCGCACGATCAGATACTCCACCCTCAGCAAAATGAGCTCAGTCATTTTTTATTTTCCATAGGAAAATATTTCTTTATGCTTTTGGACTGGATTGACTCGCATAAAATCCTTTTTACAGGGACTTACGACCTTGATCAGTCCCCAGGTAGCTTTCTCCTCAGCCAATTATAATCTGGAAAGCCCACCTTATATTTGCTCTTCCCGATAATTTTCAGCGCTGTTATTCACTGTTGCAGGCCTGCTTAAAACAGAAATGAAAAAATAGAGCTGATTGTTAGCTCATAAAAACAAAACAAAATCACCTGACAGGTTTTCTTAAAGTGCACTGTTACAAAATAATGGGCCCCTCCCAGACATGTCCATGTTTCCTAAAACTCCCTCTATTAAAAACAAAAACACCAATCACATAATTTCACCTCCTCAATACACCGAAAGTCTCATTAAAACCACACAATTTGCAAACAAAAATCACCCCCTTTAACATACTTAAATTCAGCATAAAACCCCCTTGCGACAACGTATAATCACTAAACTATAAACTATTTCCTACCCAAATCTATACTCCTCTTGTCTGCCATGCTTCCTCGTCTGAAAGTCACTTCCTCAGTCACACACACACACACAGGAAGTTCCTTCGTCATATGGCTTCTTATATTCCTCAATTACAAACTCAAATGCATTTTATTAAACATTCACACCATTGTATCATTCATACAAAATAGCAAGCTGTTCTTCATTGCATATGTTTGTGTTCTTAGCCAGGTTTAATCAGTGTCTATGCATTAAACTCCATGAGCTTGTCTTGTCTTTATAAGGTTAATGCATTTTCTGTTTGTGTATGTCAATTTGCATATCTTGCTTTTGCAGTGTGTCAGACTCCTTCATAATTTTGCCTTTAAACAGTCAATTTTCTCCTCCCCAAATTTACTAACCCAAATTCTGATTTCCTACCTTAAATAGCAGCATTCCTTGTCCTCAGCCAGAAGGTAGGGCTCCACTTGCCACTTACCCCCTCTGCCTCAGCCCAGCGGCTTTACCCGTCAGGTCCCGTCTTCTTACTGAAGCCGAGTAATCGTGACTGTGCCTGCCTTAGGTTGTCCCAGGGTTTCGAGGTGGGATCTTACCCGTCATGGGCTATCCAGCCTTCCATACTCGCCTGATACGGGGCCCAAGTGGGCAGGGGAGGGAACACACTGGCTCTGGAAATTAGAGGAGTGTAAGCTGCTTCCTTCATTGCATCTTATATTAAACTATCTCACTTCTGATTCCTTCCTAGAATAATTTCACATATGGCACTTTGTGTATGTGTGTTTTCTATTCATTAATGTAATTGTCAGTTATTTTCTCTCTTCATTTTACCTTCTTTTGTTTGTTTGTGACGTTCTACTTTAGTTCTACTAAACCTTGACGTAAAAACAATACTCCCTTATTTCACGCACACACTCTGCATTTTGCCTACGCACACACTTCTCTCTCAGACTTCCTCTGTTCACACACCACCTTGCACTCACTCTACTATCAATTTTCATAGTGTTATTATTATTTAGTATTTTGTACACCTCACACAGAATCATTCAAATCGAGTACTCACAGCATTCACATCACAACCTTCAACTTTCACTTTCAATCCTGCAAGACGCAGAGATGGACATCTCCTTCACCTAACATAAAACTAAATTACCATATCAACATACAATTACTGAAATTCAAACTCAAATACACCGTCTGTTTTAATAAAGTCAAAGAGTAAACAGGTGTACCAAGTGTATGTACTTATGTGTTTTAAACTGAAAGAAAAAGAAACTCAAACTCTTATAACATCACTCATGCCTCTCTCAAATTAAAAACACTTTCAAACTTTAAAACCTCCTACTTTACATCACCAAAGAAATACCTCTCACACCTTTATTCATCATGTCAAAGCTTTCTCCATTTTGCACAGCCTGCCACATGTTTAACAAAAAAATCGCTGCCCGAGAAGGCTCCCACATATCAAGGTGGTCGTTCTCACAAATTTCCAGCAGACCCTCAAATAAACAAAAACAACGACCCAGGCAGGCTTCCAGTTCAGCCTCCTCAATTTCTATGCACACCGAAAACTCATGGGGAGATTCTTCTGTCTCCCCGTGTCCTACACAATTCACCTCCAAATGATCCCCTACAATTGAAATTTCAGTGTGGAATGACGCAGAGATTAACATTCCCTTATTTATTTACTATATGTAACCTGAATTTTTCTCTCTCTTATCAAATAACAAAGGTTATCTTTAAAATTTGTTATTGAACTACTAATTAAGTTGCTTTTTATGGTATCAATGGTAAACTACCCCTAAAAAGTCCACTTCATTGCGTGTTCATTGAGTTACTTCTATTAAGGCTATTTAACAAGTTCAATTTACACATACTCATTAATCTGTCACGCTTATTAGTGGCTCATGGTTACTTAAAACCTATGTCTGACTTGACCACAGAGTTAGAGCATCATTCAATCCTCTCAGGATGACCACTCCACTTACTCTGCATCCAGTCAGCTCATGAATTAACAACACTTGCAGACTGTAACCCTTTTATTTTTTGTTTATGCCTTCAAATCCACCTTAAATCTTCTTACCTAAACGTTGGTTTTAAACACAGACAATTCTTATATTCTATTTTGAAACGCTGTCACCATTCATATATTTACAATGTTATTATTTACTAAGCCAGCATTCTAATCGCAGACATTTATCCACATTTGCAAACAATAGTTATAGGGCTGAATAATCACACAAAACCGAAAGCATAGTCCTCTCATGCGCTCTGCATCAGCTGCCTCATTTGCATGCACACACACTCTCCATCTAAAAATGGCAGCAGGCAGTCAGTGCATTACTGACTCGACACACAGAGATCTCTCACACCAAATTTTCTTATTCTATATTACAACGACGTCTTATATTTACAACCACTGTCAGATCTGTCAGCTTTAGCGCCTACACAATTTTAGACAAATTTAAAATAACCGCCCAGCGGATAAACTCCCTGAGTTTTTTGCGACCAATTAACCAGTATCAAGACTTTAACTGTTTCTGGCCTCATTTCTAAAATCCCTAACTCAATTTAAAAGCGTCAACCAACCCAAACTTTGAAGTTTTAGGTTAAAGTTACACGCCCGAAGTCCAACTTCTTCTGACCAAAAAAGCGCAGGTACCGTTCCAAACGGTAAGGAGACTCTAACTCCTAGCTTAATTCCAGGATGCCCTGTACCCCACAGTTAAGCCAAACTGAACTAACCCTGTTCGCCGACAGGTCAATGTCGCGCGTCCACGACAAGGAGGGAGCGTAACCTCCGGGCTCTGCGCTTCCTAGAACCCCCACGGTTCCGTTCTAAAATAATTTATAATACTTTGAAACAACAATCAACACCCGAAACAAGTGTATAACTGAGGCAGGTGCAACCTAGTGGTCAATGGAGACTCCAACTCACAAAATGACCGCTCAGGTCCACTCTTATGACCAAATTTGGACTCTAACCAACACAATAACCAATTCCCTACCAAACTACTTGAGACTCGAACTCAATTTCTTTGGGACTTCAACCCAGTATTTAAACTTTTCTTATCAGACTCTTAACTACTTTCATTTCTTCTTAGCAGAACTCTAACTGCATCAACTCATGAAATTTTCATCAAAATCAAAACAGACATCCACCAGTAACTTTAGTGAGTAGACTTAAATTTTATCATGTCCAATTTGGCACACTTTGGAAATAATTCAACAGGTAGTGCCTTACCTTTTGGATAAGCCGGCTTATGCCCACTCACTTCGACCACTGGAATTCATGTCTGCCCGTCAGACCACCTCAGAGACCACCAAATTTCTCCATCTAAACCTCCAATCCTCCCTCCTCAACCACCGGACGAAGCCCCCAAATGTTAAGGTTCAAAGTTGAGGAAGGAGAGTACACACCACCCATGGTCCAGAAGGTCTTTGGTCAAACAATGATTTTAATGAACACACGTGTGGGAAGACACTCTGTACGCAGACAGCCAGTAGTCCTCGACTTAATCAAAGCATGAACAGATATTTTATAGCATCAGGGTTTGTTTACTGACGCCCCTTCATGCGTCACCGGTACATTTTATACATAGATCAGATCAACATCATCATGACTTTTCACCCAGAAAATCATCTTCTATTTTCATGGCTTGGTACTTTCCGTTCTTATCTTAAAATGAATTGTTCCTCTTTCTTGCCGAGACAACAAGGACGGTTCCTCTAAATAAATTTAACTAATGTGTGTGTATGTGTTGACCTCACATGCTCTTTGTGTCACCTCTTCACCTACTGTCTGTGTCTCGTCCTCAAATGCTCCTCAAAATAACCTGCACTTAGACTCTGCTTTCGGTTTCAGTTCTGCAAAAGGCACACTCTGCAAACCTGCAACTTCCTGTCAGCCTGCAACTTAGTCTTTCTGAAAGACACACACTGTTCAACCCCTGAATGCAATATAAACTCCAGATTATATTATTAATGCAATGGTAATAATGACAATTATTTAACAATAGCAGTAAAATAATTTCCCTGCTCCACAAAGCTCAGGAGAAATCAATTATATGTTCTGCATTTATTTTTTTCTCCTGCCCGGTGTTAGGCTCAAGCTGCGATGTGTAGGCAGATGTGACGATGTTTTTGGACCGATTTTATGTGTCCAAGTGTGGTTGAGGCAGCCATGTGTCTGATTTTATTAATCTCTGTAGCCCCGAAGTGGAAAAGCATTCAATCCCCAGTGCTGCTGTGTAGATGTGACCTTTTGGTCCTCAAACTGGTTTCAGAAAAGAGCCCACCATGTCTCATAGAAAAGTATACAACGTTTTTTTAAAAGTTGTGGTATAATATTGTAGATAATTGCTTCTCATATTATTTTGAAGGGGCCACGGGGGGCAACTTCAAGAAGGAATTAAGACTCAGAAACACAGAAAGCTGCACCACCATTACAGATACATCTAAATAATGAGCTGACCCAACCAGCCGCTAGGTCTTTGCTTACTGCAAGGCTAACAGCTCAGAGAGTAACTTGTCCTTTTACGGCGCAAAAGAGTCCCCTAAGGGTACAGTTTCATCCTTCACAGCCTGTTTTCTTATTTCACAGTTTTACAGTTTCTTGCTGTTTGTATTACCACTTATAATCCTGATGATGCACTACTATTCTTTTTTTTAGCACGGTTGGGCTGGTGCTTTCATGGCAAATCTCCTAGGATATGCATGTGTTTATTAAATTTAAAAACATGCTTTTTAATCTGGTAACATATATTAAATATTTATGCCTATAAAGGGTTGACCTGCTTTGGTAACTAACTTGTAAGAGAAAGTTCATCAGCTATCACTCCATCTGAAAACTGAAGAAAAAGTTAGTTACCACCTAAAGGCAAAATGTCAATTATAGATGGGCTGATGTTGGTAACATGAGAAGAGCATTATCATACTTAATGTGAAATCGTATTAATAATGATGTCATGGGAGTAAGGCGATTGCATTTTCATGTGCTTCACTGATTTCTTGATATTACTCATGTATGCAACTGCAGTGGAAGTTCACGGTTGAGTACTAATCACAGAAAGCTGAAAGACAGTTTGAGTTTAACTTTAATTCATCACACAACTTATAAAATATAGTTTATGCGAGCCAGGAATGCATCAGCACAACTATTACAAGTCTCTGTATGGAGTATAAACTTTCGTTGTTGGGAAGGGTCTCCCACTGCTCCTTAATATGATTTTAAAGATTTTTAAATTGAAAGAACATTTTCAAGCAAGATGCAGAGTACTTTCCAGAGGCAGGAACATGGCCACAATGACATGAAGTGAGAGTCCTGCATGAAATAAATGCACCATGAAATAAGTAAAATGACAAGCTGTGACACAATGCAGTACAGCGCATTTAAATCAAAACAACTGAATAAAACTAATATTAGA
This sequence comes from Rhamphochromis sp. 'chilingali', assembly GCF_963969265.1. NCBI lineage: Eukaryota > Metazoa > Chordata > Actinopteri > Cichliformes > Cichlidae > Rhamphochromis > Rhamphochromis sp. 'chilingali'. The sequence goes on from NC_137941.1 coordinate 4,246,586, forward strand.
GAGAGATGTAAAATGAAACATGACAACAGTGAAATGATAATGGTGAAAAAAAGTTGTATTAGATAGTTAAATTGGGTAAAGAATTAAATATCAAAAGGAAAAGACCAGATTAAAGACCATTTGTAGTGTATTTTTAACCAGAAAGTGAAACATTTGGCATGAAGAGTCTCTTTTTCACAGGTAGAGCAGGCGACCGTATGCAGGGTTTGAATGCGCGTTTCTCCCAGTTCTGCCAAAATGGCTAACTGGTGATCTATAAAATACTGGTAAAGGTGTTGTAGGTAAAATGCTTTGTCTTGGCTGAAGAGTTTGGAAATATTTGAAGCTTTGAAGCAGCTCAGCTGTTGAGGCAGTAGTACAACGCATCCACTTAACACACTGTTTGCTGCTACAGCTACACATGTTTCTTTTCCAACTATTTATTTATAAGTGACTTATGTATGTATGTATGTATATATATATGTATATATTGTACTATTCTTAGTTAGCGTATTGTCTGTCTTGTCTTAATGTTGGTTTAAAATGGAGCACTGTAACAAAAAATAATTTCCCCCAGGGATCAATAAAGTATTCTGATTCTGATTCTGATTCTGATTCAACAGTTTGACAGCTTTTTATATTTATAAAGACGTCTCTCTCCTGATTAGAAAAAACATTGATTTGAACATTTTCTGTCAGTGCTGCTGGAGAATGTCGGTGAGGAGCTGGATCCCATACTGGAGCCTCTGCTGCTTCGACAGACCTTTAAACAGGGCGGTGCAATGTGCATCCGTCTGGGAGACTCTACCATTGAATATGTTCCTGACTTTCGCTTCTACATCACTACCAAGCTACGCAACCCTCACTACCTGCCTGAGACTTCTGTCAAGGTACTGTAGGGATACTGCTGTCACCACTGTTCTGTTTTTCTTCTCCCTACTATAGGATAATGTGCAGTAATTATAACTATGAAACCTTTTTTCATGTACTGAAGTCCATTTGGAAGGTGCAGTAGGATGCAGGACTGGTAGTGCAGGTTTGCAGCAGTTTCATTATAATGGCTTGCTGGGAGTTTCACTGGCCAGCTTGTTGGATCAAGTATCTGAGCATCCAGAAAGAACTTGAATGGATAAAATTCCCGGTGATTAGTTTTAATGTTTTAATTCTACGTTGTGGAGACACGCAGAGAAACCTTCTATTCAACATATTCCATCACTGAGACGTAAATCTGATACCACCTTTAGTTAAAGCAGAGGATAGCATTCATAGTCACCACACATAACAGTGCTGTTTACAGCAAGTTTCAGTGTTGCTGTAACGAGCCGTATGCAGTCCTCCATGCATTCTGTACTAACCTCTTCACACAGATGGAGCTACAACCCTTTAATTGTGTCACAGCTAAGGATAGATGTATCTACCACAACAGAGCCAACAAAGAAGGGAATAATAAAACACAAGCACACACATAAACCAACAGAGTCATCTGCAGGCTTCTGCCCTAAAATATCAATAATAATAGTGATAAATAGCATCATTTAGAACTGAGGTTTGATTTTCATTTTGTTTTTTTATTTAAAGTTTTCATTTGATATCAGATGAGATCTACTTTTCTTCTTTGGCTCTTAGTTATTGATACCACCCAAATGACATTTTTACCTCAATAACACAGTGAATCATTGTTCAGTGATATCACCTATATCACCTTCCCAATGGAACACAGCCCCCATCCACTCTGAAAAAAGGATTCCAAGAAAAGGAGCATTAAAGGAAAATTGCATTACTGAGAGGCAAGGGGTTGGAAAGCATTACAGAAGATCACATTTCAAGCATCTATTTGCAGGGGCTCTCCTCTTTATGGGCAGCCATTAGATTGATTCAACTCATTTTTCACAGCTGGCTCAATTCTTCCCTTTTTTTTTCCCCTCATTTTGCTTAAATCTTTTTTTTTTGTCTTCTCTACAGTACACTATGAGTTTCCATTATTCCCATTAAACCCTATTTGAAACGCAATAGCTCCAAATACAAGAGGGTAAGCATCTAGAAAAAAAGCCCTTAGGAGCGCAAGGGACGAGGCGAGGCAAAGAAGGAGGGTGTATGTGTGAAAAGGACAAACTGGAGATTTATACAGGCTCTGAGTCTTTACCACCAGCTGAGTGGGTCTCACGGCATCAATAGAAATGGAATTAAGCCCCGAAGAAGTGCACTCGTTTATTAGGGCAGAGAGTAGATAGCATATATAGGCTTTTAACCTCCGGGTAAGTGCAGCGCAGGATGACTACGCCTGTGGTAAAAGACACTCCTTCAACTCCTGCAACACCTTTCCACAGAAAAGGAGAAAAAAGTAAATGCATCCTACCTGTACTTTGCCAAGGCTGAAGCAGTTACTGGAATTTATTGGGTAGGAGGTTTGGCCAGGAGAACAGCTCTAAAGCCGAGACGATCAACACTTCACTTTAATGGCTGAGAAAAAGGGCGGACACCTTCCTCTGAAACATACACACGTACATCACTTATTCTTCAACAATTATGTCTCCATAGTTGTACGTGAAGTGGATATTCTGTGTGATGTAGGTGACACTGCTAAACTTCATGATCACTCCAGAGGGCATTCAAGACCAGCTACTGGGCATTGTGGTAGCCCGGGAGAGGCCTGACCTGGAAGAAGAGAAACAGGCTCTCATTCTGCAGGGAGCAGAGAACAAAAGGTACAGAGGCATATGTTAGACCAAGGTCAAATCCATTCAACTAATTCAATAAAATCTCTACTTCCCCGAGTGAAAAATACTGTAGACTATTAATTCAGAGTTTCTTCCCTTTTTTTTTTTTTTTTTTTTTCAGACAACTGAAGGAGATCGAGGACAAAATCTTAGAGGTCCTGTCCTCCTCTCAGGGCAACATCCTGGAGGATGAGACTGCCGTCGAGATCCTCTCTGCTTCCAAGGTGCTTGCCAACGAAATCTCAGAGAAGCAGGCCGTGGCCGAGGTGACAGAGAAGAAGATTGATGAGACCCGCATGGGTTACACACCTATTGCCGTGCATTCGGCAATCTTGTTCTTCTCTATTGCTGACCTGGCTAACATTGAACCCATGTACCAATACTCCCTCACCTGGTTTATTAACCTCTTCATCAGCTCCATTGAGAGCTCAGACAAGAGTGATGACTTGGAGCAGAGGTAGGCAGGCCTGACTAATGTACTAGCAAAATACTAGTTCCTGCTGGTCACCAAAACAGTGTTTTAAAGGTCTCTGTTAAAAAATTAAATGCAATGCTGGTGATGGTGCATTAATGTGATTAAAGATTATTAAATGATGGCATGCGTCTCTTTTTCAGACTGCAGATCCTGAGAGACCACTTTACCTATACACTGTATGTGAATGTGTGTCGCTCTCTGTTTGAGAAGGATAAGCTACTTTTTTCCCTCTGCCTCACTGTCAGCCTGCTTATGCATAGCAAGCTGGTAGGAATTTACACACGCACAGACACACATTTGATAATGGAGAACACACACATATTGTTTGGGTTTTGTTTTTTTTAAATAAGTGATTAGATAATCAAACAAGCTCCTTAGTGTCAGTTTTCAGCTCTGGTCTTCTCGAGGATTGTTTTAGATTATCTGTTTCTTCTATTTCCAATTTGCATAAACTACTTATCCAAAGATAATCCCCCAAATTGTCAAGCATTAATCCACTTAATTACAAATTCTGGTCATTCTGCTGCTGTGTTAACAGGACATGTCACTAATTAATGTTTTAGGTGGAAGAGGGGGAGTGGCGCTTCCTTCTAACGGGCGGTGTGGGCCTGGACAACCCCTACTCCAATCCCTGCACCTGGCTGCCTAAAAAGTCTTGGGATGAGATATGCCGCTTGGATGCGATGGAACATTTCAAAGGCCTGCGTCAGGACCTGACAGGCTGCAGAAATGAGTGGAAACAGGTCTATGACAGCCCAGTAAGTCGCCTCTCGCTGGGTTTGTTGAATATAGTAAAAAAGTATGATGACATTTTTCATTTATTTTTCTAGTTTAAACTCAGAAAAATAAACTTTGATGTAGTCTGTATTAAGTCACTTGAAATGAAATATTCAAGTCGGTTTATGTTTTAAATTTGATGATTATGGTTTATAGCATATGAAAATCAGAATTTCAGTGTGCTATTGGTACCATTGCATTGGCAATATTAACAATTATAGGGAAGACTGCTGATTCAAGAAGTAGAATCTGCCTCCATGCACAGGAATGGAGCTACACTGTCTGAGCCAGAGACCACATCAGAATATTTTACCTGGACTTTTGCTCAGTGGTTCAAAGTCTTCTTTTCAGATGAAAGTACATTTTGCTTTTTATTCGGAAATCAAAGCATCCTACCGTCTGGAGGAAGAGTGGAGAGAATCAAAAGGTGTTTCAAATCCAGTGAAGTTGGCCAGTGTTGGGTGCTATGTTATCTGCTTATGTTGGTGGTGGTTGGCCCACTGTGTTTTATCGAGTCAGCCATCTACCAGAGCACTTCATGTTTCCATCTACAGAACGCTTTATGTGGATGCCGATTTTCTTTTCTCCACCAGAAGTTTGCTTCTGCCCACAATCCCAAAACTGCTACCAAATGGTGTTTTGACCATGTTGTTAGTGTCCTTTATTGGCCAGCTAGCTGAAAGAGACTATATGGGGTATTGTCAAGAGGAAGATGAGAAAGATCCAACCCAAAAATACAGATCAGCTGCTATCATAGGGGCAGTAAATCATCCTAAAATGTAAAGTTAATCAATATTAAACATTAATTTAGCTTCTGTGACTTGTGTCATATTTTAGGAAGTGTGTTAACTTCTAGGTGGAAGTGAGTTTGGTTACAGTTTACATCAAACTGGTCCTCTTTTGGTGTCAACAGAGTATTGAAATTAAAACATCTGTCTGCAGTCTGTTGGTTTGATAGATCAGAGTGGATCCACTGACCCAAAGTTTACTTTGGAAAATTAATATGTACATCAAAAGATTTAACAATTATTATTTTTTGTTTGTTTCTATGTTTTTCATCTCGCCCTCTTACCCAAACCTTATAGATTAATTACTTGACGTACAGCGGACAAAATATTATAATTATTTTTCGGTGTGGGTGTTATCTGTGTCCTGCGGGTGGCATGGTGGTGGTTTCCTGGTTTAAACGACCACCAGCTGTTTGAGGCCTTTCTGTGTGGAGGTTGCATGTTCTCAGCGGGGTCTCTATGAGTATTCTGGCTTCCTCCCACAGTCCAAAGACATGCATGTTAACCGGTGATTCTAAATTGTCTGTAGGTATGAATGGTTGTGTCTCTGTGTCACCTTGTTACAAGCTTGTGAGCCTGTCCAGTGTGCACCCTGACTCTTTCCCTGTGGCAGCTGGGATAGACTCCAGCCCCAGAATTGGATGTGTAAGTGGAAGAAGATTGATGGATGCAATGAGTGTTTTGGAAGTGCTTGTCTTGTAGACACAGACTAGAGTAAAAGTTGCTGCTTTGCTGGTGAAAGCACAACAAGAAACAGAGTCTTAATTTCTTCTTAATATGAGTAAAAGTGTTTGATTGGCTGTGCAGATGCAAAACAATCAAACCTTGGGAAAACAGTGAATGAGATAAAATAGCAGCATTAAACACAAGGCCAGCTTCGCCCAACTTTAAGCTTAGCAGGGTGGCTCTGTGGAATCTCACAACTGGGGTGCAGCGGCGCTCCCCCCTTCCCTGCCTGGGAACAATGTGGATGCAGAGTACTTCAGTTTATATATTCAGTGTAGCATGTATGCTTTGACTATTTTACCACCTTTTGTCTCGGCTAGATTTCTTTATTAATCATAACATGTGTTCTCACTTTGATTCCACACACATGCCATAATTTGATTCGTTACATTGTTATCTTTTTTCTTTTTAGTTTTGTCAATACAACATCACTTCAAATATTGTATTTTTTTAAATTAATGATAGATATGCCAAACAAATCATAGGATTAGTTGTTTTCTCATACTGTACCCTCCTATAGTACAAGAAAATGTCTGATTCAAAAATATTGGCCCTGTTCAAATTAGCTTTTTTATTAATTTTTAAAGCCACTGGTTGATCTGATTTATCTGACACATTGAAGCTTTAACTTTGTACTTTGTTTTAAGAGTCTTTTTTTCAGTTATTATACATGTAGTGAATATAAAGGGCATACAGAACAAAGGAGGTTGAAGAGGGAAACATTTTCCTGTCAGATTATGATGCACACAGAGACACTGTCCATCTTTGAAACACAGAGAATCACAAACTGAGGTTTCATCTAATCTAATCAAATCTATTCAGCTCCTGTTGTGCTCCTCATATCTATGCAATCTAAATGCAAGAACAGCTGCTTAATCAATGTGTGGCGCATTCAAACATGCGTGCGGCGTACAGGCTTGTGTCTTTGCCGTCGCACATACGTACACACAAACCATCTTTGATTTATAATCAACAAAATCAGCCACAACACTTCTGTCTAATTAAATCGAGTTTGTTCCAGTTGTAGAATTCACATTTATTCAATTTTGATGTAAGAACAGCTGTTCAATCAAGCACACGGGCACTCACACACGCTAACACGCCCTGTTCACACAGTGAATCCCCAGGAGATCCTAAATAGGTGTATCCATCTCAAAGCACCTGCCAACACACATAGCCAGAAGTCTCTCGACAAACAGCCTAGGGGAAATAATTCCAAAAGTTTCCTCTACCATTGCTCACTTCCTCCGGTGCACTTGTTCCACTAATTAATCAAACATATTGCTGTGACCTAAAACCCATTTCCCATTTTTTTTTCTTCTCTTCCCCATTTCTGTCTGCTTCCATTTGTTGCCTTTCTTCATGCTTTTCATTTGCATGTCTAGTTATGTACAATATTTCTCTATTTTTTTGCACGATTGCACTGATTAACCTTGCCTGTCACCGAAAACTTGACATAATTATTCCTCAGCTGGTATTTGATTAGGATCATTTTGATCAACAGATTTAAAATATCTAGTGCTTTTCTACAGCTTAAAATATATATTTATGACATATGACAGGATTAATATTTGGAAAGTTATGCAGTGTGAAACTAAAAGTACTTCCCATGCATACTTAGTCTGAATCAAAACTGACTCTGCTTTGTCTATTTGCAGGAGCCCCATCAGACTCAGTTTCCTAATGAGTGGCAGGAGAAGCTGAGCCAGTTTCAGAAGATGCTGGTGATTCGCTGTCTCAGGCCAGACAAAGTCAGTCCACATGGGGAATGATCTCTTTTTATAACCTTTTTTTCACATAAAACCTCTAAAACATTCCTTTAACTTGTCCTCAGATTGTTCCCGTGGTTCAGGAGTTTGTTTCAGACAAGTTGGGCCATCACTTCATTGAAGCACCACCCTTTAACTTAAGTAACACCTTTACAGATAGCCACTGTTGTGCCCCCCTTATCTTCATCCTTTCCCCTGGCTCCGACCCCATGGCGGCTTTGCTCAAGTTTGGAGATGAAAAGGTACAGAGACATTACAACTATAGCTGTCATCCTGCTGTGTGCATCAAACTGTAAATGAAATCAAAATTGCCTCTAACAATGAAAGAAATTCAATCTCAATATTTACTGGGTCTAAAAAAAAAAAGAGAGAGAGAGAGAGAGAGAGAGAGAGAGAGAGACCTCAGTCAAAAAGCAGCTAAAAAATGAAGTGCACCACTCTTCTTATCTCTCAGGGCTTTACTGGTAACAAGCTGACGTCCCTCTCTTTGGGCCAAGGCCAAGGTCCTATTGCTATGCGCATGATTCAGACAGGCATTAACGAAGGCACCTGGGTGGTTCTGCAAAACTGCCACTTGGCCACTTCATGGATGTCAACACTGGAGAGAGTTTGTGAGGTGAGGACATGCGTTTTTTCAGTACACAGCAAGTTATATTGTTCCAATATATGCATGTATTTACTTGCTTTTTGCCTCTGTGAGCAGGGGCTGAACCCAGATACCACCCACCCAGACTTCAGGCTGTGGCTTACTAGCTACCCATCTCCCACATTCCCTGTGGCGGTGCTCCAGAATGGTGTTAAGATGACCAACGAGGCTCCAAAAGGTCTCCGCTCCAACATTGCACGTTCCTTCTTAATGGATCCCATCTCTGACCCAGAGTTTTTTGGCAGCTGCAGCAAGCCGGTCAGTATGCAAACATGTCTTGGTGGCTTGCTGTGCATGTCTACCATGGCTCCATCAGCGGGTGGATTTCAGGGTGTGTGTGTTTTAGCAGTGGGATACGAGCACCACTATTTATCTTAGATCACATCTTTCATCTGTTCCACCTCCCAGGCTGTGTTCAAGAAGCTATTGTATGGCTTGTGTTTCTTCCACGCCCTGACCCAAGAGAGGAGAAAGTTTGGACCTTTAGGCTGGAACATTCCATACGAGTTCAATGAGACTGACCTCCGGATCTCTGTACAGCAACTACACATGTTCCTGGAACAGTACCAGGTAGATGTTCTTGAATTGTTTCCATTCACGGGCAATTTTTTTGCTTACTGTGTTTTTCTCTCCAAAAAACATTGTATTTCATCGAGTGAACGCAAGCGTTTAACCAGTTACAAATTCCATGCGGTCTGGGATGTAGTGCTTTCATATAAACTTTACATAGAGCTGTATGAAGTGAGTTTATCTCACATGCAGACCCACATCCACGATGTACTCCTATATAGCTGTCAGCATCTAAGCTCATATTAAAAATTCTGGCTTTTACAACTACCGTCTGCTTTGCTCAAGTATTCCTTTTCATAAGCCATATTCAAAACCCCTCTTGACATTTTTCCACATACAGATAGCACTCCAATCCTCCACCATCCCCTCTTCCTGTGGAAAAAGCAGTAGGCATAAACTACTGAGGATCTTTTTGGAACGCAGTGACATTTTCAGCTTGTGGCTGAGTGTTGCTCAGTGCATTTTTAAGTGAAGTCCTCCTCAAGAAAATGCCAAACTGGCCACAACTTCACCCTTCTGCATCCTCACACGCTTTTTTGTGTGCGAATGCTGATTCTAAAGTGACAGGTGTGTCAGGTCACAGCATTATAACCCCCTGACAAATACTGTGTATGTCCCCTCAGTGCTTCGAAATACTTCTAACCTGTTGTGGTTTTGAATGGGATAGTTTGGATGTTTTATGGTTTCTGGCAGTGGGCTGTAGTTGGATCCTCGGGTTCTGTGGATTGTGGGGTGGGGTCTTTGTTCATCCGGCTTGTTTTACAGCTGTTAAGGAATTTTTGCATTGTGACAGAGCACATTGCTCTGCTGAAGAAGCTTCTACCATGAGGTAGAAGTCAAAGTAATGTCTGCATGAATGCCATAAGTTTCCCATCGTTTTGTTTCATTTTGCAACGAAAAAAAACGATCACTTCACCTGTCAGAGCTGGCAGATCTGTGTACATTGAAAATCAACTACCTCTCACTTACCTGCTGTTATGTTCTCTTATGAAATGAATGATTTATTGTGTTGTACAGGAAGTGCCGTTTGATGCCCTCTGTTACATGACCGGTGAGTGTAACTACGGCGGGCGAGTGACTGACGACTGGGACAGACGAACCCTGCGCACGATCCTCTCGATCTTTTACACCCCAAAGATCATCCAGGACCCTGGCTACACATTTGACCCCAGTGGGCTGTACTATGCACCAGCTGAGGGAGATGTAAGATATACAGAGTCTCAGATAAGATTTTTTTTTAAACGAATCACCTCTTTGGTTAAAGTCTGGCTGTAGGCAACAAAATAAGCACAGGATTTATGGTAATATGTCAATACCAGGGAAATGTTTTTGCAGTATTCATGATGCAGTCTCACTGATCTGAGTTGTAACTCTCTCCTTTAGTCACATTTAGTAACTTCTCGTTACTTTTATTATCTTCAAAATGTGTGTTTGGTGCCACAACAAAAACTCCATCTAACTCCTGTTTATGGCCCAAATATAATATGTTTTTTATCAGGCACACTCCATTTCCAGGGACAATAACTGACTGCAAACCTCATGATCATATGCTCAGTTCAGACTTATGGTAGATGCACTACCGGTCAAAAGTTTGGACACACCTTCTCATTTAATGTTTTATTCTTTCTTTTTTTTTACTTTTTATATTGTAGATTCATACTGAAGATAGCTTCATGATGTGGTCTCCTAAAATGGTTTCACTTCACAGGTGTGCTGTGTCAGGGTTCATTTGTGGAATTTCTTGCTGCTTTGCTGGCGACACTGTTGGGGATTTAGTCAAATTTGAAGGCACACTGAACCAACATGGCTACCACAGCATCCTGCAGTGACGTGCCATCCTATCTGGTTTGTGTTTGGTTGGACTGTCATTTATTTTTCAACAGGTCACTGACCCCAAACTCAGCTCCAGGCTGTGTAAGGGCTATGTAACCAAGAAGGAGAGTGATGGAGTGCTGTGCCAGATGGCCTGGCCTCCACACTCACCTGACCTATCCCACCTAGGGTGAGATGGACCACAGAGTGAAGGCAAAAATGGCCAACAAGTGCTCAGCATCTGGGAGCTCCTTCAAGATTGTTGGAAAACCATTTCAGATGACTGCCTCATAAAGCTCAATGAGAAAATGCCAAGAGTGTGTGCAAAGCAGTAATTATAGAAAAATATAAAATGTGTTTTGAGCTATTTCACACTTTTTGTGTTCACTACATAATTCCATATGTGTTCATTCATAGTTTTGCAGATTCTCACTGAAGCAACAATGTAAATAGTCATGAAAATAAAGAAAAACCATGCAATGAAAAGGTTTGTCCAAACCTTTGACGAAATAATACAGTTCTTCTGTATTGTAAGAAGAACTGTAAGTGTATCTGTACCTGTAAGTGTTCCTTCAGCTTTAACCTCTTCACATGTTCTACTCCTCAGTATTTGCCTTGATGTCACAATATGTCAACCAGGTTTAAGTGCAGTCTGCTAAACTAGCAGATGCTGAGTTTGTTCATGCTGTTGAATTTTTGATATATAGTACAGCATAGGTATGTTATTCACTCGTGTTTTCATTCATATTCAAATATCAGTTACACAAAGCTGCTTGCAGTATCATTGCCTTAAAATTCAATAAAAGTAAACCTGGCAGTTTTTCAAGGAAGCATATTGCAGGACTCCTTTGCATTGTTGTTGAGCTACCTTTAAAAAGTCATTAACAGATAAAATGTGTGTAACAAGGCACAGCAGGAAGCCACCATCAGTGAGGGCTGATATATTTGTTAACACTAGTACAATCTATGGTGCACACCATTTTATTTGGCATTTAGTTCTCCAGCACTGCACCCCCCTCCAACCACATCTTTTATTCATGAAGACACATTTACATAGTCATTAAAATAAATGTCAGCAATCTAAGGAGCCGACTTGTTTTTCAGCGAGTGTTATTACTCGAGATGTTTCCTGATGTTGCGTTAAAAAATCGTCCTCTTACTTCACTCGTCCCCTCTCCCTCTGTTTTCTGCATCTCTGTCGCAGTACGACAACTACATCGAATATACCAAGTCGCTGCCACTCAATCCGTCACCAGAAATTTTTGGCATGAACGCTAACGCAGATATCACCAAGGACCAGGCTGAGACTCAACTTCTGTTTGACAGCATCTTGCTTACACAGGTAACGCTACCTTGACCCTTGATAAGTCTGTATTGTATTGATCAGCTGTCACAGGAAGTTCAGACACACATGAGTAATCTTTTAGGAAAAATAAACGGGCATATCCAGGAGTACTTTGTAGAGACCTTTTTTTACTACCACAGAAATGGAAAAAAACAGCACTGAGGCCAGACCTCGGCACAAATTTAAAAAAAGAAAGAGCCAGCAGTCTTTGGTTGCTTCCCAGGCCAAAGCGCCCCCTCTTGGCCAACATCCCAGATGCTCAGCTGGAATGACCCCACCCACTCTGACCCCGCAAATACATAACACACAAACAAACACAAAATAAACAGACCGGAATACATGCATGGGAACACATTTACCTAGGCACCAAAGTTATTTCTCCCATAAACACACACAGCATCGGTATGCCTCCTGTGGATCTGTTCTAAATATTTTATCGGCCTGCATTAAAATGCACCGTGCAGCATTAATTAAAAACAAAAGAAAATCGAAATAAATATTGCAGTTGCTTTTAGAGAGACTTCTCAAAGAGCAACATTGTGCTTTGAGGCTGCAGAGACACAGTCACAGTGGCTTTGGTGGAGCTGTGTGATCCAGCATCATTATAGCTCAGCTTTGTTAGACGAGGTTAGCTTGTTCAGGATTATATATCTTACCGCTTCCCCGCTCCAGTCGATGTTTGATGGAAATCAAATGTGAGGGATTTTGCATCAAGGCCTACTCGAACATAAAAGAAGTGTGGCTTCTACTGCAAAGTGGAAAGGGGTTTTTATTTATCTGTGTATCCATTTATTTAAAGAACCACCACAGTGTCTTTGACTTCTGAAAAAATATTTCTCTATGCTAGAAGTTTTAAAGTGGATCGACACACAACACTAGAGAAGAATTCCACATTCAGCTCAGCATATATAGTGAAAGTGTATTTTTATAGCATCAGACCTGCGTTGCTACAAAGACAGAATTATCTCCACATGCATCGTGACTTCTAGATCTCAAGTTAAAATTAGAGCTCCGTGCAGTCTGGCATTTATTCGTATAAATTCCATTCAACAAGATTAATAATGGCTCCAGTCATGTGTGGACTTCATTAGCATCTAATACGATCTCATCAGTCTCAATGACCGATAAACAGGGAGACACTTCAAATGGAATGAAGCAGCTATTTATCATTCTCCTACTGTAACCCTGTTGCCATCAGCCAATGATTATCCATTACCGCTGGCTAGTGACTAAGCATCATATAGGTAAATGGTGCAAGTTGCACTAAGAAGAAAAGCGTAAGAATCACAGATTAGAGTGAATAATTATCACCATGAATGATCATTATAATTGTTGATAAGAGTGTGTCAAATTACTGCGTGGGAGAAATCGGGGGTAAAATGCAGTGAAGCCTTTCATCTCGCGCTGTATGATGAAATCCTGAGATTATACTTGCAGTGATTCCTCTGTGGACAGTGTTGCAGCTATAACCTGAGAAATGTGTACAAATTAAGAAAGAGAAGGTAAAATAAAATATAAAAACGTTGATATTCTGTGTCATTCCGTGTTCTTTTAGATGCATAAAATGTGAATCACTCAGGCACAAAGATGATGAAATATAAGCAAAGTCGAGTCAGAAGTCAGGCCCTCTTAGCATCAGGGTCTTTTCAGGATCAGAATAGCACTAGTGCAAATGAGTCTTTAAAAGAGAATACATAATTTGACAAGTCAAAGACAGCAAATGGTAATTTTCCCTAAAAAATATGAACTGTCAATCGATTGAGAACCCCACATCCTGCCTTCCCTTCTCATCAGCCCTCTGTCGCTCTGTTGTGCTCTATGTCTCTGATCAGTCCCGCTCTTCAGGCGCAGATGCCAAATCCTCAGATGACATGGTCTTTGAAGTGACAGCTGACATCCTCAGTAAGCTGCCTGAAGACTTTGACTTGGAGGCAGCAATGAGCCGCTTTCCTACCAGCTACAACCAGAGCATGAACACAGTGCTGGTGCAGGAGATGGGTCGCTTCAACAACCTGCTCGGCACGATCCGAGACTCTTGCATCAACATTCAGAAGGCCATAAAGGTACGTGGAGAAAGGGCTGGAATGTATCTCCAGCAAATTTGAAGAGTGTCTTTTTTTTTTAATCACTTTTCACAAGAGAAATATGAAAATATCAAGAATTAAGTGTTGTCACTTAGCAGCCATCTGAGCAAAAGCCTCTAACTAAATAACTGAAAGGAGAACCATAAGTCTTATTTCAGTGGTCATGGGATATAAAAACACTATTATGAATTACTTATAACTCACTTCAAAAAAGCAACACGATCAAAGTGTGTGGCTCACCCCACCAGAGCGCACAGAAAATGTGCTGGTTTACATTAAGGAGACTGTAAGATGAGAAAAAGTACTCCTGGCTAGAACTTTAGCATGATAACAGATATATCAGCAGCCGCACACTTGAAACTGTCATGAACTTCAACTGTGTACTTGCAAATGTACAAGATGACTGGATCATATGTTTCCCAGTTGGGCTCTGTGGTGGCTCTCTGGGAGACAGGTGAGACACTTGGCATTCAGGAGTTTTCCCATCACTTTCTATTGATCGTTTTGAGAGTGCCACGCCTCTCCTTTATACCGCCTCTGGGTAATACCTGACCTACCAGAGAGGGGAGTAAGCATTAAGTGTTTAAGTCTGGTCCAGGTCTCAGGAATCATTGTTGTCTGGATATTGTCCAAATGCCAAACGCTGTGTAATTGCAGTAAATTTGTTTAAGAAAAACAGTTACGCCAAATGATGAATCATCATTGATTTTACATTTCTGTTCAGTGAAAGTAATAATTCATGTGTGGACGCACATCTCTGCTGAATGATTATAGAGGAAACACTGGTAATGCATCCTCAGAAATCAGATACTATAAACATTCAGCAGAATACAGTTGGGTGCAACAACCTAATATACATCCTCTCTTTGTTAAACCAGGGAAAGTGTTGACATTATCCTGCATATAATTTTTGTCTACGTAAAAGTCTCTGTGTTACTGTTATTCATACAAGCAGTGTTGCTACAGTGGGGCAAAAAAGTATTTAGTCAGCCACCGATTGTGCAAGTTCCCCCACTTAAAATGATGACAGAGGTCAGTAATTTGCACCAGAGGTACACTTCAACTGTGAGAGACAGAATGTGAAAAAAAAAATCCATGAATTCACATGGTAGGATTTGTAAAGAATTTATTCGTAAATTAGGGTGGAAAATAAGTATTTGGTCACCTCAAACAAGGAAAATCTCTGGCTCTCACAGACCTGTAACGTCTTCTGTAAGAAGCTTTTCTGTCCCCCACTCGTTACCTGTATGAATGGCACCTGTTTGAACTCATCATCTGTATAAAAGACACCTGTCCACAGCCTCAAACAGTCAGACTCCAAACTCCGCCATGGCCAAGACCAAAGAGCTTTCGAAGGACACCAGGAAAAGTATTGTAGACCTGCACCAGACTGGGAAGAGTGAATCTACAATAGGCAAGCAGCTTGGTGTGAAAAAAATCAACTGTGGGAGCAATCATCAGAAAATGGAAGACATACAAGACCACTGATAATCTCCCTCGATCTGGGGCTCCACGCAAGATCTCATCCCGTGTGGTCAAAATGATCATGAGAACGGTGAGCAAAGATCCCAGAACCACACGGGGGGACCTGGTGAATGACCTGCAGAGAGCTGGGACCAAAGTAACAAAGGTCACCATCAGTAACACACTACAACGGCAGGGAATCAAATCCCGCAGTGCCAGACGTGTTCCGCTGCTGAAGCCAGTGCATGTCCAGGCCCGTCTGAAGTTTGCCAGAGAGCACATGGATGATACAGCAGAGGATTGGGAGAATGTCATGTGGTCAGATGAAACCAAAGTAGAACTTTTTGGTATAAACTCAACTCGTCGTGTTTGGAGGAAGAAGTAAGTAAGTAAGTAAGTAAGTAAAATTTATTTATATAGCGCTTTTCACAGATAAAAATCACAAAGTGCTTTACAACACAGAAAATGGGAATATAAAACAATATAACAGTAAATAAAACAATGTAAAACAATAAAACTATAAAAACAGCATAAGAAGAAATTAATCAAATGCTTTTCTAAATAAAAATGTCTTCAGCTGTTTCTTAAAACAATCAATGGAGTCCGTGCAGCGAAGAGACAGTGGGAGAGAATTCCACAACCGTGGTGCCACAGTCTGAAAGAAGAATACTGAGTTGCATCCCAAGAACACCATACCTACTGTGAAGCATGGGGGTGGAAACATCATGCTATGGGGCTGTTTTTCTGCCAAGGGGACAGGACGACTGATCCGTGTTAAGGACAGAATGAATGGGGCCATGTATCGTGAGATTTTGAGCCAAAACCTCCTTCCATCAGTGAGAACTTTGAAGATGAAACGAGGCTGGGTCTTCCAACATGACAATGATCCAAAACACACCGCCCGGGCAACAAAGGAGTGGCTCCGTAAGAAGCATTTGAAAGTCCTGGAGTGGCCTAGCCAGTCTCCAGACCTCAACCCCATAGAAAATCTGTGGCGGGAGTTGAAAGTCCGTGTTGCTCGGCGACAGCCCCAAAACATCACTGCTCTCGAGAAGATCTGCATGGAGGAATGGGCCAAAATACCAGCTACTGTGTGTGCAAACCTGGTAAAGACCTATAGTAAACGTTTGACCTCTGTTATTGCCAACAAAGGTTATGTTACAAAGTATTGTTGTATTTTTGTTATTGACCAAATACTTATTTTCCACCCTGATTTACGAATAAATTCTTTACAAATCCTACCATGTGGATTCATGGATTTTTTTTTCACATTCTGTCTCTCACAGTTGAAGTGTACCTCTGGTGCAAATTACTGACCTCTGTCATCATTTTAAGTGGGGGAACTTGCACAATCGGTGGCTGACTAAATACTTTTTTGCCCCACTGTAAATTATACAAGTATTACAGGAGTCTGAGCAGTTGCACTCCCAAATAGATTCTAACACCTTCATATAATTTTGATTAGTTATTTTATTCTTTTCTTAAATTGCGACAAACACACTTGGAAACTTGGAAACAGCATTCGATGATTGACTGTAATTAGACTAAATGAAATTAATAAAGCAAAGTTCCTCTGCATATAACTGCAGTCCTGTTGTTCAAAGGTTAGAAAAATAAGCCTAGACACTTGCGTGCTTGTCTTTGTAAGTTTAATGAACACATCTCTTTCTGAGATGTTCCATCGTCACCAGACTGAAGAGAAAGCCCAAGACTCACAAGGGGAACAAAGCACATCATAGTTCATTGTGGTATCAAAGGCCCCCCACAGAACAGTAAGAGTTCCCCATTACGCACCTGTCTGTCTCCTGCTAGCTTCAAAGAAAGTTAATCACATGTGTGTGATGTGTGGGTGTGTTTGTGTGCAGGGTCTCGTGGTGATGTCTGCAGAGCTGGAGGAGGTGGTCAGCAGCATCCTGAAGGGTCGCATCCCAGCCATGTGGATGAAGAAGTCCTACCCCAGCCTCAAATCATTAGGAAGCTACGTCAACGACTTCCTAGAGCGACTGACGTTCTTGCAGGTGACTAAAACAAGAGAACTGCATCAAATAAATTGGATTCTGGTCTGTTGACTGGAGTTTAGTTATAAGGATCTGACCATTTTGCTTTTTTTTTGGAGCCAAAAGTGAGCATACTTGGATGAGATGGTGGCTAGTGAGTTTGTTTAGGAAGCTGCATTTGAAAAGTGCACAGGTGTAACAGAGAAAGTAACATTTTACTTCCAGCCCATCTAAGTCCTTTACTGTGAATTAAGCTCATGAACTTACCAGATCAATGCATTAAAATTTTCCTACATGCAGCACAAGGCGATAAACATCACCAACAGGTTCAGATCAGCTCTTCAAGTTACAGGAGCGAGGCCTCGCAGACCGTGTTGTTCAGCCCTAATGTCGATCACTCACCAGGTTAAACTGGAAAAAATCTATGCCTACAGTTTTAATGGATGAAGGTCTAAAACTTTCGGAGAGCATCTTGGGGTTAGTATCTTGCCCAAGGATATTTGGCATGACTGGAGCAGACAGGGATTGAACCACCAGCCTTCCAATTAGTGGAGAACATGAGCTAAAGTCGTGCCTAAGTCAGGTATTATCACAGCACAAAATAAAAATAGTAAAGCTGATTAAAAATTAAATAACAACATAAAAATGTTTTAATAAGGTATTAACCGCATTTTTTACACATAAGTGTTATGGATGAAAAACTTAAGTCATTGCATACTTTTGCTGTATAACGATCTGCCTTAAGCTGTGCCACACTTGGCACACTTACACAAGAGTGCTTTATTCCACAGTGGCTTATCAACACGGAGGAGGCAGGGAGATCTGCTGTATTATGCATTTTAATCATGAGCAGAGTTGGCACTGGAAACACTTGCAGCCACATGACCTACCATGTGAGTCTGCAAAGTGAAGCGCTTCATCGAACAGTGCTGTCAGTTCCCACGGCAGAAATATCCTCCTCCTGTTAGTACCCACTCAAATGAAAAGAATACTGTGTGTGTGTGCATCCACTCGCAACTCCCTAAAAGTGAGCTGGAAAGTGCTGTGTTTCTTAACTGTGACTGCATGTTTGTTTAGGAGATGTTGGTAAAAATAATAATCCCTGTTAACATTTATGAATACAGAAATCAGTAAAAAAAAGGAGGAAAAATTTAACTTTTGACCCTACAGTGCAGGGATTTGGTGCTTTGTTGTTCTGTGAGAGGATTTTGCTGGTGTGGGTTGGGTCCACCTGCAAACCAGTACAAAGTTGCTCTAAAGATCATATTTATCATCTTTTCCAGGAGGACAATGCCCCCATCCCGACGGACGTGAGGGGTCTGTGATTGGATGAAATTGTGATCACTTTTGTTTCGGGGCTGGGGGTCGAAGGCTACAAGTGTTTTCTTATTCCTGTAGTGATTTCCTGAATTGGCAGGTTACATTTATTGTAATGCCACAGCACTAGCATGTGGCATGCTAGTGCATGCTAGTGCTGTGCCTCAGTGTGTGTCGCTTGATTTGTGGTCCAGACTGAAACATCTCAGGGATCAAGTGAAGAATTCAGTTTTAACATTACAATCTGTCATTTAAATAACATATGTGCTGTAATTCCTTTTGTTTGTATAAATCAGGAATTATCACAGGTTAAATTAGCAGCTCAACATAATATTAAACATATTGTACTTTAGTTACCTGCAGTGTGTAATGTTGACATGGACTTTCTTGTTCTTCTGTGCATTTATTTTTTGACTTGCTTTTCCTCACTGACTGTTTTGACTCTAAATGTCTTCTTTTCCTCTGTGTGTGTTCAGGAATGGTACGACAAGGGCGTGCCTGCTGTATTTTGGATATCAGGATTCTTCTTCACCCAAGCCTTTCTCACAGGCAGCCAGCAGAACTACGCCAGGAAGCACACCATCCCTATCGATTTGCTGGGCTTTGACTTCGAGGTCCTGGATGACAGACAGTACAATCAGCCTCCAGCGGATGGTAGGATGCTGCTAGGAGAAAGAAAACAGCAGATAGGATGAGGGAGCGTGGCCTTGGGTTAATAGTGTAAGCAGGGTATTAGGACAGGTTTTCTAAAGGCCCCTCTCATTAAATGAGGGTAAATAAAAGATACGGGGAAGATGGAGAGCACTTTTAGTAGGAAGGAATCTGAGAGATGAAAGAGGGGAATTCAAAATGAGGTTTCAAAGCAGAGAGCGAAATGAGAGGAACACAAGTGGTGGGTGTAGGAGAAGAAACAAACAGATGAAAGTGACACAAGGCTGACTGAATACGAGAGAAGCAAAGTATAAAGTGAAAAAGTAAGTTAAAGTAAAGCATCCCTGCCTCTCTCTTACATGCGGGCCTGCATCAGCCCCTCGCTGTGCCTCCAGCTCCGCTGTGAGATTCTCAGTCAAAGTCTCACATAAAGTCTCATCCTCAATCAGCTCCCTGCTGGGCCCCCACCAAGCTAACACAAGCTATACTGCCAAGCTACAAATCTGACAGTGTGTTTGTGCATTTGGGTGTGTCATACTGTAGGGGTGCCAACATCTAGTTATCTCTAAGTCATGCCCCCTTTTCCAGCCTATTAGAGGAAGAGCCTGCTGCACTCTGCAAACAAGCAGAGGTCAGTTCAGCTTAATTCATGTAGAAATGTGTTTGTCCAAATCTGCAGTTTGTAGAAGGTAAGGTTTTAATATCACAGTAAGAATGAATTGTGTGTGTTTGTGTCAGGTGTGTACATCAGAGGTCTGTTCCTTGATGGGGCGCGCTGGGACAGAAAGACCAAACGTCTTGCTGAGTCCTATCCCAAAGTGCTGCACGACTCCATGCCTGTGGTGAGCAATCGGCATTGCGTTCATGTTGGTCCTCACCTTTTATTTCTAATAATTTTGTGCTTTTTATTGAATTTTTTGCAGCTGTTGTGAGCCCTCACAAATAAAGCGCATCCTTATGGAGTTTTTCAGGGCTGATAAACAGATTAAGCTCTGTTTAAAAACTGTTTTCTGATGTCACAGCCTAAAGGCATCATTTAGTTTTCACTCAGCACTATTTTCTATTCCAGATTTAAGCACCAGTGTCAAGGCAAAAAATCATGATGTGTATGGCAGAATAAGAGGAAAAAGGCATTATTTGTAACCAGCTGATAATTCAGTAGAAAAAACCCCCACAAAACTTTGAAATGACTGGATTTGAAAGGCCTCGGTTGGAAGGTAAACGCTGCAGCGCGTGTGTGAAACTGGCTTATGAATGCCTTCCTGGTGAGGCCCCATGCAGAAACACGTAGAGAGAAGCGTGTTGGTTTATACTTTATATTACAGCTTGTGGATTTGAAAGCTCATTGTGGGCACTGTTAAATGAATTTGTGGAGCTGATAGCAAAACACTGCAGGCACCTGGTCCAAAAAAGCCCCAAAAAGCCGTGTTGCATAACAAATTCTTACATAAAGTTTGCAGGGAGGAGGTTTATTGATTGTGCTTGTGTGAATCCCTCTGGCCATCAGAAAGAAAAAGTTTTTAATTGTTGTGTTGCTCGTAAACCCCAGTGCGACAGCTCTTACTTAAGAAGGGACAAATACTGCAAAGGAAGCGAGCAGCAGCCGCTGCGGGTGTAGCTGCTGCTTCACCCAGGAGGATGTTCTCTGGACTCGGCTGCAGCCTCAGCACTATTTTACATTCTGCCTGCAGGACACTTGTCTCCTTCCCATCCTTTTATTAATTAGCAGGGCATGCTGTGGCATATGAAAGCAGAGTGATGGAAGTAAGAGCCGGTGGCTCAGAGCAGCCACTGATCAAGTTTTCCTTACGGTTTGAATCTTTTCCATTCTCTCTTCTTCACAATGCAGTCAGCGCCTATGAATTATGCACGAGACTGACTTTTTTTTAATATTCAGACAGTTCAGGGCAAGTTATTAACAGAATCAGTTCTTGACAAGAGCGGAACTTAATTAAAAATGTGTTTATTATTTGTGGGGAGAGAAAAAAGCAGCACAACAGAGGCTGCCGCGCCTGCCTTTGAAATGCAAATCTTCGCTGAGGCGCCCGTTATGGAACCAGATGAGCAGTTTTTCAGGCTGCAAGTCTACAAACAGTTTTTGTTTTTTGGGTTTTTAAAATGTTTTTTGGAGTGGCCCAGTTTATCCCTTTTGCATAACCAAGACTTCTTAATAGCCCAAGGGAGCTCTTGCTCGTTAATGCTATTGTTTTATAAGTTTGTCCCCAAAGTTCCAATTTGTAAGTTAATGTTTGGATAACAAATCGAGAGCCAGGTTAGTTTCCACTGCAGCGAATGCTTATCGCTCCATCCTGACCTCTGAACCCCTTTGAAGACACCCACGCCCATCACAGTGCATTTATCCTGCAATCAGGGCTGTTTCCTTTTGTGTGTCATCAGCGGAGGCGAAGCAAACCCCCAAAGCCAGCTGAATTATTCCACCAGTCAAATCTTATGAAAGGAAAACAACCTCTACACAACCACGGCTGCTTTCCAAACTCTAAACAGATCACACCCCAACACTTTGAGGTGCGACCACCCCATCCCGTCCCCTCTGTAACACTCTGTGCTTCTCTCTGTCAGATGTGGTTGAAGCCCATGAAGCGAGGCGACATTCCTGAGAGGATGTGTTATCTGGCGCCCGTCTACAAGACGAGCGAGCGACGTGGCACCCTGTCCACCACTGGACACTCCACCAATTATGTCATCGCCATGACACTCAACTCCAACGTTCCTGCGGAGCACTGGATCAGAAGAGGGGTCGCTCTACTCTGCCAGCTCAGCTCGTAGTCTCAGCTTTGGCTTACGTCTGGATTTGTTTTACACTCTGACGTGTAATTAAAAAAATCGGGAACAGAAACCGACGCAGGCTCTCTGGGCTTTTTTTCAGAATGTTACAAACCTGCAACGCCAAAAAATGACACCAATAATCATCCACAAAACACACAAGAGCACGTGTCGTACACAATGTCAGTGCCACGATGCATCAGCTGGACGACATCAGTGAGGCTGGTCGAGCTCCTGTAAAGGACCTCTTCACGCTGCACTGGATAATAACACAAACCACAATCTTCTCCTAAACGTAACCAAGCTTATTATAGTTAAATAAAACTACAACCAGATATCAAAAATAAACATTAGTTAACTGTTGTGAATTTGGAAAACTAAAATGACTTAAAATATGGAGGTAATACATTTGGTTTTAGTACCAGTTAAAACATTAAAACTTGCTGATGAGGGGCTGATGGACACATTTCTTCAGGCTTTGAGTGTCTACAAGACCAAGAAGACATATGCCCTCCACACAATATCATAATCATTACAAAGTCTGACAGTGATCTAACAGAATAAAAACTAAACTCAGCATGGTTCTGCCGGAGGTTTCTTACTGTTAAAAGGAAGTTCTTCCCACAGTCGCCAAAGTTCTTGCTCATAATGAGTGATACTGTTGGGTTTTCTCTGCAAGTATTATTCTAGGGTTTACTTTACAATATGAAGTGTCTTGAGGCGACCGTTGTGATTTGCCGCTGTGTAACTAAAATTGAATTGAAAATTGAAAACTGTAATAACACTGAACGTCAAAAAGTCGTTTCTTAACACCGAAACTTGACCAGTGAAAACCAGCAAATCCACCATAGAGACAAAAGCTGCACTCATACTTGTTTAACCTTAATTTACTTCACTGTCACCCCTCAAACCTCCTGATCTCAACTCCTTATAGGATTCTTAGCCCCAATAGTCCTGATCCAGATACCTGACACTGTGCAATAGCAGCATCGGACAGATACATGCGAACCCTGGAATAAAATCACAGCTTTTCTAATGAACAGGGCATTGACTCAGCTGCACAGTCTGTTTGGTTTCTTCACAGATCCATCTTCTGGGTCACTCATTTACAAACCAGCTTCAGCAGATAAAGTGAGGGGAGGATTGGCAGGAGTGCTGCCAACAGGGTTTCTCAGCTCTCTTCCGCCAATTTGTGCCGGTGTGGATAAATGTGAGAGCCAGAGCGCAGTTTGACGGGTTTAACAAGCAATTATTACGCATTAGCTCGAGCAGATGTTCAGGTGATATATGTAAGAAGGAAACTGTGGTGGACAGAAGGTCTGTGGACTACATCTGCCAATCACCGGTGAATTTGTTGTGGTAAATATAAGAGACAGGCACCGAGGGGCAAGATTATGGCAGAACCATCAAAGATCAGGAGTCCACGAAGTTTCCAGAGTTTATTTTCCTTCTGTAGGGGAGAATGTACAGACAGGCAAAAAGCAAGGATATCACATTTTGCATTTTATATCCAGGTCACTAAACAAATATACACAGAGCAAAGCAAATATGATCATGGTCTTTCTGCCTGAGAAACAGTGAGGAAACTTTGGGCGATGTGTCACAAAGTCTTACTGAGCACTTGACAGGGAGGTAAATGTTTAAATTATTTAAAAAAAGAAAACAGTCTCTATTGGAGGAAAACAATCAAATAGATGTAAACTTATATTTTAAAAAGGGGGAAATAATAAGCTTCATTTGATTCTGAATTAAAATACATTCAGGTCCCATTGCACTAAAATTCCATGTGAACATAAGATGAAATAATAAAACACTTGTACAAAGAATAACCGTGCAGATAATAAGACGACTGTGGTCACGACATAATCTGCTTCAAAATAATAAAAAAAAAAAAAAAAGGCTTGTAACACCGTCACAATACACCCTGGACAACCTCCCATGATCTTCACACAGTTCATTTAAAAAGGAACAAAAGTTTTCACCGTTTTTACTCTTGCAGTACAAAGAATAAAAACACCCAACACGTCTGTACCGCTTCACTCATGATTCAGTCAGATCGGTGAGACTCATGACGATTTACAGCCAGTTAAGACAGACGATGGATGTCACACAGTGACAGGATAACTGAAGTCTGCGTGCTCCAGCAGCTGAAGCCAGGATTGGTAGCTTTAGCATGTGAGCCACAGAGCAGCCAATGGAATGTCGGGGTGGGCGGGATGATGGGTGGCATCAAGCACCAGCCGCTGAAAATCCACACTGTGGCAGGTTTGGGCACAGCCAGCACAGTGACTACACATGGTTGGAAAAATACTCCCATTAAATAACCTTTGTGCTGTGGATCGATAACCTGGTTAATCGATTACTAGAAGTGCTGGGATGTTTAGAAGCACTGGAGTGTACTGCTCTTTGCGTCATCTGTCACAGATTGTCAGGAATTCATTCTTCAAACAACACTTTTAGCAGGAAGAATTTTTAGCTTCAACTTTTAGCTGCACAACAAGTGACGCTAGACAGACCTCATGTATTTACAGATGTATGTCTCATCAGTGAACATGAGACACCTGAACCTCCTACCATAACTACAGACCAGTTTGGTCCAATGGGACAAAGCACCTTTCATGAACTCAAAGAGGCACCCTAAATAAAAATAGAGTAAACTACAACACTTGTTATGAAGATAAAAATAAGTTTAATTCACATTTTGAAGTCGGTGACTCTCAAAGAGGCCTAAGTAAGAAACGTTCTCATTTAGCTGGAGATAGTTAGACCCTTACAGAACAAAGCTGGCTGGACGTTTGCAGCATTTGGTTCCCAAAGTAGACAAAAAGAAAACACTGATTACTGTAAATGCTAGTGTGTAAAGGCTTTGGCAGCTGTTAGCAGCAGCTGTCAGTAACCCTTTTCAGACACGCTTTAAAAAAAAAAAAAACAACAACTTTCATTTACAGGATCTGAATGTTCCCAATTTAGTTTTTAGATGCACTCCATACAGACATATTTTGATGACTTTAGTCACATTGGCTTTGCGTGTATTTGCATCTACTCCCACTAAGAAACATTTGGGTTGGCGGTCTGATGCTTGCTGGTGGGAAACGGCCACGTTGTGACGGTGGCGTCATGTTACATCCCACCAGCAGCAGTAAAAACATTAAAAATCTCTAAAAACAGTTTTTGTCTCAATTATAACATAACTATTCAAAGCACTGAAGAAGAAGAAACCTATGTTTGAATTACAGAATACTCTCACTTGTTACCTATCCCATGTCTGAAAAGGGCTACTACAAACTACAAAGGTTTAGTAGTCTTAAAAAAATTAGGCGGTAAAACATAATTCTAAGGGCAAAACTAAAGTTAATGGCAGCAAAAATAAAATAAAAACTGAGTAATTAAGACAATCTCCTACACACAAACAGCTGAATTCTTTTCTGTTTTGATACTGCAGCTTAAAACTGTCAGCGTGTTTTGCAGGTGAAGCAACACCAGCTAAAATAGTTTATTCCACATGTAGCAGCCAGGTGGGGCCGGGCCGGGCGTCGCTTTTAGGGCACTGTGCGATGCAGCTGTGGAGCTGCTCCAGTGGCCGGGGCTTGGCACGACGGCGTTTGATACACGACGTGATCACATAAGACAGCGACGATGGATGGCAGGTGAAACACACACCACAGATGTACGCAGCACAGCTGACAGGACACAGCACAGAGGGGATGAGAGACGAGGACACGGGGAGGTGTACGACGACAACACACTAACAACAGGTGATGATGGATAGGCGGCGAGCTGCTGAGCCGTGACAGCTGCCTCTCTGTATGAACACACGCCCTGCACCACCTCACTATCTACATTATTTTATTCTTTTAAACGTTCAGAACAGAGGAGGTGTATCCTGGTTGGGGCATAGCTTTGCTCCTCCGTCACTCTGCCTCTTTATGTTTCACGGGGAGCAGACAGATTGGAACTGACGGAGGAGAAGTGATGGAGGAGCAGAGTATAAACACCACTACCAGAGTCATGAGATATGCATAAGCTACCGCAGCATGTTTGGAATGGAGGCACAGGCCATGAACGAGACACGTTGCATGCAAGACCGGGCCGTTACATTGCAAACAGAGCAAGTGAAGGCCAAGAACAACACTGATACATCCAGCTCTCCCCTCCTTCTGCTTCCTCTGTCCTCCACTAGAAGCCAAAATCGAAAACAATGCGGTCTTCGAAGATGGCGATGAGCAGCATGATGCCGAACCCAGTCAGCATGCCCAGGTTCTGCAGGATAAAGTGTCCCAGCTGGCACCGCTTGTGGTCCTCACTGTCCCCGTGAAGCATTTCTGGCAGCTATAAAAAAGACAAAGTAACCAGTTGGGATAAGACTCAGACTTTCTGGGATTAGCATTGCAGATCAGGAGGCAACGAGAATACGAGCGACTGCCCGTGTGTGGGAGAGGAGACGGAGTCGGGGGACAATTATCACTCTGGGGCTGTGGAGCGCGCTCAGCCAACTCACCATATCCACCAGAGCCACATAAAGGAACATGCCAGCTGTGATGGCGAAGATCCAGTTGGTGACACTGTGCGTGTACTGGCCCACCGCGGTGCCAATCAGCATGCCAACGTAGGCCATGAGGGCGGACAGCAGATTGTAGACAATAGCCTGCTTCACCGACATCCCGGCTTTCAGCAGCACCGCAAAGTCACCTGTTGGCCAGAAGACACACTTGTTTAAACCACACACACACACACACACACACACACAGTGTGTGAGGTAAAAGCAGAATGACAGCTGTATGTCTGACTTCTGTTTACCGTCTGAAGAGTGACATGCTCTTTGTGGAGTACGAACTCCTCGGTGAGCAGCGAGGCTCACTTCATGTAGTTTTATTTATTTTTCCGGTTTATTCCATGACTCACTTTGCCTTCAGTGATGAGGTGAGCTTGTTCTAAACAAACCTTCCCACACGCATCCAACCACCACCACTTTCTGTCTTCACATAGGTGGAGGAAAAAAAACCCAGAGCCGCACTTCATATACTTATGATTACATATGCATGCAGTAGCCTCTCTACCCTCTTCAATCATCGCCGGGGCCAAATGCGAGAAGAGGCCCGAGTCTCAGCGGAAACGCCCTGGATTTGGAGAGAGAGATGAATACTGAGAAGGGGGGTGGCCTACATTTCCTGCGCCGTGTAACAAGCGGCCTCTTTTCCTCGCTAATTACCACAATGAATATATTACCACTCTGCTCTCATCCATCAATCAACCCCGGAGAAAAGAGGAGAGAACTTAACAGACGGTCCACGCACACCTCGCTTCACTGGCATTTTTTTTGTCAGCCCCCCTCTTCAACTTTTCCTACTTCCCCCTCCTGTTCCAAACCGTCAGACACTCAGACACGCCTGCTGCCGCCTCATCTACCGCAATTAACACACCCATCACTGCCAATTAGTTTCACTCTGGGTGGTTAAAGAACCCTTATAATCATCATCTTTTCCATCCAGCTGCCAGTCGGGGGACAGTCTTTGTGTTGAGGAGGAGCTGAGAGGTGCACTTGTCAAACTGCTGCGTTTGTCTGACAAGCTGCCCGACGGGGGTGAAGGCACGACAGCGAGCGCTGCTGAAGAAACGGGCACCGAATCAACAGGAAATGTGAAATTACGCGGGGACAAAGGGACCGAGCTCGCATATCTCCACATACCGCTCGAGACGGTGCTGCAGCAGTTAGCCATCTGGAAACTTAAAATAGAGAAAGGATTTTTAAAAATCCTTTCTCTATGTGTTCTTTATTTTTTTTAATCTATCTATCTATCTATCTATCTATCTATCTAGATCTATCTAGACATCTATATAGAGATATAGATAGATCTATCTCTCTAGATATAGAGATAGATATATATGCTGATTTTTTTATTTTTGCAGACGGTCATTAACTGGTACTTTCTGCTAAGCGCTTTAATATTACAGACTCAAAAGCCTGTTTCTTCTCCTTTACTCATTTCCCCTCTAAAACACAACAATAAGAGAACAGGGTGCTCTTGATCAACACAAGGGGAGGGGGCAGCCAGACAAACCTAGGTTATTATTCACCAGTTCACACGCAGCGGTAATTGACACTAGTCTATTCATCAAGAACACAAACGAGGCAATGACGCTGCAGCACAATGAGACACATCATCAGTACTGATCTGCTGTGGACGGGCCCATTGTCTGTCTTCTTTGCCCCATCCTCTTCCTCTCTCTATAAACAAACCGGCAGAGGAGAGCACTGCGGCGTTATTTACAAAAAAAACAAGCATGCCTGAACAAAGCTGTTCACTGCTGCTGAATCACACGGCTCCTCAGAGGAGGATAGCTGAATGCAAACGAGAGCACCGGCAGCTGTATTGAACAGCGTGTGCCAGGCTCAGTATATCATCTGC
Source organism: Rhamphochromis sp. 'chilingali' (assembly GCF_963969265.1). Lineage (NCBI taxonomy): Eukaryota > Metazoa > Chordata > Actinopteri > Cichliformes > Cichlidae > Rhamphochromis > Rhamphochromis sp. 'chilingali'. The sequence continues at coordinate 4,274,894 of NC_137941.1, forward strand.
TCTGACAGATATTGGCGAATCATCTCAGTGCCGTCGTGTGAAAGCACGAGGCGGTGATTTAGACGCTGATTATCATTACGGGAACCAAAGCCTCCACAAAACAGCTTTGTTCCACTTGTTGAATAAATGAAGCGTGCAGTGTCTTGTGTGTAATGAGTAAATGAGTTGCTTTTGACAGTTTTATTTATTTTATCCCCCCTTCACAGTGTCTTAGTGCACGTACCGAGTTCATGAGGTAATTCGTGGCAGAAAACAGCCACTGATGTGCTGATGCCACCTGTCAGGTTTGCACTGAACGCAGCGCCTGTAGAGTTCAAAGTGTCAGAGAAAAGAGAAAGAAACAGACCATTAGAGGAAACTACAGACTGCTGGGCATCTACCAGTTAAATATTAATCTTCTGCCAAAAGACTGCTGGTTCAAGCTTCAAGCTTGGTATATAAAAAAAAAACAAAAAAAAAACCAAAAACTGTTTTGCGGGAGACCAACAGCACCGTGTTTCCAGACTTCAGACTTAACATAGACCCATTAGGCCTTATTTTCTGTCAGACATGTGCCGTTACATGACTGGATGTTAATATTAAATGACTAAAGTGAAGAATTTCATCTATTTAAAAGTGATCTCAGATCTAAAAGCTCAAGCTTTTATAAACTCTAAAACTAAAAGCTCGAGAGACAGATATGGGAGCTGGGAGTGATGTCATGCCCAACCGGACTGCATTCCAGCATAGTCCTCACTGCTTTCCTCATCTAATGGGCATCATTTGGAAAACTGCTGGTATTTCAGTGCCACTGGATTTAAATCCTGTATACTGGTGAGTTACAAAATCGTGGTACCTATGGCGAGGCCATCGCTGAAATTGTGCATGCCGTCTCCCATGATGACCATCCAGGCAATGCTGGCTATCCCAGCGTCCTTCATCTCCTGATCCGAGTGGCAGTTTCCTCCATGAGAGTGACCGTGTCCGTGCGAGTGCTTCTTGGTTTTACGTCCATTCTCCTTGGTGGGGGACTGACTGAGGTTTGCGGGTGCCAGCGGCGTCTTGTTGGTGGGAGAGTCGGGCGTCTGGAGCTCGGTGAGCTGCGTGTCGTTGTGGCTGTTGTCGCAGGAGACAGCTGTGCTGTCAGGGTCTGGCAGAGGGAGGAAATGTTAACGGGAGGACCAAAGGAGCTAAAGCTCGTAACCTGCTGTAAAGATTCACGAACAAACACTAACCTTCATTGAGCGGCTTAAGGTGGAGCCACTCTGCATCCGAGCGCCGATTTAACTTATGATCTGACAACTTCCTGCCAATCTTGCCCTCCTCATTCACCTTCTTCATGCCCTGTGAGCAACAATGCTCATTATATATATATTTATACACATTTCTTACACTGTGTTGCTTCAAAAGAGTTTGAACAAAAGACAAAACCTAAGGCAGAAACAGAGGTTTAGCGTCTGATAACGGCCCACTCCATCACCTGCAGCTGGATCAAGGTAACTCACCCTCTGGTCTTTGTAGTGCTTAAACATGCCAATACAGTGTTCAATGATGAAGAGGAGGTAGATGCCGGCCAAGGCTGTAAGCCCCTTCCACACTCCATCAAAAGCTGTTACCATATCTTCTTCCTGGTCGGCACCATGTTTGCTGTGATCGTGCTGCCCTTGAGACTGAAGACAGGAAGAGGAGCAACAGTTGACTGAGCGACACATGACATTCACACATTCATCAGAGCAGCGTAACCTGGACTCACTAAGAGGAAACAGTTACAAAACTGTTCAGTGGAACTGACGTTTTCATGTCATCAACATAAACAAATAAACACAAATGTGACACTGTTGTACAAAAACAGATGCTATAATTCTCCACAGTATACAAGTTACACATTTAACACAGAGTTAACAGTTGCTGATTTCCTTTTCTACATAGATGTTAAGGCTGTCAAGTCTCGCGTCAGGTCAGAGGTGACATAACATTTGCAATAAATTCTCAAGATAATTTTGATTTTACTCAAAGGGTTTTTAATTCTATTCTAATAACGTTTAATATAAAGAATTTCTCTTTTCTTTGACTTCATTAAATGTCTGTTACCATTTCACAGCGATAACATCAACGTGTTAAAATTAACTCAACGAAGCCCGAACCATGAACAAACTATATCAGTATTTTTTATATGGAGCAAGCAATTTAGTTTTTTGGGGGACCAAAAAAACAAAACAAAAACACACTGATGATCTGGAGGTGTCACAACTCACAAAAACTCAGGTATCAAATATCACAATGGATGTGAATGGAAGTCGTTTGTGGTTCAGTATTTAAAAACGAAGAAACATGAAGCCACCGTTCTTCTGATTAACCCACAGAATCCACACGTTCTGGTTCGATTCATTTCCACTGACGGAGCAAGTTGTGCTTGTAGTTTTAGGCTCTTTGTCACAAAAAGGTCATTTCTGTTACCACTTTACCCACTTCCATCGATTGCACAGGGGACTTAATGAAGTCGCCGCTAAGGCACCACAAAGACATTATTCCTGTGTTTAGAAGCTGCCGTCTGTCTTTTGTACTTACGTGAGGCAGCAGGTGAAGGAGAGCGTCACCACTGAGCGTGCCCACTGCCAACGCTACCAGAAAGGTGAGCAGGAACTTGAAGCACGATTGCTTGAGGATGGGCACGAGTACGACCCCCAGCAGAGACAGCAGGCTGATGATGGTGATGGACACAAATCCCCAAATCCAGACCCACACTGGAGGAGGAAAAATAAACACAATAAATTAAATGATAAAATATGAGTATTATTTATCGGACAGCTTATTTTTTTCCCCCATTTGTTTGGTAAGGACTTTTTGTTTTAGAAAAGGTACAAAATAAACGCTTTTTTCATTTCCAGTCAAACAACGAGAGACGACACCATCAGCTGCAGCTTTATCATCACATGGCTCATGGCTGCAGGTGTTTTCCCCCACATTGTTCACACATGAAGGAAAGCATCCTCCAGAGGTTTTAAATCCATGTGTCCTTGTGATGACACACGATGCCTAAAGCAAAAAACACGAGGTGACATTTCAGCAGAATTCTTCTCGCCTCATTTTTCATTCAAGGCCAGAGTCAAGAGACGTGAAGCGCCAGAGAAAAAGTGAGAAAGGTACACTATCATTTAAACTGTCAGTCGAGCTGTCAGCCCAGGACGGTCTCAGAAGCGAGAAAAAGTTTTGTCGTCAAACACGACAAAGTGTTTAATGTGGTATGAAATTCCATGTCGCACCAAAGCTGGTCCGTGCTCTCTAAAGCGATGCTGGTCCTTCACTGCTGACATTCACCTAAAGGACATCTATTGACTGAAACACTTAGTGCATGTAATGCACATATTACAGACAATTGACTTCAGGGAGGCTATTTGAGAACCATGACACGAAACACAAACAACACTCACCAACACATTTCAGAGACTTTTTTGTTAACTATAGTTCGATGTAGCAGCTGTTTGTGAGGCCAAACAAGTTTTCCATATGACAAACTCTAGGTTTTGGTGGAGCTTCAGTCATGCATACAGCCGTATCACAGGTGACACAGAGCCAGCAGGAAAACCCGACAGGCAGACCTTCTCTCCTCTTCTATTCGGCCCCAGTTGGCGGAGCTTTTGAAGACATGATCTGAAACATGTCTTACACCTGACGGAGTGGTCTTTAAAGAGGCTGAATCAAGCTGTTACTGTACCATTACACAGCTGTGGGATTAAAAAAAAAAAAACAAAAAAAAAAAAAACACTACCAAAGACATCTCTCCCCAAGCGCCAGGCTCACTACTCAGAAACAGGAGGCTGGAGATCCTCCTGGGGAAAGTATTGTGTACAAGTGGTGTGTCTGATGCTTGTAATTAGCTTTTGGGAAGCTACTCTTTTCCTCTGAAGCCATGAAAAAAGTCAGTATTTGACTGAGGATCTGTGTGCGATGGATTTACTTGCTGACGCCCCTTTGACAGTGGAGTGAATTCAGAGCACAGGCCGAAGCTGAGCACTGAGACTCTTTGAGCCATTTGGATTCAGGCTGTAACGTGCACGACATTGTGCTGATGTTTTTTTATTCCCTCATTAATTAGACCGACTTGGGCTAAAATCCTCATAAACCTCCCAACATTACTCTCTGCAGTTTATACCCCGTAATGACGGGCATGTTGGATACAGTTCACCAACATCAATTAAAAGGTTCTCCTCTCGCTGGCTCCTTCCCTCGGCTCTCCCTGTTCACTGTGTTCCCATACAGTACTTTGTGTAACACCACGCAGCATCATCTTTTAGTTTGTTCAATTAACTCGTGCCCGCAGGACTTCAGACTACTGGAAAATGCTTCGTTTTGACATTTTATTAAAGTCTTCACAGATATATTCATCTTGGCCACAAGGCTCTGGGTGTGAACTGAAAGCCCGCCCACCTTCCATTTAAATCTTCTGTTTGTACAAGGCAGCCAATTGGATGAAAGCTGGCTTAAAAAAAAAGAGAGAGAAAGAAAAAAAAGCCTTGTTTGAGATACAGACTAAACTAAAGAGCTGAACAAAGACCCAGTTTAAGATAAATAAAGATGATTTTGTTTGTGGATGGTGATCATGTAAAGCTACTCAAGCTACTAAAGGTCCCCTTTAAAAACTTTGACTCCAACGTGTTCAGAAAAGTGAACAGAAATAACTAAATCTTGCCTTTAATTCGAAATAATCCTGACATCAAAATATTTCCTCTCAAACTGGCAAAAGGGCGTGAATGACGAAGGCTTCTAACACGCCCACTTATAACATATGATCGCTCCTGGGCTCGCCATGTTTCCTCACACTGCAGGCCGTGAGTCAGCGCACAAAAATACCACAAAATGCATCTGGCGCACCCAAAGGATACCAGCCAGGGAGCATCTGACTGATCTGCACTGCCGAGATTCACCAAGGCCTCAGTGGTTTATTCATGAATCATAACATGTATATATGCATATGAATATATAAAAAAAATAATTATGTTTTCTACCATTCTTTTCTACTTTGTTGTTCAAGGATATTTTCTTTTGGGGAGGAAGCAAAGTCAAAAATGTTTAGTTCATAGCTTTAAAGGTTCTCTTGGACCAAAGCAAAGTGTTTGCGTCCTAGTATGAGTCACTACATATGTATTTTTAATCCTACTTTATGGTAAGAATGATGGGAAAGCCTGTTTTTAAGCAACTATCAGTGATTAGAGTACAACAAAGAAGTTATTTCTCCTTCGTATGTTAAACTTCAACCTCAGTCCTGTGCGGATCGCTGCTGCAAAGAAGCAGTGAAGCATCAAGCCAGCAGCGGGCTTAGTAAAACAGGAAGGAAACGCTAATTTCAGGTAATCATACAAACAAGTTTTAAGAGTCACGTGACTTGTTGTAGGTCGGTGTTGTGTCAGCACAGCTCATATTTGTTGTGTATCCCTTCCAGCGTCTTCATGGATCTATTAGAGCTTCTTCGTTCAGTTAAAGAGAAAAGGATGCGCTGCGTTTCTGCAGAACATTTTACGCACTCTACTCCCACGAGAACCTTTGAAAAGTCAGCACTCTTTGCTCTGTCGTCTGCAGCTCACTCAAACAGTATGCTGAACCCGGCAGCGAGCGCAGCACAAGCCACGTCCTGCGTGAAAGCCCCTTGAGGCAGAAGCTGCTCAGCGATTTGACAGAAAACCAGAGAGCGACGCTGAATATCAAGACACCTCCGAACCCTCTGGAGTTTTCTGAAGGTGGAGGACTTTTCCCTGCTGAAGTGGACTTTAGTTTGAGGAAGGCAGTCACAAACAGAATCGAGTCGAGCTCGTCGTCCCCTCCTTCCTTCTCTCTTAATATCACAGGACGATCGTGCCATCTGCACCTGTGCCAAGCCATACGTAGGAGTGAAAAGAAAGAATGCTTCTATTTAAAAATGGGCACAGCTTTGCAGAAGCCCACTAAATAAAATAATTAAAATAATTTTCTTTAAAATATAAATTCATCTCATTCCTGCCCCGAGGATGCTTCAAACATCAGCTTGTATTTTCAACCCCTGAAATGCTGTTTTATTTTATTTATTTTTTTTACGTAAATGTTATATACCTATGTGGTATGTGACTTTTGTTGCTATGATGCCAGGTCTCTCTTGGAAATGAGATTTTTTTACCTGGATAAATAAAGGATAAAAAAAAAAAAAAAAAAAATCTGCAGAAATGTCACTGTTACCACAATGTGGTAACAGTCACGATGCTAGCATCACGATGCTAGCCAAAAATGGACCTTTGGGATTTAAGAATCAGTCTGTGCATCATCCTGGTATTTTGGGGCATTTTAGGTATTAGTAACTGTATAATTGTTACAAACAAGAAACCCTCTATTAGTCTCTGTAAAGCACTTTGAATCACCTTGTTGTTGAATTGTGCTATACAAATAAACTTGCCTTGCCTTTATAATCACAACGGTGAGATTGATGGCCAAACCCTGATTGTTTGTTGCCAGCAGTTTTAGAAGCGTGACAGTAGAATTATAAGAGTTATTCACAGCTCAGACAACATGTTTATAAGAGCGCTCTACCTCTTGAAGCAGCAGACTACAGCTATTAGTCTCTTCAGAGCCGCTTTACTGATTCCACACATTACAAAGAGCGGCTCATCGTGAGACAAAACAGTCAATCTGTATTCAAATCTCTTCACTAACACTCACCTTATTGTTTTTATTATAACCACCATTTTCAATGTACATTATATAAGTGAAGTTTTACAGATGAATGCTTTTCTATTTGTTGCTATCATGCGGAACAACGTGTAACCCTGAGAGGCAACTGTACATCAGCCAGACAGTCCATCGCCACATCACCGCAGGTCCTTCACACTCACGCAGCTCATCTCCCTCTCTATCTCATTACCTTTATGCAGCTGTGGTTGTGTGGGCGGGTGTATGTATGTGTGTGTGCTTAGGCGTAGACATGGAGGTGGGCAGGGGGTTGCAGCAGGGCAATTTAAAGGCGGTGATAAGGGAACAGAGGAGAGAACGAAAGAGACCAACTTCTCTCCAATTACGCATCTCCTGTGAGCCACGGCTCAGAAAAATGGCCCCCGGTGTCGCTTAGGCTCTCCTAATTGGCACGGCGCAAAAAAAAAGAGGGGAGTGGGGACCAGAAAGAAGTGAACTGCAAATTTTCCGAGCTCCCCCGCGGATGCCGGCAGGAGGTAAATGAGAGGCAGCTCTGCAGCTTGTGGTGACGTCTATGGTTGAATCTTGGTGCACCATTTCTGAAAATCTAGCGCCTCTAGTTTTGCACTAATGAGGAGCCGTTGCTGTCCTTTTGACTTGTTTGTGCAGTCCTCCTCGTCATCGTTACGGTTTTAAAAAATTATTATTATTATTAATGTTTTCAGGGGCGGCACACTTTGGCCTGAAGCCCGTATGGCACAGGTTTCTCCAGGAGGAAGTGTGTGCTTAACAATTAAGGCACTTTGGGAATTTCTCCAACCTCACAGCTGAACTTCAGTCCCTTTTGTCTAATTCTGTCCCCGCTGTAAACCTATCAAGTGTAAATCTGTCTTCAGTCACAAAAGCCACTCCTCTAATTAAAAGTAAATCTTATGACCCAAAGTCACTGTGATGTCTAATTTGCAGCATGTACACAAAAACAAACACACTTACACAGCAGGGGGGGGGGGGGTCACACAAAACATGAGAACTCAAACTGAGACAGAACTCATTATGCTTTTCCCTAATTTTCTGTCATACACAAACCATTATAATGCTGGATGTTCATATTAGACTTGGCCAAAGTTTCACATAATGAGGTCAGTCTATAGACTAATCCCACCAAGCCAAAAGACTCCGGCTGCTCAATTACAGCAGAAATCATAACTAGTTATTTTCCACAAATAATAACTATCTTCAACTGTTTAATTTAACACCATGCAGCAGTAGCTACACTTGACCGAGATGAACACCATGTCTTAAGAGACCAACACGGAGACAGACAGAGTTAATAATCCTTCCACAGGTTCACCAATGGTAATTCTGGAGTTGCACTAAACAGCAAGTAAGTCTGAGCTTTCAGGACGCCGCTGTAAAGGAAGAAGGTGGGTGTGATTTCTATAGAAACGCTGAGCTTTGCTGTGAAAATTCATGGGAAAAAGTCTCATTGTCCCCTGGTTTGACTCACAGCTAGCTGCACACAGTGTTCCTGTTGTTAGCCAAAGTCTGAGGACAACTAGTTTTATTAAGACTGCTGCTGCTGCTGATGTTTCTCAGGAGTTTCTGATCCTTGGAGGTTAAAGTTCTGAATTTTTTTCCAGCCTAACCTTGAAAAGTGGCGTGATATCAGTCCTTGACTAAATCGAATACCTACATTTTTTTTCCTTATGTTTTTCTTGTAAATTTAGTGTTTTAATCTAGAGATTTTTTTCTCATTATTATCCCCCTTCACACCTTCTCTTTGCACAGGACAGACACTCTGAAATAACTTAAAGGGAGGCTGGAGATGAACTCACACTGAACTTACAGAGGATGAGCTACACCGAGGCCCATTATAAGTTAAAGAAAGATTATTTTTAAACATGAATCATGCAAAGCTACTCTAGCAGAAACCAAGAAAACAAATACAGAGCTGGAAACGAGCATAAGGTCCCCTTTAACTGCCACAACGTGATTAGACTGATTATTACACAAGTTTACAAAATACTGTAATTCCAGATGGCTTTGTGCAATCTATTCTGAGATTTACATGCTGAGCCCACCAATATAAACACATTAATGTACCGTAAAGCGTAAATTCAAAGAAACCCAAAGATGTGCAGTCTGTCTTGTATTTTTGGTTTGCAGTAGCTGAGATTACTGCTCCTCCTTTGATTTGTAAGAAAGGTTTTATAGCTTCGAGTTTTATTTCACGACCTGTAACTCATTAACTTTTATATTTTTATAATTTGCATTCCCATAAACCTGGAAACATTGTAAGGTCTCAGAGCAGGACTTAATACTGACCTTCTGACTTTATAGCTCCGCTTTTGTCCTCTTTCGGTTTTCAGATTTTCTTTTTTTGAATATTATTGATTGGAGGATGTGATCAGAATACAAACTGAGAGAAGAAAGCTCACTGAAAGAAAGAAGTAGTTGGGCACTCAAAGGGACACAAACGGTCCTTCTTTGCTCCATTTAGAAAAGACAAAAAAGGACCACTTGTTCACTGCCATGGCAACTGAAATAATTTAATAAGGAGAAGAGACAGATGGAAAGCTCCAAACACAGACTGAGTGCTGCAGTTAGGTGTGTGAATAGCCCAGAAATGTCCTGTATTAAGATGACTGCAAGAAGGCCAACTGTAGCACATTAATGGGGTGATTCCACTATGACCTCCATCCTAATCAGCTCCTGATGCTCACGGTGAATTATGGTAGCCTTTTCATATAGACAAAACTGTAAACTTGCTTATAAAGTTTTGTGTTTCACATATTTTTCTTTTTTCTGTTTAAAACAAAATCACTACTTTTAAGTCAGTTTAGTTTCACTTTGTTTACAATTTCAGTTTTTAGCGCTCAAAGTCACAGATTTCCTAGTCTCAGTAAACACACCAAAGCTGCCACCCTCTGTGTGTTGAAGACTTAAACTAAAGACGTCCACAGATACATGTTTACATGGAGTCTATGCTTGATCTATAGTTCAGTTAACTCAAACATTTCCCAAACTTTTTGCTTTTTCTTTAGTTAACTATATAAAAAAAGCCCTGAACCACAGATGAGATTCACAGTGGTTCCACAAACTACACACTGAGCAGAAGCTCATGAGGTCAGGGTCATGCCTACAGCAGCAGACGCCATAAAAAACGTCTTGAGTGGTTTTAGAGGAACATTTCCGTCTTGAACAAAGGTTAGTGTGAGACAACCTTGCAGCAGGTTTGATATAAAGAACAAAGTACATGTTTAGCAGTAAGCAGGAAAAAGCCTCCTGGACAATGACGACATCGCTCACTGCTTTAAGTGACTCGAGTCTCAAATTTCTCCAAGTCTACATTATTAGCGAGAACTGATGTTACGCCTTCCTTCAGCTGTAAATAAAACTCATGTTGTGTAAATACATGAAGCAATTTGAGCATAAGAAGCACTCTTCAACGACTGCTCTGGCTTCCAATACTCAGTTCTTCTTTTTTGTTAATGTCGCTGCTCAAACTGCTCTCCTGTGTCTCCTCTGCAGCTCTGCACAGCAGAAGGATGCCGCAGAGGTATGGTTACACAAAAATCACATTTTCATTTCCAAAACCTCGATCTTGGAGTCACGTTTGAGCGCACAAACACAAAACTGTTTTATTTATTTATTTGAATTAAAACTTTTCAAATTGTCAAAGTTGCCAAAATGAAATGAATGACTGTAAAGAAGGCAAGACGTCACCAGTTTAATGTTAAGTATATTATAAATTAAATGTGATCAACTCTACTCCAGATTAGTCTTAATATTGATTAAGAAAAACGCTATATACACCCACCGGCAGCTTCATTTGTCCCACCTTGTCAATGTGACAGGAGTGGCATCTCATACGGTCTTCTGCCGCTGCTGTCACCTTTCTGCTTCACAGTTTGCCGTGTTGTGAGTCAAACCAGAGCAGAGACGCTCTTCTGCATTGCAACAAGTGGTTGTTTGTATTGCTGTTGCATTCAAATCAGCTCAAAGCAGTTTAGCTAGAAGTAAAAACGTTCTTTTCCTTTTTTAAAGTATTTTATATATTATACTAAATATTTTAACATTTATATTTAATGTTTCTTATATTTTTTTTAACATTTTTATTTATAACTCTCTGTTTTGGGTCCAGTTTGGCACACATTGCCCTGTCCCCTTGCTATCAGGCTCTGAAAATTAAAATAAAATAAAATCAGTAAAAGATAGCGGCAGTACCAGGAAATAGAAGTCTCAATATAAAATACGGCTTAACCATTTTAAAGAAACATTATATATTTTGCAGATCTTCCACTCTTCCCTAAGAGAGGAGCTCCAGGTTACGTAAAGACAGCATTACATTAATGTTTTATGATGGGAGTCCCTGTGGTTTTACACTTATGAAGAAAGCAGTTTCCTATGGCCGATGGCATCAGACAAAAACCCTGACTTACAGTGTGCTTTGTTAACCACATTTTTTAATGTTTCACTGTGACTTTTTCCTCCATTCCAATTTCTTACCATCATATTCAGTGTCTCAACAATTTCATAATAGTAGATGCTTTTTAGTCCACCTTCCGTGACTGCTTAGCTTGCTGGTCTCACACCAAGTATCCAAAACAAGGATAAAACACTGGCTTCAGCTGCATTTTGTCATCCAAAAGAATGAAATGAAAATAAAATGAGCACCGTGGACTGAACTAAGCAGCTGACACTCATTGAAATTAATATTTCTCCTTGCTATGTGGTTTTTTTTTCCGAGCAGATCAATGAGTTTGCTCTTACCAGAACTGGCAGGCTCAAAGGCTTCCTGCTCCACATCCATCTGCTCGTAATGGAGGATGCAGACCCGCCTGTCTATTTGGTAGAGCAAGGCGGGACACAGATACGCAAACTGGCGGGGGGAGATGAGCGAGTCGGGATTGAGGCCGTAGTAGGTGAGGAGCTGAGTGAGGTTCAAACACTGGAGTGAGAAGGTGAGAACATGAAAATATAAATAAACGCAGGGAACCACTGAAAAACATTACAAATAACAGAATCACTTCTTGTAAAGTCAAATTTCACTCAAACACAATGTGAGCTGCAGCAAAAGACAGATTTTATGTTAAGGGAATTTCACTTTGGCAGTACTGACTGATCCAAACATCCACGAGGAAAGCCAACCATTCATTTAAAAATGCTGAGAGAGATTCCACACACAGAAAACCAACACGATATAATAACTTAAGCAGTAGTGCAACAACAAACACTCGAATAAGCACTGATAACTTATTAGAACAATAGCATTTAAATAAAAATCTGGTTTCTTGTGTCTGTTTATTTAATCCTTCTTGTTTTTTGTCCTTTTGTGAAAAAATACACATTTATTACAAACAAGTGGACTGTTTTCAAGGCTTTCAGATTTCCCAACACTATATTTAACTTCATCAGGGGGTTTATGTAATAGTTTTAGTTTGTCAGTCTGTTTTTTTTAACAGGATTGCTTAAAACTTTATGGACAGTGTCACATGTAAATTTGACCAGTTAATTGTTTTGATGTTCCCAAGAAGATCAAAATCTAGTCCAGATTCAAATATCCTGCTGGATCCATGGGCTCAATTAATGTATGACTTTGATGTTATTTTTAGAGTTTGCAGGAGTAACAGATCAATAAAATAAAATAAAAAAAAATGGCACAGGCTACCAATCAGAAAATAGTGGGTTAAAGATGGGGGAAAGGAAGCTTCAACTACTTGTTTGACACAGCGGAGGAGCTCAGAATGACGCAAAACTATCACAAAAGTTAAAAAAGCAAATTGGAAACCACAACAGGTGCATTTAATAAAAAAAGAAAAAAACAAATAAAAAATAATCTTACCTCCTCATGCTGATGGGTTAATCCACCTGGATGACCAGCTGGCATGGAGACTGGCAGAGTGGGCACGGGAAGTGCCCCCGGTGCCTCTCTCTTATCTTTATGAGAGTGGCTGTGACCATGTGTGTGGTTATGGTCATGAGTGTTGTCATGGTCGTGGTCATCAGATGCAGGTGTGTGAGAAGATGTGGTTTTGTCTCGCCCTCGCTGTCCTCTGACTCTTCCCGGTTTCCAGGGTTTCTTGGGTCGGTTTTCTGTCGGGGTGGGCTGCAGCCTCTGGGGCACCTGAGATGGCTCCAGCTTTTCCTGGTCGAGGTGAGTGCCGCCTATGTCTGTGTGCACTTCATGAATATGATTGTAGTCATGTTCATGATCACTGTGGTTGCTGTGGTCGTGATCAGGGTGAGGCTGAGAAGACAGGTCCCTGTGGTTGACCTGCTGGTGTTTGTGCTCTTCATCATGTGTGTGATTGTTGTGGTCGCCAAAGTCGTGTGTGTCATGTTGATGGTCATTCTCCTCTACCTTAGTGTGATTGTGATCTTGTTCATGGTCATGTTCGTGATCATGTTCGTGATCTGTCGGTCCAGCAGTGGTTTGGCTGCACCGAGTGGGAGCTCCTTCTGTGTGTGGATGCTGAGAGTCTTGTTTTTGGTGTGGACGCATCTGTGTGGTGTGACTGTGCCGGTGGCCCTGGCCGTGGCTGTGGCCAGCGTTAGTGGATGAATGTCCGTGCAGCATATCCAACACCTCGAGGTGGGCTACATGGTCATGGCCCAGATCCTCATGATCCAAACCTACAACCTTCACTTCTCCCAATCCCAAGCTAAACAACAGACTCTGAAAGCCCTTGAAATCTAGCCGGTCTTCCTGGCCATAGCGCCTGAAAAGCTGCTGGATGTAGAAGCGCTGTTCCTCCTCAAGAGCATCCCCAGCGTGCCCACTCTTGGACCCTGGGGACTCTGTGACCCCTCTCACGTATGGAGCCTCAGAAATCTGCAGGTCGCTGTGAGCGCTGTCATGATCATTGTGGTGATGCCCATCGTGCTGATGGTGGTGTCCTCCTTCATGGCAGTGGCTGCACTGATGAAAGAGGAACGTGAGCACACACAGGAAACAGAACTTTGTGTGCATGTGGACTCTCATTGTCCCCTCAATTCTCGTCACCTGCAATAAATAAATAAATAAATGGATAAATAAGTAAAAGAATAAGACCGTGACAAAAGCACTGAACTGATCTAAAGCCTGGATTCCTGTTGTACTTGCCTGTTACAGCGTCAGGCTCCCATGGAGCTAATGCATACTTCTATGGTACACTGTAATGTAAATTCTCCATAGATGGGTCTGCGTGGTCTCACAAACTAAGCAGACATGTGGACATCAACTCATGGACACAAGGGGAAGTGTAATCTAGCCTTTTTAGTCCCAAGTAAAACTTCACAATTAATCTTTTCTTTTAAGATAATCAGCACCATTGAGACTATGCTGATTAGTGCATCAGCAAATCAATCTACGAGAACAAATAAAGGCCTTTTATTTAGCTTGTAAAAGTGTAATGTATTTTGCATCTGTTTGTTTTCCTTTGTTCTTTGAAACGTATGATAAGTTTGTAGTGCAGTAAAAATCATTTTAAAAATAATGTTGTTATTTCACTTCTTGAAACCCATTTTAATATACTTGATATAATTTTGAGTCTAATGAGTTTTAATTTGTATTAATTTATGTGGCTACACAACATGTTTGATCATAAGTTTAAAAAAAAAAAAAAAAAAAAAATCATACTTATTCATTTGGAATATTATTTTTTGCAGTGAGGATATATTTCCTCATTGTCACCAAATCACAGTGAGGATCCGAATCTTGATTTATTCATCTTTTACAAAATATGTATTTATATGCAAACAAAACTTATTTAGTTAGTTTCCTGTTACTGTTTCCCTTGATTTGTTTCTTTGGATAGCAGCTTTGATTAAACAGTCAACGATGATTAAATCACCTCAATGAGACTGGTTACAGTCAACAAACAACACACATTAATTATGGTCTGTCCTTAGGTAAGAACAAATAAAAACGGACACAGTTACAGTTTCACAGTGAAACTATACTTTCTTGCAATCTTTTTCAAAATGTGGCAATGCAACAAGGAATAATAAAATCTTCCAGAATAAAAGCAAACAACCAAATGTTATTGGTCTATGTTACATACGGGAACACCATATAAAATAAGTAAATAAATAATACAAACACGAGCCACTAGTATCAGATTACACAATCCTGAGATCATTAAAATCTGTGATCGATATCAGGCCTACTAACACAATAACACACTGACATCCTCCAGTTTAAAAGTTCACATACAATGTTAGACACACACAAAAAGATGCGAGATAAAAAGCTGGCACACCACAGATAAAAAGACGATTCAAAGCTGCTACCTCCAGCTTAGAATAACAGATCTAATGACTAAATCATAAAGCCTTCTGGAGCATAAATTTGTGTAACAAATTGCTTGTTTTCCCCCTACTTTAAAATGCCTGAAGCAGCAGTATCATTCCAGTCAAATGATCCTCATAAGGTCTCTCGTGAAGCCCGTGGGTGGGTGATGCGAGAGAGGAGGGGTGGAGAGAAATAAAGAGAGGTCATATGAGGAATACTGCTGGATAATGGTGCGATGGCACACAGAAGAGACCAGACAAATGTGTGTAATCGCTCCTCCACACACTTCAGCTTGTTAGTAAAGTTTAGAGGATTTACAGCATGCACATCATGAGGGAATAGATCTGTGTTGTGCAGACCACAAATACTGTTGTAGACAAAGAAGATGATAGATCCTTCTCACAGCTGTCAAGGCTACTAACAACAGACTGCACACCGTAGGCATGTGTGAGAACCACAAACAAAGAACATCACAATTTAACCGCATTGATTTCTTTCTGGATATCCACAAAACAGCAAGAAATATCAAAATAGAAACTCAAAGGAAAGGAAACAGATCTGTGCACAAAAACTTTCCTTGGTTAAGAGTATAAGGAGAATCTATCCAATGACAATATTTTATCTTAGGATGATGCATAGTTTTCCTTCCTATAAGATAAAAATATCTCCTTACATGCGTAACACAGGAGTCATACCCACAACAAAAAAAGCCTTTTAAATCTATGCACCCAACCAGTGACGCCTTCTGATACAAATATATTTCCACTCAAATTTATAACAAAAGGAACATTCTAGAAGAAGCCAATCAACATAAAATCAAAGCCCTATTCATTCATCAGTGCCTTGATCACTGTCCAGACAGCATCAGTAGCTTATCAGCCAAAGACTATTAGCTCATAATGGAGTTTAGAATCAGTGTGTTACAGACTTTTGCAATATAATGCCATTTTTTGTTTTAAATGAACACCATAATTGTTGCTCTCTGCACCAATTACAGTAAACACACCCAAACCTCTACAAACACATTTAAACCGCATTCAAGCAAACACCTTCAAAAGGTGGTTAAACATTTCAAAACCACAAAAAAAATTCAGTTACTTAATCCCAGCTTCACTCTGAAACTAAAATCAAGCCAACTTACCACAGTGTGCTCTTGAATGAATGGTGTGTGAAATTTGAATGAGGGCGTTCTGACTCAAGGTTGCAGTAGTTAAGTGTGGTTAGAAGCATACTTCGCCACTGCCGGCAAGACGGTGTTTATAAACATGAGACAGCAGTGACCTATGAACCTAACAGCAGATAGGTTGGGGCAAAGCAAGACCTATTTTTAAGAGCACACCCTCTCAGCAGCAACAGAGCCTGCAATGTCTCCTGACTGGAGTCTTTGTTGTGCTTGGCCTTTATTGGAAACAACAGAATCTCTATCGAGTGCTACAGTTTAATTGTGTGTTACAAAAGCTAATGTAAAACGTAAGCAAGACAAATCAATTTTAAGGGATATTTTTTCCTCTCTGGAATTTTTATGTTCACATATACATGAATTTAATATAAAATTGATTTCACTGAGCGGTCAGAGAACTGTTTAATCGCAGTTGTTTCAGTACATGTTAAGAAAATAATCCTATTATCACCAGTGTTTCCCACACACACACTTTACTTCGGTGGGCTGCTGAGGTGTATAAACAGGTGCCTATGTACCTTGTTTGGCAACTCATATTAGAAATCTATCTATTCCTGTCTGAGAGAACAGAACCAATCAGACAATCCTCTAAATTTGTGTTTAAAGCCCCAGCTGTCATGTTGTCCCTACAGGCTGTCTTGCTAGCCAAGCTACTGTTGTGGGAATCCTTGATATCATTCAGCTGCTTTCCCAGAGAGGACATTGTCCCACGCTGGGATGAACTCCAACACTGTCTTGTACTGCAGCTGGTCGGTAGATCCACTATGAGCTAGATCCACTAACAGAATCTGAAGCAACCGACACCAGTTTAAGCTCAAACACAGAAAGTATGTTGTATGAATGATTTGCAGAGGGGAAAATAAAAACAGACTTGTTACCCACCAAACAGATCTCTGCCTTTCAGCACAGGTAAGTCACTCTTTGCCTTAAACTAAATGTAGACTACGTGTTCACAAGGCAATTTTGAGCCAAGAAAAACCCTGACACATTTCCCCACATCCCCAACACAGTCACACACAGAACCTGAATCTGTGGGAAATCTGATTACACAGCACACTGCAGTAAGTTTTTCACTCACCAAACACTTCTTTGCCTGCTTGGCCCCCAGTCTTGGTGTAATTAAATGGGGGTGTAACAACTCTTCTGAAACTTGCACCCTGAAAAAAAAAAAAAAAAAAAAAAAAAAAAAAGGGAGGCAGAGAAGTGAGAATCAGTCTTTCACATAAAGAAAAGGTGATGAAGCATTATGGCAGTAACAAGCTCAACAACATCTAGGCGTAGCTACATGGTGGAGGGTCTCCACTTTGATGACCTAAGGATTTCCTGGTCCTGCTGGCTTCATCAGCTGTTGACCTTCAGCTTGCACTGAAATGGTTCATGGCCCAGTGTGAAGCAGCGGTAATGAAAATCAGCACGACCATATCTCTACTATGTTTCTTAGGTGGAAAAGAGTGGAGTGTCCAATCATAGTCTGGGACAAGTCAATGCCCCAAGTATCTCAGGGTCTAGTTCATGAGTAAGACAGAATGGAGTGTGAGAGTGACAGACTAATAGGTGCAGCTATATTGATATGTTGCAGTGGAGAAAAAGCTGAGTGTAAAACCTTTTGATTTACCGGTAAATCTGGGTTTGTACCCTCACCCATGATCATGAACTCTGGGAGAATGAGGTTCCAGATACAAGCTGCAGAATTAGTTTCCTTCTAAGGTTTGCTGGTCAGGGTTGCTAGATCTGCTGATCCTCCACCTGAAAAGGAGCCAGTGGAGTTTGTCCACCTCTTCCAGACGGCCCACCATCTAGGCAGATGGGCAAGAAGAGGTGGCCAGGATGAGGGAAGTCTAGGCTTCTCTGCTTGGACTGCTGTTGCAAATTGCCTCTATCATTCAGATAAGTGGTAAACAATGGAAGGATGGGTGGAAAAATCAGACTTCATGGACATATCTTCTGGGTCTGAAAAGGAAAGTGTAGCCCAGTGGCAAACAGATGGAATTAGAGACTGTTTATTGTAATTATTATTAAAGGTGTTTTATTCTGTTCAGTTAAAAACACTCATGATTGGAGAGAGACTCTAAAGAAAAAATCCAAATTATTTTGTATGGAATTGCATTATTTGTTTATTTTTGTTTCTCAAAGGTTATTTGTTGACCTGGATACAAATGCAGTCCAACCAATGGGATTGTTTGTCCCGCCTTGTTTTTCATGTTTGGTTGCGCTGCTAAGGCTGTTTAGACCACACGCGCCATAGCAGTACCTGTGGGGAAAACGTGGTAGCTGTTGAAACAGCGAAGCTGTTGGTGTCTGCTTGATTAGCCGCCAGATTTGGATAGCCGAAGCTAGTTTTATGAATACGAAGTGCTTTGCACTGGTGAGTAACGAAACTGTTATAGCCGCTGATCGGCATCCTGAAATGTTAATGTTGTTCGCTTCAAAAAACAAACGCTAATGGTGACGGTACTATGCAAGTAGCTAGCAAGTGTGCTAGTAGCTAGCGAGTGTGCTAAACGCTCACTCCCGTTGTTCAGCGTTAGTTGAGAACTTATTAGCTGTTGTTAGGTTAAGGAAAAAACAGTATGTCTATCTGTTGTATTGAAATGTTTTGTGTTACTTTTTATTCATCACTGTTGTTACTTGACCGTGAGCAGAGTATATTGAGTTTGCTGCTTTTAATGAGCAGTGTGAATTGCTTTAATGATTGGCGATAGCTACATTGCCATATAATGAAAACGTTTAGAATTTGATTAGTTGTACAACATTAGAAATTGAAACACATTTTGTTCATGCTTTATACTTTAAAACAGAAGTGTTGTTAGTTAAGTGTGAACAATGTTCATTTGAAGTAATTCTGACCTCACTCTTAGGTCAGGTTTTTTGAGTTGGAGAAAGGAGCCGAGACTCCCCGGAGAACTTTGGATTACAGACTTTGTGGAAATCCGCAGAAGAGGAATAATTTTCCATTGCAATGGATGGCGAGCCACAGCCCATTTGGAATTGAATCTTGAAGTCTGGTTGCCTGAACTGTGGTAGGACAAAACAGTGCAAACCATACATCGATCGTGGACTGAACTCACACCAATAACTCACCAGATCACCAAACAGGCCTGATCTGGATCCTATTGACACTTTAAAAGACCCGGGTCTAACGTTCTTTTCTTTTTTATTTTGGGTATCTGTGCGCGCACACACAATTTTGGTTGTTATTGTAAATGCAATACAGTGCACAAATTTCAAATACAGTTGAACTATTGCTTCATCATTTGCAGTTGTGTTTTCATTGTGGTTACCCATCCTCTGGGCTCCTGTCGTTCCTGAAATCTTCTGATTTGCCCATTGTTTATATATTTTGTTACATACTGGTTACAAAAGCCCAGCTGAAAATGGCTTAAACCCAAATACCTGCAGGGAGTGACTTTCCTTGCCAAACGACGTACTAGAAATGTGTTTACTGAGATCATAGAATAAGGTAACTGGAGATTAGTTATATATAAGCTTCAAAAGAACAGCTCATGGACTCGATGG
Source organism: Rhamphochromis sp. 'chilingali' (assembly GCF_963969265.1). Taxonomy (NCBI): domain Eukaryota; kingdom Metazoa; phylum Chordata; class Actinopteri; order Cichliformes; family Cichlidae; genus Rhamphochromis; species Rhamphochromis sp. 'chilingali'. The sequence continues at coordinate 4,294,498 of NC_137941.1, forward strand.
GGGGGAGCTTTCAAATTTCAGTGATATTCATAGACAAATTCATTTTGTAGACTTTGGTCTTCAGAAGGAGACACAAAGCCAGCCTGCAGTGTGAGCCTGTAGTCTCACAGTTTCAGTGCTCATAACATCTGGTTTCAGAAAGAAAACATGACAATGGCAAAAACACTCAGCTTTTACAAACCAATGGATAACATCACAGTGATGGCCATCTTTTATATACAGTCTAATGTAACCTGCAACATCTCAGTACCTTCTGCAGGTGACCCAGACCGTTGTACTACTGCATAATCTGTACTTGATCTTGTTTCTTTAGATATTTATACTTTAGATATTAAGAATTTGGGAAAGAAATTACCTTGTCAATGTAAACCTCTAGTGGATAACCAGCACAACCTCTGGCCAATTTGCCCAAGGAACTACAACCATTATAGTGAGACAATAAGTCCAAAAATAGAGCAAGGCCACATCGAGGCAACAGAATTAGATCTTGAGTGATACATATTCCCCGAGGACGATGGTGACCAAATTTAATCTTTACACCTGAGGACAAATGGATAAATCTCACAACTAAAACAGCACACACAAAGACAGAAATGTGCATTTGCATTCTTGTTCTCAGATGGTGTGTGCGTGCATGGTGCAAGAAAGAGTGGATGCACTGTTAACTTCTTTTATTTAATAGTTTTTAGTTAACATTGCTGTTTGCACCTTCTTGTGATTGCCAGACACAGCAATAAAAAGAATAAGAAAGAAGTGTAGTTTCACCGAATGTGAATCTGAGACATTTACCAGAGAAGCGGCGAAAAGGAAATGGGTTTTTTATGTTCTCAGCTCTGGGATCACAAACAGAAGCAAAACGACCGAAAGGGAAAGGCTATCAACTCTAAGGTGACAGAAATTTAGCTTAGCCAAGGGAAGAAAATTAAATCATTACGCATCAGCGCAGTAATTTATAGTACCCATAATCACCAATTAAAACTTAGCCACTGAAAGCCATTTAGTGTTTACTAACTGCACATATTAGCACCACCTGTATTAATTACCCGTTTTGACTACACTGTACAATATTAGGCTTGACCTGACCAAGAAAATGGTCTGAAATCTGACTCCGTTTATATGGTGGAAATGTATTTTTGTTTTTCTATAAATGTTAATAAATCTGACATCAGAACATGCCAAGAACACCACCATGTGCCCTGACCTTTAAAAAAAAAAAACAAAAAAAAAACATGGCTGCATCTAGGGCTGTGCGATATGAAAAAAAATCTCATATCCCGATATTAAGACATCTATCGTCCCGATAACGATATAAATCACAAGAATGTAATATTTTCTGTAAATTCTGTGACTCTCGGGCAGCTCGACTTAGTGAAGTGTTTCCAGCTGGGCGGCGTACCTGGAGTCGAGTGTTTTAACCGATGCATGAAACGATACATTTTTAGACGTAAGTTGTAACGCCCGCCGTTTTCTTTGTAAGCATTTATTACACAATGTGCTGCGGGGAAAAGCCTGTTCTAACGTTTGAATCTAAGGTTTATTTTTTAGCACCTGACGGCTCTTTTTTGCTTCTCATCCGTAAACGCTCTGCATACCCTTTCATGTGATTCAGTTTATTTTGAAAAGTCTCAACAGGATCTTGAACTTTATTGTGAAAGGTTAATGTGGAAACTAAACCAGCGGACACGCGATGGTTTTGCCGTCGTTGTTGCTAACGACAATGCATAAAAACAGGCGCTTGTCCATCTGTAGTGTGGTTATATTAAAAATAAGACAAAGAGAGAACTTTAGGAAATTAATATAGCCACTACAGTGACCATCAAAACCATGAAAAAAATATTGCCCTAAACAGTTTATTTTACAACACCACGAAACAAACGATAGCGTAAAATGAAACTATAGACGATTTTATATCGTTAGCCGATACATATCGTTATATCGAACAGCCCTAGCTGCATCTGGATATTTGTAGCTTAATCACCAGGCTGGGTGGCTTTTCTTTAGCACCTTCTGAGATAAAAGTGGTAAATGCCCAATGTGCTTACATGACCAGTATAAGGCAATACACCAAATGAAAACTGTTGAATATTAAGGCTGTTCTTCCTTCCCTGAGGACTTCAGGAACACTGAATTGTGCCATTTATGCGCCCCCAAGGAGGGGAAAGCTACAACCCAACTGTGCATCTGCAACATAAACCAGATGCTCCCATCCCCATTTTAAAAGCTTTTGACCACTGGCAGCTTTAAAGTCTCACCCTGACTTTAAAGTGTATCTAGAAATCTCTCAAAGAGATGAACAGATGAAGAAAACTAAAAACAAAACAAAACACCACAGCTGAATTCACTGTTAGGTTCTTACGCATGTTTGTTTCATAAGAGGAGCAAACCTCTTATTCTGGTCCACCAACAGCACTCAAACCCTGAAGGGTTTTACTTAAGCACACTTCGGTTCAGAAGTCAGCTGTGTGTAATATTAGTTTAGGTGAGACTCCAAACGACAATGGTGCTATATTATATTAAAAAAGAGACACTCTGAGCATAACTACTATTGTTCTACAACACACAAAATTAGAGAACATCTATAAGGTCTAATAATAGTTTATCTGACTGACTCCTGATTCATTCTGCAAACTGGAGCTACCATATGAGTAGGAATGTGTTATCTCATTGCCAAATGACTAAGCCGTACAGCTGAAAAAGCTAGCATTATAATACTTATAAATTAATCTTTAAAAACATGTCCTCGTTTCTCCTCAAAGTTGCTGATAACTAAAGGAATGCTGTTATTTCTCTGCAGGAAAAAAAAAAAGAAAAACCAACTTTGACCCGTAAGCTGGTTCATATGATTCTCACACGACCATACACATACCTCTCATCTCGGCATGAGGTCGGTGTCTGCAGGGAAACAGGAATGAAGCAAAACATAAATTCTGGTACCAAAGATATGTAAGTGAAACCTCTTGTGCTCACTGTTACAAAACAAGTATATTGGTTTGTGCCAACAAGACCAATAAAAGAAAAAATTTAATAAGAGATTTGTGAGGCTGGGAGATATATGCACATGGGTACTTTGTCACACTGCGTATTTGACTACAACTCCTTAGAAATGTAATTCTACTTAAAAAGCAATAAATGTACACATGGTTTCTCAAGTATTGCAATATTTTGAGCCCTTGAAATGTGATAAATCCCCCCAAAAGTCAGGCAGTTTTACAGACCTGTGATGGTTACATCAGAGCGGATTAAGCCTCCACTTTTTGATCCACACCAATAAGCCGGGAAGCTACATAACTAAAACCTTGAGCCAAGTGGGGAATGGGAACAACTTTTTTCTTGAGACAGGAAAAAAACAACATGTCAGAGAAGAGGGTTTTCTTAGTAAGGCCTCAGGCCCACATAAGAGGGCAGATGTCAGCTGCCACATGGACAAAACTGCCAGCAGATGGTCTGAGGAAAAAATGAAGGACCACAGTCACAGTCTGGCGTGGCAGGAGAGGAAACATATGACACACCTGAGTTTAGGTCATGCATCTCTGCAGACAATCACCAAAAACAGCAGGGAACATAATAGGTTGTGAATTGTTTTTTATCTCACACATAACTGCTGTCCTAAGCAGTCATTCAACAGTGGTGAGACATTACAGCACTGACACACAACAGCAAACTGTTACAGCCTAGCTTAACTGCCTCATAAAGCACAAGCAAGCCTACACTTTGCGGTTACAGAGGGACTACTTTCGTCAAACCGTGTACAAGCATTTACCAATGTTATTGGTAACAACAATGATAAAGGTAGTCATCTCAACAGGTGAAACCAGCAATCCTCTTATCAGAAGTAGCTATTCTGTATATGCATCATAAGAACCATCTCACCATGAGCTGCAGTGCAGGTTTCATTGCAGCAGACTCAGCACAGGTGGTAGGTGAAGACTACTACAAACTGATCCCAAGGTACTTTGTCAGCAACTGAAAAACATGGTAAATGAATGACCAAGAAATCCTTCCAAAAGCCCTTAAATGTCCATGTAAAACAAATCTGAGAAAACAAGGTTGGCACATGCCATATGGTTAAACCCCAGTATCCCACTGGGATTTGAAAATAGGTTGTCGGCTTCTGTGACACCTTCAGGTTCACATGTAAACAGACCGCAACTCCCCTTAAACTCCTTGCAGTCAGAGAGCGTGACAATGCTGTACAAGCATAAACATCTTTTCTGCACGATGCCACTGACTCACGCGTACACTGATGCTGAATTTGCTGTTTACAGCCATGGATTCTGCAGGAAAATTCAAGAAGCAGCTAAATGACACGAGGTTGCTGTGGTGAGACGCAGGTGCATGGCTGATGCTCTGTGGCCTGGAAGCGTGCTCATCACAGTGCAAAAACAGATTCAGACTGCAGTGCTGGATAGTGTACATACAAGTGAACTCAACTATCAGCAAAGGAATACACAATGCAAAAAAGACAACAAAATAAAAGAAATATAGAGTGATCCTTACCTCTGATTTAAAAGTATGCCCAAAACATTTGAACAAAGGCACAAATTCACGCCGGACAAATGCAGAATGTGGACCGCAGCACTAACATAAGTAACAGGTTGACTGTTTTGAGGCTTTTGAGTCCAGTGATTTAACTAATTTGTGCAGAGAGGCGGGGAGGCACAGAGGGGGAATGTGCGTGTCTGCGTGTCTGAGCAGTCAGGGATCAACCACCTGACCAACTACTTGGTCATAGATGTGTGAATGTGTGCATAGATGTGTAATACCAGGACATTCTGCCCATTTTATTATTTGACTTTTGATGTAAATTAGTTACTTGCAAACCTGAAATGAACCAAATGCCCCCTAACAGTGTTGTCTCATATCTGTTCATGAAAAATTAAAAAAAACAAATAAAAGAATTTAAACTCCTGTACCTCCTGATGTCTGCACCACTGACCCAAGTCATGTCTACTCAAGTTTTTCTTACACAAGACTGAGATTAGATTAGTTATATTTATTATCATTTCACACATCTTTGTATCTGGGGCAACTGGAAGACATTAGAAACATTCAACAACAACAGGCTCCAAAACAGTAACTTTACTTTAGCACAACAACGCACATGTAACACACCTATCACCTTCCAAAGCACACAGGACCCACAGCACTGTGTTTTTCTCAGCACAATTTTCTTGGACACTTAAAATCTTACTGAGTCTGCAATAAAGCAGAAGGTTCAAATACTTTCTTAACAACTGCTAGTTTTAAGTCACCTAGTCAGCTAACCACAAAAGACACTTAGCTTAATTTTTTGAACATACTACCTTGTGATACTCAAGAACACACTAATCCTCGTCACTGGGCTGATGGTGAAACGAACAAATACCAGGACCTCTGTGTGGACGCTCTTCAGTTACAACATGGCAGCAGTGATACTCTGTGCGGAAGCCTTTGCAGTACTGACTTTACCACAATAAAGTATCTAAACTTTGCCCTCAGCACAGGTGTTGTTTAACTAAAGGTAGTTCAACTCCAGACAGTGAAAGTTAAAGCCACTGGAAAGACTTTATCACCCAAATCAGATTCCAAGGGTATTGTTACCTGAAGCTAAACTAGAAACTGAAATCAGGTGTTTAAAAAAAAAACGTAAATGGATAAGGAAGAAAAAAACTAAAGCAGAATTTTGCACTTACAAACCAACTGCACTGAAACATACACTTAGCCACTCTATTGCACCGCACCATGTTCTGCATAATTTCCTGATTTAATTACAGTTAACAGGGAAGTAATGTAAGTAATTAGTAAGACTAATTTTGTGGTCAAAGTAGAAAAAAAAAAATATCAAGTGACAACGTTAGATTTAAATCAGTGGCTTATGGTGAAACAAGAGAACATTATGGCCAAATGCCATTTTAGTAATTACACTGCAGGACAAGCCTTACAGAAAAAAAATAGTTATAAACAACAAAAAAAACTGTTTCAATCATACATCTGCCTCTTAAAATTCTTCAGAACTTTTAGTGGTTCTTTAGTGCATTACAAAGCAGCACTTTTTCATTCAGCCCATTGAGCATTTAAAATGTACAATGATTCTTCTGTTTCTTATCTCAGTATCAGACAAACTTTGATTGTCAGCTGATCGTCTGACATTTGACTCTAGAGCACGCAAGTGAACAGCCCAGGGTCTTTGACTTTGTCATATGACCAAAAGACGTTTTGTGGCTTGTTCAGATGCAATTTTCCAAACCTTTGCATTGCTGTCTGCTTATTCAAAAAGAAGAGGCCTTCTCCTGAGAGCCTCTTTCCAACAAGTCATACTTGTTTTTTCTCATTGTAATGTCATGAACTTTAATGTTCAACATGCTAAGTGGGGCTTATAGAAGCTAAAATGCATGTTGCTTGCTTGTTTTTTCCCCTAGTTTTTCTGACCACTGACCTTGGGGTGAATTGGCTGATATGTTGACTTCTGGGAAGATGGACAACTTGAATGTTTTCCAGTTGTGAATAACTTTTTTCCATGTGGAATGGTAGACTTCAAATTGTTTGGAAATGACCTTAAAACCCCTTTCGCATTGAAGGGCAGCATCAACTGCTTCTCTAAGCTCAAAACTGATGTCTTTCCTCCTCAGCAGCGTGTTAACACACCTGAACGATCCAGACCACAAAACTGCCAAAACTTCTTTTAACAAAGAATCACATTTGTATTTGCTTGGTGGCACCTGCCTGCTACTTACCCTCTTAACCCCCACAAAAGAATTTCTACTTAGTTTTCCCACATACAGCTTCTAAACCTCGGCTTATTTTGTTAAATAAATAATGGCATAGTATAAAATGTTGTTTTATTCACATGAGGTTTCTTATCTAACGAGACTTTTTGTTTTGCTGTAAAAACCTTAAAATCAAAGGCCACACTGTATTCACATGACTGCATATGGCAAAAAAAGGTTTAGTACCTAAGCTTAACAATTACAGGATAAACAGACCTGTATTGTAGAGTAATCTCAGCCTTGGTTTAAGACTGCTGGTTTACAACAACCCTTGTATTATAAACTCAAGCCCTTAAGTTTGAAAATCAGTGGTATTTGCAAACTAGAGAAAGTCTAACATAAGAAACAATTGCATTATGGGAATTACAGGATCCAACATAAGCTACTCTTATTAAGGTGTCTACACACTCTGATTTCAGCAATCTTATAAGTTCATCACAAGTTACACTGAGCAACACGAATCTAATAAACATGGACATCAACTTTGATGCAAGTACACTGTATGATGATAGCGCCCGTTATTGAATCAGGGCCAAGAACCACGGCTGTTATTTCTTTTCTATTTTCTACATCCTCTTTAGTTGGAGAACAAATTATACACACGTTTCTTCTTCGTCAGAATCAGTTTTCCTTTTTCACATTTTTTATTTCATTTCATACAGTTTCCTGTTGGTTACTAGCAGACCGGTCACGCATTATCCAAATTTCCTGGATGTCTTTGTAGGCAATGGAGCATAATCAAGAGTCCAATGAAATGTAGATAAACAGACATGATTCCACTATTTAGTCTATGAATAATGATCAGTATTGGCTAAAATAACTACGTATATAATTTCTGGGATTATAAAGGGCCACCAATGTGGTGCCACAACATTTGGGACTGCCCAAGACTCATCTAGTATGTACCTGACTTTAGGGATTAAAAGTCAGTATATCCCAGGAGCCTTTCTTTATTCTGATCCTTCTAGTCCTCCTCACTCAAAGAGTATATCTGAACAAGGAACCACACTAAAAAGAGTTATTTAATTTAATTACCTAACGAAGCAGAACGCATATGTACAGAAGTGTGGACATCTAGATGCTAACAGGTGCTGCACTTGTGAGATCTTTAACCTACTCCCTTAATTGTGGTTGGTTTGGATATGGCATGTAATGCAGTGGAACCACATTGGGGTGGGGATGTAATAAGCCAACCTTTCCAGCTTTAGCAATTCAGCCAACGGCCTTAAGTCAGACCAAAGCACACCTAAATAAATGAGTGTATATCCTGCAGTAGCTGTTTCATCAATTTTCCACCCAAATGTTACACATATATTTTAAGCAGAGAGTAAATATGATTCAGTACATAACTACATACTTCAATGTGACTCATTGTGTTACATACACCAAATAAGGCACTGTGCTAGGAAGTATTTTTAGCCTTTCTGGTTACATATAGATGTGAAACTCAGAGTTGCATTAAACTTCATGACATCACTTTCATAGTGCCTACATTACAACATTACATAATATTTTTAGAAGTGTTAGACTAGAAGCTATTTTGCCACAAGGACCATGACCAAGGTGAAAATCTAATAAATTTGTTGAATTTGTCTGCCTCAAACTTATTACGTTTATTCGTTTTTCTTCCCCCTTAATTTTTTTAATTTTCTATAAAGGTTAGTTTCAATTATTTTATTTAATTACTATATCATAGATGGCATTTGTCAAGTGCAAGATTTAGGGATTTCAGATTAGGTATTACAACCTTCCAAACACCACCAGCCACACACTCGGATCCTTGCCAGGTAGAACTCGCTGTGTTAAAAATAAATAAATAAATGAATTAATTAAATAATTAATTGATTCCCAGTAATGAACATTTTTCCCCTTTCAGGATTCCTTATAGGCAGAAATGAAATGCCAAAGTATTATTATACCAACTTAGTACACTTTAAAACTGCAACTTAATATTGAATGAACTAGGTTACAGCACTGCCGCTGGACCGAATGTAGAGGAAACACACGCACGCAATATTTTACTCAAGCTGGCTGTTAATCAAGACGGTCAAACATGGCAGTTGCAATTGCAATAAAATCAGCACTGCAAGAAAAGTAAAGGGGGGGGGCGTTTACTCCACTGCATCCATTTTAAGCTTTAGCTATTAGTTACTTTGAACATTTAGTTTTTTAAAACAAATATCCAATCGTTATAGTAGTACAGATTAACTTAAATTAGTTTTACGCGGGTCAGTAAACTCTGCTGGCAACAGGAAGAAAATAAATGTTGGACGCTGAAAAGGGGATCACTGATTCAACGAGACAGACGATGAGAAAATGAACAAATGCGCGGACATTTCACCCGGATCACTTTGACGATGCTGATTTCAATTAAGAGCTTATAAAAAGACTTTGTGGTGATGCTCAGAAATTTAGTACAATAGAGTGAATATTTATAGAGAGGGAGGGTACTGTTTGAATGCCATATTTGCATATCACCAAATGCAGTCGCTCCACAATGGCAGCTCCCCACGCATGCAGTGTTCAGCAAGGTGGGTGAAAGCCGTGTAATGTCTACAAGTTCAATAAAAATCAGAAACAGACCAGTCACACAAGTTAGACTAGGGAGAACCGTCTGCTGTTGAGGAATCGCAGTAAAATCGCCAATCACTCATCAATAAACTGATCAGAGGGAGGGCTGAAATCCGCACGTGGTTCGAATATCAGACTAAGCGTGCTACACTTCCGCGTCCTTGAGACGTGATTTCAACACGACAGCGTTAAAAGGCACAAAAATGAACACTTGAAGTAGTCGCTTATGTTCAAAACACCGGAATACCTCACAGAGGTACTATTTCAAAGCCCCTCACTTCACAGTCAGCCCGTTCTCGGAAGGCTAACGCTAGCCTGGAAAGGAAGACAACAATCCAACCAGCTAACATAAGCTAGCAGACGACTCACAGGAAATTAGCTCACAGTCTAGAAAGACCAACGATATAAAGAACGGTGTTATGTTTCGTTACAAATGTTCGCAACAGCGGCGAACAAAATCCACGAGCCGTGGATAACGCTGCCCGGGTCCATGTTGTGGGAGTGAATGATAACAAATGGGTTTTTTTATATAGTTACCTCACTCGAGTGCCGTGTGCATCTCCTCTCCGCTCGTTACCAAAAAAAAAAAAAAAAAAAAAAAAAGTCGTCCAGCTTTACGTGAACGTACGAGAGACCAGCTCATTCACCAACGCCTGCTGAGAACTTTACGTGGAGTTCGTGGGGGTGGTCCTTAAGTCTACGTAAAGTGCGCAGTACACCAATGAAAGCGCTGACGTTTCTTTCCGCCAAATGGTGTCTGGTCTGTCATATGACTGTCTGAGGAGTTCACGTTCTTTTTTCCCTCAAGCTGTTTGTAAACAAGAACACGGCAAATAATTACATATTACAATTATTAACGTTACACTTAAGGGAGACGAGGCGCAAATTATAAATAGTTATTATTATCTTACTTCATAAGAAATATATGCGCAGTAAGTAACAGCACAATTTCAATAATAATAATAAATATTAAATAGCAAAAAGAGTTTAAAAGCAATCAAGTTAAATTAAACCACTGTATCTTAAATAAAGTCAAGTCAAAATTATATGGTTATAATCAGTTCATTGATTTTACCTCTGCTCTAACTTTATAAAGATAAGATAAGATAACTCTTTATTGTCATTGCACAGTCATACATAGTACAGTAGTACAATGAAATTGGAAAAACTGTCCTACGTCGGCACTACATATAACACAACACGACACGATATGACACATCACAACGTAACAAACAACACAACACAGTATATTAACTTAGTATAAAAAAGAAGAATAAGTGTATGTGTATTGCACACTGTTATTATTGCACATTAATTATTATTGCACCTTGTTATAAATATAAATATTATTGTTATCATTTTAAACATTGTTACCTCCCCCTAAAAAGTCCAGGGAGGTATCCAGTCAGGTCAGCTATTTGCATTGATCAGGGCTATTGCCCTGTTGTAAAAGCTGTCCTTGAGTCTATTTGTTCGGGACCTCAGCAGCCTGAACCTCCTGCCAGACGGCAGCAGCTTAAACACCCGGTGTCCTGGGTGTGTGCAGTCCCGTAGGATGCTGCGTGCCCTCTTGAGACAGCGAGTGCTGTACAGGTCCTTCAGGGAGGGAAGAGGATGTCCAATGATTTTTTGGGCCATGTTGATGACCCTCTGGAGTGCCTTTCTGTGTGCTGTGGTGCAGCTGGAGAACCACACACCGATGCAATATGTCAGCACACTTTCAATGGAGCAGCGGTAGAAGACGGTCAGCAGCTCCTTCTTCAGGTCCATTTTTCTGAGGATTCTCAGAAAGTGGAGACGCTGTTGGGCCTTCTTTAAGACCGCAGAGGTGTTAGAGCTCCATTGGAGGTCTGTGTCTATGTGCACACCCAGAAACTTGAAACTGGAGACCCTTTCCACGCACTCCCCGTTGATGCTGACAGGCTGCAGCTCGGACTTCCTCCTTCTGAAGTCAACTACCAGTTCTTTTGTTTTGGTGGTATTGAGGTCCAGGTTGTTGTCTGCACACCAATCTGACAGCCTCTGAACTTCAGCTCTGTATGCAGTCTCATCTCCCCCTGAGATGAGCCCCACCACAGTGGTATCATCTGCAAACTTGATGACTGTGTTGTCTGGGTGGGAACTAACACAGTCATGTGTGTACAGAGTGTACAGTAGGGGACTCAGTACACAGCCTTGTGGAGAGCCGGTGTTGAGGCTGAGGGCTGAGGAAAGATGAGGCCCCACTCTAACTCTCTGTACACGGTCTGAGAGGAAGTCTCTGATCCAGCGGCAGGTGGTGGAAGGAAGTCCAATTTCCAGCAGTTTATCTATTAGTCTGTCCGGGAGTATCGTATTGAAAGCAGAGCTAAAGTCAACAAAGAGCAGCCTGGTGTAACGGCCCTGCACTTCCAGGTGAGAGATGGTGGTGTGGAGCATTGTAGCAATGGCATCTTCAGTTGAAAACAAGTTTGTGGAGCATTTCACCCTCTTTGTTATATTTTCTTGGTCTAGTCAAATGACTTTCAATCACCAATAGAGCCAAAGTGACCATTAAAGGAACCACCAAATTGTGACTGGGTGACTGGACTGTCATATGACTGTCTGAGAGAGATCATGCTCCTTCTTCTTCTTCTTCTTCTTCTTCTTCTTCTTCTTCTTCTTCTTCTTTTCCAGGCTGTTTTTAAACAAGAAAACCATAAAGGAATTATAATTCGCAATTAGGAGAAACCAATGGCAATTTCATACTTAATAATTTATTTGTTTATAAGTTACAATAAGCAACAATACGACTTAAATTTACAAATACAAGTCTTAAATAAACTGCATATCGCAATGTTTCTGTTACTTATTTGTGTAAGAATATAATGAAACAGTTTGGCCTTTGTTTGAAAGTCATGAAATATGTGTGTCTGGCAGTTCATCTTCTTCTCTGACATTTAGATGAACTTTGCATTGGCTGTTTCTTTCTGCCAAACTGTGTCTGGGCTGCCACATGACTCTAGAATAATCTTCTTGATTATTTTTTACTCATTTTGAAAAAGAATACTTTACATTCCTTAATAACTTATATATACTTATATAGGCTACAACAGATAATTAGCAAAGTGAAAGTGTCTTGGTGAATATAATTTAAAAAAAAAACATAATTGAGCAGTATGTATATTGTTTTTAATAGATCTATAACCGAAAAAGTTAATTCCTTTTATAAGAGGTTTCAGAAGAAGAGATGGGAACTGAGAGAACTGTACAGCCAGCAACAACCTGAGAAAGTGAACAAAGCCTTCATCAGATGAATACACCCTCTAATTTTAACTCACATCCTCATTACTCGCGATCACTGGCTGTGTCACATTAAGGTCAACACCTTTGCTCTGACAACAAACATGCCATGATTACAGGGCGTTAACAGTGTATGACAAAGTGTTCAACTGGAGTTTCTAGTTTTGTGTCAGTCATCCTTTTCTATGAAGTGAAAACTACGTCTTAACATTCTGTCCATTTTACTTTAGTCTTCACTTGCTACACAAACATCTCAGTGGCCCACACCAAACATTCAAAGCAGTCACACAGAAGCACAAACAAGGGGGTCTATTAGAAATCTCATTTTATATATCACACAAAATAACCATCAGTCTGAACTAAACGTGACAAAGTGGGAGCAGCTCTGCACTCCATCAGACAGGGAATGTACAGAGGCTGAATAAGCAGCTTAAATAAGCTGAATCTTCCTTTTTTTAATGTGCAGGTTCTTTATTCACTTTAAACAAAGACACAGCTTGTACTCCAGCAACAGAGTATTATAAAAGTACAGGAAGCATACAATAATAATAACAATAACAACACAAAAACGAGAGTGAAGCTTGCTAAGAACATAACTAAACAATTTTTGTCTTACAATAAACAACTTGAGCAGGGTTTTTTTTTTTTAATCAAAAGTCTGTGTGTGGATTACCACTGGGACATGAAGCCACATGACCATCAGAGGATCATAGCTACCGCTGAAGGCACAGAAGTCATGTCCTCAGCACTGTCTCTGGGAATCAGGGATTTTAATCACCTAGACAAGGGTTTATATTTATATTACATTAGAAAATGTGTCTCCTGATGTGCGCCTCAAAAAAGGAGAAAGAGATCTTTGAAGACTTACCTTCAAGACTAAGCTCAGCTGATTTAGCCAAAAGAGGATCTTGACCTTGGATATCACGCAGCAGCATTTATCTAAAAAAACAGAACTACTTCTGGGTCTGGACAAACAGCAATCACTGAGGGAGTCGTTAATTTCCATCTTCACCAAGATATCTTGCAGAATACTTTCAGTGTGGCTGCCTGCCAGCTGTAGCTCAGCAGAAAGCTTGGTGATGCAGTAAAAAATGATCCCAAAAATAAAGTTACTCAAACCATTGGAGTTAAACTATAAAGCCAAAGGTATTTGCTCGTCTGCCTACTCAAATATATATGTACTTGAGTGACATCCCATTCTTAATCCATACGGCTTAATGTTGGTTCACTCTTTGCAGTTGTAAAAGCTTTAGCTCTTCTCGGAAGACAAAGTTTGAGGAAGTTTGGAGGTCTGTAACGACTGACAATGCAGAAAGTCGGTAACCACAGCCTGCTCTGCGATTTTACATGGTCTACCACTTTGTAAGTGACTTCCTGTCATTTCCAGTCGATTCTACTTTGTTATAAGACCACTAACATTGACTATGAGGTATTTTTACAGCTGGATTTTATGCGCAGAGGTGGCATCCTATCAAGGCAGCACACTGGAATTGATTGAGCAGCCTGCATGCCTAGGTGCTTGATTTTATGATTTTGTAGAGTAAGACTGCACAGATTGGAACACCTGAACTGAATGATTTGGATGCTTGAGTGAATCCTTTTGGGAATATAGTGTAATTGTCTGTAAACGCTCCCTTGAGCGTGATCCAGTTATAACATACTAAGTTGTTGAAAAAGCCCATTAAAGTGAGTTATTAGAATAATCGTTATTTTTTGTCATGTAATCTTAAATTTGTCTTATTAAAACAACTGTATGACAAAATTAGGGGTAAAAATAGTATATTTATGGCATGAACACTAACTACCTTAGAGGCTTTGTGCTAGTTTCACCTCTGACCTCTCAGTTTGGCCGCTGATGTATTTACTCTGGACTTTTTATACAGTATATTGAGGCAATGAGATTTAAAACATAGCACTCCAAGGAATCCATCAAGGTGAAATGCACTGAGCTTTCCTGTCTGGTCGTATTATGTGGTACGGTACAGAAGAGGCTGAGCACAGCTGACCTTCACTGCCTTTGTGTAGGTGGCTCTGAGTTTGTGTGCGTGTGCAGGTGAGCGTGAGGCATTTGAACGCTCTGATGGGAGCACACAGCTAATTTCTGTTGGCCACACACCAGCTGGGTCCACGTCCCGCTCCTCCCCACCCCAGGTTTGCCTCCTCCCCTCCCACCGCATGTCGGCTGTCTCTCGTGATCATAGGGAGATTAATATCAAGTGATTGGCAGCCATGTTCTCGCTTAGCACTCCAGTCATGGTGCCCCGGGGTCTCTGCCAGTCGTAAAGCAATGGCAGAAGTGCCACTGTGGCTTTCACTGTCATTTAGCCAGTACCCTGCCCCAGCAGACAGAGGATGAAAAGTGCCAATGACTGCATTGAATTATGAGCTCAACTCAGCCCCGAACATATATACAACCCAGCACAGGGAGCCATTTCCTGCTGAAATGCCTCCTGCTGCAGATTACTGAGGTAATATTTCCTGGACTGCAACTAGAGCGGTTATGGTCTGCAGGCAATCTACCTGACGCAGCTTTTGCCCACAGAGGTGCGACCGGTATGAAAGACGAGGCATTGACTTGTGGTGAAATTGCCCTTTTTATCACACAGTGGTTAAAAAGGTGAGGTGATTTTTAATGAGGACAACTACTATAACGTTTCACACCAAACTGAGGCCATAAGAGGTTGAACAGCTACTATGCACAGTTACAGACACAAGTGAAATAGTTCATTCCAGTTATACAGCATACCCTATTATAAACCTATATTACCAGAGTCAAATTAAGGTCGTACATCTTGAATGTGTCCTTCCATTTGATGGAAATAGGCACTGGGGATATGTAGCCTGGATCCAGTGTGTGTGTGCATGTTCCTGGCTGACATTTTGCTGATACAGAGCAATACTGGCACCCCTGCAGACCTGCTGGAGCTCTGTCCTGGAGGGCAGCCAAAGACAGGAAAAAAAAGAGAGAAAACTGGAGCGAAAGGGAGAGACACGACAAGTGACAAGTTTTAAATATCAGTTCATTAGCAACCTGTAAACCTATCTAATGAGCACTCATGGATTTTTCATTCCCTTTAATCGGGTGGAGGTTGAAGAAAGGTGAGAGCGCTTGCTTGTTTTCCCCTCGGGTTTGTTGTACTTGCCAAAGCTATAATGCACACACATACCACTGCAATAGCCAACGAACAGCTCCCCACCCAACAAGCTCACACGCTGTCGATCGATGCGAGCAGGGGAAGAGCGTCCAACAAGCTCCATTAGGCTGCATTTGGTCCATATGAATATCCACTGATGAAGCAGATTGACTTCTTGACCGTACTAGTCTTCAGAGACCTGTCTCATGATTGGGATCCATCAAAGACACCCAGTGTGTTCTTTGGAAAATACAATTTTAGCATTTTTTTTTTAAACCAGCTGATCTTAAAGGTCCAAAGGTGTTCACATGCCCAGTAACAAGGTAAATTGCAATTGTAAATGACTTATTTATTTCTAAGATCATGGCGACTACTCATTTAATCTTTTGATCAAACTTCTTTCTTTGTCAGGTAAGAAGACAAATGAATCCCACAACTACACACAGTCCCCACACACACCTCCTTTTATCGACATATTGACTTGCGTGGGTATTTGAGCAAGTGAATGACATTCTTGGTTACATTCAATCCAGTGACTTCAAGCTGAACAGTTCTTCTTGTTATCTGATGCAGTAAAATTGTTAAAAGAACCACAGTCAGACTCTTTAAAGAAACAAATTAAAAATGAGACATACAGCATACTGTATGTCTCACACTGCGAATGACTTATACATCACTTTAGGAGATCCTTTGAAGTCATTTTTAAATGGGTCAGAACAGCCCAGCCTATTTTTTAAATAATCTTTTTCAGGTGCAGAGAGTTTCAAATAAGACTCGAGGCCATTGTTTTCAGCAGGTTTCTTTTCTTTTTGTTCAGCTTTACATCTTAATCTCTTCTTGGAATCAGTCTGCTTGCTTGTCATGGTCTATTTGCTGCGTACAGTTTTCTGATCCAACTAAATTGGTGGATGGAGACCTTTTGCTTCAGGTGAAATGGCTCAAAATGCATGTTGTTTTCATAAAGATGTGGTGCCACAGCCAGTTTTTGCTCATTTTTATAAATGAGTATCTATTTTAAAGCATACTGTATGTGTTACATCCATCATTCCTTGCAAGCATGTTTTCCCACTGTCCTCCAGCAGGTTGTTTCAGAACTATTTACATAAAATTTCCATGATTCATGACCACCTACTCTTCCTGTGGGCTTGAGAGGACCCTGGGGCCACACCTTCAGCCAATGAGAATACTGTCTAATGAATAATGCAAGATTCCTAACATTGCATCTTTTCTGCAAGTAACAGCTGCAGGTGAAGGCTTCAGAATCTCTTCAAGGGTGCGGACATCTTGATTTGGTCATCATCTTAACAGGTCACAATAGAAATTCTGACATAGAAGTCACACAGGTACTCAGTGGAGGTAGGGGCTCATGAAAAAGGTACCCATGTGTTTGGATTTTCTAGTGTAAGTTTTTAATTTTGTAATTTTTTTCTCCACATTCTCCACAAAGTTTAACATGGATCCTTTTTTTTGTTTGTTTTTATATTTCTGCGGTTCACATTATAATCACATTAACACTCATGTAACAAATATCTGTAACTGTTTATACCTTTGATTTTGTCTGTGTCAGCTCCTGAGGGATGTGTAGTTGTTAGAAATTAGTTATGAGTTATTAGCTTGATTAGAGCTGATGAGAACATAAAAAACAATGGTAGTGATTTAAGCTACAAAAGTATAAAACTGGGTCAACATAGTCAACATAGTTTCTTTTTTTGCTTAGTATGAGACAGTAGTTCATTGTTGATCGTGGTATGAAGGCTTTGTAAAGTTACATTTTGTTGTCTTTGTGTTCGCCATGACTTGCAGGTTTCATTTGTGAGAAAAATTGTTGCTTTTGTTGGTTAAGAATTAAAGTGGTGCCTGCTTTAACATTCATTTCCAATAAGGGAAACTTCTACGTACATAGATCTGTTTCTTTTATGGCAAAGACAACACGGGAGACACAGGTGTTCAAGTTCCCACAGGGGTAAAATACTGTACGTGAAGTGTTATTCTAGGCTCCTTTGCAAGAGCTGATTTCTGTGCAAGATCAAGTGTTCACAGTGACACAACACAATTCTTTCAAGTCAGTTTCATCTTTTCCCCTGCACAGAGGCTTGCGTTTGATTCCTGACAGCCCTGACATTTTCTCAAATTCAGCCGCAGCGCCTCCTGTCAATAACAGCTGTTGTGATATTTCATCTTCTTGAGATCTTAAAGGGAAGGATTGGGCATGTTCAAAGGCTCCCTGCAGAGAAACATCATTTTACAGGCATTTAAAATCTCATGTCTACATACCAGAACCAATCCAAGAACATTTTTATTTTTCATTTTAAAAAAAATTCTCTTAATGACACGACAAAGATAAAGGGAAGTATCTGACAACACGGTGCCATCTGCAAAGAGAGAGCTCTGCTTATGCCATTCGTACTTGTACTTCTGTAGAATGCACACATTACATGGTTGTTAAAATGATGTAATAAGTAAGTGGAACGTTCTGATGGTCTGCTGCAGTGTAGTCATTAATTGCAGTGCTCCTAATGTTTTTATTTTTACCCCACACTCATCTTCTCACTCCATTCTAGCATCATTTATTAGCCAAGAGGTAAATCTAAATTAGAGCTGATGAAATTGCCAACCTTATGAGGTTTTGACAAGCAGTGGTAAATGACAGGGAACTGCTCAGATAATCCGTTTACGTACTAGAATTAAATGAGTCAGCCAGATGCCAGGTGGCTCCAAATCTCAAACACGCCGACCAGCCGAAACACTAAAACCTTTAAAAGGTGAATTATGTACTGGTGATCATTTATCCTGACATTTGGGATGCTACTCTAACACGTACCACCCACCAACCCAGTATCACGGCAAAACGTCCACGTGTCCATTTCACACTTTGCCTCATGCTTTGCCTCTCCAAAATGTTCTCTCCCCCTGCATTACCGGGGGGCGCGTTATATTATTAAAGCCACAAAGTCAGGAGCAAGCAAAAAACCTATGAAGTACAATTTACGGTCCTTAATTGCCAGAAACAATTAGGCGGCTAATATGTATATACGTGTAAATGTGTTAATAATGTCTATTTAAACGCTTTCATGTGATTATTTTCATGTTGATTGGAAATAAAATATCTTCCTCTGCTGTTACTGCAGCTTACTGGAACTTTGGAGAGGCAAAACGTATTCCAATAATTTGCAGACTGCGGTTGTGTGGTGTCAGAAGGAAGGAGTTAGGGTACACTGTGGACAGCTTGTCAGTCTATGGGAGGCAGCCTTGCTGGGAGGCAACAACGGTAACCACTGCACCAATGTGACATCAAGAAAATTATTGTATGTAATAAAAGAAACAGACCAGTAACTGCAATTACCTGGTCTTTGCATGAGCAGCAACATGAGGCATTCTGAGGATTTCTTTGCTTGATTCAATTAATATATCTTCTTTGACATTTATTGCTTGCATGATATTTACAGCTTCAAGGGAAATCATTTTAATAAGGGCACGGGTGTGATACACTGCAATCCATGCAACTACAGTGAAACATGTAATATTACTACATTGTGCTTGTACATGTCTTCAGTTTTAATTAGTTAAACCCCTGGCACATTTTTATTTAAAGTCCAGCACAATCACTTCACCCTTTTCATCTCCAGCTCCTACATTTTGACACCTGTGAAAACCCGGATTCTTAGGAGAACACAAAAACAAACTTATGAGACCTGTCACTCCCATGAAACATTTATTCTGGGTGTAATTCCCACACATCTGTCTTTTATTCCTTCTTCTTTGATTGCGTCATTTTCCTTTTCTGTCTTCGGCAACTTGTCTACAGACCAAAAAAGAAGACAAAAATCCACTTATAATCACCGCAAATAACACTTTAATAATAATAATGTTGCCACCAGTAACACACAAATAACTCAGTAAAAATGTTTGCTTTAAGTAAGACAGCTTTTCATATTTACCAGGTATGCCAGGCATCTCAAGGAGGATTAATCACAGCTTATATACCATAATAAAAAAAATGGCTGACATTTAGATTTCATTTGCATGGGAATTTTTTATCTTTTGTTCTTAAAAAAAAAAAGAAGTTTGCTACTAATGCCCAATTTTTGCAGTGTTTTATAGTTACAGATAGCCCAAAGCACTGCAAAGCAATTCAAAAGGTGATTTGATATATACAGATTTTATTACACTACCCAATCATTACCATAATTTTACGAGTTTTCCGTCACATTTGTTATGGAAACTGTTCTTCTGATGGCTGTGCCGTGCCTCTACCCTGACATCCCAAATCCGTTTTCCAATGTGCTGTCACAATCCATCAGTTTAATTTGAAAGATCACAAGCGTGCTTAGCCACGAGCGTCAATGCTGTTATTCAATAAGACGACCATGCTTAATTCTTCACGTCTTAAGGAAACCGCAAGAAAAGTGCAAGAGGAATGTGTCTTTCTCTTTTATCTGGAGCTATGTGATCAAGTAAATGGCAATACTTTTCTCAGTGTCACAGGTCACTTCATGAGACACAACATTCTATTCTAACACGTAAAAGAATAGGGTAAAGAATGGAATATGGGATGAAAAGGGACTTACAGTAACTGCATGGAAACGTCAGGAAATATAAAAAAAAGAGAAAAAACACAGATTGAATCAGATTCCAAACTAAGACAAGTGACATCGTGTTGTCAGCCAGTAAATTAGTCTATCTATGATAATGACTTAATTCTGAAAAAAACATTTGCCAGTAGCAAATCCAAACTTTTTTTCCCAGAGTCTAGACAGCAGCAGAGAAAAAAAGACCTTGGCTGAATTTTCCTTTTAAAAACTGTTTCAATTAAAACGGCTGAGCTGCCTGATTTTGTTAGTGAGCACTTGTCTCGGCACAGAAACTCACTGGTCTTTGTGGAGCAAATAAACCGTTTATTTACATCTACAGACAGTATTCATCTAAACCTTGATGGCATTCATTTCAATCTTTTCACCAAATTTCCCTTTGATTAAATCTTCATTTTTGTCCTGATTGGTGTTCTAATCTCATTCAAGAAACCAGTAAAGTTTATGCAATATTTCACTAAACTCTGTACTAATTTAAAATGATTCAAATTTTTAATAATCTGGCTTTCAAGGGCACTTTTTTTTTTAATTTTTTTTTTTACCACAAGGCCTAATCCCTGCTTCAGAAACTCGATCCAAAATGAGCAGAACAAGCCAAAGAGAGTTCACATTGTAATTTGCATGCTAGCCCTTAGCAGGAGCTTAGTTGGCGTATGCCTGAGGCAGACTGTGCCACTGTATCCTCCAAAGAAAAGTCTGCCTCATCACTAGGGAAGACCAAAAAAAAGGAAAAAGAAAACAAAAACTTGTTTTAAAAGTCATCAAGCGTGGAATAGTTTCCCTAGTGTTTCATGATGTCCGATGACATTTAGATAGGAGGCAAAGGGCTCTCTGTTTGAGTTCATTAATAAAAGTTTAAAACACAAAGTGAAGGCAGATAACTTGGAGTTATTTCCTCTAAAGGTCAAGTGAATCTCATGCAATTACTGAGTGACCGGCCAACTCTAGATTGTGCCAGAAATAATTGAAAAAGGGAGTGAAGAAAAGAAGTACTTATACATGAGTTACTTGTACAGTATAAAGTGACTTTTCCTGGAGCGTCTTGCGTCATATAACACTAAGCTATACAGAGCCAAGTAATAACAGAATGTTGCAAACACACAGTCAACACATTCTCATCCAGAGACATCAAATACCACACTGTAGGTTTATAAAACAGAGCCATAGTACCCTACTGCAGCAGGTCCATCAATGCAGCAACAGCAAAACTCAGCAAAGTAACAGGTCTATTAGACAGGAGGCCTTTTGTTTGCTATTTACTGAGACACACCCAGAATTTACTCTGGATCCTTAAGCTCGTTAAGTCAGTAGGTGATTCTAAAATGTCTGTAGGTGGGGATGCAAGGTAAATCAGGTGCTTAATTTGCATAGAATAAAGTGCTGTACATCTTTGTTAGTAAATGTGTCTTTAAGTGGTCGGTTGTTTTTTACTTTTGGTTTCACTCACTGTTCAGGTTCAGTGTCTTAAAATTACTTGGTTGCATGTAGGAACTATGCAAGAAACATCTCCTGGATGCACTGGCACACATCCTCAGAGATGTATCCTGGGGTCATCAGGATACAGGTTTCCGTTCTCGCAACATCATACACCTTCCCCCAGGCGACCCAACCGGGGGTGATCAGACCCCGACTTGTGTACCAGTAGCTACCCACGGATCAGCCCTCTTAATCCACAGCCACCTTGTGGCTTTCTCTGCCGCTTTGCTCACAGCTTGGATGGCCCTCTTCTAAAATAAATTAAAGTAGCAGGATGGAAAAATGCATGTGGAATAGACTAATGATTACTTCATAGTGTTGCTGTCAGAGGTTGTTGTAATTTTGGTGATAATATCAGTGGTTTCAATATTATTGTGCCACTCTGATGCCTGATTTTTGAAACAGCACCAGCCTTTTTTTGGCTGGTATGTGTGAAAATGATTCTAAACTGTGTACTGGCAGTGCATTACTGGAAAAGGTATCTCTGTGTTTGGCAGTTCTGCATAAAAGGAGGATTAAAGTCTGGAAAAGAAAAACATATCAAAGGTGTCCCTACAATGCTTCGACTCTTACTGCTACTAGAAGACAAGTTTAATGTTGTAAAGGACTTAATGAGGATTTTATAATGTGTATTCAGCATAGCTTTAAATTGTTAAAGATCTGTTTTCTATTACTGATATAAAAAGGAGAAGAAAAACAAACAATGTGGATTAAAATGCCACATAAAAGTAGTCAATTTCTAACATTATTACCAGTTATTGTACACCTCTTATATAATTCAGGCAGCTTTGCTATTAAGCTTAAGCTGTACAGTATCTGCAGTCGCCTGATATTGTACAGACGAGCATGCAGTCAAGCTGCCAGACACACACACACACACACACACACACACACACACACACACACACACACACACACACACACACACACACACACACACACACACTTGCTATTTCTTGGCCAATTATACTTCATCAATACAACTTGCCATTTAAACATTCAATATAAAGGAAAGTAGCTGACACGTTTTATTTGTGCTTGGTGTGCCCACTGGTTTCTTCGTGATCTCTCTGCTTTATCTTCTGCAGACATGGCCAAGTGTGTTATGCAACCTGTTTGATCGTTCTGTAGAGCTGCTTTGCAAGAAAAGGGAGGAGATGATGATGTGAAGGATTTTATTATGAAGGTGTCCCTGGGTCAGATGTCTATTTATGAGGAATGTGTTTTGTAATTTGTTACTTTTATCTTGGAGAGTACAATAAATGTCTGGATCTCATATTTAAGATCGTCTGGGTCTCTGTACGGCTGTCTGTATCTCTCTTATTACTATCTGAACACTCTGGCAGGAGAATGCAGAGAACTTTTTCCAGCTAGAAAGTGAAATTTTGACACCTCCAGTGCAGATGTGACAGCCATAAGCATGTCAATGGTCCTACCATAAAAGAACAACTGTTACAGAATTATTGTGCTATTGTTTAATGGGAAACAGTTCTCTGTGACCTTCTTGGAAGTAGTTCTGAATGATTAAGAAAAGAATAGAGCTCATACAGCACAAGGCATTTATTCAAGCAATAAAACTGAGCTCATGCATGCCTGAATTTACAATTTTTTTTTTAGCGCTCTTGCTGTCTGTCTGTCTTGGATTTCTTCTTCTATGCATGAAACACACACCTGTTCCTGTGAACATTTGATCAAAAGCAACTCTTGACTGTGTAAAAAGTGATGGATGCAAACAAGCACCTATCACTGTGTATACTTTC
Organism: Rhamphochromis sp. 'chilingali'; assembly: GCF_963969265.1. Taxonomy (NCBI): domain Eukaryota; kingdom Metazoa; phylum Chordata; class Actinopteri; order Cichliformes; family Cichlidae; genus Rhamphochromis; species Rhamphochromis sp. 'chilingali'. Next base: position 4,318,035 of record NC_137941.1, read on the forward strand.
TGTTAGCAGGAAGGTAATGTTGGAAATAAAGCCAGACCGCAGTTAAGAACAAAAAAAAAAGCTATAAAGCCATCCAACCTAACGTTAGATAATTAGTGTGGCAATCTGCTTACTGAGAGTGCAACAGCTGCATTGCTTTTTGTTTTTTTATTTTTTTCATTTTCATCTGCCAAGAGAATTTTGGCATTGAATGCTGTGGATAAAAAATAACAGTCATATGCAAGTAATTTGCATTTACAAATATATTTTTGGACAAAATGTGTGGGGGATGCGTATCAAGAATACAAAGAATCCTCAATGTTAAAGCCTGTGTTGCTGCAAAATACTTGTAGCAATCATATCTGCCAAATATTTATCGACACATCTGAGGTTTTTATTCATTCCTTATATCTGGGAACTACAGAGGGGTCAACAGGTATAAATGTCTTAATCTTTTTGTTTTATGTTGCTGTGTTTTCCTTTTTTAACTCTCGTTTGGGATTAGCTCAAAATGTAAAAACTATATATAACCCCCTTTAGAATAGCTATAATGTTTATCATTTAATTGACTGACATTTGTTAACGGTGCATGGAGCAAAATACAACTGAGACCGATGGGAGTTTCATTTGTTTTGGGGTTTTAATCCATCCATCCATCCTTCCATCCATCAATCCATCCAGGATTACAGTTGGGCTGGAACCTGTCCCAGCTGACATGTGGGAAGAGGTGGGGTATCCTGGACAGGGTCCCAATTTATCACAGGGTTAACTGAGAGAAAGAGGAAAAATGCTCACATTTACATCTACAGTTAATTTAGAATAACCTAACATGTGTCTTTGAACTATGAGTGCTCAGAGAGAACCCATATAGCCAACATGCTAGCTCCACACAGAAAGGCCTCAGCCAGCCAGTGGACTCAACCCCAGGACCTAGCATGGCTAAAAATAAAATAGGATTGTGGGTGGAGAAGTTCTGAAAAGTCTTCTTCTTCTGACTTCTTCTGCCAATTGATACTTGAAGTTCTGCACCACTTTTTCAGTGACTTATGACTAATTGATTAAGTTTTTAACTACGTTATCCAGTGCATATACTGTAGGTTCCATAATCATCCCACTTCCCTCATTTATGTGGCAGAACATGAAACAAGTGGCTCCAGCTTGATAAATGCAAATTTCTCACAGAGATATTCTCTATTTATTATGTATAAATGTAGTTTGGCAAAGAATAGCTCCAGTGGGTCTCTGGTGAATAGAGCAAGGCAGAAAGAGAAGCCTTCTCTAACCCACAATATGTTTTGGCCCATTGGGAGGTAACTTTCCTCTGTGCATATTATATTGTAAGTCATGAATAAGTAATGGGACACAGAGTAAAGCAAGAACAAGTAGGTTGAATATTTCATCCCTCCAGTCCTATGCTGTGACCTAAAATTTGGACTCCTACAATAGACTAGTGGCAATTCAAAAATATCATGCAAATAAATGAAATTGTTCCCACTAGATTGAAAATGGTTCCAACTTTAATAGTTTGAGGGTTAGAGGAAGATTTTGACTGCAGCAGACATTAATAGGTCTGACTCTTTAATATGAGTTATAAAGGCTCAAAAGGAGAGTGATTTGTAATTGCTTCATTGAACTTGGCAGCAGGTGTTGAGGTTTCCATAAAAGGGGGATGGTTTCTGAACAATACAGAAATTTTCAGTGGATGCAATGAATTTTGATCTGCTTGAGTCTTTTGGACTTTTATAGCCACACCGATTCCTTTCTTATTTCCCCAGTGTTAACATCAGATTTGTCAAGAAAATAAAGTACCTTATTGTACTTTCAGTTTTATAGCAGCCAGTCTTAAACTTTTAGCAAGAATTTTGTACTTTAATGTAAAAATGTAAAGAATCCAGGACCATTTTTAATCGTTGATAGACTTGGAAATAGGCGGTTAGTGCTTTTCTACTCTTACTGCCCACTCAGACCTTATTTATATCACAACTGTGACTATGAGCAGTTTAGAATCAAACATTACAATCAAATATTTAGAATCCCATTCATAACTAAGGCAGTTGTGGCATCATTAATTAACCTAACAAGCATGTTTTTGGACTGTGGGAGAAAGCTGGAGTACCCTGAGAGACCTCACACAGACACATGAAGCAAGTATCTACAAAATCCACACATAAAGGCTACAGCCACCCATTAAAGTTCAATGTTTTTTTTTTTTACTTTAAGTAAAAAGTAAAAGCAGGGTAAGCGGGATATTCCCGATGTCCTTTCCCCTAGGGACTCTTTCCAGTTCCTCCCTGAGAATCCCAAAATGTTCCCAGGCCAGACGAGATACGAAGGGTTCTAGGTCTACTCCTGGGTCTCCTTCCAGTTTGGCATGCCCAGGAAGCATCCTAACCAGATGCCCAAACTACGTCTACTGGCTCCTTTTGACAGGCAGGAGAAGCAGCTGAGCCACCTCTGAGAGGTATATTTGACTAATTTCTCTTTATTTGTTTCTCCTGATACTGAAACTTAAATTCAGAAAAAAAAACAAAACAGTTCCAATGTGTATATTTCACTGCTTGGATCTACTGAGCTTTCAAAAAAAGGGGAACATAGTTAAATTGAGGGTCAACAATTAGCCCTGTTGGATAAATCTGTTTAGATTGTAGCTTTGTTGATTTTTTAACAAATTCCCTTTAGACATTTTACTCTGAGGATTTGCATTTTGCTCCCCCACACAGTTTCTTGTAGTTCCAGTGTGCCTTCGTGTCCTCTTTGATGGTTGTAAAACCAACATGAGTCAGAGTTTTCTGACAGGCATGGCACCTGTTCACTGTAACATCTGTCTGTCAGAGCCTGTGATAGAAAGTAATAGAGTTTGGGAATTTTTCTTGTTAAGGGACAGAAAATCATTATGTTTGTAAAATATGCCAGTATGATGAAGTTTAATATGAACTGATTGATATACTTTGCAAGTACTGCCACTGATTGATAGATTTAAAGCTGCATTATTGAGATTCTGAAGGGCAATTATGATGAGGAAATGAATGACGAGAAATAACAACAAATATGAGAGAGACTGCTGAGCAGACTCAAGCCGAGTCTGTGCTGTAGGAATAATAAATTATGTTGCTATGCAACTACCACTCATCTGTCAAAAAGACAATGCTGGCTTCAAATATGATTAAAAACGAAAGAGGACGAGCGCCAGTTGTCACATCTCTGTGCGGGGACTGAGACATGTTTCATGTGCAGGGCAGAGGACAAAACATGTCCCACGACACACAAACAGCTTCTTCAAATCAGAAAATGATGAAAGGAGAGCAGCTTTGAATATTTTGAATCAGTTTAAGTAAGTGGGTGAAGTCTTGTTATTATTGAAGCATGGGGCAGACTATTAGCAGGCATTGACTGTTGGATCTGTCCTTTGCTTTTTTTTTCTAAATATAAACAGGAGAAAAAGATAGCACTCTAAGCCCACTGAATGAGAGTGAAAACGAGAAAGAAATGTTCTTAGCTTTTATAATGTAACAATAAGACCACAACCACCGCATATAAAATAGAGGAAGCAGGATGAGAGAGACAGAGAGGAAGAGGAGACAAAGATGCACTGAAGTCACATAAACATAAACCTATTTTATTCTGGTGTCCTTTCTCTGGATCCAGAGCCGGGAAGCCAAACCAAGCTGTAGGAAGAGATTGAGGGGTTTCACGTTTGATCAGTGTACAAGCTTTGTAGGAGTGCAGGAGCAACTGTATGTTTAAAGAAACTGATTTTGGTCGCTAACCAAAGTGGTTTCCAAAGTGGGAACCTCGAGTTAGAATGTGGGGCTCTAAATAAATTGTACACAGTGTTCTGAACTCTAGCAACGAATAGGAAAATCTATAAAAAAAAAGGGCTTTTAGTTTAACCTAAAGATGATGAGCCTAAACTGAACACAACAAGCTCCAAAGCAAAGACTGAGACATCTGTGCTTTGACTTCATCAAATGCCGGATTCTCTCAACTGTTACAGGGCAAGAGGTGGAGCACATCCTGAACCACTCGCCAAAAAACACTTCTGTTGTGTTTTGTGTGCTTTTGCAGCTTTTTCTATTTGCTGTTTTTTTCTTAAGTTGCAAGTGTGTTTGACCTGTCAGGGCCATTCATTTAAAGGAAAAAAAAAGCCAGCTCATTGACAGTGGCAGTGGACCGCTCTCAACAAATGCCCTTATTTCTGTCCACAAGGACAATCAGCAAGATTATGCGACAAGCTAGATATGTGGAATATGTATCACTTTCTTTAAATATGCAAAGCAGGGCACTGGATGTGCTCTCTGAGTACTCTTGTTGATTGAATCTGTTACACAGGGTTCTAGCATTACAATGACCTGCCTGCTAAACAAGTACAAACTGGCCCTGTTTAAGCTGTAGTGCAATGCAAAGTTAAAGCATGCTTTCTGTTGTTTTTATTTGATTTTTTCTATAGTTAGCCTTATGTTTGCTCTTATTTGTACTTTGCATTATTTAATTTATTATTGTTAACTACAGAACTGTTTCAGTTCTGAGCGAACATTAAGGTTGAGATTTTTGTATTGATTTTTAGTGCCATTTGTTTACTTTGGGTTTGAGTTTGAAAGTTTAATTTTGGATTTAACATCATTCATCACCTGCCTCTGTCAATGTACAGTTACCTAATGTGTTTTTACAATTATGGATAATTTTATCATTAACTCCTCAGTCTTAAGTGGAAAAGGTTATTTATACAAGTCAGTTTGTTAAATGGTCTTTATTACTTTGATTGCCAGGAAAAACAACAGAAATAATGTGCAACAGTGACTTTGGAGCTTTTCTTTTCAGCTACGTCGACCACATTGATGGTTATTCATGCCTCCTCCAGAGGGACTGTTGTGTGCAGGTCGGCTCTGACGGGCAAATACGAGATGCCTGGAATAAGGGCAGTGCAGAGGGGGAGGGCTTGATTCACAACCCTCATTAATAGTCGCAAGCAGTGGCACCATCTAATTATGAAGCTCATCCATCAACTGTAACAAGAACCGTCATCGATATTTAGTTGGGCATAAAAGCCGGCACACTCTGCTTTATATGCTAAGCAAGACGCCACAAAGAATTTGCAAGTTTCCAATCTTGACACTAATGGCTTTCCATAATTTAATGAATGATGCATTAAACTGAGTTGGGAACCTTGGAGAACTGAAGGAATGAGCTGGGAGATACAAACAAGTCACAGCCTGTAATTTACTTGAGAAACTCTTGACCCATGTGAGCAAAGCAAGGTAGGAAGGAGGTGATGCACTGCACACATTGCCACTGCTGGTTCAACAGAGCAGGGACTTGGTTGGGTGTTAATGTGTGATTTCTTTTAAGTGCTGTCACAGGAATGCAAAGGTCAAATCTGTCTCATGCTAATTAACACCTCTTAATTATAATGAACTGAGTGATGGGCCGTGCATATTAGAAGGAGGAGAGATGAAGATGGATAACGGTTGAAGTTGTCAATCGTTGCTCTTTGAACCGCAGCACACAACAGTCACACAGCTGCATGTGTAATGAGCAATGTGAGTAAATACCCTGACACAATTGTCTCTGCAGATAAACTTAATAATACCCAATAATTATGATTATGACTTCTATGCACAACAAAAGGATGTATCATTCCAAATGAATCGCTGAACAGAATATGGATTATGACTTGAAACAGCTTCTGTTTAACGCTGTTTTCGGTTACTTGCTCATTTATGTTTTGTTATTAACAGAAACGAAGATTTGTGTTTGTTACTGTGAGCTTCCTTCTCTTGGGTTGTGAGATAATTTGCATTGCCGACACATGCGCGTTGAAATTCTTCCTTTCAGGGCTGCAATTTTTTCCTCTAATGAAGCCATTATTTTGCCTGTATCAAATTTAGTAGTGTGAGGTTAATGGCTTCATTAGGCAACAAATCGCCACCCAGGGCCTGTGTAACGCACTTTGCCTTCCTGTCTTGGCTATATTTCATCGTTTGCCATCTATGAAAGTATGAAATTACAAGGGAAACAGATTAGACCAGACTAACAACATGGAATGCTTTTATTGCACACTGCGATTCAGAGCAACTATTCATAATAACAACTGGCTCTGAGGTGGTGATTTAGCACAGACATCAGTCTGAAACCAGAGATGGAGATATACATAATTAAAAGAAAGGTGTCTTCCAGTTTGGTATTTCTGAACTTTTGTAAGCAGTGAAATATGTGGACAAGAAAACTTTTCTTCAGGAAACTGGAAGCAGATCATTAAATCTGAAATTTTCCCTGAAGAAATCCTGCAACACAACGAACTCTGACACACCCTCCTAACACTATGGAAAGTGCTGATCTGTTTCACAGTGTGTTTACGGCAATAACAAAAGTCTAAAGAAAAAGGCTCCAAAACCTCTTCATTAAACCAATGAGAAACAGCATGAAGACGTATTATACAGCTTCATAGAGAACAGCAAGAATGATTTCCTGAAGCATTTTTAACGACAGCGAGGTTGAATCAGTCTGAGAGAGAAGGAGCTCTGCTGCCTCAGAAGTGTGGTGTGGAGTGGATGTGATGGGTTGTTCATGATGCAGAGCAGTTTGTTCATTGACCTCCTCGTAGACTCAAATGCCTTCACTGGCCTTTTCTGACCAGTGATCCTTCCAACCTTACTAGTTTGTTGATCCTGCTGGCATCTGTGGCACTGATGCTGACCCCCCAGAAGTCAACAGCAAAATATATGCTCTCACTGCCACAGACTGGTAGAAGATCTCCAACATCTTACTGCACACATCAAAGGATCTGAGCTCTCTTAGAAAGTACAGTCTACTCATCCTCTTCTTGTACATAGCATCACTGTTGGTCCTCAAGTCCAGTCAGTCATTAAGATGAACCCCCGAGTACCTGTATTTGTCACCTGTTCCCACCTCCTGACCCATGATGTTGGTGGGCATAGTCACAGTCTTTTTCATCTGGAAGTCAACCACCATCTCTTTTGTCTTACACCACCACCATAAAGTTCCTCACCAGTTCCTTGTACTCCAACTGCTCCAGCGTCCGTTGCAGAAAATCTGAGGTATATAAGGTAAACAGATTATGTAGCAGTGGATTAAAAAGAAAATGAGTGTGCAGAATGTCCCATTTGATAATTTCCAAACAGAAAATAGTTTTGAAAAGTAGCAGAAAGATTATTTGTAAACTCAAATAATCCAGAATATCGACATTAAATTTTAGATAACTACTGAGAATGTGCTTATTCACCTTCTGCCAGAGTCAGAGTTTGTATGTAAAAACAAGACAAAGTCTCTGTACATTTTTCATGAAGCCCGAAGTATCAGGTGAGTTAAGTGTACAGTCATTTCACCATCATTTTAAAAACAATAGCAATGCACTCCTTGAAATCCATTCAGTTATGCACTGAAAATACATGGTTTTTAGCAGGCGCCATCTCATAGCTAACTCTGTGTGCAGCTGTAATGTTTAATTCATGCCCATGTGTGTCCCCATTCCAGGTAAGACTGTGACACTCACTGTCACTCTAATGGAGTTGGAGGGGGGGTTCTGTGGCAATAAAAATGATAATCAACTGACAAACAGAGCCCACTTTGAGCAAATATCTATAAGGCTGCTGGGATGAGTCAAGTGCCAAACCGCAGTCTCGAGAGTGGAGCTTTCCCGAAGTTGTGCTCTTATCTTAAATGAAAGGATGTTATAAAATTGGAAAGAGAAAAACCTATTTGGTTAAAACCTTAAAATCTCGTATCAGGCCTGGCCATGCTTTCTTGTAATCACAGCAGGTCTGGGCAGTGCTAGTAGCCTTTCTTTGTCATCGTAATCTGTTAGATCTGTTAGTCGCCATCGTTATCAAGCAGCAGAATCACACACACCACTGTTTTCTATGTATGTGTTGCTGCTGGGTGGCCGTATCTGTCTTTCTGAGACTTTCCCATTTGTTGGGTTTTTAAAATAAATTTCTTCTTTGGCTAGTTCATGTTATCTGTATACATACATGTGTAAAAATGAATCCAGTATGGATCTCAATATATTTTACAAATGTTTTTCTCCACAGATAAAACAGAATTGGGTTAAAAAAAGCAGCTTTTTTGTTGTCCCCATTTCCTGGAATAATTTGCAGGACAACCTGAAACTGCCACAGATGGATACTATGGGGGAATTTAAGCTATTTCTACAGTTATTTTAAAAGAAGACATAAAACACTTGGTCATTGTAATTGTTGTCATGATCTTTTATTAGTGTTCACTTGTTTGCAGTGTGTGATGGGCAAATTTGTGTTCTTACGTTCAGCATCGTTGCAGCTGTCTTGACCAGGTGACTCTTAAAAGTGTCCTGAGACTTTTACCTGGATAAATATAAACCATTATTAAACCAAAGCCACTACAGCACTTTAATACATGATATGTATTTTTTCATATCATGTGTAGTTAATAGATTAACAGATCTGTTAAGAACAAGTTGTGTTTTGTCACTGACCTTGACAGACTGGCTGTGGCAATATTAGCCACACAGTTCTGTGTGAAGGACCAACAAATACAATAGATGGTTAGTGGCACAAGTCACAGAAACACTGTTGCGTTCTTGTCAAGCACTTGACCATTCAATAGCCGGTTTAATCACTTATCGTTTTATTTGGACAGCAGATTTAAAAACAGAGTTTATAGAGTTGGAAGTGACAAACTCATGTCACTAGTGCCCAGTATGTGATGCCCTGACTCCAAAAGACACCTTGTGTTTAAATCTGACACATTTTTATACACAACTCTGCATTGAGTTATTATTCAAGTCTGGCCTTTTTTTTGTCCCATCTTCCTCTCCTCACCCTCAACCGGTTGCAGCAGCCAGACCTGGTCCTGGGTCAGAGGTTTCTTCCTGTTATAAGGGAGTTTTTCCTTCCCACTGTCACAAGTGTTTGTTATAGGGGTCATCAGATTATTGGAATGTTCTCTGTATTATTTAAGGGTCTTTACCTTACAAGGAAAAGACAGAGCTAGTTGATACCCTATGAAGGAGAAGCTCTGCCTAGCAATCCTCTGACTTTCACCCAATATTACAAAGTGGAATAGTGGTCTCCTTTGGTTGCTTGATAAAGGTACTTTACAAATAAGGGGTGTGCTCTAAATTAAGGGGATCACACTCCTCAGTCTGCATAGGAAGGTGTAGGTCAAGATACTGGAAAGGAGCAGACACTGTTGTACCAGTTTATCGTAGTGAAAAGAGAGCTGAGTACAAAAGTGACCTACATTCCCGTCATAATCTATTGCCACGATCTGTGAGCAGTAGTGACTGAAAGAATGAGACTGGGGATAAAAGCCAAACGGCAACTTCCTCGTGGTGACGTCGGCATTACAGAGGAATGTATACAGTAAATCTGTGCTAAATTCAGCACAGCGCAGCAACATATCGCTGACGTGGGCTATATGGTCTGTGTGGGTGGTGGTAGTCCCTACGTAGCGGAGATGTGTGTTTGCTCTTTGAGAAGTAGTTGTTTCTATGTCACTTAGCGCTGCTTTGCCTACTTTCACTGCTCTCTGTGGAACCCTGACAGAGAGGGATTCGGTAGTGTTAATGTAGCTTTGGGGTTGACCTTGCTTACCTCTTCACTGATGCTTTTTCTTTTTCTGTGCGACTCTGCCCAGGAAGCATAGAGTAGCTACCTTGATGTAGTGTAGCTGGATAGTGTAGTGGCAACGCTACTGTTTTGGAAAAATCAGACAATGCCTCGACATCTTGCCAAAGAGAAAGCTACATTAACTGTACCAAACCCCTTAAGGTGTGTGGATTGCACAGAGAGTGTTAGAATGTAGGCAAAGCAATGTAGAAAAGACTTCTTCTCAATAACCAAACACATGTCTCAGCTATGTACAGGCTAACACCACCCACACAACACATATAGGTTAAAAATACATCTCTGTGCTGTACATTAAGGAATGGAAGATAGGTTCCTCCAAAGGGTGTCTGGGCTCTCGGCTAGAGATTCGGTGAGTCATTCTGGAGGCGCTCGGAGCAGAGGTGGTTTGGGCATCAGATTAGGAGGCCTCCGGGATGCATCCGACATGATCTGCTTCAGGCATGTTCCACAGGGCGCAGGCCCCAGGCAGACCAAAGACGCACTGATGAGATCATGTTTCTTGGCTTGAGAACCCTGCCTCGATTTGTGCTGAGGCCACTTTTTAGACTGGATGATCTGATATCGTCATGTTGGTGTTGTTCCTGGGACAACATAGTAAATGTTGTTCCAGGATCAACATTGCAAGTGACCATTCACATTGTTGTGACGTTATTCTTTGGCGCGCCAAGCCATTCGTGCATTTATGAAATTCCAATGTTGCAAGGACAAGACTCCCCACCTGTGATGTGGACCTGGATAAGCAGCAGAGAAATAGACTGATGGATAGAATGAAAACAGGCTGGTGCAAGTGGTCTGCACTAACAAGGAGGAGACCTAGAATCAAAAGGTAATTTTTTAATGTTTCTGAAAGCATTTTAGTCTGACAAGTAAAAATCACAATTGTTTGTTTTTTAATTTAACTATTAGTCCCTGAGTGATTTTAGTGCATTAGTAAGAATGTGCTGGTTTTTTACAGAAGAGGGATTTAAATTGATTTTGGAAGACAAAACAGAGCTTTCACCCCCCCACCGCCACCTCTCCACCCCCACCCCACCACCACCACCACCACCACACACTTCCTCTGAACTCATTCACAAAACACAGCTACAAAAAGACAATATTTTTCTCTGCTTAATGGAAATGCAAAATTAAAAGCAGGCATAATTTCCTCTTTTTTCAAACCACAATCACAGCGTAAGTGCACTACTAATTTCTAACCATTTTTATTTATCTAGAAGTGTCTGAAGAAAAGTTTTTTTAGAGGAAGATTTTTCCATAACTGGAACCAAAACATTGACAGATGTGAAGCTAATATAAAACCCAAAGTGCCCGAATATCCCGATCAAGCAGGAGTAGAGAGGAAACTCCTCTGCCTACATTAATTGGTTTTCTTCACACAGATTCTCCTTACCTTTCGGGTAATGCTCCACCTAAAATTAAATTAATCTTCAGAGTATCAGATGGATAATTTCCTTACATGCAATTAGAGATTTGAGACACCCAGACTCAGATGTCGTCTAAATGAATGTAAATGACTGTATTAAAACAAACAGATGATGCAGGAACAGCTCAGGATCATGTATATTAAATGTGAACACGCATTGTTCCAAATCAGTCCTTACCTAGCTGGTAAGCATTAGTCTGCTACATAAGTAGCACATATAAATTGTGAAAACATTTACAAATACATATAGTTTGGTCAGTAGTTTACATACACTCATCATTAACATAAATGTCATGTTGATTTCTTTAAACTGTTCTTTTTCCAAGATTGAATGACTGTACAGCACACATGTTTAATTACTTTAAGCACTCACAGTAATATTTGACTAATTTTCTGTTAGCACGTTGCATCTTGACCTCCTTTAGTAGCCATCAACAAGCTTCTGGCAAAATTCTGTTGGAATATTCACTCTCCTTAGCAGAATTTGTAGTTCCTTAAAGATAGTTAGCTTTTTGGTACAGAAAGATAAGATAAGCATAGTCTGCAAATTTTCAGTAGAGCTAAAGTTGTATGCTGTCAAATATTGTGATGGTAGCATCGTATATGATACGTACATATGATAGTGTTTATATGAAAAATTCCGTCTGCATCCTTTTGTTACTATTCCTCGAAGGGTCATGTGATGGACCGAGCAGTGAAAGAAAGTCGGGCACAAGTTAAAGTCCCCCGCAAAGTTTTTTTTCTTTTCTTTTTTTTAATTTAACCCCAAAACATAGTTGGTTAAATCATACAAAAAAAAAAAAAAAAAAAAAAATCTAAAGCGTGGGCCCATAAAAGAAAATAACAGAACTCTACTCAAAGTTAACAACAAACAATTATGGTAACTCAAACAAACTGACCTAACTAAACAAGACAAAGGGGAAACTTAAATAGTGGCTGATCAGCCCAAAAAACACAAAAAGGGGTAAAACACACAAAACTTAACTGAAACTAACATAACAAACTCCAACTCCTCCCCATGATCCCAAGTTATGGAATGTGTCAATTTGCAGCTTGCTCCGCCCCTTTTCCACCTCTTGGCTCCTCAATCAAAGGACTGGAGCAGCTGTAACTACGGTAACTCCGAAAACAAAGAGATTAAATCATACATAACAGTGTAAACTAAAATGTGCGCACTTATTTTAGAATACAGTGTCAGGTGAGTAGGCTATGTGAATTAATTCTAAACCAAAACCAGTTTTTTAGTGTCCTGTGAATTAATTCCTTATTTAAAGACAAATGTGAATGCAGTGCTATGTATAAGCCTCTACACTGTATGGCTGTAACTGCAGCCATCATAGGTCACCAGAGACCTGGTAGATGTTAAGACGTTAAATATCAGAGCAGTGTAAACATGTTGTGTACAGTGCTTTAATGATGTCTCTGATCTCTGCGTGGGTTTAATTTGGGTTTCAGACTAATAATTGCCTTCTTCACTGGAATCGACATCTCTTTGGACTTCATGTTGAGTTCAAGTGAAAAGATGTCAAATGGAAGTTCCAACACTTAACAGTCAAATGTCCTGTTATTTTTGATTCTCTGAGTATATGGGACTACATACGATGACAGTAATTCCTAAAAATGTAATACAATCCTTTGCTAAAGCCCTTGAACTGAAGCTGAAAGTTGGCACTTTAATCATATCTCGATTGTGCATTTTAAAATCCTGCCTGTGGCGTACAGAGGCAAAACTACAACAATTCTGTCATTGTCCAAAACCTTATGGACCTAACTGTAGGAGGTAACTGATTGGTGAGAGCTCCATCCTTGTCACATTCACTCTCTCCTGAGGTTGTCATACTATACTCTTAGCATTCCTCTCACTGGCTTACAGCAATGATCTCCTTTGAGGACATGATGGAACTGGAGATGAAAGATTATGGAGAAAAAGCACAAATCAATGGATAATGAACACCAATCAATCACTAGAAGGGAAAGTAGGCATATGTGGCAACAAACAGAGCTCTCCTGGTCTCTGGCATGCCTTTGATTAATGCCATTCCTCTCGCCATGTGTGGCTGGGGCCCCCATAATGCATTGCAGACAACTGTCTAGAGACTTAATTTTCTTCAACCTCAATCCTCAGAAACCCTCTCTCCATCCTCTTGCAGCTTTACGTGTTGATGCCTCCCAGGTGGCGACAGCAATAATATGACCATTAATAGGGTTGCCATAGTGATTAATCATGAATCCAGATGGAGTCAAAGCTCATTGTTCTATCTGAACTAGTAGATTTTTGGGTGGGCATATTTGTGCCCTTGGATTGACTCACAATTAATGCATATCATCTATGGAAAGCCTTAACATAATAACCCATAAAAACAATCCTTATTTCAGAACATATGAAGCAAACAGACTCCTTTTTAGAGGAGCCAAAAAGTCCAGCTGTAGTCTTTACTTGTTGCAAATTGCAGCATTGCTCTGTAGAGGTGACACATGGGTTTAACGAATGTGATGAAGTGTGAAATGACAGATAAGATGAAACCTAATTTAAGCCCTGTGGGGATTTAGATCACTGCAGAAGCAGCAGTAATAGGATTCAGCAGGAGAGGGACAAAGATAATGAAAACGCAAAGCTGAATGTAAATAAATGAAATATATGCAATTGTCTGGCTCTGGCTCTAACAATATATGCTTGATTAAAAATAACAGGGACGTAGATGTAGGGAAGAAAAAAGAATGTGATATATGATTCACAACTAGTAGATACTAGCCACTGTGCTTTTTATTAAAAATTTTTGTGATATTATTACAAAGCAAATCATTACCTGATGGTTATCCACCATCTTCAAAACTATAATTAATTTCAGTCAAAGATGTAATCTGATTTTGTTCAGCATTTAGTCCTCCATTACAATAATTATTCCTATACTCAAAGCTGCTTTAGCACTTTGAACGTATCAGTTTTTAGTCCATACTGCATGATTAAAACACATTTCTCTATGAACCCAATGTTATTGGATCAGAGGTTAAGGAAGGCTGTGCAAATCAAATTAACAGAGCTTGTCTGCAACTACTGGCAATTGCCCATGAACTGCACACATTTACCTTCCAACTAGTGGTTTCCACATGATTGCCACCCCGTCTCTATGTACTAAGCTGGCTTCTCTGCTTGGGCCACTGAACAGTTTCAGGCATTTGTGGTGTTGTTGTCTTTTTGAAATGCTTTTAATGCTGTTGTCTAGCAAATAACATGGTATGCCTGTACTAACAATTAATCTAATAAACACCAGTTTTGGTTAGTAAAATTAGATTGTTTTTTATTTGTATGTTAATTGGCTTTTAGTAGGAAGTATCTGTGTCCGTGCTAAGTACCCAGACAGTCTTATGAAGCTAGTGTGCTAATCCAGCTTCCTAGCATTACCCAATAAATTAGGGCTTGAGCCTCCAATGCAAACATGGTCAGTTCTAGTTTAATGAAGCAACACGGCCACTATAAAAATGGGGCTGCATAACAGGGCTTCAGAAAGTAATGGGAAGTTATGGCAGCTTAAGTGTTTTGTATACAGTCTATGAGCTCTACAGATAGCACTGATCACTGATATCTCAAAAAATGTGCCTATAATGCAGGTTTAGAAATCTCTTTGGATTCTTTTTGACAGTAGAACAATTTTAGCAACATAGTTAAGTACAACAGCCTGAATAAGAGCTTAGCTAAAGGGCTGAGTACCAACACGTTCTCAGCAAGGTGACAAATTTCACCATAACCTGTTGTTGACTAAACAATTCAGACTATGAGACGCACTTTGAAACAACACTTACTAACTTCCTGATTAGAACAAGTTTGTTGTTGAGTTTGTTGGGCTGTATTTGTATTTCTGACTAAGAAGCAGCTCTGCAAGTGTTTCCTAATGACTTTTACAAACACAATCACAGTTTTCCCTAAGAAAAAGTTTATATTGCAAAGATTCTGGCATTTGTCTTAGTGACAACATAAAGCAAATATCTGTACCTGGTAGAACCTACATTTAAAACTTTGGGATTACATAACCTCTGGTTTAGTTTTAGTCAGATCAGAGGAAGAGATTTTTTTAAAAACTACCAGCCTTTATACTTCAATCTAGACAAGAATAATCAATAATGGCAGCACTTACTGTCAGAAGTACCTCCCAGACTAATTTGGGGGCTCAAGGGAAATTTGTTTAAAGTATCTTTTCAGAAAAATTAAGTTTTAGCCTCGAGCACTTAGAATGGACGAATATAAAATAATTGAAATTGTGAGCATACATCTTTGCGAGTGGTCTTTATTGCCTTCCCTCTCTACTCTTCAGAGGCCACAACAAGTGCACACAAGCAAAGCCTGGATTAGCGGGTAATGGCTGACATCAATATGACTGTAATGTCATTTGAAGATGCATCCTGATCGTTACTGGCTAGCAAAGAGTGGTCCCCAGCTTGCTGTAATGACTGGGATGTCAGGAAAACAAATGTTATTACGCAGCGGTATTAAATATAGCTGTTATTTCTGTGACAGCAGTGCAGAAGACAGCAGTCAGCTGATTTTCAAATGTGTTTCTTTACATCAGATGAACGCACATTGCTTACTGTGTTTACTCATCACTACAAAACACACTGCATTTTTTTTAAGTTTGATTTTTTTGGACTTTATTGAAACAAATTGATTCATTTGTTTTTAGTTGCACAAAGAATATGTATATGCAGCGACTGAAAATAATTTTTATTTCGCAATATTGTCTGAAATGTAAGTCCGCTAGGAAAAACAGACAGGGCATTACTACCTACAGCTCTGGGACTTGTTCCTGTGTTAGGAGAATAAAGTAGAAATGAGCTGGGTTTGGAGTAAATAGAGGATCTCACTGAGTGCATGCACTCACTACTCTGATTCTCTTCTGCTGCAATAATTAAAACTACTCCAGTCATTCTTGTTTTTCAGCTTCAGACATAATTTATATTCATTAGTCATTGGAGTGTAATTTTTTATAATGGTGCTTTAACTTAAAACGAGACTCTCTATGGCAGTTCATTTTCCTTTCTTTTATTAAAAGCCTGTAATCAAAAAAGTTGTGATGCTGTATAACATGTACATTAAAAAAATAATGCAATGATTGGCAAATCAATAAAGCCTATATTTAATTAAATAGCACAAAACAACCCATTACATTTTTAATTACATGCCAGCAACACACTAAAAGAAAAAAAAAAGGTTGGGACAGAGGTAACAAAAGACAGAAATAAAAGTGCACTGGCTTGATACAACATTAGAATAATTTAAAAACAGCACCTGTTTCATTTTAGCACAGAAGGTACATAACACCTGAGCCCAAATCATCATTGCATGGCCTCAGAAACACTTCTTAAATCCACAGAAGTAAACCAGTTTTTCAGTAAATTAACAAATGCTATTATAACTTTTCCGTACAAAGAAAACCCCCCCCACAAGTTCTAGAAATGTAGAAACTGTTGACAGACCATCCGGCTTTTTGTCAATGCTGAATTCAAAGGGCAACTTATGAAACTCGTACATCTGTATATAATTCATACATGTTTTAGAGCAGCGGTCCCCAAACCCCAGGAGTCTTTTGGTTTTCAGGGTTTTTATTGGTTTTTAGTGTTATTTTTTTTAATAGTTTTTATCATTAACTCGGTTTCCTGGGTCTTTTCCCGTGTGTTATGAATAAATCTTCTTTTTTTGGTACTACTACTGGTTTTATTTTGTTGTATTTATCCGCGACACCTTAAAGGCCGCGGAAATATTGTCGGACATACAGTGGGGCAAAAAAGTATTTAGTCAGCCACCGATTGTGCAAGTTCCCCCACCTAAAATGATGACAGAGGTCAGTAATTTGCACCAGAGGTACACTTCAACTGTGAGAGACAGAATGTGAAAAAATAATCCATGAATCCACATGGTAGGATTTGTAAAGAATTTATTCGTAAATCAGGGTGGAAAATAAGTATTTGGTCAATAACAAAAATACAACTCAATACTTTGTAACATAACCTTTGTTGGCAATAACAGAGGTCAAACGTTTACTATAGGTCTTTACCAGGTTTGCACACACAGTAGCTGTGTGGGGGAAACAGCTAGGGGAACTTGCACAATCGGTGGCTGACTAAATACTTTTTTGCCCCACTGTAAACCGGTCCATGGCGCAAAAAAGGTTGGGGGCCGCTGTTTTAGAGTAATGGTAAGACAATGCAGTTTCTAGTGAAGGTCTTGCTTATTTCAGCAAGATGACACCAACATTACAGCTTGTTAAAAAGGGACCAGTTGCTTAGGTGGCACCATTGAAAACGTTCAGAGCATTTTGAAACAACGCATATAACAGAGAATTGTCCAAAGTGTTGAGAAGCTGAAATTTTACATGAAGCCAGAAAACACTACGTCAAGTGGTCTCCTCCATTCTCAAAGACTTGCAGGGCCCCCTAATGGCTCAGTCACCTTAGAGAAAAAAATATGACAGCATCTTCTTTGTGACTGGGAAAAATCTGGTTCACTGCACTGAATCTTTTTTTGCAGTTGGAGGCTGATTACAAAAACGAGCTGGGTGCGATTGTTTTGATCCTAAGACAGTTTGGACAGGTCACCTGCCTCCGACCGTTACAGGTATGACAGGGAGTGATTGCAATCACTCTTAGACAGGCTGGTGAAGGCGTGAAAATAATTTCTAATTTATAAAACAGACTGTTGGGTCTGTGTTTCCACAAGCCCCGCTAATTCTAGAGACTTATTCATCATGAAGAAAACAAGACAGTCGATCGATCGATTATTTGCGCGAGGGAGGCCTCGTCTGTGTCCACCACGAAAATGACCCCCAGATCTGACCTCCTCCTGCTACCTTTTATTGAGAGACAGTTCACACAAAACACGTCAGAACAAAGCCACGCCCCCTTGGTTCTAAGACAAAGCATTTTATGTATATGTGTGAACTTCTGTAAGAGTGTGTGTGTGTGTGTGTGTGTGTGTGTGTGTGTGTGTGTGTGTGTGTGTGTGTGTGTGTGTGTGTGTGTTTGTGTGTGTCAGACCTCCTGCTGACCAAAGGGTCGTAAACCCAGGAAGTTTACATCAAAAGAAACAGATCTTTCAGATAGGATGTATCTACCTCCCCCAGCACAGAGTGGTTGGAGAGGTGGTCAGGATCAAAGGAATGGCTTTGGTCCTACTGCTTGAACTAAGACTGTACAAATTTAAGAAACACAATGGCAACATTCAACAATTAGACTTAACACAGACAAATTGCCAACACATTCCAGTGAGTCTGAGCCAGTCTGCGCCAATGACTGCAACTTGTCTGTGATGGATCTCAAGTGGCTATCAGCTGTTTGTATTCTGGTTAAATTCTTATATGAAAGTGAGGTTACTGAGCAGTTTTGTCATTTTGCAGCTAAATTGCTGTCCTGCAGCAACTACATTGCCATGTATGGAGGAATTTCTTATTTTGCCTTTAAATTCTGTGAGGTTCTGGCTGCACTCTCACTGTAAGCAGTTAATGTGAACTGATAGATTCATGATTTTCCCAATTTCATTGCAGTTTATTGCTGTGTCATCACAAAAAGATAGATATATAGACTTTCATTCAGAAAATGGCACCAAATTGACCTTATTGTTGTTTTTTGCTTGATGTCTGAAGTTTCTGTGACTCTGAAGCAATAATTTCAAAGGCAACAAGACTGCAAGTTCATTGCACGCGGTTGCAATCATTTTGGCTGTGCTGTGGTCTCCAACCACTGTTTGGAAGCTTATCATGATGCAACACAGTAGTAAACATGTCACTGTCACAGCTTTAATGAAACATGCTCCAGGCATCAAATTCAAAATGAACATTTATATTTTCAAAAAACTGTAAAATTTCTTAGTTTCAGCATCTGATATTTGAGAGTCTGTCAGCGTGTACAGCACATTGTGTGCAGGCTGTTACATCCTATTACTTACATATTACACAGCATGCCATCTTTTTTGGAAAAACTGATTGTAGAATAGCAACAAAAATTGTATTTTAAAGCTTAGAAAAGAAGAAAAGAAGAAAATTGTAATTGTAATATCTTGTAAAATGAATTCAAAATGAAACAAATGTAAGCTGAAACAAGAACTGAATATGAACACCCAGCATTATAAAATTGTTCAGTTTAATTGTTTTGATCTTAGGAAGAAAAAATTCCATTTTGCATATAAGTAAAAGTAAATGGGTGGATGGCTTCAGCTGTAATGTACAGTGCACTGCAAATTAGTGGAAGACATGTTTTGACACAGTTTCACAGTGAGCGGTGACACGCATACGGCACTGCAGGAAAACAGAGGAACACCTAATGAGAATGAAGAAGAAGAAGGAAAAAAGAAGCTGCAACCAAAGAAAATAATGAGATAGCTAGGGATTGTTAAGTGAAGTCGGCAGACCAGTGTGGTCTGTATCTCAGCATCGTTTCATCATCTGCAGAACAGACTCTGGTGTACTTTTACTGTTGTACAATTCCCTATGCTATACATTCAGATTTAAATACATCTCAACTAGCAGAGTAGTTAGCAGGCACATATGTATCGTGTCACTTTATTAAAACAACAACAATAACAATAACAACAACAACAACAGCAAAAGACAAGTTGGTAAAAATGAGGTTAAATAAGACACGTTTGCATATTTCTATTATCTTCAGCGTTTCTTTGGTTTGTTTTGCTAAAATCATGCTTTCATCTGTCCCTGTTTATACTCAGTCCTTGCAGTACTTGCAAGCCTTCAGAAAGTCGGGCTACACCATCATTCATTATATGTTGTGCTTTAAAGTCTTTTAAAAATTGTCTCACGACTTGTTATTAAAATGGACATCATCTCTCTGAGAGTACTGGAGGATTTTGTGTAATGAGGGAAATTGGCCGGCAGTGTCCTCCAGCTCAACTCATCCTTAATCAGTGCTGCTGGAGATGTCTGCCTGTCCGTGTAATGATAAATTTAGCAGTGGAGCAAGAACAGCAACTCAGTCTGCCCTTGTCTGCACTGTACATGATATCAACATCACTTTTGACACCGGCGGAGGAACAAGCAGTTCTCCTATGTGTTGAAAATGTATTTATGCTACAGTCAAGACATATAAAATATGACAGAGACACGATAGGTTTAATTAAAAAGGGCAAACAAGTGGATTAATAAAAATATTATTTAACACCACTGCACTGTACTGCACTACTTATGAGGATCTTTTTTAGTACTGTATGGAATAGAAGACCAGAAGAATTATAAACCCATAAGCTAATTTTTTTTTCAGTATAGCTGAGAGTACTAGCTAATTTAATACTACTAATACTACTAACAACACTAGCTTTGTGGATATAGCTGAAGAGGTGAGAGAAACTGCTAAGAGGTGTTGGATGTACCTTCTGGATGGAAAACAAAGGAACATCAGACTGGGTGGTGGAATCAGGAAGTACAGTAAAGTGTTCAAAGGAAGAGGTTAGCAAAGAAAACGAGAGATAGGGTGATGAAGAAAGTAGATGGGCTACTGGGAAGCTAGGTGTACAGCAAAGAGAAAGGTGATGAAGGCAATGGAAAATGGTTGTAGTGGGTGTAATGTGAGGCTGGACACTAAGGAAGGAGCGAAGGACTTGTATCAATTCAGTAGACAGAGAGACTGAGCTGAAAAAAATTTGCAGCCGGTTAGAGCGATTAAGAAAATAAATTTACTAAAAGTGAAGAGAGTGTGTTTAGATGATGGAAGGAGTACTGAATGAAGAAATAGAGGGAGAGAGGGAAGGACAGATGAGGAAAATTAGTGAATCAGGAAGTTCAGAGGATTCATAAGGAAGAAGTGAAAACAGCAGAAAAGCAAGTTGGTCTAGATGACATACCTGTGGATGTTTGGAGATCTAGAAGAGAGGGCAGCAGACTTTAACTAGATTGGTTACCACAATCCTGGAGTGTAAGAAGATGCTTGAGGAATGTTGAAGAATTGTGCTGGTGCAGATTTTCAAGAGTAAGGGTGATGTGCAGAACTGTAGTGACTAGAGAGAGATAAAGCTGGTGAGCCTGACCATGAGGATATAGGAGAGAGTTGCTAAATCAAGCAAGAAAAGGGAGATTATGGCCTGTATTTGTATAGCGCTTTTACTAGTCCCTAAGGACCCCAAAGCGCTTTACACGTCCAGTCATCCACCCATTCACACAGACATTCACACACTGGTGATGGCAAGCTACATTGTAGCCACAGCCACCCTGGGGCGCACTGACAGAGGCGAGGCTGCCGGATACTGGCGCCACCGGGCCCTCTGACCACCACCAGTAGGCAACGGGTGAAGTGTCTTGCCCAAGGACACAACAACCAAGACTGTCCACGCCGGTGCTCGAACCGGCAACCTTCCGATTACATTATTATCAGTGAGCAGCAGTATGGCTTCATGCTGAGAAAGAGCTCTATAAATGTGATGTTTGCTTTGAGAGTTTTGATGGAGAAGTATAGAGAAAGTCAGAAGAAGCTGCAGTCTCTTTGTGGATATATAAAACAGGTCATTTGGCTGCCAAGAGAGGAAGTCTGGAGTGGCAGAGAAGTATGTGGGGGTGGTGAAGGACCTGCATGAAAACAGTGAGGTAATAGTTAGGTTTGTGGTAGAAGTTACAGATGGGTTTAATGTGAGGTTGAGATTACATTGGGGCTGTGAGCTACTTCTTGCTTGAAGAATTAATGGACAGGTGGACCAATGAGGTCAGGCAGACCAGAACAGACTGGATTAGAAATTAGTATATTGGAAGGAAGCCTCGGGTTGAGTGGTTTGGGCACAAAGTCAGAAAAGGCAAAGCTGAGTTCGTTTGGAGATGTTGAAGATTTAGCTGCTAGGCAGAAGATAAAGAGGATGATTGGAAAGAAGGTGAGTAAGAGATGCAGAGGGTTGGTGTGATGGGAGAAGAAGAAGAGATCAGTGACAAACTGAGATGGAGGTACAGTGGGGCAAAAAAGTATTTAGTCAGCCACCGATTGTGCAAGTTCCCCCACTTAAAATGATGACAGAGGTCAGTAATTTGCACCAGAGGTACACTTCAACTGTGAGAGACAGAATGTGAAAAAAAAATCCATGAATCCACATGGTAGGATTTGTAAAGAATTTATTCGTAAATTAGGGTGGAAAATAAGTATTTGGTCACCTCAAACAAGGAAAATCTCTGGCTCTCACAGACCTGTAACATCTTCTGTAAGAAGCTTTTCTGTCCCCCACTCGTTACCTGTATGAATGGCACCTGTTTGAACTCATCATCTGTATAAAAGACACCTGTCCACAGCCTCAAACAGTCAGACTCTAAACTCCGCCATGGCCAAGACCAAAGAGCTTTCGAAGGACACCAGGAAAAGTATTGTAGACCTGCACCAGACTGGGAAGAGGGAATCTACAATAGGCAAGCAGCTTGGTGTGAAAAAATCAACTGTGGAAGCAATCATCAGAAAATGGAAGACATACAAGACCACTGATAATCTCCCTCGATCTGGGGCTCCACACAAGATCTCATCCCGTGTGGTCAAAATGATCATGAGAACGGTGAGCAAAGATCCCAGAACCACACGGGGGGACCTGGTGAATGACCTGCAGAGAGCTGGGACCAAAGTAACAAAGGTCACCATCAGTAACACACTACAACGGCAGGGAATCAAATCCCGCAGTGCCAGACGTGTTCCGCTGCTGAAGCCAGTGCATGTCCAGGCCCGTCTGAAGTTTGCCAGAGAGCACATGGATGATACAGCAGAGGATTGGGAGAATGTCATGTGGTCAGATGAAACCAAAGTAGAACTTTTTGGTATAAACTCAACTCGTCGTGTTTGGAGGAAGAAGAATACTGAGTTGCATCCCAAGAACACCATACCTACTGTGAAGCATGGGGGTGGAAACATCATGCTATGGGGCTGTTTTTCTGCCAAGGGGACAGGACGACTGATCCGTGTTAAGGACAGAATGAATGGGGCCATGTATCGTGAGATTTTGAGCC
The DNA here is from genome assembly GCF_963969265.1 of Rhamphochromis sp. 'chilingali'. Classification (NCBI taxonomy): domain Eukaryota; kingdom Metazoa; phylum Chordata; class Actinopteri; order Cichliformes; family Cichlidae; genus Rhamphochromis; species Rhamphochromis sp. 'chilingali'. The sequence continues at coordinate 4,341,023 of NC_137941.1, forward strand.
AAAACCTCCTTCCATCAGTGAGAACTTTGAAGATGAAACGAGGCTGGGTCTTCCAACATGACAATGATCCAAAACACACCGCCCGGGCAACAAAGGAGTGGCTCCGTAAGAAGCATTTGAAAGTCCTGGAGTGGCCTAGCCAGTCTCCAGACCTCAACCCCATAGAAAATCTGTGGCGGGAGTTGAAAGTCCGTGTTGCTCGGCGACAGCCCCAAAACATCACTGCTCTCGAGAAGATCTGCATGGAGGACTGGGCCAAAATACCAGCTACGGTGTGTGCAAACCTGGTAAAGACCTATAGTAAACGTTTGACCTCTGTTATTGCCAACAAAGGTTATGTTACAAAGTATTGAGTTGTATTTTTGTTATTGACCAAATACTTATTTTCCACCCTGATTTACGAATAAATTCTTTACAAATCCTACCATGTGGATTCATGGATTTTTTTTCCACATTCTGTCTCTCACAGTTGAAGTGTACCTCTGGTGCAAATTACTGACCTCTGTCATCATTTTAGGTGGGGGAACTTGCACAATCGGTGGCTGACTAAATACTTTTTTGCCCCACTGTAGATCAGCGGTCCCCAACCTTTTTTGCACCACAGTCTCGTTTAATGTCAGACAATATGTGACTTTGACAAAAACTGTGGTATTTTGTAAATATAATAATAAACGCCAAAACACTGTGTAATTGTGTGACTTTATTAGCAGCGTCCTCCTGAAATGCACCAACAACATTGGGAGTAACATCCTCCTCTCTGCCCCTTAATGCTCTCTGGTCGCTATGGTAACGCGTAAATATTTCTTTCAAAATAAGACACACAGCTACAGCACGGGAAAAGACCCAGGGAAACCGAGTTAACGATAAAAAACCCGGAAAACCATAAATTTCACATCCGAGCAACTGTCACACCAAACGACCCGGTCCGTGGCCATGGGGTTGGGGACCGCTGAGGTAGATGATCCATTGTGGCGACTCCTAAACGAGCAGCCGGACAAAGAGAAGGAGGATTGTGGATCCGGTTGGATGAATTATGCCAAGTTTAACAAAATATGCTCTTTAATCCAAAGGACATACCATATAAGGAAATTTTAATATTTAGGAAAGTCATCAGCATCAGAAAAATATGACATTCTAACATTCCAACTTTAGAGATGCTATGCTAGCTGTTTCCTCTGTTTGAAGCCTTTAAGTTAAAACAAATTAATCATCTGCTGGCTGTAGCTTCATTTTTAAAAGGCTGAGCCGATAAGCTAACTCTGTTCAAGAAAGTGAATAAGCCTATTTTGAAAAAAGCCAAAGCATTCTAGGACAGAGCTGATTCTGCATGCATAAGTATTTTAATTCAGCCAGAAACGTCTGGGAGGATTATAGTCATCTACAGTGTAATAGCACCGGGGTGTCCATAAGTGCTCACATACAGGCTCGGTTATTTAAAAACAGTCTGAGACATGTTTGGTTATTTCTATTATGCAGCAAAATGTACAACTTTATGTATATTGCTAAACACTGTTTAACAGCTGGGTGTGATTTAGAGTTCATAATGTGAGGGCAGTTGTAGTTGATTAACCTCGCGTCAGAGGAGCCTTACTTTCCTTTCTTTTACATGAGTCTCTGTTCTGCAGTTTCCTCATTATCAAACACTTTCCGGTGGCAACACTAACTACATCATTCCTCAAGCACCAGGCTGTAACTGGGTTAACTCAAATCACCAAGATGAAAACCCACATTTCCTTTACCAAACCCCACTCGCCTTATTAATGTCCTTGCCATTTACATAGGGATCATTGCTCATTCATCACAAATATTCCCAACAGTTTCATATCTCTCCAAAGCAATTCATCCTCACTTGTTTTCTCCCACTTAATAAAGAAACTAGGCGTCCACCAGCAGGGAGTGTTCAGCACGTTGACATTTTGAAAAACTGAGCTTATAGTATCCAGAAATCTTCGAGGATGACCTTTTCCTTACCTTTCAAACCTTTAACTGTACAATGCAAAAAGCATTGCTATAAGCATAAAGACATCAAAAAACCAAAAGAGATGCCTCATTAGCATTTCCTTATTCTGTCCTTGCTTCTAATTACATACATTAAGAAACCTCTGAGGAGGAAGAGGTGTTGCTAAAACCTTGGTGGTCGTTTTTCCTCTCTCCCTCTTTGTTGATGATGTGGATAATGAGCCACCTGTCTTACCGGAGTCCTGCAATATTTCACCCAGTATTTCATCTGCCAGAGCGATGGGAATAAAATCCTCAGTGTGGTATGAGAGAACAAAAAGGAGTGGCAGATTCTTGGCTCACTTGCTTAACCTGCAAACTGCACAGTTTTATCTCTTTTTGTTTTTGAGCAAATTGTCTGTGCCCCATTTTTCTAATCTCCAGACACTCTCTGGGAGCAGTGAAGTTGAAGCCTGCTATGTTTTTCAATAATATGTCATTATTATATTCACCCGTGTGCTAGAATTGTATCCCTAATGGTGGAAAAATACAAGGATGAATGAATTTCCATTCTTGATGACTCTGTCCTTGCTCTGAAATTTAAAAGGTGATCAGGGGTTTCAGGGAAGATCTATTTCGTTTCCAACATTCTTCATCATGTTAACAATGAGCTCAGTCACATTTTGTTGTTGCAGAGAAGCATATGTAAGTGAAACATAATGTGTTTTAATTTAATGTTCTTACCAAACAGCTCATTTATTTGGTGCACACTTTTCCCCTCCGACTCTCAGAAGAGCAGTGGGAATTGGGAAAGGAAAGTGGCCCCTGCCATACAAAATGCAAATGTGAACTTTGCAGAGAGACCAACTTTGATGCCCAGGTCTCCTTGGTTAGCGGAGACAGAACAAAAAGGGCAGTTGATGTGCCTCCATGTCTGACGAGGTTCCCATTTGCAGTTTCAGAGGATGATTAACAGGAAGGCTGTGAAGACTCTACCTGCCGATAACACAAAGATGGTCATCTGAAGTTTGTGGCTCAGTCCAAATCATTTTGGATTTTTATTACACTTACAAGCCAAAGAATCACATGGTCATGGTATCACCGCTCAGCTGATCAGTCATACTCACTGAGCAAAGAGCATAAGAGTGGATAAAGCTGTCTCCATATTGGAAGCAATTTTCCCATCATGCATTGCTTCAAAACTGGCGGCTGGTTTCTTGAAGACATTCCAGGCCCTGGTTGCCTGGGTAACACTCTTATGTATTTACTAAAAGGTCATATGTCAGTCAATAGTATCTTCATGGTAGTTGCTTCAATTGCTTGCCGGTGGAGAAGAAATGGAGAACAGTTTATTTTGGGTCCTACCCACTTCACATCGATAGTGATGATCTCACCCGTTGTCCCTTGAAGTTGGTGAATTTGCTCCACTTTTTATCGTTGCTAAATCACTGCAAAGTTTCCAGTGTAGTTGAAGCTCTAGTGGATGTTTAGTGTCGTTTGCTTTGTGTTGGCAAAATGTTTTCATGTCTGTGTATAGTGTCTGTTAGTTGCCTGAAAATCCATCCAAACTTCCCTCCCATCAATCTGGCTTCATGAGGCATCGATCCCAACTATATTGTTGAAGTACACCACCCCTACTCTCCAAGCCGGGATCTTAGGTCCACAGATGGTCTCCTTGTGATCGGAAAACTAAGGTGGATTGTGTATCCGAACTGTAGCATAAACCGTAAACTTTTAACTAAACTTTAAAAAGTGAATTATTAAATAATGTTAAAGTTCATGCCACAGCATTATTTATTGTTTTGTTGGATGTTGTCCATCTCCACCTCCCCATTTGCCCTTTGGTATTTGTGCCTTAATGCCAAAACAGGTCTATTATTTAACCACTGTAGGTCTAGGCACTAAAAACTTCTTGGCTAGGAAAAGACTGACGTTCGGGATCAAATACACTTCTTCTTCACAAGGTGGAAATAAAGTAGAGTGTGACAGACCTGCCTCACTGATGTCATAGCCCGTTGCATCAAACTGCAGAACTAAAAGCACCTTGTACCCACACCAGCTTTCACAAAAAGGAATTAACTGATGCCCCCAGGGAAACCAGAGAATGGTGGGAAAAATACTGTGAAAGGGGTCGTTCACTCACCATTTACTCATCTGATCAACAGCTTACTAGCTTATCTCTCACTGGTTTCAGCTGAATTCTCAGAAAAATTAAAACATTGGAACAATCTGTTCTTAATAAAATAGAATACAACAGAATACCACTTTATAGTTTTGTATAATAAAATTGCGGGTGCTCCTCACCAACTGTGCGGGAATAAAATATAAATATTAAGACAGCAGGAATAAATTACAGACAGGAGGAATATATACAAATCAAGAGAAAAGCGCATAGTAACACCAAATGACAAAGACAAAAAAGAAGTCACTGTATGATTTGGATTTACTGGATGGAAATGCCACTAGAAATGATAAACAAGTTCACATCAGTCGTTTGTTCAAAATCTGTGTCTGCTGCAGCCAAATGGCCAGACAACAGTACTGATGCAGTGAAGTATGACCTTTTCTAAAACTGAGGGAAGAAGCTTTGGTGCCTAAAACTCACCAAACACCAAAAAACAACAACAGAAACCCTCCTACACAGCCCACATCCTAGTTTATGCCACAGCTATTCCTTCTGACACAGCCTTTGTGCTCTTGGTGTCTCATATTGCCACGACTGTTGTATCAAGGCCACCGTATGCAAATTGCTGAGATGCTAGAGGCATAGACAAAACACCAAAATGACACTTTAAGAACAAAAACATGCTGTAATTGTCTTTTCCACTGTCATTTGATATTTGATCATATTGAGGATCTAAATACAGATCTCAGTTTTAATGAAAGCTAATACTTACCTAGAAATAAAACAGTAGAAGCAAAGCAGAAGAAAACACGAATGACAACTACAGAGACCACATGGTGACACACAGACTGACTGACAAGAAGAAGAACAACAAACAGGACTTTAAATACACAGAAAATAAACTGGGGATAGGTGGAACCAAAGAGAGTGGGGAGTAACGAGGGACAATAAACAAATGTAGGAAGTAACAACACAAGACAGCTGAGGAACCCAACCTTCAAAATAAAATAGGAATTAAATAAAACAAATAATAGTTCACATATAAAATACATAATGAGAGAGACTGAAGGAGACGGAGGGCAGGAAGAATAGAACTGAAAATGTTTCCGGGTCATTTTTCTTCTCATGCACCAGACATCTGTTCAAATTATCCAGATGTGCTGTTGTGTTATATTTTATAAACTTACATTTGCAATTATTTTATAAGGCCATCAGTTCCAACATGTTTCCAGCTTCAGCCCATATAGTACCAGGACATGTGGAGACTCATTAAACCCATTCTGTCATGGTCCCTGTGCCTCACCAGCTGATCCTGTATTAGGCAACATGTTTTTTCTCTCTTTCTCTCTCTCTCTCACCTGCCGGGGCGGTGCTCATTATGGGCTCCCGCCCCTGGCCCACGCACCTGCTGCCTATCGGGATGATCACAAGGCCGATTTAAGACAGCAGCACTGTGTCACTTGTCGCTGGATCGTTGACCTATCAGCGTCAGTTGCTCAGTAGTTTGAGAATCAGAATCTGTGAGTTCTTTCCGTCTGTTCGCCTCTAACTAAAGTTTCCGTGTACAGATCTTTCCCGGACCTTTTCCTGCCTGCCTGTCATCCCGTGGACGAGTGAGTGGATTTGTGTTTCCCCAGTGTGGGGAGTGAAGAGAGAGAGCCTTTGGAGTGCGTCTGATTCCCGTCTTTCCCCTCACATACCCCGGAACCCTGGACCCCCCTCCCCTCCCTCCAGCACGTTGTAAATAGCATCACCTGGTGTCGTTGTGTGAATAAACTGATTGTTAACTCTGTAAAGATTCCCGGTCTGCGCCTGAGTCCGTTAACCAAAACGTGACACATTCTTGTTCAGTACATTTTCTTACTTTACTCAGCGTTGTGGAGACTGATTTGTCAAAGAAGTTTTTCTAGCTGTTGTTGTTGTTAATAATAATAATAATAATATCCTGGAGGTTTAATGGGTGGCCATTTCATAATACACATTCTTTTTTAGTCTTATTAAGTTATTTCATTTTGAATATCAAATTGATGTGTTTGCAAAGCGGATTCATTAAAAAAGTCCAGAATCTTTTGACTATCACAGCTGTGTGAATGATGGGTCAGTAGCTACCAATGCATGCTGTTATCTTTATTTCCTTATTTACAGTTCAGGTTTGTCTTTTGAGAAAAGGCTCTATTGTGACTTTATTTTTTAAAGAAAGGGGATGACTGAAGGCCTTGCCTTATCTTTTCCTCCAATCATGAGTAGCATAACATACATGTTATGCCCGGGACAAAGAGTGCAATACATTCAATGCAGTTTTGTCATTTTTCTTTCTAGCCTTGTTAATCCAGATTGTTTCCACATTATATAACAGTTCAAGTAAATTCTTATTTGTAATGCTGGCTTTGAACACTTCTACTATTGAAAACAGTTTAAAGATTATCAGTGTTACAAACACCTGCAAAGGTGTTGTCTGCTGTCTTTATGACTTGCAGGTAGCAGATTTGCAAATCCAGACTTCAGAGATCAACTCTTTAAACAGAAAATAAACTAGACAGTAATCGGCCACAGTAGGGAGGACAACAGGAACACAGCATGACTCAACAAAGAACCGATGCAAACTGAAACTTTTAATAGACATAGGAGCTAATCAGAGAGACCAGAAACACCAGGTTAACAGGGCAAAGCTGAAACTTATCAAGACATTAACAAAGGAAGTAAGACAAGGCACAAGAGACAGAGGACCAAAAAATACAACAGGACAAAGTCAAACTGGGAATCATGCAACAGAAACGAAGACTTTACGACAAGTACAAGGACAAAATACAGAGGCGAGACGACTGGCCGAGACTTTTACACTGCCAAAACTTCCCACTCCTGCCTCTGAAATGTCAGTCCTACTACTAACTACCAGTGTTGGGTAAGTTACTTTAAAATAGTAACTTAGTTACATTACTAGTTACTTCTCTCAAAAGTAACTCAGTTACTTCAAGTTACTCGTTACTTTCAAAGTAACTAGTTACTAGGGAAAGTAACTTTGGTTTTACTCAGAATTCTCTTGTTAATGTGTTTCTTCCATAACTTTGCCAGTCTTCTAGCTTGCTTACTTGCCACAAGTGCACTGTGCCACCTACCAATAGAAAGGAAAAGATAATGTGCACATTTCCACAAGAGAAATCCCACGCCTGGACCGTCATTGACTGCTGCCATGGTTCTAGCCTACGTCACAGCGTCATGTGCGCCTTTTACATCCAACACAAAAACTGCAGTCGTGGTGCTTTCGATTGTACTCAGAACTCGGAAATTCTGCCTTCTGAATAGGAAGATGTAGGTAACACCAGACTGCAGATGAGCTGCATACAGGGCTGGACTGGGACAAAAAATTGACTAGAGACCGGCCGCCATTATAGGAAAAATCATAAAGTCTTTGAATGCAAACAAACGCTGTTGTGACAGTGATGTACACTGTTCTGATGGTATATATGCATCAATCTATCAATCGTTTGTTGTAAGATTCAGATAATTATTTTTTAAAAGCTAGATATTTTAAATGAGAATAAGAAAGAAAAGTATTTCTTTGTGCCCCCCTCTCCCTGTTAATGCCCTACATGCCCCCCTGGCAACACTTTGCTAGACCCGCCCCTGCACAGTTACCAGCTGTCAGCTACCTAAAAAAGGATCCTGGGGTTATTTGTCTCTCAGAAACAGTTCGTAACTTCCCTTCAACTCATTCATGTCACCTAAAAGGTAAACCTGTTTCTCCATCACCTGCTCAGCTCTGATGATTCAGTAAGGACATCTCCTGGTTTCATCTTCATGTTTCCCTCTCACCAGATAACCAAACCGATATCATGACCAGCAGCTTTACAGCTGTGGCTCCAGCAAACATAAGCTGATACTAGAAATTAATATTAAATCAATTCTAACAACAGCTGATCAAGCTTAAACGTGCTGCTGTTGTTTAGCGCTACATCGGCTGGTTTCCTCTTTCGGCGCAAAGTGAGCGATAAACAAACAAGAGAGCCGATCATCTGATCATTGATCAGTTTTCATGATTGAAGTAGAAACGGGAGAGGGAGGGGGAGAGGATGAGAGAAGAAGAGGCAGCTGTGCAGCATAAACACAGAATAACTCCAGCTTTGTGCCTTTTTCATTGTTGCTGAATTACGGGACAAACTGTTCCTTTTCACCTCAATAAGAAACGCGTAATATTTTCTCTGAATACCAGACGGGACGGTTGGCAACTCTAATAACTTATGAACAAAATAAAGTTCAACATCATTAACTTCATAGCACCACCCAGCTGTATAGAAACTAGAGATGGCACGATACCACTTTTTTATGTCCGATACCGATACCGATATCATAAATTTGGATATCTGCCGATACCGATATGAATCCGATAGTGTTTTTTAATCAACAAAACTGTTTTTTTTTAAATATCTTGCTGCATTTTGTATAAGTTCATACTCAAGTTTAAAACAACAACTACACTAAAGCTATTCTGTTATACCTATATGCAAAAAAAAAAAAATTTCATAGTTCAGCAATACTGATCAATCTAATAAACTTAAACCTACACCATCCTCCCTATTCTGGTATTTTAAAGAGTACTTAGCGTAAATATTAAGCAACCTAACTAATAGGGTTCCAACTCCCAGCAACAACAAAAATAAATAAAAAATAGGGAACCACCCCTCACGCTCCACCTCATGATGCTTAATCAACGTAATCAACCTTAATTTGATGCAGTGTGGAAAAAAAAAAATGCACAGAAATCAATTATTTTTCAAGAAATATTAAATAGATTCAACATCTTTCTTCAACAAAATTGCAGACTGCACAGATGGTACCTTCTCAAAGGAAAAAGTACTATAGCTTACTAGGGTATATATATTAGACTTAATAGTCACTATATACAGTAATTGACTTCTATTCATTTTACATCAAATTAAAACTTTGGGTGTAAGATTCGGATAATTATTTATTAAAAGCTCGACATTTTAAATGAGAATAAGAAAGAAAAGTATGTCTTTGTGCCCCCTTTTCCCTGTTAATGCCCTATCGGCCCCCCTGGCTAAACTTTGCTAGATCCGCCCCTGCACAGTTACCAGCGTCAGCTACGTAGAAAAGATCCTCGAGTAGAAAGTAATATTAAATAAATTCTAACAACAGCTGATCAAGCTTAAACGTGCTGCTGTTGTTCAGCCGCTGGTTTCCTCTTTCTGGTGCAAAGTGGGCCAAAAACAAACCAGAGACACGGACTCGCGACAGAAAAGCCGATCAGCCGATCATTAAGCAGTTTCATGATTGAAGTAGCAGCCGGAGAGCGAGAGGCAGTCGCTTGTTAAGCTTAAGGCAGGAATGCTTTACAAACATTCAGAGATGGACTTACACACTTGCTTTACTTCTCTCGGGGATAACTTTGTCGGAGATGAAATGCTGGGTTGCTAGCGAAGCTCCACATGCTATCCAGACCACCGACGGGTCCCATGCCACAGCCGCTCTATCACGTGATGCATACTGCTCCGACGTGCTAACGTTCTGAGGTGAGTTACGGCGTGTTGCAAGTTTTGTGAGGTGCTTTCGTGATATTTAATGGATCGGATTACATTTTTTTTTATTTTTCTCCGATATCCGATCCAGTAATTTAGGTCAGTATCTGACCGATACCGATACGTAATATCGGATCGGTCCATCTCTAATAGAAACTCCGTCATGCTAGCTAGCACGCAGTACAGAAAAAGTCAGAATAACGAAAATAAACTCCACCTAAACTTGGTTCATATCTGACCCAGAGAGACTGCAGGTCATAACTTCTTACCTGAAGTTCAGTTCACACTTGGACCGGCGGCCGCCTCGGGTCTCTTTTCCTTCTGCGTCCCTTTTCCTTCATCCACCTGCTGGCTTCCACCACTTGCTAATGTTACTGAATCTGTGGAAGCTCCGCGATAGCCACCACACGAAGTAACGAGTAACGACCCTATCTAAATCCCAGTAACGACTAACGCGTTCCTGATTTTGGCATAATAACTAGTTACCGTGCTCGTTACCACAATAATAACGTAGTTACTGTAACGCGTTACTTAATAACGCGTTAGTCCCAACACTGCTAACTACCTACTGCTTCAACCACCCATTGGGTGTGTACTAATCACTCCCTATTTCTACATGTCATGCCCACAGAACATGAACTGCAATTTCCATCTTTAATGTCTAATGATGGATTTTCATGTGAACAAAAAAAAATAATCTTGAGTGTGCAGTATGTTATTTACAATATTTTACAAATCAGATTTCAGCTACAAAAAAGCCTAAATTTGTGGCCTTACAGTATAAAAAAGAGGAGTCAAGTAGGATTCATGCAGATCGTGGCTCAAGAGTTGGCAGTTTGTCTTGTAATCAGAAGGTTGGCAGTTTGAGCCCTGGCTCGGACAGTCTTGGTCGTTGTGTCCTTGGGCAAGACACTTCACCTACCGCCTACTGGTGTTGGCCAGAGGGGCCGATGGCGTGAAATGGCAGCCTCGCTTCTGTCAGTCTGCCCCAGGGCAGCTGTGGCTACAACTGTAGCTGCCTCCACCAGTGAGTGAATGAATAGTGGAATTGTAAAGCGCTTTGAGGGTCTAGAAAAGTGCTATATAAATGCAATCCACTATTATTATATGATCTGTCCCTGGGTCCACTCTGGACCAAAGTTTAGTATAACAAGTTTATTTTACTATTTTTATTAAGACTAAATATTAATGACTTTCACATTTTTCCTGATTGACACAACTCTCCTTTAATGCATTTAAAATTATGCAGCCGCAACTTTAGAAAGTGGCAGCCAGCCTCACTGGTCAAAAATAATAATAACAGCTTTGAACAAGTGTAAAGGAACTCCCAAAGCAATGTGCGGATTATTGTCTGGTGTGTTTACCGTGTAATTCAGGGAGTTATTTTGCGGTATGGAAATAGATACAGCCTTTGTTCACATCACTTGAAATGTCTGTCAAAGTCACAGATTTTTTAAAAGCTGTCTTGCTGAGTTACTTAGATAGCTACACCTTTATGAGTGATCAAAGAGCTTCTAAATCTCCCAGTTCCCCGAGCTGCCTCAGTCACTCTTTTACTGGAGCCATTCTTTTTTGTTTTTCTTTGAGCTTTTGTCATTGCCACTTCTGGCTCCCCAAGGTTACAGCCTTTTCAGTCTCACTGTAACCCCCACTGGCATGCTGTATAAAAATACAAACAAAAGAAAGCAACGGCATTGAAAGCATTCAAACGTATTTCTGTTTCACACGTTTAACTTTGACGTGTTTGTTATGAGTATAAAGCTGACTTTATCTCCTACTGAGAGCATGATGCAAATAATGGTTATTAGTGCCAGACGAATGTGTAGGTTTTCACCCAGCAAACACGTGTATGTGGTCCCCCAAATGGGTTTTATTTGGGCTATGGGGGTTCCAAGTGACCATGGGCTTACAATGGACATCCAATCTGTGACCCACTTGGGTTAGCCATCACATCTCATGCCATGAGTTTCTGGAGTTGCTGTTTTGTTTCTCCCATGTAGAAACATCTCACTGCACAGCATTCACTGTGTTGTTAGGGTTGTGTTTGGGAGTTTTGCCCCTGTGATGAACTAGATTTTGTCAAAGGGTGTTGCTGGGTCTGAAGTGCACTGGGAATGTCTTGCTTGATTTTCTCTGACAAACCTGCAACATAAGATTCCAATATTCTTTCCCGTAGTTCTTTAGTGATTTGGTGAAGGGACAACTGAGATAACAAAATGTTTTAAGAGATTTTATGTGTGTGCTCCTTTTTCTTTCTCTTCTTCCTTAGAGGGAACGTTTTTCTGTTTGGTGTTGTATAAGAGCAGAGTGGTGAGAGTAAGTACTAGTAGTAGTCTCTGTTTGTGGGTTTTCATCTTAAGACAGTGTAAGTTTCAGACCTTATTGGGGAAGTCAGTGGATTTTCCACTCTGCCATCGAATATTTCAGTTGTATGGAATGCACATCCACTGTTGTAGAAAGTATTATTTAAAGGAACTGAGACGTCATTAATGCTGCCAGAGTGGGTTCTAATACTGGAAAGTTTGTTCTACTAGCTGACGCTTCACTATGGAGAAGAGCCAGCAGAGAGGAGCAACCACAGGTGCTTAGTGAGTGCATTTGTTGCATTAAAGTTTGACTATAGATTATAGTTAGGGAGAAATAACCCTGGATTGCAGCATCAAATGTGAACATCAAGAGGAAGATGTTGCTGCAAATCAAGTTTAAACAGAGCGTGACACTGAGAAACGGGTTGCTGGGATGTTGGCACTGATGTTTTGTATTGTTGTCAGATTGTTGCGTTAAAGGGGGCTGTGCTGGAATTTAAGCAGTCCATGAATCGCAACAAAGACAATCTACATACAAGCTGCTGCTCTCACTATTTAAAGTGGGATTGATTTCGAGCTCAGAGATCTCGAATGTGCACGGCTGGTTGAGGCAGACAGGGCCTTGCACATTCATCTGGGAGGTGAATCCTGCCTAAGCCCAAAGCATTCCTCACCTTGGAGGTTAATATAAAGTCATACAAGTTTTGGGTAGTAAAGACATAGTTTTGAGCTTCCTTCATGCAGTTTACCACCTGAGATCAAATTTCAATACTTTTGTCCTATCAGATGCTATTTGCTTACTAAAAGAGGCTCCTTTCTCCAGTGATATTGGTGTTGTTGTCAGTATGCTTTGAGAGCTCAATAAAAGAGCACAGCTTCTTTTACAAGTGTGTAACTTTGCTGTTTTGTCGCAGTGGCTCATTTGTACAAAAGCTGTATTTTTGATGGTTACATCATAGATGAGAATGCTCTGTCACCCCTAAGTCAGTCTTTTATAATGTGCAGAGTTAATATTATGAATGTTTCTTTGCACATTGTTTTTAAACCTAACCAAATAGTTTTCAGTACAGAAACCTAACCAGTGAGTAAAACTCATGTGTGAATGAAACCAAAACAAATCAGCAAATAGAAAAAAAGTGAAATGGATAAATGCCCCTCTGCCACCACTCCAAACTCCTAATGTTGACTTTGTAGGTTTCAAAATGGGGCAGTTATCTATGGGGGTGAAGAGGACATCATATACATATCTGCAGCGGGTGGCACCTGACAAGATGACATAAAATTGTGCAAGAGAAAATAAGAAAAAAACAGTTATGTGCTGTTCCCCCAATTGGAGGGAAATTAGACTTTTAAACCACATCATTGAGATTTATGAAAGGTAAAAGCAGAAGTCTTTGATTACTGAGGCTTTCTAATAATCCATTTATATTCCATCTCACCTACGAGAATTTTGAGTTTCTGAAGAACCTGACCTGACAATATTGGGAACAGCACACAGAGGACTTCCAGGTAGATACTGGGTAAACATGCAAACCCTCCAGAATGACACAGCTTGATTAAAGCCTGTGCCTTCTTTACAAAAGACATTTTAAATTCAACAGTGTCAGTGTGTCAGACCCCTCAGTATGTAGACTGCTTAGTTTCATACAAATTGCAGAAATTTTAACATTCTGGTCTTGAAATGTGTTACCACAGAAAAGCATGAATGCCTTCATTCCTTAGTCTTTTTTAATTAATTTGTAGCTCATAAGATAGATTCTGAAATTTCTTTTGATGAATGCTTTTTTTTAAACTCAAGTTTCTTTTTGAATGTGTGAGATTATGCAAAGATCATAGTTCCCTTTCAATTGGCAGCTACAATATATTGTTTTGAAAGGTAAGAGTAGGAGTCCTGGAGCCACTGGTAATATGCTAGTTTGGTTATAAACCTGCATCCTATTTGTAAAAGTATGGATAATAACTGTTGATAACCTGGATTCAAATATCCTGCTGCCATTACTGAGAAATGCAAATAACGGCTTTTGGCATCTTTGCTTATGATATTAGAAGTTGAGTGATTCTTTTAACGTGTGGTAAAGCTCTCTTTAGGCAGCTGGGAAGTTGTTGGTAGAAAAAGTCAAGTCTTTACTAACTGCTTAGTTTAGTTTAGGAAAACAGAAGGTTAAAATATGACCCTTCAAAACATTTAAAATGATGTTTGCCCAGTGCATTCACATGGGAAACTTATTCGTCTTCTTATAGCTTTTAAAGCTATTTGAAGAATCATGAAACTGAATGCTGCACAGTATGAAGCCGCTGAACTAATTAAGTAAACTAATTCACTAATCTGTATCAGTCAAAAGACGTTTTAAGACTGGTTAAAAGTTGGACTGATTAGAAGAGAAAAAGATTTCCCCCCTTTCCCTCCTTTTATTCTTCTCTTATCTCCTCTTCTCTATTAGTCAGCACTGTATGGGGCAGTGTCTCACTAGGAGGAAAAATCATTACCTCTCACTTTGAATCTCCCACTCCCCTCTTTGTGCCGCACACATACGGTTTAGTGCTGCCTTACTGAGCCCTGGATGCTATTCTAGTCCATGTACTGTAAGCAAAAGCTCCCCGCGGTGCATTCAATCTCTCATTCATCGTGCTTAGCTCAAACAATACCCTTTCATACTTTTTCATGGAAGAAGTTCCTGCAAAGCCAGAGCTGGGTTGCAAATGATGGGCATGTAAGAGAGACACAGAGAAGGAGAGGTAAAGAAAGATGATTGATTGCACGAGTATTACAGAGTATGTGTAGAATGCCACCCTCTGTGATTTTGATCTGCTCCAAGTTGGAAGTGAATCCTACGTGCCTCCTGGAGTTAACAGGCATATTTGCCTTTGCTGCACCAATGAAAAAGTGACGCAATGATGGGAGAGACTAGCATAAGTCTGACAAAGGAACACATAGTACTTTTAGAGTAACAAGTCTTTTTAAATCACTGAAGTTTTTAGATTTTCAGTCGACAGCAGGATTTTGAAAATGTGTCAAAGAGGTTCCAAATGTCAGCATGTGCCGGCATTTAAGTGTGTATCGCTTTATGCAATAAAAGGCGCTTTCTGTGCTTGTAACTAGGCATTTTTGTCTTCACTGTGCAGCGTATTTATCTTAATAACAACTGGAGCACAGTACTATCACACTGTAACACAGAGTGTGGCTCTTACGACATTAGGATAATCAGCAAATCTTTCATTGTGTAATACAACAGTAACAAAGAATGCCTGTAGATGACCAGGTTTCTAACAGGAGCACGATGGCAGGTTAAGTATCAGTTTAAAGGCATTATGCACATGCAGACCTTTTTCTGTTGTCTTACATGATCAAATTATTGTTTTAGCTTTTATTATCTTTAATGCCAGGATAAACACATTTTTACAGCACAAGCTAACAGGAGGTTGAAATGAATCCTCTCCTCTTGTCTCCTGCAGGGGGTGCCGTGGCTCTGCTCTTTTTGCCATCGTCTCTTCTGTCAGTTGCACACACATTGTACTGTAGCTCAGTGAATTGCTATGCACTGCTGTGACTCAAATGATGCAACAAATTTTTGTTACATAAAAGCAGTTTTTCAAGCTTCTGAAAAACAATATTCTTAGGAAAATCTGAATTTGGGGGGGGGGGGCGCACATACCGCCTAGCAGGTTGTTTGGGCACTTTTCACTTAAACTATACAATGTACTAAAATGTCAAAATGGTGTTTGTAAATAGGTGTTAGATAATAATATGCTACAGAAATAGAAAATCTGTTCTTTGAAGTCTTGTAGGGAAGCTGTTGAATTGCTTCCACATTTGATATTTAAGGGGATTCCAGCATTTCTGTGCACAAAGCTCCTATTTCACTGAGCTGTATGCTGCATTTTAACACTGCTTCGGTGTTTCTGTGGAGAGAAGCGATGTTTGGAATAAGTGTAGTTTTGTTATCTCTAGCAATAGACAACTAGGAAGCAAATTGAGTGATAAGAACCTGCCACAAGTGAGACATGAGCTTTTTTCCCTGTATAGTTTTGTTCCATTCATATTTACCAAAATCAATAGCAGCTATAGCCCCTTCGGCACTAATGAAGGATAGATGTAGGTGGGCAGATTTATCACAGCTTCTATTATAGATGTCCTATTTGTAAAGAGAGAAGAATCCAGCTCTGTGATAGCTATTCAGATATTCCTTTTCTGTGTACGCCTCAGATATGACATTTGATTGTGTATTCAAAGGTTAACCCTGATACTGTGAAGGAAACAAAAACAGAATACATGATTGCATGTGTTTATAGTCTGGCATAGTTTCAATATGATACAAGTCAAGCTCTTGATAACACAGTCACTCTGATCTCAGTGTCAGAAATACTCCATAAAGAATTTAACAAGGTGTGAACTTGGAAGGCTCCTGGGCTGATGCAGGGACAACTGCGCTGTGCAAGTGCACTGCAAGTGCAATCAGAAGATTGCATGTAGATGTACAAAAAGATATATCCACATGTACTAAAACAAGAGTATGCAGAACATGAATCCTCACAGCTCTGCAGAAGAGCACAGAACACAAGACGTCACAAGATGAGCAAATGTCCAAATGTCATTTATTTCTTCGGGTTCTGTATTCCAAAAAATGTTTCTGGGAATCAAATAGAGGCAGCGTATTTGTATTCTTAGACTGACGAGGCCGACAAGTATCAAGCCAGGACTTCACCGCTGCCCCAAACACACGCACACCTTTTTACTAATGCATATCCATTTGTCTGCGTAAACGCAAGGTGAGCAGTGCAACTGGAACTCAAAGTGCTTTGTTGTGCTGAGGGACTCTGAGTATCCACCCAGCAGGACATCCATATTTCCCTTTAAGGGCCCCAACTGAATTAGTCTTTCATTCTATTTCTATGCCCTCTTCCAGTATGTTCCCTTTTTCCCCTTTGAGAATTCAAGACTAAACAAAGTGCTCTGTGGCAGACCAACCAAAGGGCAATGTGCAATACTGTGTTGTAAACCCTGACATTAGTCAGTCATGTAGTTGTACTCGCTGTTATTTATTTCAAGGGGCAGTCTTTTAAGTTTATATATATATATATATATATATATATATATATATATATATATATATATATATATATATATATATATATATATATATATATATATATATATATATATATATACCGACCAATAACCTGCCTCAGTACTACATGGAAGCTCCTGTCGGGCATCATATCGGCTAAGATGAACAGGCACATGGGTCAATACATGAGCGGGACACAGAAAGGAATTGGCAAGAATACCAGAGGCGCAAAACACCAGCTACTGGTAGACAGAACAATCAGCCGAGACTGCAAGACCAGACTGACAAACCTGTGCACTGCCTGGATTGATTACAAGAAGGCCTATGACTCAATGCCCCACAGCTGGATACTGGAATGCCTAGAATTGTACAAGATCAATGGGACCCTAAGAGCCTTCATCAGGAACTCAATGGGGATGTGGCGCACAACACTAGAGGCCAACTCCAAGCCCATAGCACAAGTCACCATCAAGTGCGGGATCTACCAAGGAGATGCTCTGTCCCCACTGCTGTTCTGCATAGGCCTGAACCCCCTCAGTGAGATCATTAACAAGACTGGCTACGGATACCGACTACGGAACGGAGCAGTTGTCAGCCACCTCCTGTACATGGATGACATCAAGCTGTATGCCAAGAGTGAACGAGACATCGATTCACTGATCCACACTACCAGGCTATACAGCAATGACATTGGAATGTCGTTCGGACTGGAGAAGTGTAGTCGGATGGTATCAAAGAGAGGGAAGGTAGTCAGAACTGAGGGGATTGAACTACCAGAAGGCAACATTGCAGACATAGAGGACAGTTACAAGTACCTGGGGATCCCGCAGGCAAATGGGAACCATGAAGAGGCCGCTAGAAAGGCTGCAACCACCAAGTACCTGCAGAGGGTCAGGCAAGTCCTGAGGAGTCAGCTGAATGGTAAGAACAAGATCCGGGCCATCAACACGTACGCCCTGCCCGTGATCAGGTACCCTGCTGGGGTAATAGGCTGGCCAAAGGAGGAGATAGAAGCCACTGACATAAAGACAAGAAAGCTCCTTACCATGCATGGAGGGTTTCACCCCAAGTCCAGCACCCTGAGGCTGTACGCTAAGCGGAAGGAAGGGGGCCGGGGACTGGTGAATGTCAGCACCACAGTCCAGGATGAGACAAGGAACATCCAAGAATACATTAGGAAGATGGCCCCAACTGACCGAGTGCTCAGTGAATACCTCAGGCAGCAGAAACCCAAGAAAGAGGAGGGAGACGAGGAACCATCATGGAAGGACAGGCCCCTGCACGGTATGTACCACCGGCAGATAGAGGAGGTGGCTGATATCCAGAAATCCTACCAGTGGCTGGACAAAGCTGGACTGAAAGACAGCACAGAGGCACTAATCATGGCAGCACAAGAACAAGCTCTGAGCACAAGATCCATAGAGGCTGGGGTCTATCACACCAGGCAAGACCCCAGGTGCAGGCTGTGTAAAGATGCTCCAGAGACAATCCAGCACATAACAGCAGGGTGCAAGATGCTAGCAGGCAAGGCATACATGGAACGCCATAACCAAGTGGCCGGCATAGTGTACAGGAACATCTGTGCCGAGTATAACCTGGAAGTCCCGAGGTCAAAATGGGAGATGCCCCCAAGGGTGGTGGAGAATGACCAAGCTAAGATCCTGTGGGACTTCCAGATACAGACGGACAAAATGGTGGTGGCTAACCAACCGGACATAGTGGTGGTAGACAAACAGAAGCAGACGGCCGTAGTGATCGATGTAGCGGTTCCCAATGACAGCAATATCAGGAAGAAGGAACACGAGAAGCTGGAGAAATACCAAGGGCTCAGAGAAGAGCTCGAGAGGATGTGGAGGGTGAAGGTAACGGTGGTCCCCATGGTAATCGGAGCACTAGGTGCGGTGACTCCCAAGCTAGGCGAGTGGCTCCAGCAGATCCCGGGAATAACATCGGAGATCTCTGTCCAGAAGAGCGCAGTCCTGGGAACAGCTAAGATACTGCGCAGGACCCTCAAGCTCCCAGGCCTCTGGTAGAGGACCCGAGCTTGAAGGATAAACCGCCCGCAGGGGCGTGCTGGGTGTTATATATATATATATATATATATATATATATTAGGGGTGCAACGATATTCGTATCGATATTGAACCGTTCGATACAGTGCTTTCGGTTCGGTACGCATATGTAACGAACAATACAACATTTGTAATTTATTTTATCAATTTTCCTTCTGACGATGCTGTCTGTGTTGAGCGCTCAGTGAATCTGTGTTCGACTACTCCGCCTAGGCTGCACTGTCGAGCGCAGATCCACTGAGCGCTCAACACAGACAGCATAGTCAGAAGGAAGAGCGCAGGGCAAGCTAGCGAGACAGAAGTTAAGCTCTACTTGCAACAGGCAAATTGAACCTCATTCAGATCTGGCGTTTGGAATTATTTTGGTTTTCATGTGACGTATGACCCTGAAAGTAAGCGAGTCATGGACTAAAGTAAAACAGTATGTTGGATGTGCCATGCAATGCTCAATTACATTGGTGTGAACTAGTGTGTTAGCGCAGTTAGCTCGTTAACGTGTTGGCCGTCTAGCCCCATGCACGGAGCGATCGGCGGTAGCTCGTTAACGGAGATTTGCCGTGTTGTGGCGTTAAGGTCATTTCAACGAGATTAACCTGAAAGCACTAGTGGGAACACAACGAATATGACTGCACATTTACGCCGACATCATCCTAGTGCAAAGACAAGTGGAAGCAGACAAAAAAAAGCAAGCATGCTACTAACTTTAGCCGAGTCATTTAGACAGCTGTTAGCACATGATTCTCCTTATGCTGCTGAGAATATAGCCCAGAAGAAGCGGATAGTATAGCTTTTATTTTGGAAAGAGCCATTTCTCTGTAATAAACTCTCTTTTCCAAAGATGAGTGATTCCTCAATCAGATACAGGGCTTGCAATATCGCTAGCCCGACGTCCTGGAGCTAGCGATTTTTTTCAGTCGGGCTACCAAAATCTTTCTCTTCCCTGCCCGTCGGGCTATTGTAGGAAAAATATATGTCAATGCTTTTGCATTCTTTCAGAAATGTAGCTGGGTAATTATGTCATTGGCATCGGTGAGCCACTGTCAATATGTGACATATTGAAGTCGCGTTTGAATTTGCGCTTGTTTTTTTGCTTTCACTTTGCAATCGTGCGAACTGTGTATAGAGAGCGACAGCACTGATCTGTGAGTGATGATAATTTGTGCACCAATTCCTCTGACATCGTCTTATTAATCGTTAGCTTACTATGCAAACATGACAAGTGAAATCTCCCGCAGCTTACACATGTGAGAGGTTGATCGCGCAGAGAATCGCTGAGCTTATGTGAGTGAGCGTGTAAAAGCATTTCAGTTCTGCTGAGCCAAATAAGACAGGTCAAGGTGAAGAAGTGACAGCCAAAGAAAAGCTTACCACAAAACGGAGAAGTTATGACAAATCAGACTATAAGGCAAAAAGAAAGTGCAGCTTTATGGTTTCATGGACAAAAGAATTTCTGTGGCTGCGATATGATGAGCTAAATAACCAGGGCTGCACATAAGTGGTCCGCAGGTGCGCATTCGCTGTCAAAATAAAAAACACGCACAAGGGTTAGGGTTAAATTTAAAAACTGTACTTTTGAGTTAAAATATATATTTATAATTTTAATAAATGACAAATTAAAAATGCATGAACATTTTTTTGTATCGAAAAAATATCGAACCGTGACACCAAAGTATCGAACCGAACCGAACCGTGAATTTTGTGTATCGTTGCACCCCTAATATATATATATATATATATATATATATATATATATATATATATATGTGTGTGTATATATACAACTAACTACCGACCAATAACCTGCCTCAGTACTACATGGAAGCTCCTGTCAGGCATCATATCGGCTAAGATGAACAGGCACATGGGTCAATACATGAGCGGGACACAGAAAGGAATTGGCAAGAATACCAGAGGTGCAAAACACCAGCTACTGGTAGACAGAACAATCAGCCGAGACTGCAAGACCAGACTGACCAACCTGTGCACTGCCTGGATTGATTACAAGAAGGCCTATGACTCAATGCCCCACAGCTGGATACTGGAATGCCTAGAATTGTACAAGATCAATGGGACCCTAAGAGCCTTCATCAGGAACTCAATGGGGATGTGGCGTACAACACTAGAGGCCAACTCCAAGCCCATAGCACAAGTTACCATCAAGTGCGGGATCTACCAAGGAGATGCTCTGTCCCCACTGCTGTTCTGCATAGGCCTGAACCCCCTCAGTGAGATCATTAACAAGACTGGCTACGGATACCGACTACGGAACGGAGCAGTTGTCAGCCACCTCCTGTACATGGATGACATCAAGCTGTATGCCAAGAGTGAACGAGACATCGATTCACTGATCCACACTACCAGGCTATACAGCAATGACATTGGAATGTCGTTCGGACTGGAGAAGTGTAGTCGGATGGTAACAAAGAGAGGGAAGGTAGTCAGAACTGAGGGGATTGAACTACCAGAAGGCAACATTGCAGACATAGAGGACAGTTACAAGTACCTGGGGATCCCGCAGGCAAATGGGAACCATGAAGAGGCCGCTAGAAAGGCTGCAACCACCAAGTACCTGCAGAGGGTCAGGCAAGTCCTGAGGAGTCAGCTGAATGGTAAGAACAAGATCCGGGCCATCAACACATACGCCCTGCCCGTGATCAGGTACCCTGCTGGGGTAATAGGCTGGCCAAAGGAGGAGATAGAAGCCACTGACATAAAGACAAGAAAGCTCCTGACCATGCATGGAGGGTTTCACCCCAAGTCCAGCACCCTGAGGCTGTACGCTAAGCGGAAGGAAGGGGGCCGGGGACTGGTGAGTGTCAGCACCACAGTCCAGGATGAGACAAGGAACATCCAAGAATACATTGGGAAGATGGCCCCAACTGACCGAGTGCTCAGTGAATACCTCAGGCAGCAGAAACCCAAGAAAGAGGAGGGAGACGAGGAACCATCATGGAAGGACAGGCCCCTGCACGGTATGTACCACCAGCAGATAGAGGAGGTGGCTGATATCCAGAAATCCTACCAGTGGCTGGACAAAGCTGGACTGAAAGACAGCACAGAGGCACTAATCATGGCAGCACAAGAACAAGCTCTGAGTACAAGATCCATAGAGGCTGGGGTCTATCACACCAGGCAAGACCCCAGGTGCAGGCTGTGTAAAGATGCCCCAGAGACAATCCAGCACATAACAGCAGGGTGCAAGATGCTAGCAGGCAAGGCATACATGGAACGCCATAACCAAGTGGCCGGCATAGTGTACAGGAACATCTGTGCCGAGTATAACCTGGAAGTCCCGAGGTCAAAATGGGAGATGCCCCCAAGGGTGGTGGAGAATGACCGAGCTAAGATCCTGTGGGACTTCCAGATACAGACGGACAAAATGGTGGTGGCTAACCAACCGGACATAGTGGTGGTAGACAAACAGAAGAAGACGGCCGTAGTGATCGATGTAGCGGTTCCGAATGACAGCAATATCAGGAAGAAGGAACACGAGAAGCTGGAGAAATACCAAGGGCTCAGAGAAGAGCTCGAGAGGATGTGGAGGGTGAAGGTAACGGTGGTCCCCGTGGTAATCGGAGCACTAGGTGCGGTGACTCCCAAGCTAGGCGAGTGGCTCCAGCAGATCCCGGGAATAACATCGGAGATCTCTGTCCAGAAGAGCGCAGTCCTGGGAACAGCTAAGATACTGCGCAGGACCCTCAAGCTCCCAGGCCTCTGGTAGAGGACCCGAGCTTGAAGGATAAACCGCCCGCAGGTTTATATATATATATATATATATATATATATATATATATATATATATATATATATATATATATATATATATATATTAGTTTTGTTTTAAAGGCTTAAAGTTGTGCCCCCCACTGCTCATCTGTGAACAATTTAGAATCACTAATTAACTGAACTCTACTAACTGCATGTCTTTGGACTGTGTGAGGAAGCAAACATCCACACACAGGTCCTGGCCAGCTGGTGCAGCTGGTGGATTCAAACCCAGCCACTATTACATTATATTAAAAAAATAATAGGGTACAAATAGCCACCCTTACATGAGATGCTGACGCAAAGTATGGAAAGGGAAGTACTGAATCGAATAACATTAACCTCCTTGGTATATGGCTGGTTGATTTCCTACAAAGGCAGCTGAGCCCAGCTGGTCCTCAGAGAGCTTTCCCATTTCCACAAAGAAAGGAGCAGCTCATCTTAAGTGAGAGGAAGCTGGCTTTGCAGGCCACACTGCAAGAGCACCCCCAACCAGAAATGTAAAACCTATTGTCTGTTAAGAACAAGCTGTCCGAGAAAGCAATGCTTGGATGAGGCAAACTCGACTGTGCAACAAGCGTTTTTCTTTAAAGACCAGGGACTTGGTGTCCCTTATCAGGAGAACTTATATATCTGAGATTTGTGTAGTGACAGTAGCGATAATCTGAGGCAGATGCAGAGAAAATTTAAAAATTATTTAAAATTATTAAAAGTTTAATGTTCTTTCTCTGTGAACATAAACTGAAACTCTTTAGTTACATGCATGTATCACTTGGTTTCCTGTATGTCTCTGCATTAGTAGTGCTTGGTGGGTTTGTTTTTAGGTTTTCATGTGATGAACAAATGAGTGTGCTTAGAAGAAAGCTGATTGAGCTGAACTAGAGTTCAAATATCAGCTTTCTCAGCAGTACAAACATTCTGCACTGACTGGCCAAATGGACCACAGTTAATTTTCAGTGAACCAAACAGCTACCTGACTGGTATTGTCTTCATTAGGGCTGAAAGATTTATTGAAAGTTTTCAGAGAAAGCCATTGCTGTACTTCGACAGCCTTCAGAACTTCCCCACTATCTTAAAGTGTGGCCCGTGGGCAGATACTGAATAATGATTACTAGATAAAGCAGCACAGTGTGAAACTGTGGGAGCACTTCTATTCAGTTTTAACTCATTTAGTCATTATGTAACACTTAACCATAATCCTAACTTTGACCAGTACAAATGCAGTGGCTGTTTGTTAAGTGATTTGGTACACGGCATGGTTGTTGGTCAAGTCTGAGTATTTCCACACAACTATCTCTGAGGTTTGCAGAGAATGATCTGGAAAAGAAAAAATATTCAGTGAGCAGCAGTTCTGTGGTCAAATATGCCTCATTGATGCCAGAGGTCAGAAAAGAGTAGGCTAACAATCAGGGTCTGCAGAAGAGCATCTCTGATCGTGCAAAGCATCAAACCTTGAACAGGTCAGTGACAGCAGCAGAAAACCACACCGAATGTCACCACAGCCTATCAGAGTTGACCATGTCCATCCACATATTACCACAGTGCATCAGAAGCCTGATGTTACATAATAATGAATAACTCATCCACAAAAAAAAATGTTATTTTTTTAAATAATGAAGAAGCAAAATACAGAATGCTGTTTCAGTGAGTCACTGTAGGTGTTGCCGACGGGCACATCTGTGACACAGTCAGTGTTTTTAAATGATGCTTAATGAAGAAAACAAAACAAAACAAATGGCCTTCAGTGCAGATTTCCTTCACCGAGCATATATGTATTGTGACTCATGGCTGGGGATAGCATATTGACATCAGCCACAGTATGATACTCTGTGCTTGTGGTCAGGATTTCAGTAAGACCACAGTGTCAACAACAACTGCCTGCAGCAAACACTTCTCCAAAGGTCACCACCGTACATGAGAAAGGTCGCCACTGTACAGCAGCAGCCTGCGGTTTGTTGTCATGCCTTTACATAATAGTTTATTATATGAAATATTATAGCATTCAGGGAAAACAAATCCTGGTCTGCTAAATGCAAAGAATACCCTGAAGTTCTACAGAAGAGAGTCCAGTGACAGTCACATGTAAATAACTCATTCACAAACCCTCCTGCATCTAACTTCATCTCAGAGTTTGTCCCACATTCTCAGACATATGTTCTTTTTCATGTCAGTAAACCGCAACAAAAAGAGTTTTATCTTCATATATTCTTTATATAAAAATATAGCTTTTCAAATCTGATTTGCAGATCTCACACAGGTTCACCTTTTTATGCTACATTAGCCTGCCTACAGTTGCATCTGCAAGCAGCTTGGCAACCCACCTCGATCTCAGCTGTTCCTCTTCAGTGTCTCGTCAGTGTCAGTGAATAATTATCTTCATTGTTTATTACATAGGTCATAAGTGTGATGTTTATTAGCCCTGTGACAGGCTCATGACTTGTCCCAGGTATGGCTTACATAACAGTTTGAAGCTAATGAGAAATTACTATGATAATGGTATAAGACAAGAGCATCGAATAACTACGATACTGTATGTTAAAAACTCAAGTGACAGTATCGAGCTTAAACTACTCGTGATAGTCGCCTTGAAGGAGATGCAAAGGTCTGTGACAACCACCAGCTGAGATGTGCAGTCTTTGCGGTTCTGGCCTGGTGCCACTGCCATATGCAACGTTATTTTTAATATATGGCATCATTTATCACAGGTGATTTTTTTAACCTGACCTCCTCCTCTGCTTTGTAAATGGCAATGTTCCCTTCTATAAATCCAGCCTTCATCTTGTTATGCTGCCATAAACCTGATTATGAAATTGTACATGGCAATAACAAAATAGCTGCCAGGGTTGGAACCTTTTCAATAAACATAAATTGTGAAAAAATAAATAAATAAATGCCTCTGGTCTGTGTCCAACCCCTGATCTGTGTACATTAAATAAAGTAAAGCTTTTAAAATCTGATTATTTTACAAACACAGTCTTTAGAAAGCTACTAATTCGAATGGGAGTACATGTAACTTAATGTGTATTATTCATTCGTCTCTGACCCTGAAGTCAGTTTATTTCAGAGCCCCTCCACACACACACATTCATCTCCATTAGAGTCAGTGAGGGGTCTGCCAAGCCCTTCGCACCTCTGTCAGTCCCCATACTTTGGATGACATTGAGCCCAGCAGTAGTCGAAGAGCTACAGGGGAGGTGAGGGTGACTCAGTGGGAGTCCTTGTGGTGTTGGACTCCTGTAACTGCATCAACTGCTACTACCTTTATGACTACAACTACTGCTTCCTCTGCTACTTCTGCTGTCCTGTGATTTGTCTTCTCTTACTGCTACAACTGCTGTACATCCCTGCTATACTACTACCACTGCATGAATAAATAGCTTTGCACTTTCACTAGCTGTAGAGATGGTTGCAAAGTGTAAAGGGGAGGCAGCTCCCCCTCCTCTTTACCCTTTCATCCACCATTGCCCATCAGACCCAAAGTCATCCAGGAAAGTGGAGGCCACAATTTTATTGGCACTTATGACCCACAGCAGACCTGCAGTGATCAACAGGGGGATGGACACTCCGACATGGCATGGCCAAGGAGGCCAGTGGACCATGGTAGCTTCATTAACACCGGTACATTAACTTTAAATCCATGCAAAGCCACCCCCAGCCCCTGGATATCAGGTGAGAGGCCTCAGCTACAGCTTGTGAGGGTCAATCTGCAATAAAAGGCATCCGTTTTCACAGCCTGCGGCAGAGAGATTGGAGACCTCCCACTCCTATTTGAGCCATTAACTTCACCCTTTCATGGCAGACAGAGGGACTTGTGACTGAGCTCCCATAATCCCTGGCATTACCTTCACCTGACCTTCATATGCCCAAGGAAAGAGCAAGGATGTATGAAAAGATGAGTCTGCTGAAAAGAAGCTGCAGCTGTTGAAAGAACATTAGTAAAAGAGATATAGAGGGAGTATGTGTGATTTCCAAATTTGTGTTTTGGAAGGAAGTTACTGTGTTTCTGAAGGTCATACTGTAGCTTAATACATACAAGAAATTACCCCGATATCTCTAGGTCTGTTCAGAGGACGTGGGCTTAAACCATCTTCCCTTCCTATTTGGTTTGTGCCTAGATTTGTTGATTTGCTACCATTTGACTGGCTGATTGAATATTTGTATTAAACAGGTGGGCTAATAAAATGCCTGGTGAGTGCATATTTTATTTCTGCAGTCCTACCGCAGAAATAAAAAGAGAAAATTATAAATGGTGGCTCATAGCAGAAGTATTTGGTTGCATGAGAACATAAAATCCTTGTTTATATGAAATATTCTTATTTGTGATTTACAGGCATTGCCTCCCCACTGAGACAAATCCTTTGAGGAAACAATGGTGCGTAAATACAACCTGAACTGCGAGAACTGGGAGATACTGAGCTCAATTATGAAATGATTGGAAACACAATTTTAAGCATAAATTACCTTTGATTTGTTAGGTTTTGATTTACGTAGGAAGAGGATAGGAAGAACTCGATAGAAGACACACAGTTCTCAATCTTTTCAGGTCTCAGAGGACTTTACCAACAAGCACCGGGGTGTAAGACAGTATAGACAGGCTGCCACTGTATTATCAGGGTCACAGATGTTGTCAGACAAAAACATTTACTCTTTCCACCTTAATGAGATACAAGACAATGCACACTGCATTATTAGAACCTTCACACAGTGATTGGATGATTGATTAAAACATCAATATTCCCCGACTTTACCAGCCTCAGCTGCAGCATGGTAAACAGAGTGAGACCTGCGAAATGATGAGGCCACATTATTGCTTGCTTTGAAAAAGTGATTGTGCTTTAATGCGGTGGGAGGTTTGGGGGAAGGGGGATTCCAAGTATCCCAGCACCATTATTTAGGACTACATTACCTCCCATCCCATTCCTATTAGCAGGTACAGATGGCGCTTCTTGTGCCACTTCGAGGTGCTCACAGCTGGCAAATCTGAACTGCGTCTGGACTTTGGCCATTCACATCACAGACCAGATGGGAAAAGGTGAGTCTTCTAGTGTAACAGTGTGTACAGGCAACTGCATTCACACACCGATCTGGCTGTATACACATGTTGTCGTCAGCGCAGAAATGCCATACAATCACAGTAAGGTTGAATTTTGGTATTTGGAGTTACAGCAGTTTTTTTCCACCTTTGGTGGTCAGACTGTGGTCATTTCATTGATTGCATGCTATGCTAATGGATTATGTATTTGACCCTTGCGGTTTGTGAGATATGTAAACTGTCATAGCTGCCTAGTTACTGTTTAGCCAGCTAGCAGTGGAGGTCAGGGAGGTCAGTATTAAAGCTTTCTATTTCCAAAAGCAAATACTCAAAGAACCTCTGAACCTAAAACGTCATGGCAGCCACTTATTGTCATCACTGATGAAAATTACTTTTTCAGTTTTCTTGATAAGCTCTCGTCACTCAGGCTGAAAGTAATACAAGGACTTTCATTGATTGATTTGCTCTATCTGTTAAATAAGCCCTACCTGTTTTTTCCTAGCAGTTGTCTTTAAGATGACACAAATTGACCTGCCTGAAATTTTTTACAAATTGTCATGTCTGAAATATTTACCATTAAAATGTGTATTTGTTTAAGACTTCTCCTGATGCCTAAATATCCTCTTTTCCCCATCTAATTATCCTCTGGATCAGGCTTCTTTTTTCCCTCCAGCTGTAAAACTGCTCACATTACCCCTACTTTTTAAATCTGAGGAGCCGACTGTTGTTTCAGACAGCAGTCTAATAACCTTTCTCATAGTAATTTCAACATTTCAGAAAGAAAAGCCTCACTAACCAACTAAATAATCTGCTCTCCCTGTCATCTTTGTTATTCATAGGTGATATTCTGAAGCCATTTTAATGTTGTTTTTTTTGTTTTGTTTTTGTTTTTAATCCTTTGATGCTTTAAACTACCACACTGGTCAGCATGGCAACTTACTTTCTGTGATATTGGTATTTCTCCAATAGGTCCTCTTCTTATAACACCCCACCTGCTGTGGCATGTGAGTTCCACAGGGTAGTAAACTGGGTCCTTTTCTTTCTGTTTAAAATTATTTTCCCAACATGTTCCCAACACCTCTGTGATGGTAAAACTATAATTCTGCTACTTGATAATATTCTGTCACACTGCACTTAATAAGAACATGTTCACAATGATGAAGAAGCTCAAAGAGACTTATATATAATATCATCAGAGCATATCTCAACCATGCAGTTTTGTCCACATATTCAGTTGACTTCATTATTCCACGAATGTCTTGCTGTGCCGATCTGATTCCTCACCACAAAGGAAACCACTGAATTAATAGCAATGACTGTAAAATAGAGCATCCCAGATTCATGGCGACTTTTCCAGCACAAATAACCTGGGAATACTACCCACGGAAAATTCACTTCAAACCACTGCCAACAACCAAAAAGGCATTCAGGTGCATTACAATTAGTAGCCACAGGTGTTTACAAGTTAGTTTACTGATGATAATAAAAGAATGAGTAAAAGGGGGGCTTTTATCTATTCATATGTAAATATCGACTCAGTGCTGAGTTTACTTGTGGCCAGATGGGCTATGAGAGACGGGAGATGATCCATAGTGGTAAAAAGGGTCCCCTTCCAGTGTTGTTAAAACATTTACAATAACATTTGCAAGAATACGTTTTTAAAAAATCACCTGACTAACTAACTTTTAAGTGTCTGCAATATTTCATTAGACAAACACACGTTTTACTCTAAGCAGCAAACTGTTTAATGCTTTGAAATTGTAATCAAATTGGCAAAACCTTTGATGTCGCGCGCACATGCATACCACTGACATTTTGTCTAAATAGGCCTGAAGAACAGATAAACTGGCCTAAATTCAATAAAATGTTCCAAGGTAACCACTTAAAATGAAGACAGGAGAGCGAGAGAGTAAGGGAGACACTAAGACAGCGGCTAGAAACTGTTTATAATAAGAAGACGGGAGGTGATTGGCTGCTGATCAAGCAATAAAAGCAAGACAACACTCAGTGCAAAACAAAAACTAAATATTCATTCTGTTACATACAGAAAACAAGCCCTCTACAGTCTTTAATGATCTACTTCCAGGATACAATACAAAAGCAAGAGCGCATTACTCAGTCAGTTTGTTCTAACTGCAGTGCAGAGTGACAAAATGTAACTAGATTTTTAGAAAGAAGTAATATCAGCAAACTCTAATATACTATGTTAGCACCAGAGGACCACTACTACACACTAGTGGCATCTTAGATACACAACAAAGTAAACAATGCTGCACATGTAGTTCATTTAGAGTTCATATCATATCAAATAATATAGAAGGACAGAATGAGATCAAAGAAGCATCTGTCTTCACTTTTAGCCTTCACAGCAGATTAAACTGTCCTGGTGTCAGAAACTGTTACAGGAAAAATGATTCTATGTTTCTTTACCTTCTTTTAAATGTACAAAGATGCCTTTTGTCTGCCCTTTGCCTATGGTTAGATTAGTTTAGAATTATCTTTTTAGACTTTCCCAGCAAAGACATCTTGTTTCTGGGACATATTGTTTTAGATTGTTTTATCTTCCCTAGCTCTCTGCTGACGAGACTAGCACCATATATGGAGTTGTTTTATTTTATCTGTTTATTATTTGTTATCCTGTTCTCACTGTCTCTGTGCTCTGTGCCTATAAAAATTACCAAGCCACTGTGCATGGTGTGAGTTGTTCTTAGCAGCTCACCCGTGTACACGTTTGATAAAGAAAGTAACTTTGTCTCATTGTGTCTTTATTTCTCCTGGGTTTTTTACAGAGTTTTCCCCCAACATTTCTTGGTCCTTCGGAGCCGGAGCGCCTCCATCGTGTCCCATCTCCGTGACCAGTCCACGTTGTTCGTCTGTCGACAGCCCACACACTAGGTGTGTGGTCAAAGACCAAGGGCGTTAAATTCGAGTCTTGGCCAACGTTCTAGAAAGCGACCCACGGTGGTGGGACCCGATCGAGGTGGACCAGACCCGGCGACATTGACCAGGTAGATACAGACACACTGACACAATTTTGCGTAAAAGCGTATTTTAAATTCAGGAAATTTTAAATTCAGGGAGTTTTGAATTCAGGGAATTTAAAATAGCGAAAGTAGCTCGTCGACTGGTAGCATTGGAGCTCGTCGACTGGAAGCTCCCCACCTCTGTGGGTTAGGTTTAAAGTAGCTCGTCGGCTGGTAGCTTGGAGCTCGTCGACTGGAAGCTCCCCACTCTTGTGGGTTAGGTTTGGAGCTCTGGGTAGCTCCCCCAGCTGGGTCAAGGGAATAAGTAGCTCGTCTACAGAAAGACTGGCAGCTCCCCTTATGATAAGGGTTCCGATCGCGCGAATAGGTGTGAATGTGAATGTGTGTGTGTGTGTATTGTTTTAATTAACGGAGCAAGCTGAATTTTCACGGTCCAATAAGAGACTGAGCTGCTCCTACTGTGTTTTTCTTTTACTGCTATTCACTGACGTGCTGGTGAGTTGAGAGAACGGTCGAGTTCCGTCTCGTAAAGTTCACACCGCTTTTGGAAATAGTCCGAAAGTAGAAGGGCGTGTGAGCAACCACTCTCGTCTCTAATACCAGCGAAGGTGATAGCAGCTGTATCGTGTATATATTACTTAAACAAAAATAAGTAAATACATAAATAAGATGGGTAATCAAGCAAGTGAAATTAAAACTCACTCCTGCTGACGAGCAGTGGTGAGAAAAGAAAAGTCCAGACGCCGGACAAAAACAGTGTCTGTAAACTGAGAGATTTAAGAAAACAAAATATAAACAGTCAGAAGAATAGAACTCAACTGCCAGTTTAGTAAAACCAGAAGACGAGACACTGCAGTTCCCACAACCCTTTTAGTAAACCATCACTCATTCCTGCAGCCACATCTGCAGCAACACCCATATCAGGAAGAACATAATAATCCCTTATTAAGTGAAAACTAGAGATCAAAGTAGTTTGAAGTAGTTTAAAAGGGTTGAAAACAGACCCCACTGAGTAGATATAAATATAAAAAGTACGAAATAAAGATAAACAAAGGGAAAATTACAGTAGAAATGATCTTTAGAGTATTTGAAATTAATAATAGCAAGGATAACAACCTGTAAAGTGATATTAACAATGAAACACAGTTGGCATGATGACCATGCCCAGCATGTATAAAATGAATATAAAGCAAATAATTCACACGAAAATATTTTAATAAAATAAATAAGGTATATTAAGGCTGTGTCATTGTTCAGCCAAGGACAGTGTGTGAAAAGGTAACTGTCTCCACCCTGGGAAAAGGATGATTCTGCAGGTCATCTGAAGCCCTTGATGGATACAAAATAAAATATAAATAATATATTATAATAGAACTGCCTGGTCCGCCATGCAACAGAGAGAACAAATGTGACCGCAGATTGGATGAATTCTAAATTATCTGTTTGCTGAATAAGATGATCCTAACTATCAAATTGGCTCAGTAGTAGTATAGTGGTACACACTGATAAAATATAATATGCTATTACTGTTATATAAGACAAAGGATAATATTAACAATGACATAATATTAATATGAAGAGGCACCTTAATCGGTTATGATGTGAGGTGGATAATTGTTAAGCAGTAGTCTGCATCAAGCTTAAGGTTTGCTGAAACTCAGTGTAATGACATGTGAGATGAAGACAATACAGAGAATAACTAAACTAATGAAGTGCATAGAGGCACTTGACCAGCTTGAAACTTATCATTCTAGAATGACACATTGCTGAGATATAGAGCACACCTATAATAACAACCAATAAGCAAAACCCTGTAGACAACAGCTAAAACTACAGGATTGAGAAGCTGAATTAAATATGTAGACACTGCTAAGCTGATGAGCATGTTCCACATTTTCTTTTCTTTTTATTTATTTGTTTCTTTTAGAGCAGAAGCTGCTATTCTGCCCAAAGAAAGACTCTAGGTCTGACCAACCGTTTCAGTCATGGGCAAAAAGATGTCAGTCAATAAAATTCTAAAAGATAATTTATTGACGAAAAATATATCAAGAGATAAAAGATAAAACAGTCCAGTGTCCCACTTATGAATTGTATAAAAACACACAGTCCCAAGGCCAGAGCCAGCTATGCCACACAGCCAAGTTGCACTCCACATGTTGCCTTTAACAGGGTTAGAAGTTGTCCTTGGAGACCCACCACCCTGCAAGCATATAGTCAGTGGTCACTCAAGCCTCTGCAACCCTGCTGCCTTTAGGCTGTGGCATATAATAGGCCCTGGACTGCACAGAGAGACAAAACAACACAGCAGTGTTTGTAGTGTGGGCTATAAGTAGACCAGTGTATCAGTGCAATCAAGTACACCTGCCTCTAATTAGTCCAACCCCATTCCAGCCATTGGCTCACCAAAAATGTGACACACACAAAACCACTCCCAACCCAGTGCAACTTCACACAATAATATGGAGCTGAATTAACACAGGCACATTAGTCTACCATGTTACAAGCTGCATGCTATTAAAAGCCAACATATGCAGACTTCTGCCTTGTTCGGGTGGCAGCATTTTTCTTTTTCTTTTGTGTCCTGACACGTTTATGTTTTTGTTTTTCTTTGATTATTTTGTTGGTTTTGGAAACGAATTTAAACGAACTTGTGACCATACTTGAGAATCACAGTGACACATAGTGATTAGGCATATGATTGAAAAATGCCTAGGTTTAGAGCTGTGAGCTATGAGCTGTGAGCAATGCAAAGTTAAATATATATATATTTGTATAAATGGGAAACAACCCTAACTTGAAAGTTTGAAATGTGTGAGATCCATGACTTGTTTGAAGAACTAGAAATTATCTAAAAATGCCTTAAGTGAAAATGTAGAGTTGCATCTATTCTCCCAAACCAAAAAAAAAAAAAAAAAAAAAAGGAGAAGAAGCATTCTGTAACTTAGAAATAAGGCTGACGTGTTGACAACAGACTAAAACACTAATTCGCAGGTGGCTATCAGGAACAGAGAGGCGAGCAAAGTCACAAACACCAAGGCTGCAGACAGCCACGCAGCAACAGCAGATAACATAGAGACAACGCCTGCTAGAACCGTTTTGAAACCTCAGCAAAACAATTTGTCAGAACGTGCATGACGTGTCAAAAATATAATGCTCAGGGAAACCTGAGACCACACAATCCATATGGACTTTATTGAGCTAAATGAATGCCAAGGGTAAAAATACACCCTAGTGGTTATAGATGTATTCTCAAAGTGGCCAGAAATCTACCCAGTGAAAAAGGCAGATACAATTTCAGTAGCAAAATGTATGTCTAAGTTGTAGGAAAATAAAGAGATGATTGTAAATGACGAAGAATGTAATGATGTCTATCAAGTGTCTTGCAGATCACAGCCCGGTGACTGGGTTCTGATCAAAGTGCTCCAAAGGAAAAACTGGAGCTTGCAAAATAGCGGAACGACCATCTTGCATCCATCAGAGCCAGTAAGTGAAGCCATCTAAACACAGCTGACGGCAGGCTTGCCCACTTGTTGTGATCTCGCCCGGTGGAGGGGTCAGCTTTCCTGGCCGGGGGGTCTACTCGCGACAGGAGGGTGTGTTCCGTCGTCATGAGGTGGTGGCTCTTAACAACTGCAGCGGCCCTGACCATGGCCGGGCTCCTCACCTTTGCTTCCGTGAGGGACAACAAGTCACGCTACATGGAGAAAAGGCAGACACTGTATGACAAAGGAAAGTACACCAAGTTTCCCCATGGATACGCCACTAACTTCTGGTGGCAGTTTATGAACACTACAGCTCACTTGAATAACAAAACTGACTGCTATGCATGTACCCATATGCCCCTATCCTCACAGACGTCTGGCCTGTGGCCGTACAGCATACCTGAAGATTGCAGTTGGTGCCTGTTGGGCCTGGCAACACATCCAGGCTACGGTACTCTTTGGTCCAAAGCCAACTACAGCATCCCAGCGAAAGCAACCTGGAGGTCATCATCACTCACAAATGTGAACTGTTCCGGACAGACATACCTACTGACCTGGCCCCAAGTCTCAGACCCGCTGCCTGATGTAATTCTACTGAACAAACTGAACGCATCACAACTGCCAGTATGTGTGATGAACAATGGCTCGCGGGCAGTGGGGGAGCTGCCTACTCACCTATGTAAGCACATATACACTTTCTGCCCACCAAGGAACGAGAGGAAGTGTATGGCCTGTTCAATCAACGCCACCTGTGCCAGTAACACGACGCTGATGGGCCTAAACTGTCGCTCCGACTACAGCTACCGAATGCCACTACAAACAAAGACTCAGTACCAGACAGGATGTGCACGGACGGCACCCAGCAGCAGAGGAACCAGAGTTTTGGCTGACTGGTACTTCCTATGTGGCAACAAGGCTTATCTGTCACTCCCTGAAGGTTGGGGAGGTCTGTGCGCCCTGGTGGAATTATCAGATCACGTTTTCTTCATGCAACGTGTTGCACATCACCCAAGCCGCCGACAGAAACGTGAAGTGGACTTCACCTCACCCAATTCTTTCGGCATTACTGTGGACACTGGAGTGCCGGGAGAGTTTCGCATCTGGGGAGGTGGAGTGAAATTCTTACAGAGCTTGATCCCCGGCATTGGAGTTGCCGAGGTGCGGGATCATGTGGAAATCAACCGATATGCTCTGCTACGACACATCAACTTGACTAAGACCCTGGGAACTGCCTTAGCAGGAGAACAGCAGGCCATCAGAACGATGGTGCTGCAGAACAGACTGACACTAGACCTGCTAACAGCATCACAAGGAGGAGTTTGCAAGCTGATCGGGGAAACATGTTGCACTTTTATCCCTGATGGATACGAAACTGGAGGAGACATTTATGAAGCTTTGCAGAATTTGACCGCTCTGCAAAAATATGTCACTGACCACACACCTGGAGCAGCTACAGCACAAGGCTGGCTTGACTGGCTGCTCAGCGGCTCATGGCTGGCTGCTGTAGCAAAGCCATTTTTTCTTCTAGGTCTCATCATGATAGCACTGCTCATATTAGTGTTGTGTGTGTTGCCATGCCTAAGAGTAATGATTTCAAAGATGATAACAACTACAATGACTGCTTATGTTGCCGTGCCTCAAGAAGAACAACATCCCGTTGCAATTCTGTTAGAGGAGAACTTGTACTAACTGCTAATAAATGACGTGGTGATTAAAAATGACTTGTCAAGTGATCACGCACTGATTAAAACATTAGTAGGTTATGCAGGTTTTCATCCTTTTATTTTTTTTGAAGTTTTCAGTTTTAAACATAAAGTTTTTCATTTCAAATATAAAGTTTTCATTCTTTCATTTTTTTTGAAGTTCTCATCCATTTATTTTTTGAAGTTTTCATTTTAAATATGAAGTTTTCATTATTTTACATATAAAGTTTTCAATTTCATCATTTTAAATATAAGGTTTTCATCCTTGTATTTTTTGAAGTTTTCATTTTACATATTAGGTTTTCATAATTTTTAAATACAAAGTTTTCATTTTAGTTTTCATCCTTTTATTTTTTGTATTTTTAGTTTTATTATTTTTTTCTTGTTTATTCCACTTGCTATTTCATTTACTATGATTTTCATTTACTATGTTTTTCTTTTTATTATTTTTTTGTTTTATTCTTTAGACCGAATGACTTCCATTTCTGCTATGCTGACATTTTGAAAATTAAAAAATTGCTTAAGATACTTAATAAATAACCTTCACAGACAATTGTTGTATACATTTAAAATAAGTTAAAACAGGAGGGAATGTTACAGGAAAAATGATTCTATGTTTCTTTACCTTCTTTTAAATGTACAAAGATGCCTTTTGTCTGCCCTTTGCCTATGGTTAGATTAGTTTAGAATTATCTTTTTAGACTTTCCCAGCAAAGACATCTTGTTTCTGGGACATATTGTTTTAGATTGTTTTATCTTCCCTAGCTCTCTGCTGACGAGACTAGCACCATATATGGAGTTGTTTTATTTTATCTGTTTATTATTTGTTATCCTGTTCTCACTGTCTCTGTGCTCTGTGCCTATAAAAATTACCAAGCCACTGTGCATGGTGTGAGTTGTTCTTAGCAGCTCACCCGTGTACACGTTTGATAAAGAAAGTAACTTTGTCTCATTGTGTCTTTATTTCTCCTGGGTTTTTTACAGAGTTTTCCCCCAACAGAAACATAAACCACCATCCTCTACACAGATACATTACAAACACAAAAACATCTGCTGATTCCCTGTATTAGCATTTAATGATCAAAACACAGAGAGTCCTCTTAGAACAATAAGACTTATCACATATTTAAAGTGTAAAACAGATACATAAACACTATGATGGACGAGCACACTTACAGCGACACATTCAAATCATATACCATCTTAATCACTACACTTAAGTTGACTGCTCTGTAGTATCTCTGCAGCTGTTTATTTCTTTGCCGTCTTAATGGCTGAAGAAAAGTACAGTAAAATGCCTTGATACACTGGCTTCAAGCTCCAATCATCACCACTGCTTTAAAAGACTCATCCTCTCTCTCCACTAACACTGTCATCACTGCTGACCTTGACCTGCAACAGTTTGTTTCAAAGAAACGGATCAACAGAAGACACAGTTCTCCACACATCTCTTACTCACCTGGACCAGAACCCCCCCCTCCCATGTACGAATACTCTTTGTGGATTTCAGCTCAGCTTTTTATACAGTTGGACCACAGGATGTCAGGATGAAAGTCATCCACTCTAAACCTAAACTCTGGCATACCACTGGGGTGTGTTTGCAGCCCCTTCCTCTACTTCCCACTTTCCCTCAATGTCTGCTCCTTCATTCACACTACCAACAACACTGTCAAATTTGCTGGCTGTACCACAGTAGTAGGAGTGATATAAGACAATGATGAAACAGCCCACAGAGATGAGGTCAGGCATCTCACAGACTGGGGTTATCACAACAACCTGGACTTGAACTCTACAGAAACCAAGAAATTTATAGTGGTCAGTGTGACCACTCTGACTTTTGTGTACATGGACAGGAGGTAGAGAGGATAGAGGGCTGTTAGGGTTACTTGGTACTCACATCTCAGCTGACCTCATCTGGACCACATACATCTCTGATCAGGTGGGGAAGGGAAAACAAAAGCCTTTACTTCCTGAGGAAGTTAAAACACGCTCACCTTCCTCATCATCTGCTTACTGGCTTCTACTGATCAACAGTAGAGAAGCTACTGATTTGATGGTTCACCAGCTGCACAGGAGAGAACAGAAAGGACCTGTAGTGTGTAGTGAGTTCAGAAGAACATGTCATCAATGCAACTCTACCTCTACCATGGTGATATCTGCACTAGCTGACTCCAAAGGAAACCACAGAAAAGCCAATAAAGGATCACACCCATCCAGAACATCACCCATCCCCCCCACTCTGGGAAGAGATTCAGAATAAGCCCCAAACCAACAGATTGAAACACAGTTTCTTCCCACTGGGAGTAAGAGTGTGTAACTGTTCCCTCAGACTGTGGTCTAAGAACTGAAAGTACAGTTTGTGCCACAATGCATTTCGCACTTTTATTCTGTGTACGACCTTGGTGTGTTTGCCTCTATCTCCAGTTATTTTCCATTTATGCTGCAGCCCATTTTGAGTTTTGGTCTCAGTGTTGTAGGATTTGGTACCACCAGCAGGTTGAGATGTATCTAGCCATTGAGTGAATAACTGTGGAAGGTAACCATCTGGCAGACCAGGCACTTTCCTGCTGTGTAGATGTGCCTGCCTTTTGGGAACAATTGTGTTTTAATTTTTTTTTTTTACACAAGGCTTAGAAAACGGATAGATCAAAACAATGTTTATTTATTTATTTTGTTCATGATTATTTTAATTGACACTTGCCCATTGGGTGCAATGCATGTATTAAAAGCTAGAGTGCAAAAACGTAGGCACAGATAATACAAAACAGAGGCACAGAGAAATTGCAGGCAGATGCTTCCTAATGTGGGCAAAAACTATAATAATAAAAAAAAAAAATTTAAAAACATGTCACTGACATGTTTTTTTTTTTTGCAGGATTTTGCTTTCAGCACCAGTGGGCAATGATGGCATTGTTGGGCACAGTCTGGAGGATAAAAGTAGGGTGAACATAGAAGGTGAGAAGCATCAGTAGAGTATAGCAACGTAATGTACTGTACCTGCTGCTTTGCTACACAGGCTGCAACCCCTTAAGCCATTTCGTTGCAAAGAAAGGATGTAGTTATAGATTCAGGAGTGGAGTGAACATCAGCTACTTCCTGTACATGGATGACGAGCTGTACGCCAGGGGTGAGCGAGACATCAACTCACTGATCCATCAAACCAGGATCTTCTGTGAAGACTTTGGGATGTGATTCATGAAAGATAAAAATGAAAGATTCATTAAAGAACTAAATTTCACTCCAGTCCAAATCAGTGAATGCTATTGTAGAATATTGTAGAGGTTCAAGCTGTGTTTGCATCATAGTCCACTGGAGCTTCTGTTTCTCTCTACAATGGCTGTCTCCCTGCATGATATGGTTTAATTCTGAGGGAATGGTAATAGAATTAATAAGAGCCGAGCTGGAAATACATTATTACAATGTCAAATCATCTGTACCGAGGCAAAAATGAGAAAAGCAATATAAAACAAAAAGTGCATGGAAATGTGGCATAAATTAGACTTATTTAAATGGTCCTTTATTGTTTTACATTCCTGTTGAGGATGTGGATTAGGACAGAGATATTCCAGGCTCTCTGAAGGGCTGTTTTTAGCCTCACTGAGTACCTTTTTCCACTGAAATCCTGCATCAGCCCGCTGTCTGTCCTTTCTCCTTGCAAAAAATCTTGTCCGTTGGCTCAATGTCTGTTGTGTGCCTGCTGACAAATAAATGCACACATGATAAATGCGAAGCGCTGCAGGAATCCTTTTCTTGTTAAGAAATAATTTCACGATACATTGCAATCGCCGACCTCTCCTCAGTCACGCCACCTGGGCACCGGGTCTGGCCTGTCCCTTGTCTGCCTGAGGTGCAGCTGGCCCTCCCTGTCAAGCCTGCCAAGACACTGTCTCCAGGCAACAGGCTCAGAGGCCACCTGTCATTGTGGATCAATGGACACACCTGCACACCCACCTGTCCACAGTCTTGTCACAACGGGGAGACGCAAGACAAAAAAAAAAAAGACAGACAGAGAGGGACTCATCGTGGGTGGTTGATGACCTGATTCTGAATGAATGGATGAGCCCGTATAGCCTGATTTAGCTACACGAGATTGAGTTTGACAGACCTGAGAGAGGCTCGAGTGCGGCGGTGAATGTTTCGGCAGTAATGACTGCTTGTATTTGACACCACGCAGTGAGATGATTGTTTGCAAACTTTCTTATGTAACAACTCATTGCAATAATCCTCTGCTTTACTTGGCTTTCTTTCACCTTTGGAGGCTCGGAAACTTTTCTGATTAAGTGCTTGGCTGGACACAATGTCTGGACAGAAGCGCTCAGTGTCATAACCATTAGTTCTATTTGGATTCATCCACTGAATGACAGACGACTCACACCTCAGGCTCTTCGTAACTTACCAGAAACACTTAATTTCTCCAGATACTGGCAGTTAATAGGCATATCAGTGCAGGAATCTTCATATTCATATGCGCCAATGACCTTTGTGTAGACTAATTATGCGTTGTGCAGTGTGTAGACTCTACTGTGTTACAAAAATGTGATAAAGGGACTAGAAGAGAATATTACTGACATATGAAAAAATTCTCTCTATGGACTGGGAACCATTTAGTGTAATTTTTAAAGGAGGATTAACATAAAACAAAGTATATTTAAATCCAAACCATTACTACTTTTCCTTAAATATTGGTCCCCAAAGTTAACAAGGCTGGGAGTGAAAGCAAAGCAAAGCAAACTACACACACATAAATCTTCCACTCAGGACATGGACTGCAGTATTCTGGCTGACAGCCTCGTGCCGTTCACATGAACCAGGGAGTGTACTATAGATTTGATTGTGATGCAAACGCTTCAAAGAGTGGACGTTTTGCAACTGAAAGCTGGGATCTGAGGAGGTCTTTCCAACTCAATATCTCCTTGAAGTTCAAGTATATAATCCTAGTAACAGTGGCCGCTGGTGGACAAACATGTTTCAGTAATCCAACATTAAACTTAGACTGTGCCCTGCGGTGAGCATGGCTGGCAAGGATATTTCTGCTGTATGGACTGGATTGTGATCAAGTTTACCTCAGCTTTCAATGTCAGATGAGAAGCGACAACCTTTATTGACTCTAGAAGAAGCTGTAAAACTTTCTGAAATGAGTTTGATACGAGTCAGTGAGTCAAAGAAGTTCACTTCTGACCGATGACAGTGAAACTCGGGCCTAAGTTAGCCTAAGTTAGTCGCTGTTAGCTGGAGTTAGTGTAACTGTTTTTGAAGAAGATGTAACTTTGTTACGTCGTCTCTTTCCTTTCTCTTTTCGTTTCTTTAGTGAAGGGGATCCTTTCTTTGATGATAAAATGTAGGTATGATGCTTCATAGCTTGAGTCTGAAGATGCAGGCATGAATTTAAATGTCCCTGCATGGCATGAGTTCTCTTCTTCATGAGTAAGCGGTCTCTAGCCACATACTTAATACACGGTTAGTCAGGAGGAAGACGTCCTTCCTGGTCACTATATTCAAATATGGTAGGGGTACTGGGCAGCATCTACAAATCACATACCTTCTCCTATCTGTTTTGAAGAGATGAATTATGAGTTAATGAAAATTCATCAGTTTGTTGGAAAACATAATTGTACATTAATCTGTGTATATTTATGATCACATTATCTGTTTTACTATTAAATAATCTAAAAAAAATTAAAAACTGTATCTTTAAGTTCAGTGATGACATCATAAAAATGAAATAAAATAAACACAGAATCACCAAATTTCATTAAAAACACTTTCTTTCTATTTCACATAGTTATCAATAATTGTCAAGTCATTTGTTGTTTCAGCTGCTATGTGCTGACCTCTCCTCTGTCACTCCTTGCATTTGTTGCAGCAGGATTGCAGTCCACCTGATCCACGAAGCACACTGCTTGTCCATTACCATCCACCTCACAGTTTCACTACTTAATCTACAAGCACTCATATAATCTAGTAGTAATTTTGCATCATGTTTCAACTACATTTGAAATCATGTGGCTCCTCAGCTTGCAGCCAGGGGACAGTATATACGTGTGCAGCATTCACACATGTACCTAAAGGTTTCCATCACTTCAGCAGACATTACAATGACTTACTTTTATAACATAGTTACCTAAGCCTTATCCTAATCTGAACTGGGACTTGTTATACAAATTCTCAGCTCCATATTTGTAGTCAAGGACTCCAGAGAGTTGCTTTGCATACATCACAGTTAAAAAAAAACAACAAAAAAAAAACCAAAACGCACAAAAATGATCTTATACTCTCCAGTTCACTCTCCTGTCTGAATCAAACATTTAAGGTCATCTCCCTTTAAGCATGCTTTTTTTTTGATTGGCTGCCCTTTACCAAGTGAAAGTGGGTGGGGCCTCTGTGGGTTAGGAGTATCCACTGTTGCAGGGAAATATTCCTACTATTGGTACTTTCTGCCAGAGCATTTCGAGCTGTCTGAAGCCTTGGAACTAACTGAGATCCGAGCTTTACTGTAACCAGAAACCTACATTTAAAAAAAAATTTATTATTACAGTTGAAACACCTGAGGACTTATGGGGACCAGCCCCCAAGATATTTATCATCTTGGGGTGACCTTAGCTGACCACAGCTTGGATTGAAATTTCTGTGAAGTAAAAGCCAAATCACTGCAAGCTCCAGGTCCGGGGTGTGGAAATATTTCCAGCACCTTTGGAACAAAGAGTGAAATAACTGATTTCAGCCTCAGTGAGGCCTCTGAGACATGGCATTACTGTTTTCTTCTTAAAGAGCTTGAAATTTTAAGTCAGAGCTTATTTTTTCTTGTAACTGAGACACAGTATGTGACAGGTTTGGATGTCCAAGTATGTGAAAATACTTACCGTCCTTTGTATAAGCTTCCTTAACTCCAAAATGGGTGCCATTTGTCACAATAACACAGAATGTCAGGAAGCTTAGTAAAGTGGCTTAGAGAAAGAAAGTGTGGTTCTCACTGTTCTGTGAATGACAGCTATTTATTTTACATGAATGGCACTCATACTGTAGTTGTCTGCTGCTGGTGAAAAATGTTAATTTAAGTCATGATAATTTACTCCTTATTTAATCTTTCATCAAATGTGATTAATAAATGTTGTTTTCTCACTATGTAACTTAGCTGTTACCAACAGAGACGCCTGTACCCTGTGTAAGGTCCCAGAGGTCAATGTTAAAATCAGAAAACCTGCTCTGAGAAAGTCTCATTGTATAATGTGGTTGCCCTGAACTGATTTGAGTTAATTCAGCCCCAGGATTGTATTGAGGACCTGTTGCCCATACCATATTTGTAGCTACAAGCTGTTACTAGGGGCCATGTTGATGTAGCTCTATGCTCATGGTTCAATATTCATGTTAGTTATGCAAACTTTCTCAGATTAAATGTTTTTTCTCTCTGTCCAGATATAATACCAAGGATGAGAGTCACAGAGGGAAAGGAAATAAAGGGTAGCATATTTCCAGGTCAGGATTCTCTCTTTTAAATCCATCCATCCATCCATCCAGGGGTGATTTTAGCCCATTTTTGGGGGTGCCCCAAAATGAAACAAAGCACCCCCAAAGATTTCTTACTTTTTTTTGACAATATTTGCTGTTTGTGTGACACACTACTAAAAATATAAAAAGCATACAGAACTTGGTTGAGACGTAACATTTTAACAACAAAAGTATCGATTACCCCCCCCCCCCCCCCCCTCTCCCAAAATGGTTTGTTCCTGCTTGCCTTTCCCCTACTCTGGCTCTAGCACCCTTTCTGCCAGAGCGATGGTGGCTGAGATGCAGCAGAGCGGAGTTGTTAGTGCCTGGCTTAAAACAGGACATGTTGGCTGCATTTAACCTTCAGTTACTCTTTATATAGTTAGGTAGGAGTCAGACCATGTTTCTTTTTAGCTGAAAAACATTACACCCAGGTAACCTGCTGTGTTGAAAACATGTTTTCCGACGATGTTTGCTACCCTACAATCCGTCCTGCTCTGTAGTAAAACTGCCACAGTACGTACATCACATTTGCACACTATGAGAAACTGCCAAACAGCCCTGGTGGAGTGAGGAGCTGTAAAGAGAAGCAGATGCTCTGTTTATATTCTAAAAATGTTTTAAGCTAGCTTGTTTCAAAGATTGTGTACTGCAGCTTTAAATGTTTTCCAAAACCACACATACACTTATGAGTGTTTCTCAAACTTGTTACAGTGTGCACCACCTGATAAAAATGTCAAACTCTCCCAAGGACCACTATGAAAGCTTGAAACTCATAAATCTTACAACACAAAATTAGTATCTGCAGTAAAGAGTTTTTCATGCATTGTATACATTCTACCACAGGCAAAGTTGCCTCCATTTTTATATTCTTTTTTTAATATTTTGTAATAATTTATTTGTAATAATTTATTCTGTTTTGGGAGTGTTTTGTATGTATCTGTATTATATTATACATACACATTAAAAGTGAATCTCTGTCCAAAAAATGCACT
This sequence comes from Rhamphochromis sp. 'chilingali', assembly GCF_963969265.1. Classification (NCBI taxonomy): domain Eukaryota; kingdom Metazoa; phylum Chordata; class Actinopteri; order Cichliformes; family Cichlidae; genus Rhamphochromis; species Rhamphochromis sp. 'chilingali'. Next base: position 4,385,513 of record NC_137941.1, read on the forward strand.
CAGTTTACTTTTTACTCACTATGAGCATCATTTATTATTCTCCCCCAGTAATTAAGGTTAGGAGATGTATTTTTTTTTTTAAATTCCAATCCATTCTTCTTTTGCAGCATTTAAATAACCTTTATCAGATTTGATGGTTTGGTTACAGACTTTTCAAAAAAGTGTTTTTCTTTCACAAATGTGGGATTAAATTGTTAAAATGTACAAAACAGTCATGTCATGTTTTGTGACGAGGACCCAGGCACAGAGAGACTTGATGAATTTAAGAATCTTATGACTTAATAAAGAAATTTGCAGACTTGCACAGAGATGGTAAAATTATGATGACTGATAAAGGAGACGAAGACAACAGACGATGAGGACAGGGAGGATGCAGGGACCGAAAGAGACAGGGAAGAAGTCTCATTGTGACGAGTAAAGTGTATCTTGGCTGGCTGGGTAGCTCTCTGGGTGCTCAGCATCCCCAAAGCTCTGATCCTAGAATCGCCCCTGCATCCATCCATCCATCCATTCGCGTCCGCTTATCCTTTTCAGGGTCGCGGGGGGCGCTGGAGCCTATCCCAGCTGTCATAGGGTGAGAGGCGGGGTACACCCTGGACAGGTCGCCAGTCTGTCACAGGGCCAACACACAGACAGACAACCATTCGCACTCTCATTCACACCTATGGGCAATTTGGATTAACCAATTAACCTATCCCCTCTTCTAAATCCAATACTGAAATCCAAATATGCTTCGAGTGCAAGATGTCAGCCTGGTTCAACTTGTTTCCTACTCCCTGTCACAGTGGAAATCTGTACAAAATCAGCTGCTGAGGAAAACACTTAATTACCTTACTTTGTCAGTGTTGAAGCTGCCCTTATTGTGAATTCAAGACAATGTGAGTGGGCAGCAGAGAACATATTGATTTTGTGGCTCACAAAGAATGCGTATGTGTGACTGTTTTGTGAATTGCTGTTGCAATTCCCAGCCCTGCATACCAGCACCATCGTAATTTAGGTCTGATTATGTCTTCATTCTTCTGTAATTTAAATGTTTACCGGGCACCCAGTCAACATCCACAATCCTCCACCCTTCATTTGCATACTGATGCTGAGGCCAATAGGCCAGAGAGTTTTGGAATAAATACAGTGTGTCATCAGCATTTGCTCACTCAGAGCTTAAATTAGCGTGGACCTTTTGCCAACGGTTCATGCAGCAGAAGTGCCTCTTTTAAATTGGCTGTGAGGGTTCATGATACCCCTGGGAAGACAGAATAGACTCATGTTCTGAATGAACAATTGTGTAAAATCCTTCCAGAATCGAGTCAAGCGGCGAAAGAGAGGCATTTTTTTTTATTTTTCTCCAAGTGTCAGTGTCAGAGATGTGCTTGTAATGTGAAACAAAAACAAGAGTTCATTTAAATGCATTAAAAAGGAGACTAGCAAATGCAATCTGGAACATACAGAGTGGTAGCTTTTTAGATTTATTTTCATTTTTGGTGATTGTTTTGGTTTTACGGCCAAGAGTTGACCTTTATCTGCCTGTCACAATGCAATAAAGGCAAGGTATTATGTGGTAAACTAATAAAGGAGGAAGAACCTAAAGGGATAATATTCTGTTATAGATATTGCTAACATTGCTCTGCAAACACCCGAATGTAATGCTTTGGATGGCAGTCCTACCTGCAAGTGAGTACAGAAATCAGTTCTGGCAGCTTTGGATTTATCTTGAGGTATGCATGTTTCTGCTTTTGCAACACTAGCATATTCATGAACTGAAGTTAAAAGTCTGCATTACCAGCACTGCAAAATCGGACCGTTACAATAAAAGCCAGAAGGGTGGGGAGCTAATTACTGCCAACTTGCATTTTATTCTACATCTCTCCGTTGTCAAACTTACCCTCAAAATCAATTTCAATATCATGATCAAAGTTCATTGCAAGTCCACTCAATCTTTTGTCAGTCATTGTTCCTTTCAAAAAGGCTGAAGGAGCACTCAGTACTGGGAGCAGATATGGGCATCATTAGTATAATGGTAGATATGGGGGCGATCGTGGCTCAAGAGTTGGGAGTTCGTCTTGTAATCGGAAGGTTGCCGGTTCGAGCCCTGGCTTGGACAGTCTCGGTCGTTGTGTCCTTGGGCAAGACACTTCACCCGTTGCCTACTGGTGGTGGTCAGAGGGCCCGGTGGCGCCAGTGTCCGGCAGCCTCGCCTCTGTCAGTGCGCCCCAGGGTGGCTGTGGCTACAATGTAGCTGCCATCACCAGTGTGTGAATGTGCGTGTGAATGGGTGGATGACTGGATATGTAAAGCGCTTTGGGGTCCTTAGGGACTAGTAAGGCGCTATATAAATACAGGCCATTTACCACTTACCATATCACTAATGGCAGCGTCCACATTTCTAGCAGCACTGTCAGAAATTCTTTCCAGCTCAGAATTGTTTTGCTTCTGTTTTTAAAAGCTTAAAAATCTCAAGTTGTTGTCATTTCCTTATTACTTGCTGACACACAAGATAGGCAAATTCCAACCGTTCCAAAGTGGCTGTTAAGCAGCAGAAATGTTGACCGTGCAATACCCAGTATCTGTATATAACAGGAGATGCAGCCAAAAATGCAAGTGCATTAATCATTTAATAACCCAAACATATTTATTGTTGTTAACGCTGCATTTTCAAAATGTTATACAGTAAAATGAATAATAAATAAATAAAAACATTTGGTACCTTATCCATTAATTATATGTAATTGGTTTCTGTTAATTTCTGCAACAATGTGAAACTCTATTAGCAGACTCTCGAAGCTTGTTTGAGTTACAGTGTGTAATCATTAAAGTGAACATCTGTCTGCATAAATTATTTGTTAGACATATTATAATATTATACATGACTGAATTCTACTATATTGCTGACTGCGTTATCATGCAACAATAGTCTGATAACTGTCACTAAATAAATTTGATTATCAAATAAATAATGCAATGCTTTGATAAGCATACACAATTGTAAACAGAGCATACTTTCCAAAATGATTGGCTGTGATTTAATGTGAATCAGTTTGAAGTAAACTAAGAGCTGCGGCAGCGATATCACGGGGAACTGTGGCATCATTTCCAGCAGTTTTTTGATCCCATTCATGCCACATTGCAAGTATCCATGTTAATGCAAACAATCTATAATCCTCATTGGCATTTGTTCAATCTCTTAGTAGCCAGATAGAGTCATGTGACAAGGTTTTGAAAAACTAAGTACATCGTTACAGGATCAAGAGGGCAATTAGCAGTCAGGTGCTACTAATCAGGGGACTTAAATGAGCATTAGAAATATGTTGTTTAAAAGTATTCAAGTATGTTTGTATATTAACACCATGCCACAATCTTCCCAGCAGTGGATGACTCAGCCGTGCACTGCTCAGAGAAACTGTAAAAAATCAAAAAACAATCTGAGAATACATCTGAGACTCTATAGAAATCAGTTAGCATGTTTAATGTTAAAGTTCATGACAGTACCAAACAATGAACAAGTATGGAGGGAGTCTCACATCTTTAACAAGAACATAGCAGCACAGTGTAGGTTTGCAAAGTTGAATAAACCTCAACATTTCTACAATGTCCTTGGGACGCACAGGACCAAAATGGAGATGTATGGCCGTGATGCACAGTGCCACCTTTGGCTTGCTCCCACAGGACCTGGACACCGTGCGGTCAGTCGGTTGACCATAAGCTGCGTACCAAAGTATTCTAGAGTCAGATGTAAAGCAGTTAAAGCTTTGGAAAGAAGGAAACTTGATTCCAAGCACAGCAGAAAATCTTCAACAGAATGGCTTTAAAAGAAAAGAGTCAAGTTTTTGGCAGTGCCTAGTCTAAATCTAGACCTCTGCCTGATTGAAATGCTGTGGTGAGACCTTTGGTACATAAATAAGTGCGAGTACACCTCAATGATTAGAAACAATGCTGTGAAGAAGAGGAGGCCAAAATCTGAATATATCTATATACATTTTAAAGTGACTGTAGATGCATTATCACTCCTTCCACATTATCTCTATTTTCACTGGATAGTAAACTTACAACCCAACTGCAAGCCTGAGATGAACAAACTTTGCCAATCTTTAAATATTAAGGATTACAACAGCTTTTCCATTGCAGGACCTGTTAATTAATTATTCGGTGTTAATAACTTCATATCTTTCATCTGCTCCAGTAATGAAGATCAGTGTTTATTAATGCTTCAAACATACTGAGGCTGCTTTTGACTCAATCCTGGGATCTCACAAAATAAAGTCAAACTAAAGATGAAGCTGCTGTTTACCAATATTAAATACACGAGCTGACACAATCAATCTTTGTGAGAGGATTAAATACTTAGAATGGACAATTATAAAAACAAACAATGACATAATGAAAATTCGGTTAGGAATGGGTCAGATTACATCACTGACGGATTCATGTTGATAAATAATGCGGTCTGCAGGATTTCTAGTGCAGTAAGGCAGCTAGCAAGCCAACTAAGCTGCATGGATTACTTTTAGGCACTGACATAAACATTCGGCTGCATTTTCCTGGGTGCCTCCAGTCCCCTTTGAGCTTGATGCAAAGAGACAGTGACACTCTAAGGATGCCAGTGGGAACCCTGACAGAGCTTTGAATAAATGTACACTGTTAGGGCTGCATGAGGAGTGTCAATCCACCGAACAGTGGGTGTTTACACTTGGTAACTATACAGAGCAATGATACTTGATCCTTAACGCTACCCAAATTTCTTTGCTCCCTGTTATCATTAAATGCAAAATTATAAAAAGGCAGTGATTAAAGAGGCGAGATAAATTACGCACAGAAGGATATCTCAGTATCTACAGTACGTTAAAGCAGGAATGTCTGAGGTGAAACTGCTACAGTGATGCAGAGAACTGCTCTTATCACCAAGCTTGTTTTTTAATGGCTTGGCAAATCCCACAGTGCATTATCTTGGCCAAACTAAAATATATACAGTAGATAGTCATCTTACTAAATAGACCTGATAAAATTGAAACCTATGTAAACATACTGGCTGGGTCTAATGTGTCTTTGCTTGCACAACTCCATTTTAAGAACTGGGGAGAAAATTAACAGATCTTGTTTTCTTGCCAGTGCATCCTCGAAGTTCAGCCAATTTGAGACTTCAGCAGAATTTTGTCTGCTCTTTTCACACTGTGATAAATCTCTGTAGTGAGCAATAAACTGACATTTAATGAAGATAAAGAACTGAAATCTGGGGTGTGAGGTGAATGAGAAGAGAAAAAGGAGCACAGCAAGACCAAAGAAACAGGACAGACTGCACGAGATGAGACAAAAGTTAATGATGTGCAGCAAAACAAGAGCGGTAAATGGAGAAGTGCACCAGCAGTCTGAGCCCATTGCAGCATAATTAAAAGATGACTCAGCATCACCCGATCCAGCACTAACTGTAAGCTTTATCAAAAAGCAACGTTCGAAGCCTAATCTTAAAAATTGAGAGGATGCACGTCTCCTGAAGCCAAACTGGGAGCTGCTTCCACAGGAGAGGGAACTGATAGGCGAAGGCTCTGCGTCCCATTCTACTTTTAGAAACTCTATGGGCATAATATAGCATATGTGCCCTCCAAGGGCCTAATCTTAAGGATTTTGAAATTCATTTCTGAATTCAACAGGGTGAATAAAGAGAAGCTACTTGAGGTGTACTGTAATGAAACACTGATTAGAGTCATTTTTGGGTCACTTGTGGGGTCAAAATGGATCAATCCCAATAGGTTATAATTTTTAAAACCTGGAAGAAGAAACAGTTTTGACCTTAAGCAAATATCACTTGATAATTTATATTTATATAAAATGATTTACCCTTTCTGTTAGTGGACGGGTGTTATAGGCAGCTGTAGCCCATCGCTTTTTGCTAGGATTCACCTCAAATTCCACAAAGAGCTGGACTTTTTTTCATGAATTTTGTGGTCTTGGTGCCTTTTGGCTTGCTGTGTGGAAACTTGAAGAAGTTTGTGTTACAGTTTTGTTGAATGAAATTCCACCATATATTAGTTTAATGGCTCCTCCCATAGATTATGTGTAGTCTTTGTTATTGTTTAAAACACATGCATTTAGTGATTAGTTGTTTGCTTTATATCAAAGCAGTGATAAACGCTAAATGTGACAGATATTGAAATGCACAGACATTAATGCATCTTCTAGGCTGTAATATGCTATATAAGCACAAGCCTCTCCCTAGATAAATAGGAGTGGTAATCTTTCATGTGTTGTTCTTATGTTTCTCGTGCACTTTAACAAGAATGGTGAAAGATGGTTCAGCCACGACTACTGTGCGTTTTTGTTGCCCTGAAATACAATTACAATGGATAAGTATTGTGTTTTTCATGCCTTTTATTTGGTGCGGTTTTGTGAACTTGTAGTGCTTTCATGAATGGATAAAGAGTCTAGGTATAGATTGAGCAAAAAGTGGTTGTAAGCACCTATAATTGAGGCAGAATTTCTGAAGTGTAAAATTGCTATAAAATTGCATGAGCACGGGTTTGCTCATTTATTGACAGGATCAGATAGTAATGCTCTGAAATTCTGAAACTTACAGTAAATACTGTAGTAGCTGTGAAATTTAATGTGTTCTGTTCTCGTTTTAATTTCAGTTTAATTTCAAAACTATCTGATGCAAATAAATGACTTTAATTAAAAATAAAGAAATGCATATTCTATTTTCATAACTGTAATAATAAGGGAGGTGTGCACAAAGTTTTCTGGGTGTGCAAGCCCGGGGAGAGTAAGCTTCAAAGGGGTTGACACTGTTAGTAAATAACTCATGAACACACCAAATGGGTCGAAGATAGAAGAGTCACAATGGCAGTGTCCTTTATGAAAAATCCAAAAGCTGCAACTGTGTGATTTTGATGCTGGAGGGAAAGACCTGAGAGGTTAGAGAATGAACTCCTCATGTCACACTTCACTAGCTGAGAACTGTTTTTGCTCAGGGAAATCTCATCTGAGCTCAGTCATGTCGTTCAGCTGCATCCGACTATGAATGGAGTGGGAAAGTGGTATCAGTGTACCTACTTGTTTTTAAATGAAAGCAGGATCTTAGCAGTTTCCGTGTCTGCATTACACACAAGAGTGTGTGTGTTTCGGGTGTTGGTGGGGGGATTCATTTTAATGAATCACAAATGATTCATTAAACTGAATCATTTGTGAATCTTCTGACTTTTTTTTTCTTTTATCAGAGAGATAAAATGATTTGACTCACTTTCAAAGACATCTGTGTTCCTCAAAGGCTGAAGTACAGCAACTTTTCTGCTGTCAGACCAAAGTTTTGTTTTATAGCCAAATTCCTGCAGAAGTAATGACTTCCCCAACAACCTCGGCTCAGCTTTAGTGCTAATAAGCAAATGTTGGTAGGCTATGATGGCAAATGAAGTGGATAGATGAAGCTACATACTATACAGTAATTGTTACAATGTGTATGTTAGCATGATAAACAATATTTATTGTACATACTGTTAGAGTTTGTATTGTTGATTGTTATTTATGCTTAGAAATATTTAACCATAGATGCTTAGAGGTGTATAATCAATTGTGTAGTGATAAGTTGTGTGATCTTTAACAGGCTACAGAGGCTTGGTGTGCATTCCACACTAGAATGCACACCTACATCCTGGGAGCACGGGAAGAGGTCGCATCTTGTTTTAATTGTTTTATGGTAGGATTAACGTAGCTACGTCTGTTCTAGTCTAAGTGCTTTTCTGTTTAGATGAACTGCTGGACTTCCTCACCGGGGGGGGGTCTAGTCTACCCTCTTCCTGACCAAGGATGTTTGACCCTTTGATCAGCAACACACACACACACACACACACACACACACACACACACACACACACACACACACACACACAGGCAAGGTACTCTTTGTTTGTATGTAGACGTCGTATGTTAATGAACCTATGCATATTCATGTAACCTCAATAAAAGGACAGTGTTACGGGAGGATGGACGAGAGCGACTGGGGTCAAGCGAAGGGACGGCGCTCTGTCCGGTCTCTCCCGTGCACGAGTAACATGAAGAACTTTGCCTATTTGTGTCTTGCTTAGCAGTGTAATTATATTGTCTTCAACGTTCCAGCGGATGGGTTCAAGCTACAAACCTATCACATACTGTAAATAGTATATTTTCTCCCTGCAATAAAAAAAATTTTACTGTTTTTTTGCAGATGCCTGCAAACCGTGGTCCCAGATGGCTAAAACTAAACTGTCATCACAACACAGGAGGTGTGATGACAACAAACAATAAAAGGGAAATGGGAACTGTTACTATGCTTAAAGTAGAACAACTGTTGCTCTCACTTTAAGTAACACTAGTTGGAATATATAGGACTGCACTAGCTCTGTCTTTTTAAATTGAGCAATATTTAAAACTATAACCATGCACACTGCCACATATGGCAAATTTAAGTGACAGGGAGGCCACTCTATAAATGGAAAGAGGCAGTATGTGCTGGAGAGCTTGTCACATTGGAATCCCTAGTATGCCAATCAAGTCCTCTTCTGCAAGTACAATCCACTTATTCCAATTACACCGCTGCCATCAGATGCGATCTGTTGTTTTTGCCACAGGAGATGAGACAGCATGTCTGCAAAGCTCCCAGAAAACAAGGAAAATGACTTTCATCTTTTTTTCCCCAAGTACACAAAATGCATCTAATAAAAATTATATCAGGTCAGATGAATTCTCTGACGGTCTGCATCATTTTGCAGGCATGTGCTTCAGCCGCACAGGCGATCCGCCACGTCTGTGCTGTCATTTTGGCTGCCCACATATTGTTTACTGACATCTTTATTTATTTATTGATGTTTAGCATGCAATCATGGTTCGCACAAAACTCCATGATGTAAATTATAGAGAGTCAATACTTCTCTGCCAGCTTTGCTGCTATAGAGACTTGGATTTGAGCCAGGCATGTTACCCACACCCCATATTGACAGGAGAGGCAACAGACACCACGCACATAGAATACTAACAACAAGATACAGTGTAAAACAGTAGCTCCTTATGTGTTCTGAAGTTGTGGTGATGCACAGCATTCTTGGCCATTGACTACAGGTGACAATTTGAGATGAAGGTTACTTTTAATACAACAGTATCTTTTTTAGCTGTAGACTTACTTTTGTAATTATTGTACAAAAGCCATGATCCTGGCTGTCAGTAGCTTTCATAGACTGTAAATAAAAGGTGGCCACTGCACCATAGTCCCTTGATTTGTGGACTACCACTTTCAAGCTTCCACATTTTGCTGATTGCTTTAGGATGAGCCTAATATGCAAGCCACAAGTTACCATCTCATTCTTCTGTTTCTTGCGTGTGACTTCTGGTTTTAAAACACCAACGCTTCAAAACGTGTCTTCTCTAAGCAATCAGTGACATTGCAGTGGCTGCTTTAGTCAATGGAAATGACACACTTTCTGATTGAGTTGAGTCAAATTGGCAATATGGTGATTAGCCCTTTATAGCCGGTCGGATTGGGCACGCTCTGTTTTGCGTAACTATTTTTAAAGCCCAGTAGAATTGCAACCACATAAGCTAGCGCAATAATATTTTTTGCATATGTTTTTGCAAATGAAACCGGAGGAATTGTACTTGCATCTTATGCATTCAGCTTGTCCTAGGTCACGGTTTTCTTCCACATATGGCTTTGCAAAAATAGCGTAAAAAGTATTTGCAGCAACAAAAACATAATATTCCAGAAACAGGCTTTGCTGATCTGATCAGCTGTTCATAGCACTTCCTACGTTGGAATTAATAAATATATTTCCTCTGGTTGAAAACTATTTTGTGCAACTTTTTTGCATTTTGAAATTTCTCTAACTAGAAATATGTGTAAAAAACAACAACAATGATTTTCATTTTTTTGTAGTTTATGGCACTTTTCTTTTGCAATTTATGTAGTTACTATGGTCTTAAGGCATACATATAATTAAAATTTAGGATTTAATGGTTGTACTGATGTATTGCAACTTGAAATACTCCCAAAAATGGCACTACAGCATGTGAAAATATAAAGATAAGCTCTTGGTTCTATGGTAGGTCTTAACGGGTTAACTGATAAATTGGTGAAAACCTGTTTCCATCTGTTGCAAATCTGTTACATCTACATACACAGAAATTGTAAAACCAGCTACAACTTCCTCCATAAATAGTGATATAATTGGTGGATAGTGATATCGCTGCAGAATGGGTGCTCGTCAACCTTGCTTTTATGTAGGAATATAAGCAGAAAACAACCAGTTAGCAACCTGATAAGTTGAGTTGTTGGCAGTAGTTGGCATTGCAATCTATCAGCATTTCTAAATTAGATGGGAACTATTCGCAAACCTTTGCCAATCTGTCTGAGGGTCCAAGTCAGATCGAATGTTGATTGTTTGGATTGTTTGGACACGTTGCATCCCACCAGGTCACTTGTGCATTTGTTCTTCAATTGAAACTAGTCTGCAAAGGCTGAGGGTTTTATATGTTCAGCCTCTGAGCAACCAGTTTGCTCCTGCAACTACTTGTAATTGGTTGCCAATTTGCTTTATTTTATGTTTTATTCTAGTGCGACTGAGCCATTGTAGAGTTTGTTTTATTTTTAACTCTGAAGGTTGTAGTTTGGACACAGGTTTTCCTACTGCTCCGAAAACATGTATCTTGTCTAATTAAACGTTGTGATCTTTTAGCAGTGTTGGGAAGGTTACTTTTAAAATGTATTCCACTTCAGATTACAGAATACATGCCCCAAAGTGTATTTTGTAACGTATTCCATTACGTTACTCAATCAGAGTAATGTATTCCGAAAACACGTAAATCTTTCCATGTGTCCAGTATCTTAGAGAACCATGACAACTGCTCTCTATTCATAACCTCTGGACTTTGGCTACAACAATTGCTCAGTTTGCACATCTGTTATTTTTACAAGCCAACCCAATATAGGAGGCTGAAAGTGGCCCTGAGATGATGTGAAAACATTCCCTCAGTGCTCGTCTCTGTTCCTGGGAGACTTAAGTTGTAAAGCAGTAGTTAAAAACAGAATGTGATGTACTATTGTGTCTCACTCGTGTGTTGTGAATCAGTACTTTTACGACCAGTGGTGTCTGACCCAATCTCAGTCATCATTAAAATTGATCTGAACTCTGTCTTCCAAAAAGACTATAAGCACTAGGATCAATAGACTTGAAGGCACACCAGTATATAATGCTAGGAATTGCAGTTTTTTTTTTAAAGGTCCATTCTTTGCTCCACTCTCCACATATGTTTTATATAAAAAGGATGTAGATAGAATAAGTTATCCTTATCTGTTGCCCTGCATTAAACTGTCTACACTGAGAGAGGCACAGAGATTTGCTTTCATATGCAGATCTGTCTAACATTCCAGCCCAATACCTTAAAACAACATCTATATTGGATGCTCACAAATTATGCCCAGTGGCAAAATTCATTGCCAGTTCAGGAAGTCCTCTAAGTTGCAAGATGGAAAGCAAAAGTCAAGGGACAGATCAAAATGACACGTCTTAAAATAACAACTGTCCCCTAACTGTAGCCAGGTTTATTATTTGACTGTCATTCTGAACAATAAAACACCTTCTTGGACCTTAACAACTCCTTTGATGTTTTCATCAAAGGCTTGTAACCACGCCACAGTTCTGTGACTGCTCTTGAAAGCCTGGTACTTCAACACAGACGGCCTTGGTATTATTAGACCCAGTATGGTCAAACAAAATAGGCTATAAAGCTTATGCTTATTATTTTTGAAGGTCAGGGATTACTGTGTCTTGGTTGCTAATTGAGGTTCCTCTCGCTCTATTGTCAGCCCTCTTCACTCCAGCACCTACTGTACATGCACTTTTGATCTTAGATTACAGAAAATATTCCTTTACCAGCTCAGCCTCATCAGGAAAGATAAAACATTCAGAAAACAGCAATCGTTTTGTCCATGTTCATGGGCACAAACATTTTCTTGTGACAGTAAGCACAGCTTTGAAAGTATTATATTTCAATAGGGAGCATATTTAATGTCTGCAGCATGTGTTTTCTCCAGACAAAGGAGGGATATGTGAATATGGCAACCAAGGAAACATAGAAGTAGCAAACATTTATTTAAAACCATAATATACATATATTTAATATCCTATCCCTACCATGTCATTTTGGAAGATAATTAATAATGTATTTCAAAATAATAAGTTGGCCATAACCTGTTACATTTTGGATGTTTACTTGGGCGGCCTGAGCCACAAAATGATTTGTTCCGCCAATTGCAGCTCCTCCAGTCTGTATATGTGGATTTTGCCGTGTCTTAGATGTATAAAATAGTTATTTTGTGAACACAAATCAATACATATTGGACCCAAAAGTAAACTGCTCAGAAATAAAAATCAGCAGATCAGAAGTCATGGCTGTTGTGTTGGTAAGTATCATGTGAAGAAGTCACCAAATTTAATTTGATTGATTTTTAAACCATCTCTTATTTCTAATTTTGTTGGTGGATATTGCTGATATTGGGGATGTTTTAGCAACTTCCCGTGTTGATGTTTTTGTCCTGTCTTGGCTGAATTGTTACTCTAGTCGAAGAATTCAGCTTAAAAAAAATCAAATAACATCCACTTCCCTCTCCTGACATCTTCTAGCAAAATTCCTATACTTTGTCTCTTTTAGATCATTCCCTCCCCTACCATTTCCTGTCTCTGTGCACCCGTTAAGAGCTGAAGTTTTATAAACCGCCTCATACCCAGAAAACTTTGTTCCTGAGACTCAGCAGGAAGCGGACAGAAAAATGCATCCTTCAAAAACCTGCGGGGAGACTTGAGCCAGACCAAAATTGTACTCCATTTTGGCTGAAATCGTTCATCCACTTCATTACAGGGGATTGAAAGCAACCTGCCACCTTCCCAGGGTGTTTAAACTAAATTTAACAAACTTTCAAGCTGAGACGAACAAGCAGAGCGGGGTCTTTATTGTTCGTGTGCCCTTTTCCCTTTCAAAGCTGCATGGGCTGCCTTTATCACACAAATTGCAGTGGTGCGGTGGGACTGTGATGTCAAACCACATTGTAAAAATGACACTCATGTTGCATGTTTGGCAGAAACCCAACTACCCAGGGCTTTGCTCGTGTCAGTCTGCTGATAAGAGAGACTTGTTGGCATGTTGCAAAACTGTTGAGTCTACAGTGACTGGCACTGGCAAGTTTTTTTTTTCTCTTCAGTGTGTTAACAGTGGTGCAAGACGAGTAAGGAAGAAAACTGCAACACAGAAACATCAAGTAATCCACATCACCGTAAACCTCGATCAGACAAGATCCTCTTTTGTTGTATTAAAATATACAACTTATAAATGAGTTTTAAGTTAGAATCTTATTAACAGTTGGCATACTTACATAAACATTAAAAACTGTCCTAATGGTTGACAAATTATGAAACACCCATTGCCAATTAGGTGTGACCAGTTACCTTCAGAAAGGCTGTTAAATAAACTCATGTACATTCTGCAGCTACAGGCATGACAATATATATATATATATTTTTAATCTCATTTTCTTGTTAACTTGATTCATGCGTAAAGTGGCAAAAAAATTTATAAATTTAAAAAGTGAGTATCACGACTTTTAGCACTCTGGCAGCCTAATATCAATTCAATTCAGTTCAGTGTTATTTAAATAGAGACAAATAAAACAACAGTTGCCTCAAGGCACTTCACATCATAGGGCAAAGAACCTGCAATAATAGAGTGAAAACAGAGGAGCCCCAACAATCAGATTTATTAATCTTCCTCCTCTTTGGAAGACCTACCTATTTTCACAGGCTGTTGAGTCACTTTGAAACTGGCTATGGGTCTGTGTGTGTGTGTTTCTTTTTTTAACTACACGATCCTTCTGCTGAGCACTTTGTCAGACACTTGTACTGTTTTAAATGTGCTCTACAAATAAAGCTGACTTGATTTGACTGGACCCTCTATTTGGCAACAATGGGAAGGAAAAACTCCTTTTTATCAGGAAGAAACCTCCCGCAGAACCGGGCACAGGAAAAGGCAGCTATCTGCTGTGACTGTGGTAAAGGGAGGGAGACAGGACAGGACAAGACAAGCTGTCATTATTATTAACTCATAAATTAGTCACATTATACAGTAAAAACCACTTTGAAAGATTTTATCATCAAAAATGAGGAAAAAATGAACTTTATATAAGATTAATTTAAAAACAATCTGTGTTCCGGTTTGGAAAACAGAACACAAATAATTTATTTTACTTGCTCACAAAGGTAAATAAGTCATGTAGTTTAACAATATGAGACTGGCTATGCTCCCTGTTCTCTGTCTTGTACATATAACAAAAATTGACAATTAAAACTCAGAAGCACACAGCAGAGTACAGCTATGTGAAGCAGCTATCACCTGCTGTGGTGACAGAGTGGAGACACCTAGTTTTATGGATTGGTGGAGCTTGGTGCAGTCAGTAAAACAGCATTTGGAGACTGAAGGAGCTCAAACCGCAGCATTGGAGTCAGTTGGAGTAGTCTGCATGTCTGATTCAGATGCATATAGTTATGACGTTTATTGTTTGTTTTCAGTTTATGCCTTTCACATTGTATTGTGTTAATGTGTTAACAAACAAAACAAACAATACAAATATAGATGGATATCAATGCCGTTTATAAGAAAAACTAAAAAATGTCATAAAGAATTTTTATAAAACCCAATTTTTAGGAATAATTTAAAAATTTTCTTAAATGTTTTTTTTAGATTAAATTTCAATTAATTTATTTAAACTCTATTAAAATAATACACAGTGCATTATTTTACTACTACTGTATTTTATTCATTTGAATTTAAAGCCAGGAACACATTTCCATCATGTTTACAACTCCACTCTATCAGTTTTTAAAACCAACAACATCAATACAAGCAGCATAGTGTTGTGGCCATTAGCACTATTGTTCCATAGCAAGAAGGTCCTGGGTTTGAATCCACCTGAAATTTAAAATCTAAACAATATGAATAGTAATGCCAGTGATGACATCATTTTATGTTAAGTATTTAAATATGTTTAATTTTGTATGCTAACATAGCTGTAAGGTATATATGACAGAAGTTTTGGAAACAGATGCATTGTGCATTTTCTTTCACATAAATAAATAAAGAAACTTTTCTTCCCCGTATTCCAAGCATAAATGGTTTCAACTTTACATTATATTTTCAAAGAGGGATATGACCTTTGCAGAAAATGTTGACACAACATTAACTAAGACCGATCAAACATCATCTGCTTACTGAGAGGACAACAACACCTGCCGCTTCCCAGCAAATGTAGCGAGTAATTCTGTATCAGTTGCATCACAAGCTAATGTCTCATGAGGCGCAGACGTTCCTGCCAAAATCTGAGGGTAACAGATAGGTGGAAGAGTGTGAAGTCTGTGTGTGTGTGTGTGTGTCTATGCATATACCATAGCACGTGTGCAATGACTATTTAGGTAGATACCCCTGTGGAGGTGATGTATGTCTTTATAAACACCTGATTATTTTTAGCTCTTTGATTTCTTTTGTTATTAACAAAACTTGTTACATAGACAATTAGTCTCGTAAATCCAGTTTGTAAAAACCTTGTATAATCAGTCTCTCTATTCACTGTTCACTGTTGTGTGTCACCTTTTTATGCAGTAGAGAGATTTGTTTGAAAAGAATTGAAATGAAGCTCCTTCACCGTTGATTGAATGAAAAATCACACATAAATGTAACAAATTAAAAGAATATAAGTTTTATCCTTTGAGTTTTGAATATCACCCCATTTATACATCCACACAAACAGATTATGCACCACCCTTTGTAATGCTGCAAACACATTAGGAATGTGAAGTAACACTTCATACATATTTATAACACCTATCATTAAAGCAAAAGTTGGAAAAGTTAATTAGCTAACCAACCCTTGAGGGTCTTGGTACTATTTTGTACAGCACAAACAACAAGCATGCAGAAGAAGTGAAATAAATGCCACTCACTAAACTGAATAATGAGACAAGAAGTGACGAGTTTGCAATACAAAGGTGAGAACAAAGCTTTTTAAAACTTTTAAAACTTTTTCAGTGTAAGTATTTTTATTTGTATTTGCTTTCAATGCTAAATCACACTATATAATAAAGATATGGTAAATAAATGGTAAATGGCCTGCATTTGTATAGCGCTTTTCTAGTCCCTAAGGACCCCAAAGCGCTTCACACTACATTCAGTCATTCACCCATTCACACACACACATTCACAGATATCAGTTATAGTGTCACGGCTGGCGGAGGGAGCCGTGTGGTGTGGAGGAAAAGGAGGACCCAAAATGCAGCAAACTGATGATACGAGTGACGTTTTATTTACAGGGTGGTAGTGGCAAAAACAGGCAATGAAGCACGAGTAATTACAAACGGAAACCTAAACTGGGAGAAACTAAGTGACAAACCTGGGACCATACAAAGGGGTGCGGGGCAGAGAGACGCAGAGACAGGAACACCATAGAACGCAGATGAATGTAGATTAACGCAGATGAATGTAGATTAACGCAGATGAATGTAGATTAACGCAGTGATACATGGATGAACGCAGACGAGCCGACAACAAACACAGATCGACACCCACTAAATATACACACACAAGGTAATCAGGTAATCGCACACAGGAGGGAAGAACAGCTGATCTGAATACACATGATGACTGGAGGACACAAGCTGAACACAATGACAACAGACACAGACTTTCAGAACAAAACAGGAAATCTAGAACCCGAACCGGACACAAGGGGGGAGGACACAGAATAACTAGACAGAGGGAAATAATCACAAAACAAAACGCTGGGTCAACGACCCAGGACCATGACATATAGTGTGTTTAAAAATCATATATTGTCATTTATTGTCACTTTAATGCTTGTTAAATTAAAATTTAAACTGGGGAACCCTAGAAATACATTCAGTAGAGAGACATTAAAATCAAAGAAGTGCAATTGAAATGCTGTAGATTCTATTTGTGATTCTATTTTGGATAATTTAAAGAACAGTATATTTTTGGATCGTTCATAAAAAACAAATAACATGCAAATTAAGAAAAAAAAACCCCCTGTTGCTCAATGCGTCACCTTGTGTATTAAAGCCAGCATGACACACATGTTTTACAGTGTTTAATCCATGACAGTTGGTAGTAACACCTGGTCGAGTCTGACTAAAAACCACATTTCAAGCGACTCACAGAAGCTGCACAGAGCCCTCCTGGCTCTCATTATGAAGGCTTAAAGCACCTATCTCCACCTCGAGGCAGTTCAAAGCTTGAAAAAAATTTGTCCAAATGGGTCAAATAAAAATATAAGCCTTCTCTGCCTGTTTTGATGTTTTGGCATTTTTCTAAATGGCGAAATATTACAGATAAAGAGGAGCAGCTTAAACCAATTATCATCTGGAGTGAAAGAAGAAGCGAATGAGAATAAAATTTGTCACAGTCGGCCTCAGCATATGACCACGCTACTATAATTAGCATGGTCTTTTTTAATCTTCTTTGATAAGCTACTGAAAAGTATTTCAATAAATTGAGAATATGATTTTGATTCATATTTTTATCTGCTCGGTAATGACACAATGTAACTACTCAGTGTGGTACATCAGTTTTCCTTACACACCAGCTTACACATCAAGGCATTAGCAAACAATATGCATTAATTGGTATGATTTAATGATAATAGATTTATAATTATTCCAATTTATTCCAATCAAATTGTTTGACAGGAAAAAAAACCCTGTATGCCTTAGATATTAAAATAGATATTTAACAGCTTACATATATTAATCTAGACCAGGGGTGGCCAACCAGTCAGAGACCAAGAGCCACTTTTTTTTTACTGTGTTACCGCAAAGAGCCACATCATACGCATGGGCACACATGAACATCACCCATCCTTTCCTCCCTCTCTCTCTCTCTCTCTCTCTCACACACACACACACACACACACACACACACACACACACACACACACACACACACACACACACACACACACACACACACACACACCTCTGCTCAGCCAGATTTATTGTAAATGTCACACACCAACATGATAATGACAGAAATGGACTCCTACAGTACTAAAACCACAGGCCAGTCATTTTCAACAATGAACATTGTGTGCACTGTCTCACACACACAAACTCTCAGTTCAACCAAGTCCACAAACAAAAATATAATAATCTACAATAGCATTTACTTTTATAATGCATGTTGTTTAGTGGGACTTCTGGCATTCCTTGCCTTGAACAATCCTCTTTAAATCTGGCTTGTATTCCGTTGTTGTCACTCGAAGCAATTCTTTCACATGTGTGTCAGTCAGAACAGATCGATGCTTTGATTTCACATGTTTTAGGGTAGAAAACACAGACTCGCAGACGTATGTTGACCCAAACATTGACAGTATCTTAAGCGCAGCCCGTTTGACATTGGGGTATTTTTCCATTGGCACACTTTTCCAGAACTCAATGGTCCCTTCCCTTAAAGCAGGTTTCAATTGGTCCTCTTCACAAAGATCGATCATCTCCAACTCAGCCGCAGCTTCATCTGTGACTAGCGGGACTTTCAAACAGCCGGTCTCTGCATTAAATGGGTCGACGAGGAACGTAATCTGTGGCCTTTTCAATTGTAGATCATGGAACCGGGTCACGAAGCTTTCGTGCAAGTTTTCAATCAGCGTTGCATATCTGGCTCTTTGCTTACTCAGGGCAGCGCTGGCGACTTGCCCGCTGGCTTTTAGCAGAGTGGGAAAATGCGTTAAATCTCCCTTTTGAATATGTGTCTTGAACAGCTTCAGTTTGTTGACAAACGCAAACACACTTTGCACTAGGTCAGGGAGCATTTTTAACTTACCCTGCAGGGTCAGGTTCAGTCTGTCCAAGTGACACAGCATGTCGACCAAAAAGGCCAGATCCATAATCCACTTGAGGTCCGAGAGCTCGGGATAGTCCTTGTCCTTCTTTTCCATAAACAGTTTCACGGCATCCAAAAGCTCAAAGAAGCGAGAGAGTACCTGGCCTTTTGACAGCCACCTCACAGTGCAGTGCAGCGGCAGGTCACCTGGAAGCCCTTGGTCCAGCTCAGCGTTATGGTCTCTGACCGCTTCGTAAATTTTTGGAAAAACTGTATCTGCTTTTCTGCCTGACTTTTCAAAGTGGCCAACTCGTGCTTGCGAAGTTCAGTCCCTTTTGGAAATTCCTGGTCGATGTTAGCATGGAGTGAGCTGAAGTGGCGCTGAAGATTTGAAGCTTTGAAATGCGCTAATGACGTCTGACATATAAGGCAGAATGGCTTACCATTGCGTTCAACAAAAAAATATAAACTCTCCCACTCTGTTAAAAACGTCCTGTGTTCATCTTCATATTTTCTTTTTGCTGTGCATTTTTTTCCTGCCATTTTAAGGGCGAACTTGCTCCTACTGGGAAACTTTGCGGTATTTTCATCTCACACACATGCGCATTTGATGAAAAATACCGTATTGAACTCAAGCGAAGCGAACGCGCACATTTTAAAACAACAACATAAAAAAAATCAAAACACAAACATAAACTTTGATATGAACGTAAGAGCCGCATGAAACCAGGCAAAGAGCCGCATGCGGCTCGAGAGCCGCGGGTTGGCCACCCCTGATCTAGACGCTAGCAATAATACCAAAATGAAAAAAATACAGTAAGTAAGTTTGGCATGATGGAGATATTCGGTTTACCATTTTATTTGACAGGCATTTATTAACCCATCAAAGTACTTTACATCAGAGGGCACATTTAAAATCCATGCATTTACCCTTCATACAGCTCTTTCCTCTACACACCGGACTTTCATGGCTAATTCAGAATCACCATTTAACCTGTGTGGGAGTCAGAGGGAACCTGCATATGCAATACAAAAGTGAACATACAAGCTCACTCACAGAAAGGCTGACTGGGTGATATAAACCTGGAGCCTCCTTTCTGCAGTAAATTATGTTTGGCAGTAAATAATGTCCACGATTTCAGACATGTGATAGTGCAGGGTCGAGATAATAAGATGCCATTCACAAAAGCCTAGAGACCGGTCTGTAATAACTTAGCAACCACCAGTCATGAGTGAGAGTGTGTTTTCCCCAACCTGTACACGGTTGCCCAGAAGTTGATGCAGTCAATGTGAAAGCGAAGTCCCAGTCACAAAAGCCTTTTACTGGAAGAATTTCTATTCTTCCCCAGCAACATCCACAATCCTACAATAAATTGCTGAAAACTGTAGTGTGATTATTATAAAATTGCCATGGTTTTCCACAGTTTGCATGTGGCATGCCGATTTGTCTGCAAACACTCTGCAAGTGGTAGCAAAACTTCAAAAAGTATGGTTGCATGGCTGAGGCACAGTTTTTACTTTGATGGTAAACCACTTCCAGTTTGCGTCACACTTTTTTGAATTTTACTAGCACTCAGCTAGCAGTCGTAAAGTGTGTGCAGAGAAGTTTGTCTTCTATGCAAATCTGCAAGCGTCCAGAAAAACATGTTTGTGTTCTCCTTCTGTCTCAAATCACCCTGGACACTTGCCTCCACCTCGTCCACCCTGACTACCCTCTCTTGACCCAAGGTATTTAAACTCGTTCACCTTCACTTGCATCTTCACTGTAGCACCCGGCTGGCTCCAATTTACACATATTAACAGTCATACACTCATCATGGACATGAATGTCATGGTAATTTGTGGCTTTTAATAATTCCCTTGATGGACACTCTATTTCCAGGGTGGAAGGACTGTGCAGCATACAAATTTAATGACTTTTAAAAAACAAGAACTTTGGTTTTACTTTGCACTTTTATTTCATTATATGTAGGTTAGGACTTTTTCTAGATTGTGGCCTGATGTGTTGCTTTTCTAGCTCACTTAACTTTGTCAGACATGCTCTCTTCAAAGGATTTCTTGATTCTGGCCTGGGTGTGGCTAGTGAAACTGAACTGTGGTTGATCACAGTTAACTCATGATTACTTAAAATTTGTTTGATGATCTGAAACATTTAATTGTGACAATTATGCAAAAACGGGCATCAGCACTGTAGATACAGAAAAAAACCAACCTAGACGATTCAGATGAAAGATAACCCAAAGTTCCCAGTAGAGAGCAAACTGAAGTGATACGACACTCGTTGCCTATTGCAACAAATGTGACACAGGTGGGAATATGTGGATTATCTTCTATCAAACTGAATGTGAGATGGCTTCATGCACACAGTAAATATGAAACTAAGTAACTAAAATAATTTACTGGGCATAGTTCAGGCCAACAAACACATGACAAGGTTCATTTTAGCTTCATTGCACAGTATTACCCATTACAATTCACACCCAAAGCTTGCTGAAACCAAAACACCCACACGCCAATCACAGGTTTGCTGTAAGAGAGCAGGGACAGACAGGAATTAGAGATGGTGCTGAGGGGATGGTGAGGGAAAGAGAGGTCTTGATTAAACAGTTACTGCCACGTAGCCTCACTCCAGGCAATTTGCTAAGACTAACACATTTTCGAAATGCCTCGGCTTGCTGCCAATCAGTTGCTCTGCATAGAAATGTGGCCAGAAGGTTTTGGATTTTGTAGTAGGAAGGATGTCATTGGAGAGAAGTGCCGCTGGCATCCAACACCTACTCTCCTGGAAATATGCTTCAGAAATGTCACATGCAGGTGCTACATTTCTGCCTGTCATAGATTTGAAATGACAGCGTGTACATGCAGGAGACAGGTTCTGAAATAATAGATTTAATGCAGCATTCTGTCCTGTCATATATTATAGCTGTGCTGTATGTGCGCATGTAAAATGTTAATATTCATTTCAATTTGGCTGAAATTCAGAATTAACATAGTTGATTTGAATGTTTGAAGCTACAAAGAAACTTGCCAAAGGCGGTGTGAAGGAGGATATTCACATGCAGTAGCACTCACACATTTGCAAATGCGCACACACAGATATTTTCTCGGTGTCAAAGCAACTGTAACCCATCATGCCCCCACTGGTGGAGGTGCCAGCCACTGGCTCCCTCAAGGATGACAGGCAGATGACAGCGCACACAGTGTGGCAGCTGCAAAAGATCGTCTGCAAAAGCTGGAAAATTCCTGTCTGCTTACGACAAACACTAACTGTGGTTTCACAAAATATTCAGCTCTCATAGACACTATTTTGACTCCCATTTTTGCCCAGCTATCTACACTCAATGAACTCAACAATTGCTGGAAAGCTGAGAAGAGCAATGTTGTTTTGTTTTTCGGTGGAGCATTATTTTGATGCGCAAAATATCTGAAACACTCAGCTATACCTAAGTGGAAGCCTATTAATAATCATTTAAGTCGGTTAACTGGTGAAGACATGTCCATCTTGATTCTCATGTGTTTGACTAGTGTGCCAGTACAAAGTTTTCTACAACAGTGACACATTTTAAATATGTGCTTGCAAATGTATTAAAAATCACAAACTAATATCAGTTATTTACAAAAGTGTTCAAAGCATCAGCAGAGACAGTAACATGCTTTTCTTTTTTACTTATCTGTTTGCATAAAACAGAGGAAGCAGAGATGGAAGAGTCTCCTAGATGGCTGTCTCAGCATCAATCTGCCTTTTTTTGGCAGCCCGTGTGGAGTTTGCCAAATGTAAAAACTCAAAGACCATGTGGCAGAAAATATTCTCTGATCTAACGAAAGAAAAAGTGAAATCTTTGAGGAAAACTTTAAGCCCTTTGTTGAACACCAGGCACTGCTCATCGCCTGCTAATGCCATCTCTACTGTGAAACATTAAGGTGCCAACATGATGTTGTGGGTGTGCTCTGAGTGGCAGGGAGCGGGAAGTGGTCACAAGGATGAATGGAGCAAAATGCAGAAAGGTCCTTGAAAAAAATAACTTGTTTCAGAGTGCAGCAACTTGAGACTGAGTGACAGTTCACCTTTCAGCACCTCAATTACCTGAAGCAAACCGCCAAGACAATGCTGAAGCTGCTTTAAGACCGTGCTGACTGTTCCTGAGTGGCTCACCCAAAGGCCAAGCCCCCAAAGGATGTGGAGTGACCTGAAGTTCACATACGTTTTCCACCCAGTGTGATCAAGCTACAGAGGAAAAGGAAAAATGGTATGAACTGCTTACAAAGGTATTTTAGGCACTTATTTACAACACTTTTGTTAGAACTTTCCCTAGTGCGCACAGCGTAAACCACCATGAACCTCTTATTATTTCCTCACAAAATGCTGCTCGTAACTGATGTCAGAGCAGTGAAAGCAGAGCCAGCAGCAGCTTGCCTCACACGCCGGTCTCCCATCAGTCTCCTGTCAAAGACTGGAGGTTTATCCACAATTCACATGCACAAACAACCAGAAAAAAGCTGCTTACTTCTGAACTTGACAAGCTCCATCCATTGCTAACAGATAATGGAAGAGAAATACACACATGAAATAGAGACATGCTACAGTTTCCAATGAGAACCAAGACAAGCAGAGTTTCCAGTGACAATAGCCTAGTATGGCCATAAGAGGTCAGCACTGTAAAGAATGCATGGAAACAGGTGAGACTTGACTAGCCAAGAATCTGACAACAGAGAGACAGACAAGCATTCGCATTCGATTTAGACACAGGGAGAACATGGATGCGCCACACAGAAAGACCCCAACCAGGTGGTGGAATCAAACTCAGGACCTTCATGTTGTGAGACAACAGTGCTACACACCACGGCACCATGCTGCTGGTAGCTACGATAGGCTCCAGATGGCCCACAATCCTGATAAGGATAAGTGGAAGAGAATGGATGGACCAAATTAAGCAACATTTCATGGCTTGAAAAATCCATGAAAAAATCTAAAAATTGTTCCTAAAATGTCAAAAAATGTGATTTGTGTAGAGAAAGACTATTTTCTAATAAAGGCAGTTTGAAAAGGTTTTATATGTGACACAAATGCTATCCCTGTGACTGTTTCTTTCTAGAAAGCTTTGAGTAATACTGTCAGGCAAAATTCAAATCAAGATTGTGGCAAAAAAATCAAAATATTACTGACTAGTGTTGTTTTAAAAAACAAAAACAAATAAACAACATTCACAGATACTAATCGATACAACCACCCAGCGTAAACCCTTTGCCAGATCAAACTGTGTGGATCTATCTCCTGTGGTAATGCCTGTGGAAATAATTGAGTACCCAAAGATACATTTATCTGATAGCCATCAGCAAACATGCTGTTGTCAAAGCAAACTAATGAATCCTTAATTTTGCTCTTGCATATAATTATGTAAGTGTTACGGCGCAGAACATGAAATCTCAATAGTTGTGTGAGACATTTAGCCAAAAGCCTAAATAGTTGGTCATGAACTAATTTATTTATTGAATTTATTTTGGAAAATTTCTTAAGCAGACCAAAATGTAGACCACACTACAGACAGAAAGTCAAGGAGTAAAACTATAGAGAAATAAAAAATAGACATAAAAATAAAAAAGTAAAAGTACTGCAGGCTGGTTGTAGGAAATCCCAAAGAAAGTCTACAAGAAAATACATTTTAACAAGAACAGACTTGGAACTGGACAGGAGGGCAAAAGCAAAGGAACATGAACATAACCAATGGCCATGACTGAATAGACCGACCCATAAAGACAGAGGGGAAGATTTGGAAACAAGGCCTAGGTAGAAACAGTTAGAGTGGGGCAGACAATGGAAGTAGGAAGGGAGTAAAAGCTGGAAGTAAAAAAACAAAAAGTAAAACTGTAAACCAATAATGGAAACTTTAAAAAAATAAACCTGAAGCAGGACCCAGACCGCAGTGCTCCGCTTTTGAAAAGTTTCTTTCACAGGTAGTCAGTTCAATCTGGAGCAGCAAGAACATCACGTGAGTGTGTGTTCACTGAACAGGAATAATCTGCTACCAAGGAAAGAGGAAGAGTTTGGCCAGAGCTGTACTGACGGATATGTTGCTGTGATTTTGATGTGAGTTCAGATTTTGAGTTTTTTTTCCAGAACAGGTGTTTTTCCAGCAAGCAAAGGAAGTAGTGGAAGACACGCAGGCAGGTGAATTTCAGGTAAGGAAAAACACCGTTCTTCTTTCTGCAGGGACAGCCCACCTCAAGATTACAGGTGTGTTTTTATTCTGGTGCTTCAGCCAACTGAGAGAATTACTGAGAGGCAAAGAGGGTTTTTTTTAGGTATTCAAACAAGCACCAGAGAACCTTATTACCACAAACCAATATGACTCCAACCTGGCAAGGAGTGTAAGCCCGAGCTGGTCCTTAAATACAGAACAGGTGTGTCAACTGAAGAGTGGATTTCACCACCAGGTGGAGCCCAAAGTAGAGCTGGCCCGAACTCCACCTGAGAGCAGAGGAAAGAGAGAAGAAGGAGAAAAAAATCCTTACACCATGACAAAAACAGAGGGAACCAAAAGACAAATAACTAACATTGAAAAACATCAAAACTTAAACAGGGGGACACTGATGGCAGGAGGACACAGGAAACTAGAAACAAAGGTGTGTAACCAAACCAACAAATGCAGAACGGCCATGACTGTAAATAGAGATGGCCTTGCAGCAAATAAATACATGGGCCTGTCCCTGTACTCAGTAAAGGACTGCTCAGTCTCCCTTCACCATTAGCAAGTATCTGAGCATGAACTTTCCTTTTAAGTGCACTGCATATTAGTTAGTGTGTTAACTTGAAGCTGAACTTGCTGTGCGCTTACCTGTTCAGTCTGCAGATGTGTTATCTACCTAAAGTGATGCGCAGACTGAAATATGTAAAGAGCTGGGCTGAACGTGACACATGTAAAGTAATATCTAAAATAAACACATTAAACTTATGTATACATATGATGCATAGCTGGTGCAACAGCCCGCAGGTGTTTGGGATCTGGGAATATCACTTGCCATCCATATGCCAACAGTCTGTGGGAGAATGAATTGTCAAGAAATAAGTACTATGCACTACAGTGGATTAAGTAGTTAGACAAACATAATAAGCACTTACACACACAGAGGAAGTCAGCAGTAATTTCCCTGGGAGTTTCAGACAATACTGAGTGAGGAAGGAATGAAAATTTGGAAGACAGAGACTCCCTCGGCTGTTTCTGTGTTGTCTTACGTACAGTGTGATGTGTCATATGAACTTGTTTTCTGTCTCTGTTCCTTGAGGCTGCTAAACCATACAATGAAAAGACAAATTTAGTGTGTCTCCTAGTTGTCGGCCTCCGTTCTGACTTCTTTAGGAATTTTAAAATCAATACTGATAACGCTACTCGCTGAATTTAAAAAAATCTAAAATATATTAGCTGGTATTTTTTCCCCAGACACATGAAGCAGAAACAGATTTTGACATTTGTTATGTGTAGTTATTTGAGTCCTTACTAAAATAATATAACAATAGAGTTCAGCTATAACCTTGTTTTACTGTCAATGCTAATATGATACATGTGAAAATACCTAACATCAGTCAGTATATCTGTTTGTATTAGCTGGGGTTTACGTTTTTTAAAATACAAGCTAATATCTTATTGTTATTTTTAACAAATCCAATAAAGAAGACCAAACTCAGTAATATGTTAACCCACCTATTAATACTTTTTTTTATATAACCGCATAAAGAAATTTAAATATTAAGTTTGGACACCACAGGATATTCATGCGACTTGTTGATAATCAGAAATTGTCAGAATATCCTCAACTTTACCCTTTAATTTTGTATTACATACAAAAAATTATCAGAAGGAGATGCCAAACGTGTTCACAGAGAAGCCACTGATTATCCTCAGACGATGGTTCAGTTGTAAGTTCAAACCATTTAGTAAGCAGATTCTCATCAAATTGAAATATTGGAGCAGATTTCCATTAAAGCTTCTGTCATATCAGATATTTTAAAATATAATTAAGGATAAATAATTAATCCAATGAATTGCTTTATCTATGTACCGTATAGACCCAGGGCCTGCCTCACAAAGTAGGATTACTAACCTTATCTCATGTGGGTATGGCCTGTATGGAGTTTAAAAATGACAGCTGTTAACACGTCAAGGATAAGCTGTATCCAGCCTGTACTCAGCACAAATTTATGATGCAAAGATGTAAATCACCATTACATTTCTTCAGCATCAGTCTCAGATGCTCTATTGCACCACAGTTCTGGCCTGAAAAAATGCACACTTTGAGCTTTTCTTGCTCACTTGGCAGCTCTTTGAAGTCGTGTCCACTCGTATGTAATTGATACGAGCAGCCGTTTACAGAGTCCTGTTTTAAGAGAGACTGCCAATTAGGCTGTCTGTCACTTATGTAACACTAATGAGAAATTACACCCTTTAATCACTGTAAATGTTGATACTAACGGTGAGCTACCTGCCAACCTCCACAGCATTCAGTGAATACAAATTGGCCAAAGCAGAGCTGACTGGAGCCTCAGTATATGTTTTACTCTCTATCTGAGGACCAACTCTTGAACTTTTAAAGCCTGAACCATGCAATAATTGCCAGAAAATTCAGTTTTATTGAAAAACAACAACAATAATATTGATTATAATTATGATGGAAACTAGGTTTTTGTACATTCAGATAGGCTTAAATCACATGTTTGTTCCTCAGGAATAAACTGTACTGCATGAGTTGTACATTTGCTCCTAGTTTGAGATTAAAATGACAGCAAGAAAAAAAGAACACCTCTGCAGATAATTGGGTGTTAACAGTTTTACTGTTAAGTTTGATAGGAAAGCCTCAGGTATTTGAGGAAGCTGTCAAAAAAATGTGAGCAGCTGGAAGGATTATGCTGAGAGAACTAATCCTAGACATAAACCAAAAAATGATTTTATTAAAGTCAGCCATACTGAAACACAGGTCTTGGTGAAAGTGGTGGCAACCAGTGGTGACACAGTCGTGACAGCAGTGTAGAAGTAAGACCGATGAGCATTTTAACACAGTGTACGCAGGTGTAATTACTGATGTTAGCGGCCACCTGGTAGCCAGTCAGTGCTTGTGGATTATAAGTGAAGCAGCTGATATGGAGTTATGTCCTTGTGCCAGTCAGCTTGGAGGATGTCCAACCTGTGCTTATTAAAAAGTAAGAATCAAAAAGCTTTCTGGGTATTTAATGTGTTTCCTCTCAAGTTTTAAAGACCGCTGTGCAGTGAAAAACACAATCTCCATTTTCAATGGCTCTAATCCTGTTTAAATGTAGATTAGAGAAACTCTGTAATGTAATTAAATGCAGGTATGAGGTAAACAGCTCTTTCTCCTTCTGACTTGAGCATTATATGGAAGTGTGCCCAGTGTCTACATTAACATTTTTTGCTACTAGAAAAGTGGCAAGTTTTGTTTTCATGGCTTTTAAATCTTGCATCTTAGGTGAGCACAGGATAACAGGACAGAATTTCTATTCATTGTGAAAAGTTTTAAGCTCCAAGATATGGAGGTTTTGTTCTTGGATGGCATTTATAAAGAACTCACCATATTCACATGTACAGAGCATATCTCAGGGGAGGGCGGTGTGGTGGAAAATCCAAACGCAGGCTACATAGGAAGGTTTAAAGAACAGTAAGCAAGCTGCTAAAAAATTCTCAAGAGAGAACGCAGGAAACTATAATCACAAAAACAGATGAATCAATTTAATCAAAACAAGAAACATTTTTTAAAAAGAGAGCAAAGTTCAAAAAAAGCAACAAAAAAGTCCAGGTCACAACAGCTTCACAGTAATAACCGTCTTTGTTATTGAAGTAACTACCTTGCAGGCAAAAGATTTACCAGTCTCTGAAAACTGAACAGAGGTTGGCTGTTAGTCAAAGTCTGTCTCCTGCAGGGCGATAAGTGTGAAAACTCTACAGCAACATCTGAAATTCATCAGAAAACAGCAATTATTTGTATTTTCACTTAATAAGAACAGTGAGTAGAGGGTAAATAAAAACCTTGTAAGAATGAGTCATTTAACTCAGGTGTCAATGAACCTGAAGCTCAACATTTAGTCACAGTAGTTTTACTGCAACTGTCTTCACAGATTATATCTTGATAACAGGTAAATGTTGAAACTTTAAGCTCAATGAATAAAATGTAAAATCACTGGAAACCACAAACATGTCTATAGCATTACTTATAGGCTTTATAATGTGCTTTGATAAGTAAACCTGCATTCTTTAAAACAGACAGCATGTGGTGCCTAAAGACATTTTTCTGATGAGGATATGGACCAGTTATGCATCAGTTCCTACTTTCAATTCATATTTACCACAACATGATGAAAATTTAGTAAATTATGGCCCCAATGAGAGCAAAAAAGGAAGCTAAACCAGGTAAGCTTGGTTGGCAAGTTGTTAACCTATGAACCAACCAGTCACAGCAGATGGCCCCGCCCCTTTCTGAGCCTGGTTCTGTTGGAGGTTTCCTCCTGTTAAAAGGGAGTTTTTCATTCCCACTGTTGCCAAGTGCTTGCTCAAAGGGGTTGGGTTGATTTTTGGGATGTTCTCTGTAATATTGTAGAGTCTTTAGCCTCCAGTATAAACATCCTTGAGGTGACTGCTGTTTTGATTTTGTGCTATATAAATAAAATTGAATTGAATGTGTAGTGTCTCTTGGTTTCTCAGCCTTAGTCTTCTCACTGTGAAAAAAATCTCAGTTTGACGTTTCACTGACCTTTTGGTCACAATGATTTCAGATTTTTCTGAAGACTAAAATTCAGCACAAATCTTTCTCACACATTTTCTAATATTTCTTTTAACAACATTATGGGGGAGCTGAAACGATGAGGGAAAGGTTCTATGTGAGCATTCATCTTTGAATTTTACTGCTCAGTGCTTATTCAAGTGAAGGCCTATTTCCAGATGATTCACCTGTATGGAGCTATGGCCCCACGCAAAAAGAATTTCCTGTGACCACTCATTCTTATTCTCTTTATGTACACAGACACACACCTGCCTCCTCCACAAAAGCTTGAAAGTGCGTCACTTAAATCATATCCAGACCTCTGTGACAAAGCCAGTAGTGTGTTTTGAAAATGCCTTACTGCTTCAGGCACAGCGGTGCTTTATAGATTTCATTTCACAGCAGCAGCCTACCAGGACTGGGCAAATGGCTCTGCAGTCGCACACTTGGTATAGTTTTTGTACATTGCTTGAGGATGAGTAGATTTGCAGTATCATGCGATCAAAACAACAGTACTCCGCATCTCATTTCACTGTGTATTATTCCATCCCCACAGACATGAGGTGGGGAGACAACTCACGACCCAGCAAGAAATTTCACATATTTTCTACCCTGAGAGAGAACTGCCTTCCCATTATGTGACACATGTCTGTTCTAGTTCGTATTTGTTTAGCATGATTTATTCAGAAAATCATAGATATATTCCTCAGTGAGATTTGGAAAAGAGACCTGAGGACAAACTGCATATACAGATGTATCATCCCACACGTGTTTACACAACTATACAGTATAAAATCCACTAAATATATTTAAATCGTAGAACTAATTGAACCGGTGTGACGGCCGGGATGGCTGATGTGTTTGAGGCGTGAAACAAAACGCAGATACGGGAGAGAGTGATGAAGGTTTAAACGAAAAGCGAGGCTTTATTGTGGTTGATATCATAGGCAGAAAAAAAGCAAAGCGAGCAGGAGGGAAAAACGAAACTAAAAGCTACACTGGGAAAAATTAAGGTAGCTCCATGCCCTCCTGGGTTTTAAATGCACCTTAGAACACACATGCATCAACACTACAATGAGCGGGTGGAGGGAGGTTTGGAGTCTTCTCTCACCCCCATTCTCTGCGGCCTGCTGGAGCGGGGGGGCTAGGAGGAGGAGTTGGCCGTCCGACTGGGGTCTGGAATGTGGGGCCTCCCTGCTGCTGTGGAGTCGGGGCGGTCTGCTTCTCCCCACCGCAGGGAAAAGGGTCACACCACCTGGGTCTGGGTGCAGTTCCCCCTCCAGGGGCAAGGGTACCTAGACCCGGTTTGTAGAGTACACTTGGGGAGTGTGATCGTGTGTACAGCGTCTCTTTATGTCTGTCTCCACGTTGGTTGAGTGTGGAGCAAGTGCATATGAGAGCATGAGGGTGGGAATGGATGTTTGTATCTGTGTGTGCCTGTATGTCTGTGTCTATATGTCAGGTTGGGTATCAGACGCCACCTCTCTGGGGACATCTCAGACCCTCCAAGGTTTGGAGGTCTATCTCCCCCCCACCACCACTTCCCCTGCCGGTGGCGGACTCCCTCAGACATCGGTGCATTGGTGGTTCTTTGTGTCCGGGGATGGGCGTCCAGGTACACACCGGCTCACTCCTTGGTGGCCGCTTATCGGGGCCTGGAGCCTGGTGCTCGCTCGGGCCACTCCGGAGGTGGGGTGCCCCCGGCCCCTCGGCCTGGGGCTCGGTCACTCAGGCACAGCTGGCTGCCGGCGGAGCTCACGGGCGCGTCACTGCAACCCCCCCTGGCTTCTGTCCGCGGCTGCTGAGTGACCCCTCATCTGGGGCTCTCCTCAGCTGCCCCTCTGTTGGTCTTCCTTGGTCTCTTGTGTTCTGGGGGCCTCTGGATGTCTGGAGTTTTGATCTCCTCCATACCTGCTTCATGCCCTGGAGGACGGGGCTGTGGCCCCCCCACACCCTCTAGCAGATCATTACATGAAGGAACCTTTTAAAAAAACAAGCGCATCCATGCTCACAGGTGTACACACGGGTGATCACACACACAAACTACACCCTTTTTGGCTCCTACCTCAAAGCACACTGTGTGCTGTTGATCTTACGTGCTGCACAATAATGTTTAATATTTAGTATTTACTGTCATATTCCCATATATCATTGTGATGTTGTTTATTCTATTACTCTCGTTTTCTTCTGCTTGTTTTCTTTTTTCTTTCTCAACAGGTGATCCAGGTGATCGATATATGCATTTTTTTCTCTGCTTATTCTGTTGGTTTTTGTTTTTTGCCCTTCTCCCCCGTCCCTCTTCTCAGCTGTTTTTCTTTCCCTCTTTCTTTCTCCCCTTCTTTCCCCCAGTCAAGTCTGTCCCGTATTCAGCAAATGAAAATAAAATAAACAATAAAAGGTGAATCAAATGGACCATTACGGCAAGGCTGGGATGGTCAATTTGGTAAAGTAAATCCGTTGGGCATCTTTCCTTGCCTTTAGACAACAATTCTGATGGCAAAAGAGCCAAACAGGAAAGGCAAAAAAAAAAAAAAAAGATTAAATATGAAAACTGTGACAAGAAACAATCTAGACAGGTGCATATGAAACTATGAGGTGATAAAACATGAGCATAAACCTGAGACCTGGAGAAACATAAAGCAGAACAAACAGACGACCCAACACTAAACATAGGAAGACAGAGGACTTAAATAGAAGGGTAATGAGGGAAGTAGAAACACCTGGAGAAACACAGCTGACACAAAGTAACCTGACGCCACAGGGGAAGCAAAACTAAACACACTGAATATGGAAAAACAAGACTTTCAAAATAAAACAGGAAACATGGAGACAACAACACACAAGTTTGACAACATAAAACACGGAGACAAGAAAGACATGACAGACTGGGGAAACACGGAACACAGGGAGAGACACATGAGAATAGATTAGGGAGACGCAAACACAGGCATAACTAAACGTTAAACAATGGGGACAAGACAGACCAACACAGAAGACAGGAAAAGACTCACCAACACGGAGACACACCTAGACTAAAACTCAACTAATCCCTAACTAAATAATAGTACAAGAACTGAACATTATTCCAATCTAAACATAAGAAAATCAAAAATACAAAGTAGAGCTGGGCGATAAAACGATAACGATATGTATTGCCATATAACGTCTTCTCGATAGGAAAATACAACTATCGCGATAGACCTCATCTCTCTCTCTTCCTCTTTAAAAAAAAAAAGAAAAAAGGAACAGCCAATCCAAATTAAGTAGCGCAGAGCCGAACCACGTCACGTGACTTGTTACGTACAGCACAAGTGCCAAGCCGCACGTGTGTATTTGTTTGCGAAGCAGCTAACCGCCGTGTCGACCGGGTAATGGAGAAAATGAGTGTACCAAGTAGAGAAAAATCAACCGAGAGAACGGAAGAGAACACAGATGACGGCTCGAATGCCGAAGAGATAGTCGAAAAGAAGGGCCAGAAAAGTTCCGTAGTGTGGAGATATTTCGGCTATTTGAAGTCCGACAAAAAACAGAGTAGCACGCACTGTAAGTTGTGCCGAAAGCATGTTCCCACCAAGTCTGGAAATACAACAAACCTTTTTCATCACCTGAAGCAGTGCCACCCACTAGAGCACACTCAATCTCTGACTGAAAGTGCTAATTTGTCATCGAAAACAACCAGGGGAATCCCTGCGAAGAAGCAACAGTCAATTGAGTCGGCTTTCTCCAGCGTCTTACCATATGACAAAAAAGCTAAGAGACATAGCGACATAACGAATGCCATAGCCTACTGTCTTGCTAAAGACATGCTACCAATAAACACTGTCGAAAATGAAGGATTCAAGCAGCTAATTAAGGTACTGGATTCTCGTTACCAACTCCCTGGACGTAAACATTTCTCTCAGACAGCGCTTCCAAAGCTATATAGAGAGTGCCGTGAGGCTGCTGAGAAGGAGCTACAAACTGTATCGTTCTTCGCTACTACATCCAACATGTGGTCAAGTCGCACGCCAGAACCTTACCTTAGCCTTACTGCCCACTATATCGACCAAGACTGGAATCTGAAAAGCAAATGTCTTCAAACTGCCTACCTTCCCGACGACCACATGGGTGAAGTAATTGCATTAGGACTGTCAGAAGCGCTTGCATCCTGGGGACTGAGTGAAGACAAACAAGTCTGCATCACAACTGATAGTGGGACAAATATAGTAAAGGCCACATCCCTGAATAACTGGACCCGGCTGCAGTGCTTCGGACATAGACTTCACTCAGCTATCGGTAAGTTGGGAAGCAGAATAAAATTAAAAATGCCTCTTTTAATTGTGTTTTTGAGCCCATGTAAATATATTAAAAGCTAGAGATCTAAATCACTTCAATGGTTATTGTTAAAAAATAAACATCAGAAAGAATATTCTTCATGTCAGCCTATTTATTTGAGGTAATAGTTGCTGTTGGCATGCATAATAGGCAAATATTCAGTCACTCTTCAGTGTAAATCAAGTTGAGAAAATGTGCTAAATAAAATTTAGAATTCTGGGGTTCTATCAGGATCCCAATTGGCTAATACAGAACCTCAGCTCTTTTTCCTATAAAGAACATTAAATTATGATTCCACCAAATGGGGCAATTCAAGACAAAAAGAACAAGTGATTAAAACGTCAAATATAACAATGATGTTGATAACACCAGCCTCTGTCACCTTTTTATTAGTCCAGAATGCCGCAGCACGCCTTTTAAGCGGCACTAGAAGACAGGATCATATCACTCCTATTCTAGCTAACCTCCACTGGCTTCCTGTCAAATACCGTATTGTTTTTAAAATTCTTCTATACACTTTTAAAATCTTAAATAACTTGGCACCCAGTTATTTGATTGACCTTCTTAATTTATATATCCCTACAAGGGCACTCAGATCCTCTAATCAGGGGCTCCTAATGCAACCAATGTCTCGACTAAAGACGAAGGGGGATCGTGCCTTTGCTTTTGCTGCACCAAAACTCTGGAACAGCCTGCCGGTTGATGTCCGTGCGTCGGAAACTATTCAATCTTTCAAATCACGGTTAAAAACCCATTTGTTTAAGCTCGCCTTTCAAACTACTTAGCTTAATTTCTTCCCGGTTCGTGCTTGTTGCAATATTACCATCCTATAACTGTATTTCTTTGTTGTTAATTGTTTTCTTTTGCTGTAAACCTGCAAGTATGGCTCGTCTGTGAAGCACTTTGTTGTACCTGTGACTTTTAAATGTGCTATAGAAATAAAATTGAAATTGAAATTTTAAATATAAGATAAAACCAGCAGCCCCTCCTAGAGGGTATTTAGTACAGGGGGTAATATTGTGACTTGCCACAGGGCCGCTTTAAAGCCTGAAGCAGTGGATAGACTTGTCTTCCTGTCCCACAACCTGCAGGCTTTTGTCAGACTAAAGTTTTTTATGTATGTATGTATGTCACCTTGGATGTGTACCTAGGATTTAAAGAATGTTCTGTTAGCATCTTTATTTTAAAACTGTTGGAAAAGCTAAGCTATACAACAAGGAGAGTGGGAATTTCCTTTTAGTTCTCAGTTTATTTGATATTGACTAAAGTTAGTCAATTTTGTCTGTTCTTCTGTAAAAAAAACCTAAGATTTATTTTTAGAATTAATATTTTGTTTCTAAGTGGAAGTGACAATTTAGTAGTCTGTTTGTTCTATTTTCAAACTTAAACGCTTTAGCGGCTGCCTTTTGTGTAGTTTGCAATATTTGCCTTTATTTATTTGAAACTGAAGTCTCATTTTCCTTAAGTACATCTGCCCTGTTTAACTTATTATGGGAAATAAATATTTAAATCAATACAAGCTGCTGATTATTTCACATTTTACTTGTGAGCAACGGCACATTTAAATCTTACAAATTTAGTTATTTGGCTTATATCGTGATATATATTGTTATCGCCTGAAATGAAAAAAACATATCGTGATATGAAAAAATCTTATATCACCCAGCTCTAATACAAAGTAAACTCAAAACACTGGGTCACTGGCTCCTGACACCCGGTTGCTACATATGCCAGTTTTCTATTCTGGCTGACCACAGTTTACAAGATGAGTGGAAGATTTTTCACTCCAGTTTTTGGTGCAGTGGGTCCTTTGTGTAAAACACAAAAGTTTCGCATTCGGCGTGACGGCTGCTCTAAGGAGGTCAGCCACTACATCTGCACCCTTGCTGGGAATATCAAATAATCTGCTAAAAAATCATGGTATTATTTTTGACCAGGATTTGAATCTCACATCTCCAAGCTCATCTGGTCCTTTTTCTTTCATCTAAGAAACATCACAAAAATCAAAACTTTTCATGTGTATTTCTCAGTCTTTCCTAACCCATGTTCAGCTGGTCCAGAACATGGCAGCTAGGTTCAAACATCCCCTCTTTTCTTGCTTCCCGTCACTGGCTTAGAACTCATGTTAAAATTGTATTAATAATATATAAATCCCTACATGGCCAGTCTCCTGCTGAGATCTTATTCTAGGCTTTGATCTCTCCCATCATCTGATCGGGTTCTATAAACTGTACCAAAACCAGAGGTGATTATAATTTTTGAAGTAGTAGCTACTAAACTTTGGAACAGACAACTGGCCTGAACTAGTGAGGAAGACTGTTCCAAACAACTCCCTACTCAAACATTTATCATTTTATAGTTGTTTTTTTAACCTTTGCCCAATTTTTTGTCTGTATTTCGTTTCAAATGTGTATTTATTAGTATGCATGTATGTAAAAACAAACATAAGATCATATATTTGACTGTGTTAGCATGTTGGGACATGTAAAAGTTATTATATTCTTCCTATTATTAAAACAAAAGCAGATTTCTTATTCAGAGCTGAATAAAGAACTCACATGAAGCTTTCATATTGTAGAAAAACCTGGCTGTGACATCTATTGGCTTGCAGGGATCTTTCTTTCTTCCTGTGACTGGTCTACTTTTACTGTCCAATTACATGCATTTTGGGTTCCTTGGTGAAAATGGATGGATTTATGGGAGATTCATTTTGCTACTCATGTAAAGAAGGTAATCTTTGTTTTTAAAAAAGGAGTCTTTCAATGTGAGAAACAATTCTGGGGGAAGCAAAGAGCCCCATCCATAAAACATCTCTAGTGAATTCACCTCCGAATGATATTACTCACAATGACAATAACCCAAGGCACCTCACTCAGTTATACTGATCCGTGTGAATGTAGCAGCACACTGACCCTCATGTTCTTCCTGGCAGAGGGGCCCGGGAGGGAGGACTGGAGACACTGAAGTCTCTGAGGACGTAATGGGTCAAGACTGACAGATTTTGGTACATGGGGGGGGGAAATCTTCAGTTGGTAAAAGTTTGAACTGCCTCTGGCACGTGACATTTCTCAGTGTGCTGTCTGGGATACTGCAAATACCAAACTGAATCTTGTGTGTTTAATACACCTGGAGCTGACGTCTTGAATAAAACAGCTTCTTTTTAAGCCAAAGCAACACCTAAGCTCTGTCCTATATTGCAGTTTTGAATATGCGGCACTCTTCCCGACCAGGTGTTTACTGCACTGCATAGATGTCAGCTTATGCCTAATTTGCTTCCTGACAGCGTTCTCACTATAGTATCTCTCTCCCCATGCCCCTCTTCTTAATGCACTCCTGAAACGTTCACATATATTCTGGTTTAAAATGACTCTTATGGCTGTAAATCAACTCATACTTATGTGCGCGCATACACACAAGAGGACTGATGTTTCCCAATAACTCACTCATTCAGCCATCCACCAACTGGCTGGACAGACTTTGATGAAACAGGGCTTTGGAACACAGTGAGTCGCTCTGGAGCCCGTGTCACCACGCATGAGGCATTCTGCGTCTTCGGCAATTGATTTCCAGCTGACACTCAAGTGGCTGCCAGTGAAAGATGACCTGTCAGTGCAACTCAGGGGAGCACATCTACCGAGGCATCATGTCGAGAGACTCATGCGTAAGATGGCAGGTAGACAGACACAGGAGACCCCGAGCTGGGCCTACTGGGGAGCCTCTCTTATTAATAGCCCCAGGTCATTGAAAGCTTGCTAACAAGCCAAGCAGGCAAGTATAAGAAAGTCATACTTCTTATTTTGAAGTGAGTACTGCAGTTTGCTTGTATGTCTGACTGTGAGACTCTTGAGTGTCAAAGCTGTACAGCAATGTTTATGTGATGCGTCTGAAAATCATATAGTCTATCTACAGCTCATACATTTACAGTAGCTGATCCCAATTAGCCTATGCTAGCATTGCAATCAAAGCTTAATAGGGTTTGCGTAACAGTTTTGTGCCATAGAAAGAGGGACTTTTTGCCCCTTTTAAACTCCCACAAATAAAAAGCAAACAGGAATTATCAAGCTAGGATGACAGCTTCATCCACCACTCACCCTAAAGCGTCTGTTTTCTCCAGAGGTTTAGTCCTCCTCCACTTGCCCACAGATATGCTGCTTGCTCTTGTCCAAATTCCCAAAGGACCAGAAACTGTCAGCGTGATCTTGGAAGCCAGAGCCACATGTCTGCTTGGCAGCGCTAAAGTCAGCTTAACTTTTTCTCACCATGAAAGACTTGGCCATTTCCCTGTGGCCAACTTGGTGGAAAGATGCTGTCTGTAAAGTCTTGTAAAGCTGTTGTAGGAACAGTAAATAATGGGGCCTAGAAAAGAGCTAAGCAAAGCTGTAGAAATATTATACAAGATCATGATTATTGCTGCTTATGCGAGAGCGGAAACCTTTTGTATGATTAAAAGGGCAAATTTGACCTCAGATTTCACAGTTTCACCATTTGGTAGATCGGAGAGAACTCTGTGGCCTTTGGTAAAAAAAATTTATTTCACTGTTTCAGTCATGAAGCACACAGCATTGTCGTATATATATATTTAAAAAATGCATATTGTACAGGTATCAGGGATATGACACTAGAGTGAAACAGTGGTAAGATAAAGTCATAGAGATTAAAATCGTAGGCCTAATTTACACACAGTCGTTTTATGTCTTTGGGCAAGATCAAAGCTACTTGATTTAAAAAAAAAAAAAGCTTAGTGTGTCCCTGTGGCTTACGAATTAAGACTTTGATCACGGATTGTATTATCCAGAGGTGTGGACTCGAGTCACATGACTTGGACTCGAGTCAGACTCGAGTCATTAATTTTATGACTTTAGACTTGACTTGAAAAAATGTTCTAAGACTTGTGACTTGACTTGGACTTTTACACCAATGACTTGGGACTTGAATTGGACTTGAACCGGTTTACTTGAAAAGACTTGATATTTTACCCCAAATACAAAATTTAACATGCATATTATATAGAGATTGAAAATGTGACGTCATTCACGGGTAGAACCGCAAAGGATTCTGGGAACTCGTGGCAAGCGGTACTAGCGCACGCAGGCTTTCAATTAAAATCAGTTATACAGCGATAAAAAGAAACACAAGAAGCCGTTGTATTATTAACTGCAATAGCCGGTCGCATGACAGCCACGGGAAGCCGACGGGTAAAGAGATCGGTTGTTATCGGATTACCTCGTTGAAGAGAAATTGTTCGAGCCATGTTTCCGAAGTAACAAAGAGGCGACGGGTGGCCTGGATTGCAGCCATTCAAAGATCAAATATAACGTCCCAGAACCCTCCAGCTCACAGGTTAGTCTGCTCCAAGCATTTACACAAAGGTCAGTGTTTTTTAGTAGTTAATACGTCACTTTCATAACATAACTGGTGATATAGGTTACAAGCAAGTCTGGCGCTGAACAGAAATTGTCGCGCTATGCTCCTTTATTTATTGTGCATAAATAGTGAATTGTCCTGACACAATATTGCGTTTCGCCTCTGTTATTATGGTACATTGACAAAAACATATACTTTTATTCACAGGATAAAACAGGTTTTTTGTATCACTAATTGCCCAGTACGATTACAGCATACAGTATTATTGTCACTGCTACATTTCTGTGATGCTACCAGAAATTATTTCCACTACTAATTAATTACCGTTGAGCTCAAAGGTCCTATTAATAAACGGTTAAGGAATGTGTATTTATGACGACGATTTGTGAGACTGGTAAACTTATGATACGTACGATGGTCTTTCGTTCTACACGGTGCATTTCAAGGTCCTGCACCCATCCGGCGGTAAACTGTACCTGGGCTTGTTGCAGTGACCGGAAGTTACTAAACTTCATGAGTGTATGCACTCACTCCAAGAACCGTATGATTATAAATATGCATATAAATATGCTACGATGAGATAGCTGACTTCATCTAACTAGCAAATGTTGTCCAGGCTACGTTGGTGATACAGTTTTTTTAATGTGTATGATATTTTTGTCATGCGATTTTAAAGCCGGTCCTACAACCGCATCCAAGAATGACATGCAGCTTATCTCAGAACTGTCGGTGAAAACTATTCTTGGAGCTAAGTTTAATTGAGCTGCATTTTAAAGAGGTGCAATTTCACAATTTGTGTATATTTTCTAAGTTCACTATTTTGTCATGTGTTGAGAAAAACACAGATTTTAAAATTACATGGTCTAACATTTACATTTAGCATATAACTGCAACATTATTTTTTCGTTGTTTTTTTTTTTTTAAAGACTCGAAAGGACTTGAAATTCAAAGTTTCAGACTTGTGACTTGACTCGGACTTTTACACCAGTGACTTGAGACTCGACTCTGACTTGCCTGACATTACTTGAGACTTGACTTGAGACTTGAGGATAAAGACTTGAGACTTACTTGAGACTTGCAAAACAATGACTTGGTCCCACCTCTGGTATTATCCCATATTTGAGTCTGTCTGGGGACCTTTGTTGCATGTCATTCCCCTTGTCTTCTCTCTCATTTACAGTCATCTTTCTATTGTCATGATGGCATAAGGATGCCTTAACGTAAAAAAAAGATTAATGAATCGAGTAGGAATGAAAGACAGAATTTAATCCTGATCCAGACCTCAAGTTATAAATGTATCAGTCCCTCCCAGATGCATACATAAGATTTCCTCAGAAATGTAACTGCATCAGTAAGCACACCGTGGATATTTGCACTTCCTCTGTGGTGATATGGTTAATTACATAATCATCTATCACATAAAAGCATCAATATATATATATAAAAAAACTATATCCAACAATTTCATCACAATCATAGCGAGTGCACAACGAGCTGCTGTAGTATTTATCTGACCCCTAATCAGCTCAACCACTGAATGATATACATGGATGAGAGAGCACTGATCTGTATGATGGAGGGATTATTGTGGGTGCGAGTCAGCATAGTCACTCAAACATTTGTCTTGTTCATTGTCCATAAATATGATTTATTCATGTTGTTCAGCATTTAGGTGCATTGTACCATGCAATAAGGACTAGATAGCAGAGATGAGAAAGATAAAGTAACAACTTGTGTGTTTCTATTGAACATTTCAAGACGGGTGTAACGTTGCAGAGTTGGTCACGTTAGAAATAGTAATGTGAACAATTTAAACAATAATGTATATACATACATATTTTATTAATTGCTGGACTTTATTAGAAGATTTTTCTTTGCTTTATTTTCAAAATGTTCATATTAATAAAAACCAAGTTGAATATGAACATAAGTGCTATAGACTATATAAAACATGAACACAAAGCCACTGAGATATCACCTGAATAATTCACACCTGCACAGCTGTTCTGTAGTGAAAAAAGTGTGAATTTCATATTTTAAAGTTATGTAATCTATAATAGGAATGTATACGTTTTTATTCGCTTTTGAAGCCTGTCTTGCCGAGCAAGGAATCGCCACTTTTTCAGAAAAAGGAAGCCTCGGTAACAAAATTATCATAAACGCTTCTCTTAAGATCCTCCCTGCACTCCTCTAAGGTCAACCCTGCTTTGTAAAGCACAGTTAATCTGTAACAGATTACAATCAGAGTTGTTATTCACCACAGAGAGATGCATTCTTTCTGTTGAATGCAAATTAAATATTTTCAAGACGCTTTAAAAGACTGGTAATTGGGGCCAGACTGCCTCATAAAGGCCTCTGTATGATTCAATAAAGTGCTGCAGATGATTTAACAACATCTGAATCCAAGTGATGTGTCCCTCACACAAATATTTATTGGGGGGCAGCACCTTGTAAAAGTGCATCCTTGGCCCTATTAAAACACTTCAGCGGTTCTAACTATCATGTATTGTACAAGGCAGAGTAGTGGAGAGTCGTACTTTGTTTGTTGTGTGCATATTGTCCAACTTAGATTTAATGAAGTGAGGTGACACAAATTTTATGAATCATC
This sequence comes from Rhamphochromis sp. 'chilingali', assembly GCF_963969265.1. Classification (NCBI taxonomy): domain Eukaryota; kingdom Metazoa; phylum Chordata; class Actinopteri; order Cichliformes; family Cichlidae; genus Rhamphochromis; species Rhamphochromis sp. 'chilingali'. The sequence continues at coordinate 4,427,442 of NC_137941.1, forward strand.
AGCTCCATCAAAATTAAGATGACACTACCCACTATTTGGTCACTCCTTTTCTCAGTTCAGCACATCAGCTGCCAGCACCTTGAAAGCCAAGGTCGCCCTTTAATAAAAACATAAAAATCTCTGCCATTACCCGGTTAAATGGTGCAGAAGATTTGGCTTTAACAGGACTACTTCCCCTCCAAGTGCTGCTGAATTAATTATAGGCACTTTTAAGTTAATCAGATCTTATCAAATGCCCATGTGTGGGTGAGACTGATGAAGGTCACTCATTCCAGTGACTAAGTGAACGATGGCTTAAAAGATATGGTTTTAATTAGCAAAATGTTAAAACTCATGTGAGTAATGTTATGCAGTGCATGCACATAAAGTATGTTTACAGCTAGCTTCTTAATTTACTTGTTGTGTCATTCCTTATGGTTGAGATATTTGTGTGAACAAATCTTGTCCTGTAATGAATATGCTTAAAGTAACTTACAGAGCAAGTAAGAAAAAAGAAAGTTATTTTTTTCTGATGGGTGTTGGAAACAGTAGCTAAAGGTGCTAGCTGTCTGCTAGGTGTCACCTCAGGCAATTCAAGTCCATCCATCCATCCATCTTCATCTGCTTTATCCGGGGATGGGTCACGGGGGCAGCAGCCTAAGCAGAGAAGCCCAGACCTCCCTTACCACCACGGCAGGCACCAACCACCCTGCGGCCGCAGCTCAATGCAGCAGCTTCGGCAATGGAGATGCTGAACATAGTCCATTCGGACTCAATGTCCCCAGTCTCCCTCGGAATGCTGTTGTAGCTCTGCCGGAGGTGTGCGTTCAAGATCTCGCGGACTGGGGCCTCTGCTAGACGGTACCAGCACACCTTCACTACACGTTTAGGTGCACCAGGTCTGTCCAGCGTCCTCCCCCACCACCTGATCCAACTCACCACCAGGTGGTGATCAGTTGACAGCTCAGCCCCTCTCTTTACCCGAGTGTCCAGAACATATGGTCGCAGGTCTGGTGATACGATTACAAAATCGATCATCGACCTGCGGCCTAGAGTGTCCTGGTGCCACGTGCAATTACGGACACTCTTATGTTCGAACAAGGTGTTCGTTATGGCCAAACTTTGATTTGCACAGAAGTCCAATAACAAAACACCGCTCGGGTTGAGATCAGGGAGGCCGTTCCTCCCAATCATGCCCGTCCAGGTCTCGCTGTCGTTACCCACGTGAGCATTGAAGTCTCCCAGTAGGACAACAGTCTCCAGGTGGAGCACCTTCCAGCACCCCACCCAGGGACTCTAAGAAGGCTGGGTACTCCGAACTGCCACTCGGCGCATAAGCGCAGATGACAGTCAGGGCCCGTTCCCCGATCCTAAGGCGCAGGGAACAAACCCTCTCATCCACCGGGAAAAACCCCAACGTACCAGCAGCAAGCCGAGGGGATATAAGAATACCCATTCCAGCTCGCCGCCTCTCACCAGGGGCAACTCCAGACTGAGACAGAGTCCAGCCCCTCTCCAGGAGACTGGTTCCAGAGTCGAAGCCATGCGTAGAGGTGAGCCCGACTATATCTAGCCTGCGGGAGGATGGGCCCATGTCCCCTTTTCCCCTTACCTGAGCAAGGTACCGTCCCTACACACTGCTCCCCGGGCACCCAGTGGCTGCCCACTGCTTCACTGAGTGAATGGGTTAAATGCAGAGAGGAATTTCCCCACGGGGATCAATAAAGTAAAGTATACATTATAGTACATTTGCACAATGACTGAAACTAGCCCACTGAATGAACAGTGGGCTGTGAGGTAAGTTCCTTGATCATTAATATGCACTGTTTATAAGTGTTTATTTGTACTGTTCATAAGGTTGGAAACCTGCAGTTAGCTGAGACTGAAGTCTTTTGGATGAGTGACGAAAAATTTATCCCACTGAAAAGGTCCAGATGAACAGATACAACCTTTTGTGAGGAGTTCATGAAGGTTCCCAAGTCCTGCCATTGCAAAACAAACCCAAATCATCACCCCTCAGTTGGTATGAGATGCTTATACTGAGAAGTTGTGTTTGGTTTTCACAGGGCGCAGGGTCCTGTGCATTATGGCCACACATTTCCATCTTGGTCTTGCAAGTCAGAACAATGTTCTAGAAGTGTTTTGGCCCATTCAGATGCAACTTTAACTTTAACGTTTTCTTGTGGAAAGCCTTCCCATATAGCCATTCTTGTTCAGTCTTTTTGTAACTGTTCTGTCACAAGCTTCAACATTTAACATGTTAACTGAAGCCTGAAAAGTCTGAGATGTTGCACTTGGGTTTTTTGCAGTCTCTCCTAGCATTGGATGGTCTGACCTTGGGTGAATTTGTGGGACGTCCACTCCTGGGAAGATTGTGGCATTGCTTTAGCACGCCTGAATGCTCCAGAACATCAAACTGAAAGAACATCTGGTGTTATACTGCAGGTTACTCTTGGCGATGATCAGTTAATCAAATGATTGCAGAAATCTTTCACTATAACATGGCAGTTTATACTTGATAATCAAATTTCAGCTGGCATATAGAACACAAAAGTCTTGAATCTAGCATATCACCTGTAAATGAAATTCAACTATCCAGGCATGAGATGTGAACATGAAACCATATGGATTGACCTATAACTCATTATTTGGAATGTTATAGTGAATGAAATCCTTCATGGATCACTGCTAACAAATCGTGCTGCACCTCACTGGACTTCAGTTATATTTTTTTTTTTTGCTGGTTGCAAAGTTTCTGTGGGAATTAAATTCTATAAATATATTTTTCTGTTTAGTTTAGTTTTGTAAAACATACATGTAACTGTTACAGATTAGGGACTGTATATCAGTGGGCTGACTTAAGGAAACTAAGATGGAACAGAAAAATTGAGCAGTTTGTCTTTTTTATCTCATATTTTAGTATCACAGTACAAAACATACACACAGGAGGACATTTGCTAACTTGTTACCACAGTAACCAATTATTCTTACATTGTTTGAAGGCCACACCTGACAGTTTCCACGACCTTTGACAAATTTCATTAACAGTACTTAAACTGTTCTCAGCAGTGGCATCCATGCTTATCACACAGACCTATGGTTTATATGCTTTCCTTTCTTAGCCACCTAACACAAGCTTAACCTCAATTATATGGTCTTCTGGTCGCATTAGATTTTGCCTGTGAACACAGTATGTTAGAAATAGACAGCTTTCCCTCCCATCTTTTCCTCTACCCAACTTTTGCAAACCAGGTCGCTTTTAATTTGCAAATTACTCCTTGTTGGAAAAAGTTGGAAAATCACACTCTTCCTCTTCATTGCTTTCTCTGATAATGGGACTGTATTTTCTGTCTTATGTCAGGTACAGTTTCCACAGTTAGTCCAGTTTTTCCACCTTCCACAATGACAGCTAAAGCAAAACAATGCAACCACAACATGTCCTCTCCTTGTTGTGGTTGCACAACTGAGCATTCATTACCTCATGTGATTTGTACTATGTGACAGACAGAATTGCACAACAAGAAAAGGAGTCATTATGTTATACCTGTGGTGCTGGGGAGACACTAGTTACACCGAATTGATAAATTATCTAAATGCTGTCATTTCTCCCGATTAATGCACCATTGTTACTAAATTTTCAGTCACAGGAAGCACTTTGCACCAGAGCTGGTTGGCAGTGCTTGAAGAGCTGATATATTGGAAACTTGATGGGCTTAGTCATAGTTCTGGAGTAGTTCTTCTCCGAGATGCGAAATATAACCTTTTTTTGAAAGAAAAATAACAACTCGTTTGAAATGAGCAGCTAAGCCAGGGCTGTCCAACTCCAGTCCTTGAGAGCTACTGCCCTGCAGCTTTTAGACGCATACTTGTTCCAACACACCTGTATCAAATCAAAGGCTTGTTATCAGGCCTTTGCCAAACTTGATGGTATGCTGAAGAAGTAATCCAATCATTTGATTCACCTGTGTTGGATGGGATGAGTCCCTTTGTTGTAGGGGGGGATCTAAAAGCTGCAGGACAGTAGCTCTTGAGGACTGGAGTTGAACATTGAACATTAGCTAAGCTAAGTAGTGTACATGCCTCACATTTTATTTTAACCATTTGACCAGTCATGCATCTCTGTGCAAATGTTTATGTTGCTACAGATTCCAAGACAACCCAAAGCACTTAAACTCACTCTGTAAGCTGTCTTTAAATCTACTGGCTGAGAATTATAGTTCTTATCTAATGTAACCCATAACATGAAAGTTTAATGTTACCATGAACACACTTCACTAATTTGCTTTTTTGTTTGTGTGGCATACATACTTTTAACATTGCAGTGAACTAGATGTAAGTCAAGACAACCTAACAAACTTTAGCTAATTGGGAAACTAGTATGAGAATATGGAGTCAGTCACACCATATGTTATAGCAGGGGTGGGCAACTCCAGGCCTCGGGGGCCGGTGTCCCTGCAGGTTTTAGATGTGTCCTTGAACCAACACAGCTGATTTAAATGGCTAAATTAGCTCCTCAACATGTCCTGAAGTTCTCCAGAGGCCTGGTAACGAACTAATCATGTGATTCAGGTGTGTTGACCCAAGGTGAGATCTAAAACCTGCAGGACACCCGCCCTCGGGGCCTGGAATTGCCCACCCCTGTGTTAGAGAGTGTAATGGCGCAAACATCATTGGAGCCACAAAGTCTTCTTGTGACAAACATGCAGAATAAATATGTGTGAGTAACAGCAAATGTAGGCAAGCTGTCACATATCAATTCCCCTTCTTCCCCCACCCCGAGGAAAAAAGGCATTAATGAGAAATGAAAGTGTTCCAGTCACATTACCCAAAAATATGCATGCTTCACCTTCTTAAAAAGGCACCCAGGGAAAAGGTCTAACTTTTCTTAATCACTAACACATATAACATTTATCTTTGAGAAGAAAATATGTAATTCATTGTTTAACCAGTGGATCAAGGACTGTTATATTTATATTTCTTCAATTTTATTGTGAGGAATTAATTTTATTCCACCAATCCAGCAATTCCTGGGTCTACAACATCTCACCTAACTTATTAATGTGTTTGTCTCACCTGCATGTCTCTGCTTTGCATTTGGCAAAATATTATGAACACTGTTTGATGTGATCAACTAACAGACAGTTTGTGGTAAGTTTACTACTGGTTAGCTTTCAAACCAGTAGTTTTTACTGAAACCAAAAGTTTGTGAGAAATTTGAAAGGAACACATTTATTAGCATTTGTAATCATGTCATTTCGAGAAACAGGCTAAATGGTTTGCACATGATTAATTTTGAATAAGAATTGCAAAATAGAATTATTTATTAAGCCTGAACAAAACACCATCTGTAAAAACCTAATTTTATTCAAACAGTTGTTTGTGTAAATTTGACAATACAGCAATAATGTAATACGTAAGTATGCATTAGTTAACTGATAGATAATGTCAACGCAGGTAAACATAATGATATACACCTTAGCTTCTGCACAGAAAAACTCCAATTATTCTGGTTCCATCCATTTTTCTTTCACTGGTACTATTTAAAATTCTTCAATACATAATTCATTATTTCAGAGATATGTGATCAGGATATAAAGATGCTTAATCTGGTTGAGAAATCACCCATGCTGTGAGTGCATTATGCGGATGCTAATGCATTTAGCTAGAGACAAAAGCAATGTTAATGTAGCCGGAGTGAGCACGAAAGTCACAAAGAGTTCAGTGTTAACATTAAGAGACATTGCATGAATGAGTCATGATTTTGTCTAAATGCATTTGTGGCCATATGCCTTGTGTCTTGGAACATGTCACACAAACAAGAGGTAAACAACCGGGTTAGTTACTATGAAGCAAAGCTCAACTCTGACAACACAGTGGTGAAAAAAACACTAAAAATCATCATTAGCACATTCAGTCTCTCCCTTCATCATGCTTTAGGGTGTAAAATAAAGATTGATGGTGCGCAAGATTCAGGAGTAAGATGACACCCAATTCTACACTCCCTCATTGTCTAGGCGTCTTCTTATAAGCAGATAGCAAGCTGTGATATTCAAAGTGACACTCAATTAGGTGTGCACTGGGCAGGGGGACACAGATTGATTGAATGGCTTAGTCGCTGAATGCAGAAATAACTATGCTGAAATTGTCTCATGCTTTTCTCCACAAACCTTTGCTAGACATATAAGGTGAAATCGCTAGATGTGACATTACAAAATAAGTGTGTGTACGTGTGTGGTTCTTTTTGTTTCTTTTGTTATTCAGATTAAGAACATACTCAGCCAAAAGAAGAAAAAAAAAATCACCCAAGGCAAGGACATCCATCATTTCATTCTGGTCAAGTGTTGAAAGAGGAAAGCAGCATAATGGATAAAGTAATGATGTTGTTACACAGCACTAATGCTCGCTTAGTAGTACTCAGCGGTGCTCTAAACTACCTGTTTATAATAGGTCTGTTACCGTAACACCTCCAGATGTTTCCATTTAAGTTATGAAAATGATCACAGGCCCAACATTTTGCCCTTGTGCAAGTCCATTTATACCAACATAAAGATAATGTGCACAGCTCAAATGGGAAAACATCTGCCAGGAGGACACATTCAGGAGCTGAGAGGCAGTGTGTTACCACATCAATCACCTCGGTCGATGAGTTTACTTAACCTCATTTTAGTAATTACTAGCTAATCTTGGGTTGACAATTAAAAACGGTAAGCAAAGTTGTGCCTGTTTAGCAAAGCACTACCCTATGCTTAACTCATTCACTGCCAGCCATTGGCAGTGAATGAGTTAAACCCATTGACTCATTCACTGCAATTGACGGCTATAGACGTCAATGGCAGTGAATGAGTTAATCTTCTCTTTAACATAATAATAAACAGGCACTGTAAACAGGTCTCATGCCACGTGTGTCACTTACATGTCATTTCCTCTTTTAGTTAGTTTTTTCGGGTTGGTTCAGATAGATACTGGCTACTTCTAGTTGGAACCTATGACTTGAACAAATAAACCTATGAAAATCTTGTCTTTAACCTAACTGAACAATAGGTGGCCTGCAATCAGGTGTCATGTCACACACTGCAGCTATATTTCAAATTATTTCTGTTTTTTTGTTGTTTTTTCCCCTTTGACTATTTTTTATAAATTACTATATATATATATATATATATATATATATATATATATATATATATATATATATATATAAAAACACCCAGCACGCCCCTGCGGGCGATTTATCCTTCAAGCTCGGGTCCTCTACCAGAGGCCTGGGAGCTTGAGGGTCCTGCGCAGTATCTTAGCTGTTCCCAGGACTGCGCTCTTCTGGACAGAGATCTCCGATGTTGTTCCCGGGATCTGCTGGAGCCACTCGCCTAGCTTGGGAGTCACCGCACCTAGTGCGGTGATTACCACGGGGACCACCGTTACCTTCACCCTCCACATCCTCTCGAGCTCTTCTCTGAGCCCTTGGTATTTCTCCAGCTTCTCGTGTTCCTTCTTCCTGATATTGCTGTCATTGGGAACCGCTACATCGATCACTACGGCCGTCTTCTTCTGTTTGTCTACCACCACTATGTCCGGTTGGTTAGCCACCACCATTTTGTCCGTCTGTATCTGGAAGTCCCACAGGATCTTAGCTCGGTCATTCTCCACCACCCTTGGGGGCATCTCCCATTTTGACCTCGGGACTTCCAGGTTATACTCGGCACAGATGTTCCTGTACACTATGCCGGCCACTTGGTTATGGCGTTCCATGTATGCCTTGCCTGCTAGCATCTTGCACCCTGCTGTTATGTGCTGGATTGTCTCTGGGGCATCTTTACACAGCCTGCACCTGGGGTCTTGCCTGGTGTGATAGACACCAGCCTCTATGGATCTTGTGCTGCCATGATTAGTGCCTCTGTGCTGTCTTTCAGTCCAGCTTTGTCCAGCCACTGGTAGGATTTCTGGATATCAGCCACCTCCTCTATCTGCCGGTGGTACATACCGTGCAGGGGCCTGTCCTTCCATGATGGTTCCTCGTCTCCCTCCTCTTTCTTGGGTTTCTGCTGCCTGAGGTATTCACTGAGCACTATCTATCTATCTATCTATCTATCTATCTATCTATCTATCTATCTATCTATCTATATCTCTATATATATATATATATATATATATATATATATATCTCTATATATATATATATATATATATATATCTCTATATATATATATATATATATATATATATAAGCAGCTGGATAGCGTAGTGGTTAGACTACACGCCTTTGGAACAGAGGATCGCAAGTTCGATTCCTGCCCGGGGCGTCTGTATCCAGTAAGGGTCCTAAGGCTAGACCCCCTATGCTAAGCAAGCCTACCGCAGACATGAGCGAGACAGATAAATATGAAGGCATGCCGGCTCGGACGTCGCCCGGATCAACAAGGTCAGGGGGGCGATATCATCACCCCCACCCGAGATTGGGTACATAGCCCCAAGTGCGATAGGAGAAGGATCGTTGAGTGCGAGAGGAACTGACCTGAAAAATAGGATCATGGCCAAGCTTGAAACCTGGATCCCCCGTAGCCGGTTACCAAGATTACGTGAAGTACCCTCAGAAGGTCTGCTAGATGATGTTAATGCAGCACTATGGGCAATACCTACAACCGACACTAACAAGCTGATCTACAATACGGCAGCAGTGATCAGTGAGATGCTTGGCTACAAGTTGAACAGCCACAAGGGGCAGTACCCTCCATGGAGAAGGAGGCTAGAGGGCAAGATCAAAGTAGCACGGAGAGAGGTTAGCCAACTAACGGAGTTGCAGAAAGGTGCGACAAATAAGGTGCCTAAGAAATACAGCAAGCTGTCCATACCTGAGGCCTTGGAAACTGCCAAGCAAAGACTCACAGCCTTGGCCAGCCGCTTGAGGAGGTACACCAGAGAGATAGAAGGCAGGAGAATAAACCAGCTGTTCTCCACAGAACCAGCAAAGGTGTACTCTCAGTGGCAAGGGAACAATAAGAGAACAGCACCACCAAGGCTGGAGACGGAGCAATACTGGAAGAGCATATGGGAGAAGGATGCAACCCATAACGGCAATGCTCAGTGGCTAGAGGATCTGAGGGCAGACCACAGCGACCTCCCTGAACAGGGTCCAGTAACCATCACAGTGGCAGATATCCAAGAAAGGGTCTCCAGTATGAAGAGTTGGACAGCACCAGGGCCCGACATGGTTCACGCCTACTGGCTGAAGAAGCTGACTGCACTCCACGAGCGTCTGGCAGCACAAATGAACCAGCTGCTAGTTAACGAGAGACACCCGGAATGGCTAACTGAAGGTCGGACGGTCCTGATCCCCAAGGACCCCAAGAAGGGACCGGTCCCCTCCAACTACCGACCAATAACCTGCCTCAGTACTACATGGAAGCTCCTGTCAGGCATCATATCGGCTAAGATGAACAGGCACATGGGTCAATACATGAGCGGGACACAGAAAGGAATTGGCAAGAATACCAGAGGCGCAAAACACCAGCTACTGGTAGACAGAACAGTCAGCCGAGACTGCAAGACCAGACTGACCAACCTGTGCACTGCCTGGATTGATTACAAGAAGGCCTATGACTCAATGCCCCACAGCTGGATACTGGAATGCCTAGAATTGTACAAGATCAATGGGACCCTAAGAGCCTTCATCAGGAACTCAATGGGGATGTGGCGTACAACACTAGAGGCCAACTCCAAGCCCATAGCACAAGTCACCATCAAGTGCGGGATCTACCAAGGAGATGCTCTGTCCCCACTGCTGTTCTGCATAGGCCTGAACCCCCTCAGTGAGATCATTAACAAGACTGGCTACGGATACCGACTACGGAACGGAGCAGTTGTCAGCCACCTCCTGTACATGGATGACATCAAGCTGTATGCCAAGAGTGAACGAGACATCGATTCACTGATCCACACTACCAGGCTATACAGCAATGACATTGGAATGTCGTTCGGACTGGAGAAGTGTAGTCGGATGGTAACAAAGAGAGGGAAGGTAGTCAGAACTGAGGGGATTGAACTACCAGAAGGCAACATTGCAGACATAGAGGACAGTTACAAGTACTTGGGGATCCCGCAGGCGAATGGGAACCATGAAGAGGCCGCTAGAAAAGCTGCAACCACCAAGTACCTGCAGAGGGTCAGGCAAGTCCTGAGGAGTCAGCTGAATGGTAAGAACAAGATCTGGGCCATCAACACGTACGCCCTGCCCGTGATCAGGTACCCTGCTGGGGTAATAGGCTGGCCAAAGGAGGAGATAGAAGCCACTGACATAAAGACAAGAAAGCTCCTTACCATGCATGGAGGGTTTCACCCCAAGTCCAGCACCCTGAGGCTGTACGCTAAGCGGAAGGAAGGGGGCCGGGGACTGGTGAGTGTCAGCACCACAGTCCAGGATGAGACAACGAACATCCAAGAATACATTGGGAAGATGGCCCCAACTGACCGAGTGCTCAGTGAATACCTCAGGCAGCAAAAACCCAAGAAAGAGGAGGGAGACGAGGAACCATCATGGAAGGACAGGCCCCTGCACGGTATGTACCACCGGCAGATAGAGGAGGTGGCTGATATCCAGAAATCCTACCAGTGGCTGGACAAAGCTGGACTGAAAGACAGCACAGAGGCACTAATCATGGCAGCACAAGAACAAGCTCTGAGCACAAGATCCATAGAGGCTGGGGTCTATCACACCAGGCAAGACCCCAGGTGCAGGCTGTGTAAAGATGCCCCAGAGACAATCCAGCACATAACAGCAGGGTGCAAGATGCTAGCAGGCAAGGCATACATGGAACGCCATAACCAAGTGGCCGGCATAGTGTACAGGAACATCTGTGCCGAGTATAACCTGGAAGTCCCGAGGTCAAAATGGGAGATGCCCCCAGGGGTGGTGGAGAATGACCGAGCTAAGATCCTGTGGGACTTCCAGATACAGACGGACAAAATGGTGGTGGCTAACCAACCGGACATAGTGGTGGTAGACAAACAGAAGAAGACGGCCGTAGTGATCGATGTAGCGGTTCCCAATGACAGCAATATCAGGAAGAAGGAACACGAGAAGCTGGAGAAATACCAAGGGCTCAGAGAAGAGCTCGAGAGGATGTGGAGGGTGAAGGTAACGGTGGTCCCCGTGGTAATCGGAGCACTAGGTGCGGTGACTCCCAAGCTAGGCGAGTGGCTCCAGCAGATCCCGGGAATAACATCGGAGATCTCTGTCCAGAAGAGCGCAGTCCTGGGAACAGCTAAGATACTGCGCAGGACCCTCAAGCTCCCAGGCCTCTGGTAGAGGACCCGAGCTTGAAGGATAAACCGCCCGCAGGGGCGTGCTGGGTGTTTTATATATATATATATATATATATATATATATATATATATATATATATATGTAAGTCTACACATAGCAAATACAAAGTCTGGGTTTCAATACATTTGAACTTACAATATATCTATTGTCACCATCTCAGCTCTCTACCTAGCTGTCCCTCTGATGTACCCATTTATAATCCTGTCGATTCTCCTTGACTCCACCCCCCAGAAATCTTATCATCTTCAACTTATTTGTTCTAATATCTCTCCAAACTATACATCACCACCATCTTGTAAACACTTCTTTTCATTCTTGCTGCTATCCTTTTGTCACAAATCACCCCTGACACTCATCTCCAACCACTCCACCCTGCCTGCACTCTTTTCTGTGTGTAGTTTCTGTTGCTTTGGATCATCTCTTTCTCATTCACACGTGCATCCTGTCTTACTTCTAATGACTTTAATTCGTCTTCTCTCCAGAGCATACCTCCACCTGCTCCCTGCTCTCATGACAGAGGATATTGTCATCTTGTTTGAACATTTCCATTTCTATCCTTAGAAATACTGGGAATGGAGAAAATGACTATCTAGTATATATTGTGTATATACTAATAGAATATATACAGTATACTATATATACTATATCTATTCTCTGGTATATCTACTTTGTTCATCTTCCAGCCTGTCCCACTTTTTCTTTCCTAAGCTGTTCCTTTGAATTATTTCCTGTACTTCCTCATTCTATCACCAAATACCCTTGTCCTCTTTCCAGAGGATATACCAAGCAGTTTTTCTCTGTCCTCCCTGCAACCCAGAGCGTGTTTCAACTCCTCCCAGAAGCCTGCACAACATTCTTCCTTCTTCAGTTTCCACCATTCAATCCTCACTTTTGCCTTCACACATTCTTCTTGATTTCTAAAGTCATCCTAACGACCACCATCCGATGCTGCCTGGTTACATACTCCCCTGCATTCACCTTGCAGTCTCCTATCTCTGTCAGATTGCACCTTCTTCATAATCTAAAGTTCCCCCCCATGTGCACCTTCATCCACTCTTATATGTCACTCAATGCTCCTCCCTCTTTCTGAAATATGTGTTCACCACAGGCATTTCCACCCTTTTCACAAACTCCACTACCATCCCCGCTTCTCCATTTCTCTCCTTAACACCATACCTACCTACCACCTCCTCATCACCTCTGTTGCATATCTATTGAAGTCTGCTTCAATCACCCCTCTCTCCCCCCTGGGGACACTCTACCACTTGATCCAGAATCCTTCTTTCTCTTCTAATTGACATCCAACCTGTTGGGCATACGCTCTGACAACATTCAACATCACCCCATCGATTTCCAGCTTCAAGCTCATGATCCTGTCTGGCACTCTCTTCACCTCCACAACACTACTCCTACTCCATCTCTCTCCCCATCTATACAATGACAAAACCATTTGAACCCACCTCCATTGTTCCTGGCTTTACGTCCCTTGCACCTGGTATCCTGCATATATAACATATCTACCTAAAAAAAGCAATTGCTACTTAATTTATATTTTTATTTAGTTTATTTTTATCGTCTTTTCTACTTTTTGTGTTCTGTTCCATAGACAGGACCAAAAAAACTGCATGTACCCACTATTATGTCATTCACGTGGTCATGAAGTTCCTGTGTTGAAGCCAGAAGACTGGTGGGGTACATAATGGACAAGCCGAGAGTCCACCGTGGGGCTAATGTATAATTTATGGCACCATGTTTGTTTGCATAGTATTTACCTACAGAGAACTTATGGAGAGTGCTTTGCAACCAGTGTAAATCTGCTCCTGTCAAATACACTGCTCCCATCTGACAACAGATGTTCTCTGTAAGAGGGACAGTACGCAGCTGCCCACGGACTGCCAACAGACTGCCACCACTGAACCATAATTTCCCTTTAACACAGACAGACCACCAAGCACCCTCACATCCATGCATTGGCTGATCTAGATTACCCAGGTAACCCAACAGAGGAACCAGCATGGAGGGAATGTGCAAACTTCACAGAGAAAGGCCGTAGTTGCCCAGGAGCTTTGAGCAAGAAACATTACTATGAGATGTCAGTACTGAACCTATAATTTTATTTTCAGTTTATATAGTTTAGGCATTTAATTGTACTTGAGACAAATACTAAATATTAAAAGGGATCAGGGATCATCACACTCCCATTATATAATACCAATAAAAGGTTAATGTACATTTGTAAATAACCATTTTCATGTAAGTTGGATCACAATGTTACGTGTTTCAGTATGCAGCACAGTCTTCTTCACGTCTACTTGATAAACACTGTAAAGCCAATTTGAGTTTTATCATATCTGTTTAATTCAGCTGAGGCTGTAGGCCTTAGATAAACTGTGAGGATTAAACTCAAGAGGGTGATGCATTATGCTTATCAATTTCAACCCAAAATTTATGGACTCTTTGAGTGAACATTTTTTTAAGGTCCACTGTGAATTCAAGTCGTCCTGGATTCCTTCAGCCAGCATTTGAAGGATTAATTTGCTCTCTCCATTAGACAGCAGCACTTGGCTGCCCAGGCCTCCAGAGGGAAACGATGAACATGGCCAGTGTTGTAATTGCTTTAATACTATCAACACAAAAACATGTTTCCGCCGATGTTCACGGTCACAAATTAAAATATGAGACTTAATTAATTGCTGTGATTCAGGTGTTATTTACTTGTTGCAGTGGGGTGTTGCTGCTGCTTGTCCTGTGTGAAATATAAAAATGAAACTAAAGCACTGAAAGAGCCTGGGGTGGCTACGCCACATGGGGTACCTAAATGAGATCCACTTGATAATGCCAGTTTTCTCCAAGAAAGTGGCACTTTGATAATATGAAATGCAGCGCCCTGAGGACACCTGTTAGACAATTATCTCAATTTTCAGCACCATTTATTAATGGCTGACAGTTTGTCAACCTCATTATGTCAATTTGCAGTTTATTTGTGCAAACTGTATGTGCTGCGATGTCCAGGTGCCAAGCTGCTTTTGGTCACCTGTTCTATTGCTTTGTTGTTGGGACAGTAATTAAGAAGGCCATTATTTCTGATTAGTGTTCCTTTTCATAATTAATGAATAGGCAGCTTTGTCCAGATGGCTATTTCATCACTAAGCCATTAGTCATCTTGTTAAGCTGGACCTTCAAAGTGAAGCAATAAGTTAAACATATTTCCTACAATAAAAGCACAACAGTCACATTGATTTTAAGCTTCAAGAACACAAGTTTTACTGCTTTAGGAGAGTCAGGAAAATACTTTTTTTTATTGTTATAATATATAACGAAAATGTTCTAGGTGCTTTCTGTTCCTTCAGTTTACAATCCCATAGAAATACAATAATGAGGACATAAATGAAAGTCATCCAATTCTTGTCTCTATCGGTTTTTATTTTTTGTACTTTTTTTGGCCCCCAGTTTGCTTCTCAGTCCTGCAGCCCGATCAAACGGTCCCAGAGGCCACACTTGACCTCAACTCTGTTAACCCTGACTAAGCTCAGTGGCAGTTAGTGTTTTATCACCTGAAGAGGGAACCAACTTTTCCTTCAATCCGCGCTAAAACTAATTAAAGTTGGGGCAGAGGAAGCATCTGGCGAGAAAGAGAGAGAGAGACGGAGCGAATGAGGTTGAGTGAGTGACGTCGGGAGAGGAGAGATTAACAAGTGCAGGCAGAGCACTGTCTGCAGTCGCTAATCCTTAAAGTCACAGATACGCAGTAAGCTGGGGCCTTTGTCAGTTAAAGACTGCCTTCAGATCTACCCAACTCTTTGTCTGCTGCCGTGCATCCTCCTCCCCTTATACCCTCTACTATACCCTTACTCTTCATACTCCTTGAATCAGGGATAAACATGGGAGCACTCACTTTTCCAGGCGAGATGAAAGGCTGCTGCGGGTTGAAAGAAGCAGCTCATGCAGCAGAGATGGCTTGCCATAACACCAGATGGATAAAAGAGCATGGAGGAAGAGAAAAGCAGGAGGTGTATGAAGAGGCTCTATTTTTTCCCCACAGTGTTTACATGTCACAAAGTGACTTCAACAGATTTGTTTAGCACCTTATTAAAAAGTTCTACTGGAGCTTGGAGAAGTTGCAAAGTAGATTTTTTTAAAAATTTATTTACTTCATTTTCTTTTTTGGGAGGGTTAGTAACTAGTAAAGTGTGAATTTTTATGGACTCTCACATCATTACATACTGACATCAAAAAGGCTTTAAATACATTTTAATAGCTTAATATCCTTTAAGCAACTTTATGTATTCAGTTAAATTCAGTTAAAATGCTTTTTTAATATCTGAGACTGATGTAATTAAACTTTTTTAATTAGAGTTATTATTATGTTACCCAGTGTATAACATCTGGTCTTAAAAATTATGCTTTAATTTATTTAACCCTTCTTTACCGTAAACTTTTTTTAATTACTACTTCAAAAGATCAGCAAGATCACTGCTGTACTTTTGCAAAACTTCACAAATGTAGAAAATAAAAGAAAAAAATACATTCATAAGTTTGTTGCCTTTTGGTTTTTAAAAAAAACAAACCTATTAAACTCTTAGAAAAGTAAGTTTAAAAACAGCCCCGGATGATATCCAAACTTCTCGTTTCATGCTTAAAGTCTTGTGATATGCAACCAACCTCTTTATGCAGACTTTCACTGGTTGATGTCCTCACAACATGTTGTCCTTTTAATGTGTCAGATCCTGTTGTTCTGTCAGATACTGCTGGGATCAGTGATTTAACACACCAGTCGATGCACTATACGATGCAGGAAGATAATGTTTCATTTTTAAAGATCATAAACACTACATTAAGTAGAAGTAGAAGTTTTTTTAAAAAATAAATAAATAAAGTCAAATGATGTAAAAAAAAATCATCCATTAGACCGTGGCTTTGGAGTGGCTACAAATGGAAGATACAATGGATACCTGAAGTATTAAATTGTTCTTAGGAGATTTCCTGATCAGTTGTCTGTCATCAATTGTCAGCATGTTAAAGGTATGAAAGCTTTTGCAAGTATCTTAAAACTGACCATGTAACATAAATATACATTTTGCTCAGCAACAAGCCAGTTCAGAAAAATCAGAGAGAGCTTGGTTGTCACAGACCAGCTGTCTTTTGATTGTAGGCTACTTGTTCGAATTTTAGATCTTTTATTTATGTAAGGGGTTAATGTTTAAGTAATTGAGAATAGCTCATTTTCAATCTGTGTCTGTCCAAGGCTGTGTCCAAATCATAACGACACACAGCCTTGGACACAGAGAGACACAGATTGAATATTTGATACTTTTGTTTCTAAACCTCTGACTCATGGATGGACAATGACAGTGTTCCAGCAATACAAACAAAAGCCAATTGGCTTGGCCTAGTCACTTAACCATATCAAAATGATGTGCTTTTTTAATGACTCAACCAGGTACATCAGCAGTAATTAGCATTTGAAGGTGAATCAGTCCATTGGGCTTTGGATGCTAAGGGTCAGTGCTAGTACAGGCAAGCCACAAAAGGAGGACCCTCATTAGGCAGCAGAGACAGGGTCCGTTTATATCCAGGTGGCTACTGGGCGGTTACTCAGAGCAACTTGGGTTTTTTTGTTTGTTTTTTTAAATAAGTCATACCATCTGTCAGAAGTGCTAGTGTCTTTATTGCATATTCTTTTCTACAATGGATTTCCTTATCATGGTCCCCTCCTAATGATCTTATCCACTTCACTGAATAAGATGCAATATTCATTTAATTGCATAATCGGCGTATGGGATTTGTTTGGGTAGCCAAAATGAATATACAGGGTGTCTGGGTGCACTGTGAGTTGATGAGACAATTATTGTGCTAGCATGCATAGCTAATTGTTTGCACAATGCCAGCCACTTGTAGAGATATTTGAAAATTTGCTCTGCCTGCTAGATTATAAATGTAGTGGCAACTTCCACCAGAGACCTTAGTGCAATAACGCAAACTCTAATATCAATAATATGACATGACTGTGAAAACAGAAACAGAAAACTTAGTAATTATTCAACCACATCACAAATCATCATCAAATCACCATCAGAAAACAACAGCTTTAACCACACAGT
This sequence comes from Rhamphochromis sp. 'chilingali', assembly GCF_963969265.1. NCBI lineage: Eukaryota > Metazoa > Chordata > Actinopteri > Cichliformes > Cichlidae > Rhamphochromis > Rhamphochromis sp. 'chilingali'. The sequence continues at coordinate 4,444,842 of NC_137941.1, forward strand.
GGAAAGCGGTGGAGGAAAACATCCCAGCTGATATGTAGTGGTATACGGTATATGTAATTTCATTAAGTGTGGGAAAAGTGACATGTCAGGCTGGAGAAATTCTTCTATCATTATAAGTTAAGAGCCAATGATTTTTAAAAGCAAATTTATTATAGAAGTCATTTATTTTTACACTACAGCTGCACCTTATCATTTCTATTCAAATCTTTTGATTAATAACTATCTGAAGAGAAGGTATTTTTTTTTCAAGCAAAAGCAGAGCTTGTAACAGGATTAAATAACATTTTTTAATCTTCTCTATCCACACTGACATTATTTTTTACAAGTACGTTTTGGCTAATGTAACACACAATTTCACAACAGCAACTTTTAAAATGGTCAAACACTACAACAAGCGCTTAATACTCCTTTCGTAAAAGACCTGTAGCCACTTGGTAAACAGCATTACTGAAAAAAAAAGAAGTACAACGGGTCTGGTAGTTTGACAGAATACAAATATTCTAACATTGTCTGACACCTACATAAAACATGTCAAGGCTGTTTGTTGGTGCATATTGCATCTCCAGTGGCAAACGTAGTCACCTTCAGCTCCCAGCCACACTGTAATCTTCCACATTAAATATTTATCTGTTGAATAATCTTTAACCAGAGCCCTGGGATCCATATTTCATCTCCAACAACATCAGCCTAATATTTCATTAAAACTATACAGTCAGTGCCTGAGTTGCAGGCACTTGAATTTTGGCTGAAAAAAGCCATTTATAAACTCGTATTAAAACATATTTGTTGAAATACATGTATGGTTTTCCTCACAAAATATTAATTACAGATTAATTACTGAGCATTCTATAGATTTACATATATATATTAAATGTTTTTTAAACCAGTTATTTCATCATTTCATTTCATGACTGTGCACATATCCACATTGCAGAATCATAATAGCAGAGTCACATAATCACATCATGGAAAATGTATGAGTGTCAGCGTCAGCCACATTTGGATAAGATAAAACTTTACTACAGAACGTCTTTGTCAGCTCCTTGAAGTTGAAACAGAGAGAAAATTCTCCGCAGTTAAACTTTCATTAGTTTTCTGTGTGTCTGATGTTAATCCCAAATAAACAGCATGCATCTATTTTGATATCATAGAAAAGAGGATTTAGAACTTGCCTGAGAACCATCACAAGTTTAAATTGGCATTAAAATAATCCAGCCATAGCTGTGTGAAAATAATGGCTACAGTGCAACCTATGAGCTACTTCAACATAATTTTGCCAGTTTATAAAGTGCAGTGAAATATCAACAAGAGAACTTACAGGGTGCAAAAGAGAACCAGTACTGGCATTTCTATAGCAGATTTATAGCCCGAGTGGCCACATAAAACACTTTTTTGTATGTAATAGGAGTGTGCATGACTAGTTAACTAGACATTTGATTCTCATGGTAGTTAGTGCCAGAAATTCGAGTCAGTTAAAAGTATATTTTTATTTTTGGAATATACAACAACAGTTACCAATTTAAAGAAGTGGTGACCATTGGTTAAAGGGGGATTCAGCAATTGGGGAACCATAAGCTCAATGACATGAAACCACTTATTTTCAGTCACTGAAAATAAGTAAAATAAAAACTTGTTTAGAATTTTTTCTATGTGTAGGCTGTGATCAGATGACTTGTGTTGGTACTTCAGTATAATTCAGCCAAGTGAATTAAAAAATATATAAGCAGCTGTTTGATGAGCTGTGTGGCTTATTTTCATAAAATTATAAACATACAATTAATATTCTTCAATTTGTTTTATAACACATTTGACAAAAGTATAATTCAGCAGCACATCATATATAGATCCAATATCCACTTTTAAAACTCTACATTAAATTAAGATATTACATGTCAGATTTAAATTTCCAGTTGATCAAATTTTACATGCTGAGCAGTCCTTACCTTTGAAAATAACCTCTTATTTTCCTTTCCCGTTCTATAGTATGTTGCGTCACTCCCCATCTGTCAGTGTGGCAGTTTAAAGTTTTCTTTCGCTTCCTGGGAGAGAAATGGTTTGTCACAAAATGTGTCTGCTATCTAAATGTCAATATAAGTACATATTTTGGCATATTTATCGAGCTGTTTGAAAAAGAAGAATTTGAAAATACCTGCCATTTTTTTAAAAAAAGGAAAAAAACTGCTCAAAAAGTCTGTGTTGCTAGACTGTGACCCAAACTTTATTTGCACCATCAACATATCACCTGCATAAAAACAAAAGATGATTTGCGTTCAGATTGTCAGTTGGCTGTGGGATGTTGTTATTATTATTGTTACTATTGAATAAGCATCGACGCCATACTGCAGCACATGAAAAATTAACTCACTTCCAGTATTACACAATTAATCTGTCTATCAGAGTTAGTTTCTCTCTAACTGATGGTGCTGGACTGCAGTTCTAAACAACAGCACATGTGCTGTTTAACAGTTTAACTCCTGGTTACAATGCCACCCTCAAAACACACACACACACACACACACACACACACACACTCTGTGAATAGAAGTTATAAACAAGTGAAGGAAAAAGCTATGTTAACTGGTGTTGTTCTGTAGTAATTAGCTATGTGTAAGCTTTGTCAGAATAAACTGGAATATAACCAATTGTCAAGGTGGGCCGAGGCCAGTATGTGAACACAAACGCAAATTCAGACAGTCACAGCAGGAATCGAGGTTAGCTAAACTTTTCTATTTCCTGCGTTTACTATTTGTAAACACAACCGAAAGCAATAATAATACGTGTCTCATGAAACTTGAACGAGGGTCTCTGAAACAGAGGGAGAGAGAGGTTAGGAGTGATACTTAGGAATGGAGATGGGAGGTGATGTAACAGATGGCCTTCATGGGTTACTTTACTAGCAGGTGGAGAGGCCTAGAGGGGAGGCAGAGTTAGCCAAGTGTGTCCAGACGGAACCTGAATGGCCCAGTAATCCGGGATTGCAGTGGCAGGAGGGTCGGCAGGTGAGGAGTCGAGAGTCCGTGAACATGAATCAGTGGTTTGAGATTCCAGGTGAATGAAAGGTACTGCAAAGGTTGAGTATGATGGATCCAAGAGGCTACTAGAATGCAAGGACAATGAGGTAAGTTAACAAGAACACAAAAAAATCACAAGAAGCAAAGTCCGCCTGTTACTAACGTGGGTTAGGAGACAAACTGGCGAAGAATAGTTGCAGGTGCTGGTCTTAAAATCTGCTGGCTGAATATCCCAGATCACAAGCAGGTGAGTGTGACAGATGCGTTGATGAGAGTTCTGGCCAGAGGTGGAACTCAGCAGAAGTGTGAAAAAACACAGCCACAAACCCAGTCCATGACACAAACTCTGCAAACTAGTCTGACATAGTGAATGTTTGCAAAGTTACAGTATACACCATGCAAAATGCTGTACCTTTGACTTCACAGCATGAATTCATTAACAAGGAGCCCAATTCTAAAATACTAACAAAGTATGTGTTTGGTCGAGGAGTTTTCTCTCATTTAAAAAGCTAGCAATTTACTTGGCAGAAATGTACACTGCAATACACAGTCTAAATGCATGCTTATCGACATATCTGGAGGAATTTTATATTCTACATGTTCCTCAAAAAACTACTACTGACTACTACTGACCTACTGACTTTTCAGTGAGTGGACATGCCACTCGACCTATTGAGCCGTCATTGAGTTACCAGCAGTTTATCTTTTGCTCTTGCCCTATTGGTTCTGTAGTATTGGTAAGCCTGTATGTTGGACTAACATGCTTTCAGTTGATTGCAAAAAGCTCTTTTCTTACAGCTTTAAATAAACAACAAACATATACCTTCATTTTGAAGGTAGCAGAAGTGAGTGTGAAATATTACCAACGTGCTGGATGCAATTTTCTTACTAATGTTGAAATCCTCTCATCTCCCTGGGATCCTATAAAGTCTTTTGTTGTTGGCTTTTTATTTGTTCAGGTATGTAACAGTTCCCCACACGGTCCGATTGATGAGGGCTTCTTTTTTGAAGGAAAGCTCATTTTAGCTCAACTCTGTAGACCATTATAATCACTCAGTCACACAAACTGCAAGGTGGTTGTGAAGACCTTGGAGTAAATAGTGATTATTAGAAAGGTCTGATAACAACAGGAATGTGTGTTACTTCCAAAATGTTCAGCAACCGGCTTAAAAGAAAATAGAGACAGGAGTGTGCCGTCCTTCATTATCATTAGTAGCAGTGTCTGAGTGCTGCGGATTGTCCAGTGGTGCATATAATAGAGGCTGTCAGTACACTCAGACTTGTATCTAAGAGTGACTGAATAGCTTAGCAAGACTTTGGTTTTATAGCAGAGATGTTGCAGGCTGGTGGATCCTGTTAAATATGCATCACGGTCCATCGGACAGTACGGTGTCAGGCTGTGAGCTCAACTGGGCCATTTGTTAAATCTTCGAACAGAAGGTCAAAACGGTTGAAAAACAGCAGATGTGGTGGTGCGTGATTCTGACATCTTTTAGTTTTGGACTATGCATACACACATGCAGGCATATACAAATGCTTTGGATAGGGGTAGCTGTAACATCAGTTGCACATGTACATATATACATAGAATTTAATATAACCTGTGGTATTCTTGTCCTTTGAAACTGGGTGAAGTTTTAATATTACTCAATTAAAAATGACATGAAATGTCTATATTAGCGTTTTGCTTTATACGGTGAAACACCACTGTAGCTGACATGCATCTGAAATTAATAGAGCCTGTTCAACAATGGTGTAGCTTCTTAAACTGTTTTGCACGTGGGACATTTTCAACTCAACAGTTCAAAATACCACACAAGTTTTCATTTATATCTTTCTCCTTGTAGCAAACGTCCCAAGGCCAAGAACATCTCTACTAACAAATACCGAGTTGTGATAACACAAAACATTCAACCAAATATTTAACCTTAAATCATTTAATCAAAAGTATGAAAGATATTTCCTAGAAATATTGAATGTTAGCTGCTTTACTCTTCTGGCGTCAGAGGCAATAAAGTCAGACCCTCAGTATTCGTTGCATTTTTTCTTTTCTGGAAGTGATACAAGGCGAGAGAACTGAAATACATAAAAGATGATAGTAAGTCTGAAAAGTTTTGGTACAGTGCTCTCTGTGCCAGTTATAACCTAGACTAAATGAATTTAAATAACTCCAAAAATTAACCCATATTCTTGGGAACACAAATTCAACTGCAGGCGACGCCAGCATTCTGTGGGAGACCAAAAATATTCAAATGAGATTTTTGGTTCAGCACCCACTTTCAGGCTAATTTCAGCTGTTGGTGTCTTCTACAGTCATTGGTTGTCAGCAGTTTCCAACAACCACTCCGCAACCAGTTGGGGAACACACATTTTTCCCAAGTCACCTTTTTTTTTTTTTCAGCTGTTCCCTGCTCGCAAAAGTGTCACCACAGTGGCTGGATCTGCACGTCTGATTTGGCACAGATTTGAATGCTGGATTCCCTTCCTGATGCAACCTAATGCAACCAGACACACTAATTTCTTTACTTCCAATCATGATAATATGCCATCTCTCCTTCAGAAATGGAGTGGAAAGGCTAATCCCTAAAGCATCAATACCACCAATAACAAAGACTTCTTTTGACTTTCAGACTGCACAGTAAATGGCTCAGGTCTGACTACAGGTAATGGCATCACTTGATTAGCCCAAAGGTATTGGTACTCTGTGGACAGCTCTCATTGACTTTGAGTATTGTCCAGCTTTTAATCTTAGCTTTGATCTGTTTCTTTGAAGATAAATTAATGCAGCACATGTGTTTTTCTGTCCATACTAAAACTACTCAAGCTTTGAGGGATGATAACCTGCAATCTTCTTTGTTTTGAAATAACATTAAAAAGGTCATGAAAGGAAAAAAGAACAAAAGCCTTTTAACCAAGGGGGGAAAGGAAGAGTAGCTGAAACGAGGGAAATCAGTCCCATCTTAAAAGAGCTAAAATGTTTGATGTAAAAGTAAATTACACTATGAATCAAATTCAAAAAGCAGAACAGGAGACTGATATTTCTCCCAGAGCACTTTAATTTGTGGGATAAGGTTAGATAATAATTAAATGCAATGCAACTGCAATTTGGGGCCTTGGCTAAAGTCACTCCAAATCAGAGCTTTCTTTTGAAGTAAAGCAAAGCTAAAACCTTACTTCAAATTATGTTTCAGAGTTATGTGTAATCTCTTCCTGAAAAATTGGGTATGAGAGTTAAATGCAGCAAGATTTCACATGGATAAGAGGTGAGCTATGAGATTAGGTGGAAACTGACTGGATAACAAGCTGTCAGCGCTGCCTAAAACGAATCGCAGATGAACTCAGGATAAATGGCCAAGCACATCCGATGTTTCGGCTCGCAAATGACTGAAAACACCTCATTAAAAGATTCTCAGAATTTCCAACTGTGTGAGTGCAGATGGGCAAAATTATCCCGCGCTTGCTCCCTTTCACACGTAGCCACACAAATGCATGCACACATTATTTATTTATTTATTATTATTTTTATAATTTGCTGATGCACAATTATAATAGGTGGGTGAGATACAAAGGAGCCCTATTATTATGTTACTGGAGTGTTGCTGAATTTCTTCTGCCTGTGCTTTATCTTTTACTTTTTCATTAAAGAGGACCAGCATTACAGCAGTGTTCTGGATTTTTGCCATTTAAATTGTAATAACATTAACCCGACTAGGAGGTGTATATTGTGATTACATGAAAGCACCTTATCTAATTCCCCTTCTTGTTATGTAGAATTTGTCATGTTTCGGCTGTGTGGCAGGCAGGAGAGGACCCAAACGCAAACTCACGGGGACAGAACTTGAACTCAAAAGCACAGCTTTAATTGCTGGAAAAATAGAACACAGGCAATACAAAACTAAACTGGGAAAGCTAATCATAAAGTATACCAGGAGACACGGGGAGAATCACACACAGCATGGGGGAGACTACAACACTGACAAAGAGAAACACAGGGCTTAAATACACAGAGGGATAACGAGGGAATGAGACACAGAAGGAGAGCACAGCTGGGAGTAATCAGGCTGGACGAGACAAGGGAAGCAAAACTAGAAACACTCACATGAGACATGGACCTTCAAAGTAAAACAGGAAACACACTGACTGAATCCTAAACATGCAAACTTAACAGCAACTGGGGAGACAGAACACAGGAACCTGAAACATGGTACAAAAACGTCACAGTGGACATAACATGGAACACAGGGAAGCTATATGACAAAGCCAAAGAACTAAACCTAAGATAACCATAACAGACCTAGGGAAACAAGAAACAGTACAACAAAGGACTCAAAACATAAACCATAATATAAAAACACAAGATCTCTTCAAAATAAAATAGGAAACATAATGAGACGCAGACATGACAACCAGAACTTGACAACGTAAGACACAGACATGAAACACATGAAGAGCAGGGGAGACTTAACATGGGTTGGAAACACGAGGGGGAACTAATAAGCAAATGAACATAGGAGACCTAATGAGCTTAAACATACTATAAACATCAAAATGAACTAAAACTCAAAACACTGGGTCATAAGACCCAGAATAGTGACAGAAGTCTTCTTTTTGAAAACATCTTTTCTAGCTGTTTTTTAAGACGTCAACAAGGAAACAAACAAATGAACAAAAATAATTGTTGTTTTAATTATTTTAATACAGCTTTTGTTTAGTTTTTTCTTTCTTTGTAGGTCTGGAGCACTGTCACTATGTAGTAGACTGATTGCATTTTAGATACTCTGCTGTAAAGCTTGAAGCCAACTTAGTTCATGTGATCTTGATAAAACACTACAATATTCAATTTAAAGAAACACTGCAAAGAAACTGTCTGTAATAGTCACAGGACACTACTATCTTCAATGTTTTAGAGAATTTTTTCCCCTGTCCTGTTCGACTGTAGAAATCAGAGTTGTCGACTAAAGGCCAAGAAATGCCAATTGGCTTTCACAAATGGAGCATTATAGCATTTGTTATAAAGGCCTACTTGATAGTCATGTTTTATTAGATAGTTTCTAGGATTATTTTATTTTGGATAATGACAGTGATAAGGGACAAGACTGGGGATGGGAAAAATGAAAAAAGTAAAGTGGAGAAGGAGAGGGATAGAGAGAGAAAGGGACAGCAACAACCAACACATGCATAAATAACAGTGACAATGTTACTGAACAGTACACGGTACTAATAATACCCGATATTTGTGGAAGCAGCAGCAGCCCAAGATAATGTGTCTATGAGTACCTGTGTGTGTGAGCACGCTTGTGATTATAAGGTTTCTCCATGTCAGTGTCTAATAGTGGGTGCATGCATTTCCTCATGCACATATACAAAAAACACTTGCCCAGAACCTCATCAGACGGCCAGCTCGTCCTCTTCCTCATCATCATCTTTATTTATAAAGCACTTTAAAGCAACCACAGCTGATGCAAAGTGCTGTACATTGGAACAAAATATTAAAATTACGTAAGCCTCCACCCAGCACATGAGGGCACAGAAAAGGAGGACCTCCCCTGCACCTCAGTGATGCACCTGCATCCATTCATGTGAATGATGGAGCAGGAGGAGGCAAGTACTTAGGGATCGGGAGGAAAGGTAGATTCCTGGCTGCAGGATGGTCTCCTCAAAAGCAGAGAGCACCTGCAAAAGATGGTAAAAACCTCCTTGCCAGCAAAAGGGGGCCCCTGGTTTGACCAGTGCTCAGAAAGCTTCCCAGGCCCATGGTCTCAGTGCATGCACCAACTCACAGCCCTGGCAATACACCAGTCAAGGACCAAGCCCCCTAGGCCCAGCCAGAAACCCAGCACCCGAGAACCTCATCCTCAAGCCTTCCCGCTAACCTTCCTCTAGTCTCAAAAAGAGGAATTTTAAGATTTTTCTTTATACCAGGAAAAAAAATACTTAAAAAAATGCATTCTGAAATAATGATATTGGTAGTTCAGTATAAAAGGATACAAATTGTAAGTTGAAAGCATTCCATTTTCATAGTTTTCAGTAGAATAGCAGTTAGGAAAAAAGTTAAAAAAATGTGCTTGACCTTTTCATGACCAATCAATGCTACCCTGCAAACAATTATTATTTGCAGGGTAGTTATGAAAGTTATTTCAAAGTTATTTTTTAAAAAAAATTCATTTTTGAAGCAGGTTTTTAAAGAAGGTCGCTCTATTTGATGTGGTCTAAATATTTTAGGGGTGTGTGAAGAGGTCCTTTTGTGGGGCTTTTCAAGCGCACTAATTTAATCTCAGGGTTTTTCCTGAGGTGTGTTTTGTTTCTGTATTAGAAATCCTTGAGGACCCAGCAAGGCTTTTCTTGTCTACTTTCAGACAAGACCACAAGACCACACCGAGCACCTTTATGTGGATGTTTACTTTGCATAGAAGAGGGATTAAAAAAATGTCTCTGACAACGCATAAGCCATTACCATCATAGTTTAACCAACCAGCTGTGATTCACTGGAATTCTACTGACTCCATGTCTCTATGGTTTTGATGAATTACTGATCTATCAGCAGATTGTATAGATTAATAGGGTAAAACTCTAATGTAAACAATGAAAACACATTGATGTTAATGTCTACAAGACTTTCAGTGGACATATCGGTCAGTTATTCTGAAGCGATTTATATGCCAATTTCTAACTGTATTTTTATTCTTAGACTCTACTACAATAGCTATTTGTAGTGTACTATTTTTCATAGATCAGAATATTAACGAAGCTTGTGCTTATGTCTGTAATTACACATCTGTCTGCTTTCCAGGTGTTTGGTGACTAATCTAAGCTTCTCATCACTTCCACTTTCTCATGGTGTCAAGCCCACTGAGACACCACTGGTCTACTCCAATCATCTTTCTGCCCGCCTTTTTCAGGCCAATCAGATTCCACTCAACATACTTTAAATCTCACTGCTCATCTGTTATTCTCCCTTGTAGACACCTTCGTCCGAACCACCTCCTCCCAGCCCCGGCTCTTCCTTGTTAATCATGCTCCATCCAAGCCTCCATCTCCACCACCAGCATCGAGAGTCAAGGGGTCCTTTCCTAGTCCTTATCTCTGCTGGAATTCCATCTCCTCCTTCTAGTGATAGGCCATTGGAGTCTAATCGCCAAATGCCTTAATTGAATTCTGTATATCAACAAATCATGTTCCTTCTAATGATCTCACCTTATTGAACTTATTTATCTTATACTCGACATTGGTGCTCCATCAATACAGACTTAAGTCCTGTTCCCCTCCATAATTTTCTTATGATTGGGTGCCTCACACAAACAAAATATGTGCAGGGCATCTTGCAGTCAGAACTGTGTTCATGATATGATCATAACAGGGATGACAGAAAATATAAAAAACAACTATGCCTTTAGATATGCACCCATTTTTCAGGTGTAGCGCATTCATTGGTAGTATACACACAGAAGAACATCAGGTATCACACAGGTTGCCTGCATCCTGAAGTGCCGCTGAGCAGACCTGTCTACACACTGCATCAACAAATGTAGCTCCCCTTGTACCAACACATGCCATGGCACATTGAAACCAGTAGGCTCCCTCTGCTGATCTCACTTCCTTTCCCTCATGCCTCCACCCACACACAAAAAACACATTGCAGGACCATTCAAGCAGCAGGCTGTTCTGCCAACCACTGGCAGTGTGGCTCACAATAACATCTGTGCGTTTTCATGGTCCAGCTTCATTATACAATCTGTATACCACATGGGAATCAGTCACAGAGCATAGAAAAGATAAGATTGTGCCGATTCGTGCCACTGCCATGTGGCACTTGAACACAACAACTGCTGCTTGCTTAAAGCAGTATGCCAATTATAGCCTTGAGGCCGAAATGGCATTTTAAACCTTGCCCTTCTCCCTTCTGTTGGTCAAGCATTTGTCACTTATCTTGATGAGCTGTCTGCCTTGTAATGGCATCAAGCTGTGACCGAGGGAGCCAGCGTCTAAAGCCACCGCATGTGAAGAAGCAAATGACAAGAGGTAATTTTAACCACAGAGAAGAAGGAGAAGAAAAACAACCCCTTACTTTTTCTGCATTTGACTTTTTCCTTGATGTTTTAGCCAGCAGAAGAAAATTTACATTTTGGAGAGCAATAAGAAAGCATCACTTATTAGAAGAGTTTATTTTTGCTTCTTAGCTGAGGGCTGGCACTTCGCTTCCAAATTAAAGTAACAGTTTTGAGAATAAATAGATTTAAAATTATGGTTGCTTTTAAGACTCCAAAGCACAAACTCTTTTTTGGGCTTTCTTTTTTTTCTGCACTGAAAGGTAAAAACAAAAAAACAAAAACGTAATTAATCAGAGCGTCCACATTTTGTGTGTGATAATGAAAATAAAAGAGCAGCAAAAAAATCTGTAAAAATAAACTTTTAACTAAACATGAACACGTGTCCTCATGTGCGTTTCATTTTAGATAATTTGCTTATGTAACTTGATTAAGGTTAACATGATAACCATTTTAACTTTGAGAGGAAAGCTGAAAAGTTGTGAAATTAACTGAACTTCTTTGGAGAAAAAAGACAAAACTTTAATCACATTTTCATGGATATTAGTTAAAACTAAATTACAGGGCAGCGATAAGAGCTGTTAATGGATGCTGTAACATCTATTCCTTTATTTCAACATTTCATATTAGAGGAAACCAAAACCCAGCCGGAGCACTCCGGCTCTCCAAAATGATGTCACATATTCTATAAATGTATTATGACTGAACAGAACATGAGGTAACTTTTAAGAAACGCACAGACCCAGAGTATGCGATTCAGTTGCTGCTGCTCTGACCAACCGTAGATCAAATTCAGGGGTAACCACGACAGCCGATATTAGATTCCCCTTTCATTTTATCAGATCTATTGAACCCCTTGAGGTTTTTTGCTATGGCTTCTGATCTCATATGTTTTATGACATCAGGAATTAAAGAAACAGTGAGAAGAGAGCAAGGAAAAATATGTGCCAACTACTGTATTGTAATTGTACTTAAATTGCTGAGTGCTTTAAATGGTTTTAAGCTAGCTGACTTTATCTCCTGGCAGGATTTTTCATTCACTTACTTCATTCTCTTTAGTCTTTTTATTCATATTAGTGAAGTCATGATGATAACAAACAGAGTGGAATGTAGAGGTGAGGACCCAAATGCAGCAGAGATCATAGATCATGTTGCATGTATTCCATTACTTTTCAAGTTTCTGTACCAAAGAAAATGAACAGCAAACCAACAAAAAGGGATGGAAATATTCAAATAAGTAAAAACAAAACATGAATAAACAAATTCCTCTGGATCACAGTGTAAAGTATATAACAAAAATAATAATAAAGAAATTAAACAGGAAACAAAATCTCAATCATATGTTTTCGTAGAATAATAATCCCAGTTATAACCTAAACTGGGGACCTTACTGAGTTCAAGAAGAAAGTTTTGACTGAACTTAGTCGTGTGTTGCTTTTTCCAAATTAAAGGAAAGCAAAAAAAAAATAAAATGCATGAAAATCTGTCAAATGTTATGGTAAAGAAATAAAGAGTGAATTGTACATTATAGAAAGTCAGAAAAGATGAAGACAGTGGTGAAGTCTTCTTCAGATGCATCATATTGCCATACAGGTTGCTGGTCAGGGATACCAGGGGAGGTTCAACGCAGCCATTTCTTTGGTAACTGGTTTGACCAAACCTAGAATCCCTGTCAGAGTTAATGGGTATCAAAATCTCTGTTAAGCCATGTAACCTAGTTCCTGAGCAGGGTTAGCAGTTGCAGTAGTGGTTAGCAGGTAAAAAAGAGAGGCAGTTAAATGATAACAAACACTGTCTTTAAGTTTGAAGTAGGTTGCTAACTGATTAACCTTACTTCTAGGTTCAGACCTCTGGGTTCAGAAATAAGTGAGATTCAGAATTCTTTGTTAGTGCATCACATTTAAAGTATGGCGTCTATGCTCCAACAGCCATTTATATATATATATATATATATATATATATATATATATATAAAATAAAAAAATCCCCACTCGCCCCTGTGGGCGGTTAATCCTTCAAGCTCGGGTCCTCTACCAGAAGCCTGGGAGCTTGAGGGTCCTGCGCAGTATCTTAGCTGTTCCCAGGACTGCGCTCTTCTGGACAGAGATCTCCGATATTGTTCCCGGGATCTGCTGGAGCCACTCGCCTAGCTTGGGAGTCACTGCACCTAGTGCTCCGCTTACCACTGGAACCACCGTCACCTTCACCCTCCACATCTTCTCGAGCTCTTCTCTGAGCCCTTGGTATTTCTCGAGCTTCTCGTGCTCCTTCTTCCTGATGCTGCTGTCATTCGAAACCACTAGATCGATCACTACGGCCGTCTTCTTCTGTTTGTCTACCACCACTATGTCCGGTTGGTTAGCCACCACCATTTTGTCCGTCTGTATCTGGAAGTCCCACAGGATCTTAGCTCGGTCATTCTCCACCACCCTTGGGGGCATCTCCAATTTTGACCTTGGGACTTCCAGGTTATACTCGGCACAGATGTTCCTGTACACTATGCCACTTGGTTATCGCGTTACATGTATGCCTTGCCTGCTAGCATCTTGCACCCTGCTGTTATGTGCTGGATTGTCTCTGGGGCATCTATACACAGCCTTCAACTGGTGCAGAACGCTGCCGCTCGCCTGTTGACCGGTTCAAAAAAAAGAGACCACATCACTCCGGTTCTCTGCTCTCTCCACTGGCTCCCAGTTGCTTTTAGGATTGATTTTAAAATCTTACTGCTGGCTTTTAAGGTTTTAAATGGCACTGCACCTTCTTACCTGTCAAAACTCCTTAGTACTTATCGCCCCAGGAGATCTTTGAGGTCAGCCGATCTGATGCTTTTAGATGTTCCCAGGTATAAATTAAAGACAAAGGGAGAGAGGGCGTTTGCTGTGGCTGCACCCAGACTGTGGAACAGTTTACCTCCTCACGTCAGATTCTCCAAAAGCCTAGAAACTTTTAAAACTGCTCTTAAAACTCACCTCTTTTCATTGGCTTTTAGAAAGGTTTAATTTATTTGTTTATTTATTTTTTATTTTGATCAGCGAGGTGTTTTACGAAATTGTGTTCTATTGTATTTTTATCTGTATTTACTGTACAGCACTTTGGTCAGCCTTGGTTGTTTTTAAATGTGCTCTATAAATAGACTTGACTTGACTTGCACCTGGGGTCTTGCCTGGTGTGATAGACCCCAGCCTCAATGGATCTTGTGCTTAGTGCTTGTTCCTGTGCTGCCATGATTAGTGCTTCCGTGCTGTCTTTCAGTCCAGCTTTGTCCAGCCACTGGTAGGATTTCTGGATATCAGCCACCTCCTCTATCTGCCGGTGGTACATACCGTGCAGGGGCCTGTCCTTCCATGATGGTTCCTCGCCTTCCTCCACTTTCTTGGATTTCTGCTGCCTAAGGTATTCACTGAGCACGCTGTCAGTTGGGGCCATTTTCGTGATGTATTCATGGATGTTCGTTGTCTCATCCTGGACTGTGGTGCTGACACTCACCAGTCCCCGGCCCCCTTCCTTCCGCTTAGCGTACAGCCTCAGGGTGCTGGACTTGGGGTGAAACCCTCCATGCATGGTAAGGAGCTTTCTTGTCTTTATGTCAGTGGCTTCTATCTCCTCCTTTGGCCAGCCTATTACCCCAGCAGGGTATCTGATCATGGGCAGGGCTTAGGTGTTGATAGCCCGGATCTTGTTCTTACCGTTCAGCTGACTCCTCAGGAATTTCCTGACCCTCTGCAGGTACTTGGTGGTTGCAGCTTTCCTAGCGGCCTCTTCCCATTCGCCTGTGGGATCCCCAGGTACTTGTAACTGTCCTCTATGTCTGCAATGTTGCCTTCTGGTAGTTTGATCCCATCCGTTCTGACTACCTTCCCTCTCTTTGTTACCATCCGACTACATTTCTCCAGCCCAAACGACATTCCGATGTCATTGCTGTATAGCCTGGTAGTGTGGATCAGTGAATCGATGTCTTGTTCACTCTTGGCATACAGCTTGATGTCATCCATGTACAGGAGGTGCCTGACAACTGTTCCGTTCCGTAGTCGGTATCCGTATCCAGTCTTGTCAATTATCTCACTGAGGGGGTTAAGGCCTATGCAGAACAGCAGTGGGGACAGAGCATCTCCTTGGTAGATCTTGATAGTAGCACTTGATGGTGACTTGTGCTATGGGCTCGAGGTTGGCCTCCAGTGTTGCCCGCCACATCCCCATTGAGTTCCTGATGAAGGCTCTCAGGGTCATGTTGATCTTATATAGTTCTAGGCATTCCAGGATCCAAGAGTGGGGCATTGAGTCATAGACCTTCTTGTAATCAATCCAGACAGTGCACAGGTTGGTCAGTCTGGTCCTGCAGTCTCGGCTGACTGCTTGGTCTGCCAGTAGCTGGTGTTTTGCGCCTCTGGTATTCTTGCCCATCCCTTTCTATACCCCGCTCATGTATTGACCCATGTGCCTGTTCATCTTAGCCGATATGATGCCTGACAGGAGCTTCCACGTGGTGCTGAGGCAGGCTATTGGTCGGTAGTTGGAGGGGACCGGTCCCTTCTGGGGGCCTTGAGGATCAGGACTGTCCGGCCTTTGGTTAGCCATTCTGGGTGTCTCTCTCGTCAACTAGCAGCTGGTTCATTTGTGCTGCCAGGCGCTCGTGGAGTGCAGTCAGCTTCTTCAGCCAGTAGGCGTGAACCATGTCAGGGCCTGGTGCTGTCCAACTCTTCATACTGGAGACCCTTTCTTGGATATCTGCCACTGTGATGGTTACTGGACCCTGTTTGGGGAGGTCGCTGTGGTCTGCCCTCAGATCCACTAGCCACTGAGCATTGCCGGTATGGGTTGCGTCCTTCTCCCATATGCTCTTCCAGTTTGCTCCGTCTCCAGCCTTGGTGGTGCGGCAACAGTGCTAACCACCGTGCCACCGTGCTGCCTTAAGAAGTATTTAGTTAAATTACTTATTTAGTAATTAAGTTACTTTTCTGACACAGTAATTAGATAAGTATTTTAAATACAATATTGACTAAGTAATTAGTAATTAATTACTTTTTTAAAGTAACATATCCAACACTGCCTGTGATTATGGCAGAGGATCAATAGTGGGCCAACAACCCTCTTAGGCACATTCCCACTAGGGCTTAAAAATCTGGGACTCTCCACCATTTGTTCTTAAAAATGAAGAAGCTTCTATGAGATTTAAAACATCTTCAGGAAATCAAGTCCAGACACATTTCTTTCCAAACTCCTTAGACTTCAATGACCTTGATGACTGAGAACCTTCACAGACATATCCAAGTCAACGCTTTATGACAAAAAAAAAAAAAGCAACATCTCTTGGTGAGACTTTCCAATTGAGTGAAAGGGGCGTGTTTACAGAGGAAAATAGATGCACCCGGAAAGAAAGTGGGACTCCCAGTGGCTGTCAGCCAGCTGACCTTTTGCTGACGTCTGAGTTGCTATATCTGTAAGTAGTGACTCACCAGACCTTTACTACAGTAATGCAGTGAGTACAGTGAGTGTACAGTAGTTTTAATGGTCCACACTTCAAATTGACCAAGAATAAATCTGTGTGGGTTGGTAATCAATATCAGCATCTCATTGATTGCGTTGCTAGTTTCTGAGCTTGCACGCCCTTGAAACTAATTTTCTGGCTCAGGCTGTTTTCTGAACAAAACATTCTCTACTTTATACACCCTGCCACAAGCACTCGTATTTTTAACTGTTAAACAGAATGGGACAGCACTAAGTAAACAAATATGTCCAAATGGCAGTTCCAGTCTTAAAAACATCTCACATTCATTCATCTATTTTCAAAATCACTTATCCTCTTAAATCGTGCAGGAACACGACTTAATCTGGGAGCACAACGGTTGAGAGGTTTGCAACCTGCGTAGCTGATCAGTACACTTTAATAACACTGATGTGAGGATGTTCACCCAAGATTCTGGTGTCAAAGTTTAAATTATGGTTTACCAACACCAACTGTTCTCATTTCCAGGTATTCTGTCAAAGCTGGTGGTTTGTCTTGATTACACACAAAGATTGACTTTGGTTGCAGCATTAGTTTTCTTAGGACTGTCACTCCCAACTCCTCATCTGTCTTTTCAAAGAGTTACTGGTTGAAAGGGCTGGATTTTCACCCACAACATTTTCATAACTGTAAAAAGTAATTTTCTGTGAAAAATTAAACATAAATATAAAATCTAAACAGTAAGTGGAAAACAGTGGAACCAAATGTAAAACATGATGGTCCAAATCTGACACAAACCACAGGCTGCGATGTATGTCGAATCTATTCTTCCAGGCTTTTTTATAGGTGGCCAATGTTGCGGTGCAGTGGTGCATCACGCCATCGACGCTGAAAGAAGACCTTGTACATAAGTGAGACATTGGTGGCAATGAAAACAATATTACGTGACATCAAGGGATAAGACGCTACCATCAGTAATTAGAATCAGACACACTGTTATAATGACTTATTGACATTACAACCTTTAACCAGATAAGGCAGAGAAACCTTATTGTATGTTGTTCAGCTTTTAAAATATATTTTATCTTCAATAGTTTGGGCTTGCTCTTGCATTTTCAATCTCCACTCCTACTCTGGTCATGATCAAAGATCAAAAAGAGTACCTCACTTGCAGAATCTCCACCCGAACTCGCCCATCTCAAATTTTCCATTTTGTTGAATAGCTTGTAAGAATTTTCTGAAACTAGCTCAAGAGGACAAAATATGCCCGGCTTAAAGGAGTCTGACTGATTTACTGGACAGCTGCCCAGGTGGAAATCTTACCAGCACACCCAACCAACCGCACAGTGACAGGTCAAAGAATGTCAAGAATATGAACACAGTTAAAGACATAAGACGTGGCAGGAACAAAAGTCATTGCTCAAAGGTCATTTTCCCCCCAAGTAAATACTTGGTGTGGCACATAACTCTTATTATTCACATCTATGTGCATGAATTCACACAGTAAAGTGGTTCCTTTTACACAGAAGATTTATTAATGGCAGGTAGGCCTTGGATCTCTCCTTTGACACAAAACAATTGCTCCTTGGGTACCACAGTGGTTCTGAATAAAGATGTTTTTAAATCACTGGCTAAAATGATTATTGAACAGAAAACATGTAGATGAGGAAGAAGTAAACATGAAAGAACGAGGCTGAATGAAGAGAGAGATTTTAGATAGAGCAGTTGGGTACAGCAGAGCAGAAGAAAGAGAAATAAAAAGTCTGCTCGAAGCCGAGTACTATAATGAGACAGCTGGGGGCCCACAGAAAATGAACAACCAGGCAGAGAAGGAGTGAAAGCGATGGCCAATGCAAAAAAAAAAGACAGCGGAAATAAGCAGTAGAAATGGAGCAAGCGACTGGATGGCAGCAAAATAGGCGTAGATTCTAAGCGGATAGGTGATAAGAGGCGAGACAAAGTAAGAAGCAGGCAGAGAGGTTTTGTTGGAGCAGCTCGTTACTGCTGAGCCAACTCATGCTCTCTTGTCATCTCCAAGAGCTAATTGGCACCTCCAGTGTGAAAATCCAAGCCTGTGTACTCATTCTCACAGACATGCTGCACACAAACACGCAGTCCCATGCCTACACACATACAGACTTGCAGGGGGTAGAAAAATAATCTAAACACCTCACAGAAAAACCCTTTACCTTACTTTGACAAGCTATAATAAATAACAAAGAAAATAACTGACGGGGTGGTGTAAGAGATTGCCGCATCAAAATCAGGGATGTTTCCATCACTGTGTTGTCTTCATCTTTATAAGGACACTGGTCACAGTAAATGGTTACGCTTTTTTACTATGTAAACATATAAAACGGTACCAATGTTTATATTGTCCATTTAAATTTAAGACAAGAGAGTTAACAGGTTATGAAGCATGCCTCTTGTTGCTATGGGTACAAGTAAAATGTGAACTACGCACGCTTCCTTGGAACCAATAAAAAAAAAATCCCAAAATTCATCCCACAGTATCATATTATTATTGAGAGCAATGTTAATACTTGTATACAGCTATCACATTCAAATACTTCAAATATGTTGTTTACTTCTATTGACTTTGTGTCTCATGTACCTACGTTAGTACGCTTGAATAAAGCCTCAGATGGAGAACCAAGAAAGCATTTTTCCATTTCTTTTTTGTCGTTGTGTTCACTTTTGATAACACATTATATCTTATGATAAGAATAAGCATACACGCAATGCAAACAAGAAATATAATGTTTAGATTATTTTTTCTCACAAGCCTCGAACATGAAAAGGACCATTTCTGCATGTTTTTTTTAACACAAATAGTTGAAGAATTTAAGGTTCCTATATGGCAAAAAAAAAAAAAAAAAGGATTTCCAACACAACACCAGGATATACAGCAATGACATCGGAATGTCGTTCAAACTGGAGAAGTGTAATCAGATGACAACAGAGAGAGGGAAGGTAGTCAGAACTAAGGGGAACAAACTACGAGAAGGCAACAATTCCGACATAGAAGACAGTTACAAGTAACTGGGGATCCCACAGGCAAATGGGAACCATGGAGAGGTCGCTGGAAAAGCTGCAACCAAGTACCTGCAAAGGGTCAGACAAGTCTTGAGGAGTCAGCTGAATGGTAAGAACAAGATCCGGGCTATCAACACCTACGCCCTGCCCATGATCAGGTACCCTTCTGGGATAATAAGCTGGCCAAAGGAGGAGATACAAGCCACTAACATCAAGACGAGGAAGCTCATGGAGGGTTTCATCCCAAGTCCAGCACCCTGATACTGTAAACTAAGCAGAAGGAAGGAGGCTGGGAACTAATGAGTGTCAGTGCCACACTCCAGGATGAGACAATAAAAACCCACGAGTACATCAGAAAGATGCCCACGACTGACCGCATGCTCGGTGCAGAAACCCCCAAGCTAGGTGAGTGGCTCCAACAGATCTCTGGAACAACATCCGAGCTCTCTGTCCAGAAGAGTGCAGAGCGCAGGACCCTCAAGCTCCCAGGCCAAAGGCCGCAATAGATCCAATAGACTGAAACCTAAATTCTGCATCATGGGAATGAACAAAAACAGATTTTTTTTTTTCTGACAGCTTTTTATAAGACAACAAGAAAGTGCTCTGAGGTGAGCAATAACAGTAGCAATTGTCTGTAGTGTGCTCATTAGCTAATGACTTATCATTGACAAGTATTTAGCCAATCCATGAGCTGTTTTACAGTCTGACCTAACCCTGTTGCCTCACAACCAGTTTCTAAATACCACGATTATGAAGCTGAAGACAGAAAAATCAATGATTAACATCATGGTAGCTATGCCCCTCTTTTAAACCGTTTGTGACCATACAGGGTGGCACAGTTTGGTCACACTACTGTCAACATTGTTGTCATTATAGTAATAACCCGGTGCATGCTGCAGTATACAACCACAAACCAATACACAGATCTATAATACACTAAAGATTCTGACAGAACAGTGCATTACAACCTTAGCACCACTCCACAGACTCAAATGAAAGCAATAGGATGCTGACTGCTGTTCAGTTAATATTGCTTCAGGGTTATCTGTTAGTCCACAATTAGTTAAGTATGAATGGGGAAATACATTGAATGAAAAACATGCAAAGGTGGACACTTTAATGAGTATAATAAAATATGAGCCCCAAGTCTTACAACAGACAGATACAGGGATCACAAGCACGTGTTCTCGGAGGCAAGGACACGGACAAGTATAAACACGTCTCAGTTTTCAATTTCTCTTAATTTTTCACACCATCATTGTTACACACATATTCACATTGGTGAAATATTTGTGTACTACAGATAACAGCTTGTTGATTTTATGAGCTTTCCCATCTGTAATTACAGGGAATAGAAAACTGCAGATGAAGAGCAGCTCTTCATGCTCTTCATGTTGGAGAAAGATAACAGTGTTAAAAAGCTGAGTGTTTGTTGAAAACACAACAAATCCAATATGAGTTACAGATTAGAATAATAAAACATGGAGTGTTATAGTGGTTTATAGTTTCAGAAGAAAGCATAAAATGATCACATTTACAAAATCATCAGCCTTGATAACAGTTGACATTTAATAGATACTGATGTTAGATTTGGGCATTTGTCCATTTCCTTGTGTTTGGTAAAATAATAATGAATAATAATGGATTGCATTTATATAGCGCTTTTCGGGACCCCTCAAAGCGCTTTACAATACCACTATTCATTCACTCTCACATTCATACACTGGTGAAGGCAAGCTACAGTTGTAGCCACAGCTGCCCTGGGGCAGACTGACAGAGGCGAGGCTGCCATATCACGCCATCGGCCCCTCTGGCCATCACCAGTAGGCGGTAGGTGAAGTGTCTTGCCCAAGGACACAACGACTGAGACTGTCCGAGCCGGGGCTCAAACCGCCAACCTTCTGATTACAAGACGAACTACCAACTCTTGAGCCACGATCGCCTCCCCCCAAAAAGCACTGACCTTTCATTAGATATTATTAATCTCTGGTTCTTTTCCACAGCATGTTTTTTTTTTATCTTCTTTGCATCACCCCCAGTCACTCACAGCAAACGGGCCTGACCTGTGGGAGGTTTCTTCCTGTTAGAAGGGAGTTTTTCCTTCCTACTGTCACTAAGTACTTGATAATAGGGGTTTTATGATTGTTGGGGTTTTCTCTGTATTATTGTAGGGTCTTTACCATGCAATACAAAGCACCTTGAGGTGACTGTTGTTGTGCTATATAAATAAAATCAAATTAAAAAATATGTCAGTGTTTCCGTTAGCATAGCTTCCTTACTAAAGCAGGGGGATACAGTAACATGCATGAATCGGTTTCTAACCAACAAACCTTTACTGATGTGATTATTGTGTGGTGCTACAAAGGAGTGTCTTCATAAGTAAATACAGCAACAAACATCGCAATCTTAGCATATGGACCTTATACAGTATCAGGTATGAACTATAAAATTTCCTATAAATATCAAAAAATATTTGTTATAATAAATCAGTATAAACATGCAGCTTGTGGGGATAGGTTAATTGGATAATCCAAATTGCCAGTAGGTGTGAATGTGCGAGTGAATGTGAGCGCGAATGGTTGTCTGTCCCTGTGTGTTGGCCCTGCAACAGACTGGCGACCTGTCCAGGATGTACCCCGCCTTTCGCCCTATGACAGCTGGGATAGGCTCCAGTGCCCCCCACGACCCTGAAAAGGATAAGTGGAAGCAAATGGATGGATGTGTAGCGCCTCTACTCAGGACCAGTACACTCTCACTTCAAATAGAGACCCTAGACATCTTACTAGGTTCAGGAGGAGGTTTTGTTTTGGGGACTCACAAAAGGAGTTGGCTTGGAAGTGAATAACTGGGACCTTTATTGCCTCAGTACCATTTATATACATATACAACACAATAACCCAAATTGCACACTAATAGTGCATTTTAAAGGTGAATACATGTAAAACAAAACAAAATAAAGACATTTAAATGGAAGATTTATACTGAACAGTATCAGAGCTCTTGGGAATGAATGAAACAGATTAAAGTGTTCCTGTTGTGAAGTTTGAATTGTCCAGTCTGAATTGTCCTTTAAAGTCGTTGAAAACCCAAACAGGTGTACTGTAGGGGAATTGTCAGTGTGCAAACCCTATTATCCGGGTAGGAAAAGTAGTGCATAGGGCTTATCTGTAATCCAGGGTTGCTTGAATCAGTTTCTCAGGCAAATCCCACAATCCGATCGCATGGCTGGCCACACCATTTCACGATCATCCAGGATCTCATTTGGGCTGTTCTCGCCGTCAGTGGTTCTCCAGAATTCTTCTAGTAGTTCAAAAAAAACAATCTACACAAACAGTGCAGAACAATCAATTTCTTTTCCCACTTTGTGTTCTTAACATGAGCTCATTAACTTCTTTTCCAAATGTATTAATCACAAATGGCATTCCCTTTAGCTTTACCAAGTTACAAGAGTTACAGTAACTTGTTTGTACCAGTATCAACAATTTTATCAAAATTACATCACAACAAAGAACATCAGCAGCTTAAACTGTAATGTAAACAGTCATAGCAATGAAAGCGACATTCATCCTTAAGGCTTACAAGCAAATGTAACTTAATTCAGTGCAAATACTATTAAACTTGAAATATGCTCATATCTATTAAGACATAACCATTCTAATATAAACAGAGCTATTGCTTCTACTTGAATACCTCCCCGATCGGAATATGGCTTCAGCGGGGTGGGGTGGCTAACAGCTATTAGCAGCTAGCATCGCATCTAGCATCGGCATCGTTTAGCTCAAAGCATTCAACACTTATAACACACTGTAAAGAACAACAGGAGAAGTGAAACAACACGCCAGATTCTCATAGCTCCCGATTGGTTTTTGTTCAAAGGTTTCTGAGCTGAATCGGCTAGTGAAATACATTATCTAACTTAACAGGTAGCTAACGAAAGCACGTGACTCACCGGGATTTTCAGACACAAATAACTTGACAGACGTTATTCCCTTTGTGGTCAGAGTTCGGGGCCTAATAAAAGAGTACCTTATTAGCATTTATACGTAAAACAATCTGGTCTCATTAACCGGGTTGCAGTATTGCATACCAAGATACTTTTTCCATGCGCTCCGACACGTACTTGACCGCCATCAGAGGGAAGATCTCACAGGAAGAGAGAGGTAATACTTCCTGTGCACTAGACACAAGGTCGTCAGAACACAAGACTGCATCACAGCGCCCCCTTGTGACAATAACAGGCTATAGCCTTAGATTACAAAAAGGGATTTTGCAGCCCTGTATTTCACATGGGTTACACCCTCCCCCTTTGACCCAGCATGAGCCCCTTCATGCGTCACGCTGTGGTCTACAGATGAACTCTCATAGTCACCTATTGTATAAAGTGCTTGGTTAAAGCTCTCTATGAGGCTCTGCGCAAAGGAAATTAAGGGATTTCCCAACTCAGGATAATGGAAGCGCCTTGGTGGTCGACGTGTCCTTTCTGACTTACGAACATGGTCATTTTTTTCTCCACTGTCAACAGTTTCCTTATGCTCCAGAACTACCTCAGGGGTTTGTGGGTTCAGATCAATGGTTTCCATAGCTATAGGAGCCTCTACATCAATGGACGGTACATCAATGCTGTCTTCGGCCACAGCTGATTTTTGATTAGTCATAGTTGGTAAAGTTACATCGTCTTCAGTAGGGTGTTGCTCAGCCACAACATCTGGCTCCTCTCCTTCAGCTACTTCAGGAGGTACCCCTACAGGCTCTGCAGGCAGCAAAGGGGAGCTGCCTCTGCAAGGCCCATCCTGAGGCTGAGGGTTTACACAGTCTGCTGGCATAGCTGGTATACAACTACCCTCCGGTACTGTTTTTCCTGTTTGCTGTTGTCTCTTCGGGATTTCAAACACCTGAACCAACTTTCCAGGAATGACAGAAGACTGCCTAGGATAGACAGGTGAGTCGTCTTCAGATTCTGATTGCTCCTCCAGTAACAGAGGCTGACTGCGCCTCGTTCTTGGCCTGCAACTCTTTGGCTTGACCTGGTCAACTTCCTCAGCTTCAGATAAGTCACCACAAGGGAGTAAGAGATCCCTGTGAAGAGTTCGAATAGGACCATCTCCATTCATAGGCTGTACAACATACACAGGTAGGTCTACCATCTTTTCCACCACTCTGTACATGGTTGACTCCCACTTATCTGCAAGTTTGTGTTTATTCCGAAGTCGCAGGTTCCGCACTAGCACTTGATCACCTTTCTCCAAAGTTGACTCCCTGACAGTTTTGTCAAAACGGCGTTTATTCCGTTCAGCAACCTTCTGAGAGTTTTTGGCAGCGATCTGATAGCTCTCTTGAAGGCGAGCCTTCAGAGCTCTCACATACTGAGAGTGAGATGTAGGAGAGCCATCTTTAACTGGCAGGCAGAATGCAATATCCACGGGAAGCCTCGGCTGGCGACCAAACATTAACTCGTATGGGCTAAACCCAGTGGTCTCGTTCTTGGTGCAATTATAGGCGTGAGTTAGTGGTTTCACATAATCGCGCCAATGAGTTTTCTCTTTGTCTCGTAGAGTTCCTAACATGCCAAGAAGAGTTCGGTTGAACCGTTCAACTGGGTTTCCCCGTGGATGATAAGGACTGGTGCGCACCTTCGTGATACCAGCTAGGGCACAGAGCTCTTTAATGAGTTGTGACTCAAAATCCCTGCCCTGATCACTAAGCAGGCGCTCAGGAAAACCATAATGCACCAGAAACTGCTCCCAAAGACACTTCGCAACTGTTGTAGCCTTTTGGTCTTTTGTTGGCATAGCAACAGCGTATTTGGTGAAATGATCAGTTATGACCAGAATGTCTTTGGTGTTGTGACTGTCAAGCTCCAAGGATAAATAGTCCATGCATACCAGTTCCATGGGACGGGTTGTTTGGATACTCACAAGAGGTGCTGCTCTTTCAGGAAGAGTCTTTCTTCTAACACAACGTCCGCAAGACTTAATCTTTCTCTCTACATCAGTTGCCATTTTAGGCCAATAAAATCTTGACCTAACCAAGTCGAGGGTTCTTTCCAAACCCATATGCCCCATGTCGTCATGAAGGCAAGTGAGAATGGTGGACCTTAAAGACTCAGGGACGACAAGCTGAAAGGTGACATTTTCACCTGATTTGCGGGTTCTGTAGAGGAGACCATTTTTCAGTTCCAAACGTTTCCACTCTTTGAGCATTAGTTTAAGCTCTAAGGATGCAGAGTTCGGATTGGAATTTGCTTCACCTCCATTTTCTAACATGTTGACCACATACCCAATAATTGGGTCAGACCTCTGATGCTGTTGGAGTTCTACCTCACTATAGGTAGGTATGACAGAACAACCTAATGTTCCATCATCTGCGTAGACGTCTGGCACCGCATCGGTATGTAGAGCAAGGGACTCTACCAAAGTGATAGAAGGTAGGCTATTGTCAGATTCACCTAAGAGATGACGGTGGCACAAGACACTGAATGTGTCAGCTGTCACATCTTGTCTGTTGGGAGATGAAGAGAGATGATGGGAAGCGAATTGTTTCATTCGCTCTTTTTCTTCAAGAGAAGCATAGTCATCATCCACAGTATCATGTGGCCGCCTAGAGAGGCCATCTGCATCTTGATTGCTCTTACCAGCACGATACTTAATATTAAAGTCGAAGGTGGAGAGAGCGGCCAACCAGCGGTAGCTGGCAGCATCGAGCTTGGCTGACTTCAAAACATAGGTCAATGGGTTGTTGTCCGTTAAAACCGTGAATGTGTTCCCGTAGAGATAATCTTGGAACTTCTCTACAATGGACCACTTTAATGCAAGAAATTCCAGTTTATGAGCTGGATACCGCTTTTCACTGGGTGAAAGTCCTCTACTTGCGTAGGCAATAACCCTCACTTCACCATCCTGTTCTTGATACAAGGCTGCCCCTAACCCAGAGGTGCTCGCATCAGTATGGAGGACGTATGGTAATTTTGGGTTAGCATATCCAAGCACTGGAGCTGATGTCAGTTTCTCTATGATTACCTCAAAAGCTTCCTGACAAGCAGGTGTCCAACGGCTGGAAAGAGGCTCTTTAGGGTTCAAGTATCCGCTAGGACCGGGTGTCACCTTTCTGCCCTTCCTGTATGGTGGGTAGCCTTTGGTAAGATCATTCAGGGGTTTGACAATTTTTGAATAGTCCTTCACAAACCGTCGATAGTACCCTGCAAAGCCTAGGAAAGACTTGAGGTCACTGAGCGTCTGGGGTCTTGGCCAGGTTTTGAGAGCTCTGACCTTCTCAGGATCGGTCTCTACACCTTTGGTAGACACGATGTGTCCTAGGTATCGCACAGAACTTTGGAAGAAGGAGCATTTTTTGGGAGAAAGTTTCAACCCATATTCTCTCAGTTGCTGAAGGACACGTAGAAGCCTGGTTTCATGTTCCTCCAAAGTGCTGGAGAACACGATGATGTCATCTATGAACACCAGAACTTCTTTCAGATTGAGGCTGCCCATACACCGTTCCATTAAGCGCTGGAAGGTGCTGGGAGCGTTGGTGATCCCCTGGGGCATACGGTTAAACTCGTAAAATCCCAAGGGGCACACAAAAGCTGTCTTGGGCTTATCACATTCCTCCATCTCAATCTGGTAATAACCAGACTTGAGATCCATTACTGAAAACCATTTGGATCCAGCAAGGGCTGAGAAAGCCTCTTCAAGGTTTGGAAGTGCGTACGCATCTCGTATTGTTAACGCATTGAGCTTACGATAATCAATACAAAGACGGACCTCTCCATTCTTCTTTTTAACCACCACAATCGGTGAAGCATAAGGGGACTCTGATTCACGGATTACTCCTGCATCAAGGAGTGCTTGCAAGTGCTTCCTCACAGCTTCATAATCATTTGGGTGGATTGGCCTGGACTTTTGCTTAAAGGGTGCTTCGTCCTTTAAGTTTATGTGATGTGTGACTTTAGATACATGTCCAAGATCCAAATCATGCTGGGCAAAAACATCAGCATAGGCACTTAGACGCTGGGTAACCCTCTCTTTCCACTCCTGCGGGAGGGGAGAATTGCCAAAGTCAAATGTCAAATCTGGGTGAGCAGGTTCATCAACTGGCTGTGCAGTAACATTACAACATTTCACAGTGTCATCATTTTTGGTTGAAATGGGTGATTCGTCATATATCTTTGCAGGACTATGGAGCTCTGCAATGACACATCTAGAAGGCAGTGTTACGTCATGCTCAGTTTCATTTCTCACCCATATAGGTAACCTATGAGGATGCTTCTTGGGCAAAGTGACAAGACAGCACTCCACAAAAATTCCCCCTGGTAAGGTGGATGTCGTTGGCTGTTCAACAATGGCACATTCACCAGCACTGCTGGATCTGACACAGCCTTCAAGGAGGACCCTCCCTTGAGCTGGTACTACGTGTTGCACCTTGCCCTTAAGAGTTACAAAGCCATCGTTTCCGGCTAGGTTTATCTCTCTCCTGACCTTGAGTGTACGGAGGATCTGCCTGTAGCCATAGACCGACGACAAATCATTGGGATCTTTACCTTGACAATATTCGTCGTACAGAACATCAAGTGCATTTGTCCCAATCAGCACAGGCAAGTCACAGTTAGAGCGTAAGTCAGGTACTACTAAAGCAAGGCTAGAAACCTCAGGCTCAGTTTCAATAAAGCTTTTTGGAAACTTAAGGCTGATGGGTATGTATCCCAAGTAAGGAACATTTTGGCCACTAGCAGCCTCAACATCCAGGCCACTGATAGGCTGAATGGGATGTTCTGAAAGATTGGTGTTGTAAAATGAAGCGGACACTGTGGTCACTTGAGACCCAGTGTCAAGGAGACAACTGCAATTGACTCCCGACACGGTGACATTTGCTGTACATTTCTGTCCTACAAGTCCCTTGGGTAACCTAATCTGGGGTCGTGCTGCACGAGAGAGAGAAGATACTTTGCTCTGAGGTTCCGGTTTGGGACGTTCATGATTACTTTCAGTTCCTGGTAGTCCCTCCCCAGAAACTGATTTTAGTTTAAAGCTGACATATTCTGTTCCTCCCAGACTTGTAGTTTTTGGTTGAACTCCTTACGTTTCATTTCAACTAGTTCAGGGTTTGGTTCATTGCTGCAAGAGGGAGCAATATGACCATCCTCGCCGCACCTGAAGCAGTACCATGGGCGTGGCTTCTTAGTGGGCTTAGTCTCACTTGGGTCAGATTTCTCTTTAGGAAGAATCTTGAACTTAGGTTTGGTTTTCTTATTTGGCTTGTCAGAGTTCTGGCTTGAACTGTCAATAGCTGATGCTTTC
This sequence comes from Rhamphochromis sp. 'chilingali', assembly GCF_963969265.1. Taxonomy (NCBI): domain Eukaryota; kingdom Metazoa; phylum Chordata; class Actinopteri; order Cichliformes; family Cichlidae; genus Rhamphochromis; species Rhamphochromis sp. 'chilingali'. The sequence goes on from NC_137941.1 coordinate 4,473,670, forward strand.
AGTGAAGCCACTTGGGCTTGTAGCTTTGCAAGTTTCCTTTCTAACTTATGTGCATCAAAAGGCACTAGCCTATCATTAACAGCTGATACGTCTGTATCATCAGTGACATACTCTCCTACTTCAAGGGAGTTCAAATGTGCCTTAGGTTTAGAAATGCCTAAGTGCTGTTTCATTCGGCTGGACTTTGCTGCTTGCCGGTCCTCCTCAGTACGTAGCATGAGGAGCAACTCTGGAAATGAAGGTGGCTTGTCCTTCTTCTGCTCAAGCTGCAAGGTTGTGATCAAGCTGTTGTTCCAGCAACCTCTACAAAACTGTTTAAGCAGTTGGCGATCTGAATCATTTGTAGTGATGCCACCTCTTTTAATGACTTTACTCAGGGTTATCTGCAACCGCTGTAAATAGGCAGAAGGCTTTTCACCTGAGTTCTGGTTTGTGCTCAGGAATTTGGCAAAAAGCTCATCCCCATCATCAACAGTACCATACGCTGAGTCAAGAAGGCTGAGATAGTCATGGGGAGAAGCGTTAGGACCAAGGTGCTTTACAATGTTAGCAGCTGGTGGAAGAAGGCTCTCAACTATTTTCCTTACCATATGTTTGTCAGATATGGTACAATCTATGAGGTGGAATTCAACATTGATGCGCCACGTATCATAATCAGCTTCGAAAGTAGAGCAAGGGGTTTTCCCCGAGAAGGGCCTGAGCTTTGCATGACCTTGAGAAGGCATTTCATTGTTCTTAATGACATGCTCAACTACTACTCTCTGTACTTCAGGTGTAGTGAGCTGTTCAGGTGGTAAGTAGATAGTGGTTTTTCTGTGCGAGGGAGTCACTTCTACACTTGGAGAGGATGAGTGAGAGTCATGCTCAGGCAAGTGGGTTAAATCACTGCCCAGTTTAAGAGGACTTTGATGCTCTATGATGGCTGGTTCATCTTGGTCTGTGTCACTAGTGAGCTGCAGATTCTGATTAGGCACTGTTACATTTGGCCCAACTGCGGGATCACTCTCAGTGGACTTCTTCATTCTGGCCAGCTCATCTAGTAAAACCTTCTCAAAATCTGCACCACTCAGTTTAGCAAGCCCTTTCAGTTCAGTTAGGTAAGAATGGGTTAAACATGAACCCCTGTCTGCAGCATACAGCGCAGACAGAAGCTGGATATGATGGACAACACTTGGGTTACGGCTTTGTCTTTTGCAAGGCAAGCTATCCTTAAGGAACTGGACTGGTTCACCTGATTGGAACTCCACAATGGCTGTGTTTTTAAACTGTGCCTCTGTGCTAGTTACTTTGATTACTCTTCCAATAGAACCAAACTGCCCTAAGTAATCAATAACCTCATTGTCAACCTCATCGCCTGTTAACCCTCCTACTAGGACAGAGTTAGGTACTTTGACACCTTCACTTTGGATTACATCCATGTTGTCTTATTGCTCCAACCCAGAATGTCATGGACAATTGTAATGATTTGACCCAAAAGGCATGAAAGCACCAGTTGCTCAACTTCCAAAATAAAAGGAATTAAACCTCCTGGCTGGCTCGCCACGTTTTGTGTAGCGCCTCTACTCAGGACCAGTACACTCTCACTTCAAATAGAGACCCTAGACATCTTACTAGGTTCAGGAGGAGGTTTTGTTTTGGGGACTCACAAAAGGAGTTGGCTTGGAAGTGAATAACTGGGACCTTTATTGCCTCAGTACCATTTATATACATATACAACACAATAACCCAAATTGCACACTAATAGTGCATTTTAAAGGTGAATACATGTAAAACAAAACAAAATAAAGACATTTAAATGGAAGATTTATACTGAACAGTATCAGAGCTCTTGGGAATGAATGAAACAGATTAAAGTGTTCCTGTTGTGAAGTTTGAATTGTCCAGTCTGAATTGTCCTTTAAAGTCGTTGAAAACCCAAACAGGTGTACTGTAGGGGAATTGTCAGTGTGCAAACCCTATTATCCGGGTAGGAAAAGTAGTGCATAGGGCTTATCTGTAATCCAGGGTTGCTTGAATCAGTTTCTCAGGCAAATCCCACAATCCGATCGCATGGCTGGCCACACCATTTCACGATCATCCAGGATCTCATTTGGGCTGTTCTCGCCGTCAGTGGTTCTCCAGAATTCTTCTAGTAGTTCAAAAAAAACAATCTACACAAACAGTGCAGAACAATCAATTTCTTTTCCCACTTTGTGTTCTTAACATGAGCTCATTAACTTCTTTTCCAAATGTATTAATCACAAATGGCATTCCCTTTAGCTTTACCAAGTTACAAGAGTTACAGTAACTTGTTTGTACCAGTATCAACAATTTTATCAAAATTACATCACAACAAAGAACATCAGCAGCTTAAACTGTAATGTAAACAGTCATAGCAATGAAAGCGACATTCATCCTTAAGGCTTACAAGCAAATGTAACTTAATTCAGTGCAAATACTATTAAACTTGAAATATGCTCATATCTATTAAGACATAACCATTCTAATATAAACAGAGCTATTGCTTCTACTTGAATACCTCCCCGATCGGAATATGGCTTCAGCGGGGTGGGGTGGCTAACAGCTATTAGCAGCTAGCATCGCATCTAGCATCGGCATCGTTTAGCTCAAAGCATTCAACACTTATAACACACTGTAAAGAACAACAGGAGAAGTGAAACAACACGCCAGATTCTCATAGCTCCCGATTGGTTTTTGTTCAAAGGTTTCTGAGCTGAATCGGCTAGTGAAATACATTATCTAACTTAACAGGTAGCTAACGAAAGCACGTGACTCACCGGGATTTTCAGACACAAATAACTTGACAGACGTTATTCCCTTTGTGGTCAGAGTTCGGGGCCTAATAAAAGAGTACCTTATTAGCATTTATACGTAAAACAATCTGGTCTCATTAACCGGGTTGCAGTATTGCATACCAAGATACTTTTTCCATGCGCTCCGACACGTACTTGACCGCCATCAGAGGGAAGATCTCACAGGAAGAGAGAGGTAATACTTCCTGTGCACTAGACACAAGGTCGTCAGAACACAAGACTGCATCACAGCGCCCCCTTGTGACAATAACAGGCTATAGCCTTAGATTACAAAAAGGGATTTTGCAGCCCTGTATTTCACATGGGTTACAGATGGATGGATGGATGGAAACCAGTATAAAGTCTATACAGTTCCTCTGCAAAAGAAACATTAGCTTTAAGGTATGGCTTTTTCAAGTTCACTATGTAAAACTGATGTTAGAAAGATTCTGTAATTAATGCAAGCTTTAATGAAAATAAAAATCAAATAAAAAAAAGATTTTGGGCCATGGCAGGCTTAGTTTAGAGGCTGGGAATAAATAGGGTTTTTTTCTTTCCTTTTAAATCTTGAGAAAATATACTGCATATACAGTTTCAGCTGTGAGGTGTAGACTTAGCAGGTTAGCTGTTTGTCAACTTTTAAAAACCTAATTTCTTCTGCTTTCTATTGCACATGGCTTGACATTTGGAGAGGGATCAAAACAGGATTTTATAGTGTTTATAAAATTCAAGCTCTACAATGACCAGGACCATATTCATGTGTATTTAAGCAGCACCTTAAAAAAAGCATGTCTTAGCTGTATTTTAAAATTCGTGGACATGCTAGTCTTGTTTTGATTTTGGAGGCACAGTATTTCTATTACTTACAGAATCCTCAACCAGAGGAACTGGCCTTTTCAAGCCGAGGGCTATCAGGCTGTGGTCTCGCCTTTCTACATCAAGGAAAATGAGACTTCCATTACCGACTGTGCCACCACCTGCTGCTCCTACAATCTCTGTAATCCAAAGATGCCAGCTGCTGACACCTCAATCACATTCACTGTCTCCCCTTGGAAAATTTACCCGCCAACCACAGGAGTGCTACAAAACCCTGTTTTTCTCCAAAGTGATGAGACAGGCTCTTTTGCTGTGTTTGGTAGTAGGGCAAATGTTGGGGACTTGAAAAAGATGGTCTGACTAGTATGCTTTAGAGAACATGCTATCAGAAGATGCAGTCCCCAAGTGTGTGAGGGATTTTTGAATGAAAAAAAATTACAAAAATGCACACTTTTCCAGCACGAATGGAAAAAAGGGAGCGGGCAGAGGTTTCTCAGAGATATCAAAGCATTCAGTTTTAAAGGCTAAAACAAGGGATGGCCAAATTTAAATCAGTTATGGTTTTTGCCTTGTATGGGCCACACCTCAAATGCCAAAAATGACAACATTTTCTTTTCTAAATAACAGTAAAGTATTTATGTGTCATGTGGTGTAATTGCACTAGTAGGCATCCATCTACTGTATACCAAGTTTCTGGGATATTAAGACTCCACTCAGTCCAGTCCTGGATAGAAATCTTTAGGAGTAATCTCTTGAGACCACCGTGGTTGGCCTGCCTCCACCTGCCTGATCTGTTGTTGCACTGACGCATGGAAACAGTTGAGGTTTCTTGTTGTCATATTAAAAATGTAGTGTAGCTTGGTCATGTTTTCTTGGCTAACAGTGTCCTGAACATGACATTGGTTGATGTTTGTTCACTGACTGAGGCAGAAAATTATTGACATGGTTGTAACTTTGCACATAATGGGCAAAAATGCTTTTCATACCTTATTTGGGGTAAAGCTGAGCTGACAATGTTTTTTTTTGTAAGTGCTGTGATTGACTGGGGATTCTGACAACTGAACAGAAAACATGTAGATGAGGAAGAAGTAATTGCAATTGCATTGCCATAATGGTTGCTGAGTGGCGAGACTAACTTCTAGAATGACTTTTATATTTTAAGGTCTTAAGACAGACTTAAAATTTGGATATTTGAGTGTATATCATAGCTGTATCTGTGTATGTCTTTCACTTCCCCTCTGTAATACCTCTCGTTGGAAATTACAGCTTCAGGTAACCTGCATTCTTTCATTCCATTACACCTTAACCTAAAGGGATAAATTAAATATTGCATTATCTTGCATTATATTGCTTCGCCACACCGACCCCTGGTACAATCAAGGACCCCTTTGAATGAAAATGAATCATAAACTGGTATTACATGTTCCTTTGGGAAACGTATTCTCAAGATCTTAATAATTCATCAGCACTAATGCAAATGGTTGATAAATGGTACAATGACTAATTTATTATTATTGTAATATTAGAGTTGAAATTGAATAGATGTGTATAATTTGGAAAGTAGTTTCTATTTTAAGCACAGCCCATTCTGACCGGTTTGGCTGAAAAGGGAATTATTAGCATAAAACATGCTGATAGGAAATGAGAAAGTGTAGCAAGTTTAATTTTTAATTGTCTTCTACTTATTCCACCCACATGCGTGAACTTTGTTCAGGTTTCAATCATGCCTACTTGAGGGAAGAAAGAACAAGCATCATTTGTTTCTGATACACAGCATTTCACTTAGTACTGATCTCAGTCCATTGCCGCACCCTGAAACCAACCATTTTCACCTCAGGGTGACTAATTTTTCACTGGCCACAAGCAAAAGGCCACCAAGTAGACAGGCATAACAGGAATCAATGATTTCTACTTGACACATGGTGCTTTTCTCCACACTTCCTTACCTCGATGCAAACTAATTTTCTTTTAACCCTTATGTCACTCAACCTGACGGCTGCAGGCATTTGCAAAACATTATGCCCCACACCTCCAAAGGAAAACAGGTTCTGCCTCAGGAAAAGGTCTTTAATAGCATATTGATCAAAAATGAACTGAGTGCACAAATGAGAACATGGCAAAGTGCAAATATTACAAACTACCTAGCCCTGACCAAATGAAGGTTTGATCGATCCAGGATTAATTGCATTCGTTTCAGATCACAGCTGAATAACAGCGTTTGATGTTCAATCCGAGGCTCATACAGCAAAATACAAAAGCTTCCCATTCAAACAAATCTATCAAATATTATTTCTCACAAACTCTATTTTAAGAACATGAAGTGAATCACTGTTTGAATGCTTAAAGCCAGCTGTGCAGAAATGTTTTGATGATATTACCATGTACTGTTGATAATGACATGTGCAATTTTACATTGAGGACCATTATTGTGAAATTATTCCACAATTTGTTGACAGTTTTTTGCAGACTGGTAAACCTCTGCTCATCATTACTTCTGAGACACTGTGCCTCTTTGAGATGCCCTTTTTTTTATACCCAATCAGGTTACTGACCTGTTCAGATTAACGTAATTAGTTGCTAAATGCGCCACCAGCTGTTTCTCTTTTTTTTTGTACCACTTATTTTTCCTGCTTTTTTTGGCTTCCCATCTGAACTTTTTTTGCAATGTGTTGCTGCCATCAAATACAAATGCACAAATTCTTTTTCATGAAATTGTAAAATGTCTTTGACATGTTTTCTATGCTCTATTGTGAATAAGATCTTTTTTATGTAGATTTTACACAATGTACCAACTGTTATGGAATTGGGGTAGTAAAATAACCCCTTTTAGGCAGTCAAAAGTTTAACAACCCATAACAAAAAGTTGTCATGGATTGCCTGATAAGCAATTCTGAGGTTTTCTGCTTAAAGCTGTTTCCTCTTGGCATCTCTTTTATAGTTAAAGCTGTTGTTAGTTATGGGTTCATCATCCCAGGAAATCACGGTGTGGTTTGTGCATCAAAACTACATGAATACATATTACACACATTAGAAAGCTCTTTTTTAATGTCACCACATTTTGCTCACCTGATGAACATCCTTGTGGCATCCCACCATTAAACAATATATTGTTAGTTGCTAATGTTTAGGCACTGTAGTGCTACAAGTACTGCTAAATGTACTGGGAATGCTAATTTAGCTCTGCATAATCATGCTAAATAAGATGCAGCATCTATCAGGGAACATGTCTGGGCTGCTTCAAACTTTAAAAACTATCTACAGTGTTCAGTATTTATAATCCTGGTCTTTAGTTTTGGAGTCTTTCAGGAGTTCATACCACAAGCGCTTTGCAGGCTTTCATGTTCAAGGTTTCTGTACACTAAGTTTACACGTGATTTACATGTAGAGATGTACCTTCAAAACGCCTCCAAGGCCTTCGGTGCTCTTTCTCTCTGCAACTTCACTAAGGACCACCCATAGACTGTTAATTACTGGTCAGGATGCTGGAGTGAAAAATGAATTTAGGTGAAGACCTCGACATGATGCAGCAGCATTTTCAAAGACCTAAAGGGTATTAGACTTTTTGATAACTATGTAATCAAAATTGAGAGCAAAGGCCATTGAAGGGCACGGGAAGACTTACGATTTGCGGGGGCAATAAAGTTTTCTTGACGTTAAATAAAAGTGATGTAGACAGCTTTCTGTCATGTAAAAATTAAAGGTTTCGTCATCCTGCCCTTTGTGATGTTTTACATAACCAATCTTTCAAATAGATGCAGAATGCTGACAGAAAGGTTTAAAGATTTGAAGATCAAATTTGGTCAGATTTGGTCTCTGGATTCAAAGGTGACTGTGGAAATGATGTTAAGACAAAGGAAATGTTCTGAGTAATTTTACTATACATTCGTTTTTATTTAGCTACAGTATCAGTTGAGGGTGACTCAGCGATGCAGTGGTAAGTACTGTTGTGTCACAGCAAAAAGATTGTGATCTTTCTGCTTAGTCCAGCTTCCTTGCAGTTTTTAAAGATAAGTATAGACTTTTTATCATCGGTTCAAAGTGGGAATGGTTACAGTGTAGCTGTACTCCTTTACATTAAAAGAAAATCTAGGTTATTATACAGCTGTTTTACTCTTTCAGCTCAATAAAAATCAAATTGGGCCCATGACTTAAAATAACAAGGTGAAAAAAAGAATAGTAAGGGAAGAAAATTTGGGGCTGAACAGCTTCTGTAAGGACACAGTATTAGGTAATTTTTCCCATTTGTATGTAAAATAACAGTCCAAGAAACCTCATTCTCATCCCTCCCTCGCTGTGTTGCTCTAACACGTGAAACGTATGCTCCGTCTGTCTCCTGAGGAGTTTTCCGAAATAGAATTGCAGACTCATCTTTGAAGGACAGAAATCCAGTAAGTCAACCTGTTAATACACTGAGCCCCTCTGTGATTTTTCAGCGACAGTAAATTACTAGGTAAAAGACAGGTAATAAAGATATCAATCTGATCCTCCAGTCCCTGTTTCTTCATTACTCTGGGCCTTCTTCAGCAGACTATAGATGGAGCCTTACTAAGAATGAATCACTAACCATTTTAGATAATTCATGTGTTAGGTTATTATTTTGGCCACATAATGTTATGAGTCAGAAGAATATATAATTGGATTTCTGATGTCTGCTAATCAGTTACTTCTGTTTATGATTTTTGGTACATGGTTATACAGTTATGGACATAGTTGTTGACTGTAGAAGCTCACACATCCTATGCAGCAACATTGATGCAAACTTAGAGGCAGTAGTTAGAGAGAACTGCAGCAGCAAACAGCAATGACATTTCTGTAGAAGCAGACCAAAGCAAGACGAGCAAGGAAGGCTTCAAAGCTCTCGCCTCTTTCTGAATGTATGATGTCGTTGCTGGCGGAACTGAATTGAACTGAATTTGAAAGTGAAAGCTCAACATGTTAACACACTGATGCAATCACCAGCCAATGAAATGTTATGAAACTATTATGGGAGGTCAGGATGCTTTCTAGTTCGTCCCACATTCAATTTGTAAATGAACAATAACAGTAATAGCAGTAATACGTGGCTAACTTGGCTAATGTTAACCGCAAAGCTAGCAGCTGGCCTCGCTCTTACAGTTAGCCATGTGACACACACACACACACACACACACACACACACACACACACACACACACACACACACACACACACACACACACACACACACACACACACGTGTCAGGTATGTTTTAATGTCCATGTGAATGACTGCACAAAACAGCTAAGCACTAATGAGCTAATGCAGCAGCAAGTTCTCTTCATAGACATTATTTTTTAATATATATGTATGTATACTTATAGCAACCAATGCAGAAGTGCCTTAAACCTGCATCCTCTCTAATGACAACCAGATTGTAAGAATAAGTCTGATCATATTATAGAAGAATAATAGAAAATGACTTAAATTAACATTTTTCTGATTAGGTTATGCTTATTGAACACATCATGCTGTTTATTTTGTAAATTATGTTTCCAATTAGGGTAAAAGAAAAACACTAATTCAGGGTTTGCTTTAAGGTGGGCTTGTGATTCACAAGTCACTACTATATGAGCATGCAGCTTCCTTCAGTTTCCCACTGATATACACTGGCTTGCTATGTTTAGTTTCAAAATACCAAGATGGCAACAGTGAAAATGCTCAGCTTGAGGCTTCACAGAAGGAATTCATTAACTGGTGGGTTACATCGTGGCATCTTTTATCTACAACCTCTGGTTCCCTTTCTTTGATGATCTTTGATGATCTAAAAACATACAGCTCCTATTTACTTATAATAGCAACTGTGTGTTGTGGGACACTTAGTGTATTTCATGTCATGATACTGAAGACTATTCAGTCTATTCAGTCACTAACCGTGTGTGGTTTGCATGTTATTTTTCTCTCACCAGGAGCTGTCCATGTTCATATGGGCTGTGGGGGAAAATGTAGCTGCTTAACAAATGCTAGCATGATGAAGCACTCCTGTTCTGTGAACTTTCATTCAAAACTCTGTCCAAACACTCTGTTCCACATTTTCCATTACACTGAAAATTATTTCCAGGCATGTTTTGTTAGCAGTGGATAGAGCAGGATGGCCTCTTGGGGCAATCAGTGGTTACACTTGACTATAGTAACCACTGAGACTATGGAGAACCTGATTTTATGTCACTTTGACTGCACACAAAGATTATTCAATTCAGAGTCACCTGGTGTGAACTTAAAGTAATGTCATTCAAGCATCAGGGAGTGTGACAGGCGTGAAATACATGAGAGGAAAGAAATAAGAAAGAACAGAAAAAAGGTCCAGGTAACACACCTGCTAATATGAGCAGCACTAGTTTAACAAGGACAATTTTGAATCCAGCTAAATAAAGTTAGAAAAAAGTACAAATAAAATAAACAAAAGTATGCGCGAAAAAAACTGTACCTATACAAAAAGAAAGTTATGATGCCAACATCACACCTAAGTGGAAGAACCTCGACAGGTTAATATATGTGTCACCATATTCTACATTTATATTCATGCGGAGAGCAATTCAAGGCATCCTGTGAAGTAAAGGTAATGCTGAGCTTCAACAGTGTTGCTTGTTTTAAACATGAGAAAAATTCCACACCGCAGACTTTTAATAGATATTCCCACTGGGAGAAATTTGACAAGCTGTCAAAACACCTCTGTTGTTACTGGACATTGTCGAAAATTCTTAGAAGTGTGGGGGCACATTTGCAGATTTTTTGAAAGCCATAAATACACTTATTGAGAGCAGAAACTTAGACGGGTCTTGAGGAAATTTAGCTTCTCGTTTTCCATTGTCCATTATTGTCACTATATTTCATGCCTTTTTTTAAAATTACAAACTGAAATCTTTTTTCAGCATTGCTGAGTGTTTTCAGTCTGTACCGATACTTCCACTGCTTATTGAATTGTTATTCAGTGAAAGAACAGATAATAAATGTTATTCTCTTCTAATCAACACTTGTGTCTGAATGTGTATGCTGGTAGAGGAATCATCTTATTTTTCCTTAAATATCAGTATATAGAAGATATTCCTGGTTACTATGAGCCACTAAATTAATAGAAAATATATTGAACTGTTCATACTACTATGAAGCAGCTATTCTGTTCAGGTACTATGACATGTTATACCACTGGTATAACATCGGTGCATTGGTAGTCCACTGATATAGCTATAATTCTGGTAATTGCTGCATAAGAGCTCATTTCACCTCCAGGCCTGTGGAAATGTTCATACTGGTTTAGTTGTATGGTTTCCCAGGGTGCTGCTCTGCAGGGGATTGTTTTCCACACAAATGTTATTTTCTCATGAAGAAAAAGACGAAATTGTTGACTTGTTAAATAGCTTTGATTCTAAGATGCCAAAAATAACAGCGTTGCTGACTATGACAGAAATTTACCCCATCTATCTGCAAAAGTTGGGCACTTCTGCTCGTCTCTTTCTCCAAATAGCACCAGTGCGTGAATAGTACTCACACATAATTTAAACTGGTGCATGTGCTCCTAATCACATTCTCACTCTGATTTCATCGATATAACGCAGATGAGCCTAAATGCGTACAATTTCATTAAATATAAAATAGTATTAATCAGTTGCTCTAGACTACTCAGATTTGAGCTAGCTTTATAGAAATGTACTTTTGTGGACCTGAAATCATCCAAGTAAATGTGCAGAAGTTTCTACTTTTTTGTTTGAATTACTGCATCCATTTTGTCAGCCAGCTAACAGCTTTTCCTACAGCGATGAGCAGCACAGATGGTTGTTGTAACAGCAGGTGAGAGAAGTTCAAACAAACCAGGGTGATGTCAGTTAGGATCTAGATGTTTAAAACATCAGTTCCTGGCGGAAGGCTACAAGGTCATTTTGGATGGATTCATGACTGAGTCTTTTTGCCAGACTGTTTTCTCAGGAGCATAATTACTTCTGATATCTACTCATCACTTCACAGCACACTCACCGCTTATCCTGTGAGAATTCTCAGGATATGACTGTTTTAAACCATCATAATTGGAAACTCTTAATAGGGTGACCGTGGCTCAGGAGATTGGGAAGCGCATCTATAACCAGAAGGTTGCCGGTTCGATCACGTAACGTAACGTTACGTGCTCCTGGTTGTTGTGTCCTTGGCAAGACACTTTACCCTACCGCCTACTGGTGTTGGCCAGAGGGGCAGATGGCGCGATATGGCAGCCTCGCTTCTGTCAGTCTGCCCCAGGGCAGCTGTGGCTACAACTGTAGCTGCCTCCACCAGTGTGTGAATGTGAGAGTGAATGAATAGTGGCATTGTAAAGCGCTTTGGGTGCCTTGAATAGCGCTATATAAATCCAATCCATTATTATTATTATTATTATAAACGTGGTTAGACATTCAGAAGATGTTTAGCATTGTTTAGGATGTGCACTGTTTGCAGATACAATGGTGAATAAACATTTTATGCATCTACTTTTTTGTACTTTTACAGTTAGCACCTGATACTCTTGACTAAAAATATTCAATATGCTCACTTTTGCAGTACTGTTTGTAGGAGGAACAGTGGTGCAGTGGTTAGCACTGTCAGCTCACAGCGAGAATATATGACCTTTCTATGTGGACTTTTGCCTTCATGGGTTCCCTCTGGCTTTCTCCCTCAGTATAAAGGTAAACTGGTGAGTCTAACTGGGCCAGTATGAGTGTGAATGGTTGTCTATGTGTTGGTCCTGTGACACAGTGGAAACCTGTACAGGGTGTACCCTGCCTCTTTACATGACAGCTGAGCTCTTGAAACTCCGAACTGAAGTAGAAGAAGAATACAAATGGAATTATTTAGCTCATGTTCAATGCCACATGTTAATTTTGCAGATGATCTGAATCACTCTATAAATAGAAAATGTGCTAGAAGCTCTGCTTGGGTACCGTGCTTTGAGCTAAAACCCAACATGGGTTTTAATGTACCATTTAATGGCTGCAAGCTTCACTTTATTAGTTTATTTGAATATTATATTATTACAACTTTTTTAATCTGCATTTTAACCCATACACAGCCAAGTAAAAGTGCTGTTTCTACTGACAGCATTTGGTCAATAACAGGAATACTGCACAATTCTCAAATTCTAAACTGAAAGTAAAAATGGTCAATGGAATCATTCCAGAAACACTAGTTTTGTTGCAGCCCTTTCTCACTGCAGTGCACAGAATATTTCAGCTTTGTCAGAAGCTGTTGTCGTCACAGAGAAACACACACAAGGTGTTCTTTGTCTCTGAACTTGTCATTTCTTTCTCCTATAGAGAGTCATTTTTTAACTTGCAGGATTTTTTGACTCGTTTGGGAGCTTTGTGTTTTATAGTTTGTTCTGCTTTGTTTTCCTTCTGTTTTTTAATTTGTTTTTTTATTCACTGGCACCAGACTCAGTTAGGTTTTGATAAACCAAACACAAATTAAATAAACAATAACATGCTTTAGGCTTAAATATTCCCATTTGCAACATTAATCTATCAATTATTCTCCCATCAAAATATTTATCAGTAAAGTCTGACAAGATGGACATGCTTGTCACTGGGATGAAAATGTGTGTTATGTCTGAACCAAAGTTCAATAAATGTTGAGAAATATAACCTGAGAGTGGTGTTACAGAGAAACACATTACCACGATCAACAGGATTCATGGTTTTATTACTATAATCATGAGGCATGGAGTTATTTTCACTTATGAAAGAAGCACGTTTTTATTTAGCCTCTATTAATCTGAAAATACAGAACACAATATGAAAGCAACAGATTCACAAGAACTTTTTGTTATCTGCATGCCAACACAATCAGAGGTATCACAAGTCTATGTCATGGTCCTGGGCCATGTGGGCCCAGTATTCTTAGTTTTCATGTATTTTTGTATTTTGTTCCTTATTTAGGCCATGTTTTCTGAGTTGCCCTGTTGTGTTGTTCCCTAAGTGTTTTCCCTTCATGGCTCTCTCCCCCCTGTGTGCCCTCTATGTATTTATGAGCCCTCGTCTCCCTTTGTGGTTGTTTCATGTTTCCCCAGCCTGTTACGTCTGTGTTTCCCCGTGCTCTCTCTCCTCCTGTCTGAACCTCTGTGCCTGTACATGTCATGTTCAGTTCACCCTGCCCTGTCTCGTTATGATTATCAGTGTCACCTGTGTTCCCCGTGTGTGCCCACTTTCCTCGTTTACCCTCTGTGTATTTCTGTCTGAGTCTCCCTCTGTTCGGCGTCGCGTTCTCCCTCATGTTGTGTGTGTTCCTCCCTGTGTTTCTTGGCGAGCTTTGTATTTAGTTTTCCCAGTTTAGTTTTGTATTTCCTACGTTCTGCCGTGCCAGCATTAAAGCTGTGTTCTTTAAGTTTATCCCCGTGTCTGTGAGTCTGCATCTTGGGTCCTTCTCCTGCCTGCCACACAACGAACCATGACAGAAGAACGCGACCACGATATGGACCCAGCGACTCCTGGCAGAGACGTAATACAAGCGGTGGAGTCGTTATGCTACCAGTGGAGCCGAAGCTCTAGTGAGGAGGAGAGGGAGGAGTTACTTTCCTCGTTGGGGACAAGCGTCACGGTTTTTCCCTGGTTATGGGAGGCGCTACCCCCTCTGATCTCGGACTTCCTCCGCACCATCCTCCCAGCCTGCCCTCGGCAGCATCAGCGGTCCGGTGTGCGGACTGCGTCACCACAGCCCCGTGGCCGCGCAGCCTCCCCTCCGCCTGCTGTGAGCATACAAGTCGGCACGCTGAGGTTCGCCACGGCACCACACTCCTCTACGCTGGCGCCGTCCCTCTACTCGCCGGCTTCCACTTCGCTGTCGCAGCTCAGTCGTTCACCCTCACCGCCTCGACCGACCTACCCGTCCTCCGCTTCCTATCTGGCACGGATGTGGTCAGAAGACGAGGAGCCGGTCGCCACAGAAATCGAAGTTTCATCCACGACCACCTCAAAGAGGAAGCGGCGTTCGCGTCGCCGTCGCCCCGCGCTACGGCATGTTTCGCCCTCCAACGAGCCACACGAGGATGCGGGGGAGGTCATGGATTTCGACCTGGAGGAGCGGCAGCGTGCAGCATGCGATCAACTGGATGAAGAGCTCCGGTGGAAGCCGTGGCTAGCTCCTGACTATGAGGAGATCTTCCGGGGAACCCGCCTGGCTCTCGGGGGTCCCCTGAGCTTCCAGGAACTCTCATCTACCGCTCCATCAGCACCCAGTTCACCAGCCTCTGCGACGCCGCCCGGCGCGCATGAAGCGCCGTTGTCTGGTTCATCGGGAGCTGCAGTCAAGAAGGAACGGCGTTCACGCCGCCGTCGCACCACCCCACAGCCGGACATTCGGACTCCTAACTCACCTGCTGTGGTGAGTGAGGACTCTGTGTCTTTTCCAGACATTATGACTGTTCATTCAGGAGCTGTGTCTTGTGTGGCGGAGGTCAAAGCGAGCTGCTTATCGCCTGCGCAGCCCCCCTCAGTTCAGTTAGCACCCTCGCAGCCCCCCTCAGTTCAGTTAGCTCCCTCGCAGCCCCCCTCAGTTCAGTTAGCTCCCTCGCAGCCCCCCTCAGTTCAGTTAGCTCCCTCGCAGCCCCCCTCAGTTCAGTTAGCTCCCTCGCAGCCCCCCTCAGTTCAGTTAGCTCCCTCGCAGCCACCCTCAGTTCAGTTAGCTCCCTCGCAGCCACCCTCAGTTCAGTTAGCTCCCTCGCAGCCCTTCACAGCTCAGTCGGCTACCCTCCTGGAAGCCCCCGCTGCCTGGTATTTTCAGCATCGGCATCTTTTCCCGTCAAGATTTATCGCTAAATCATTCGATCCTCCCTTAAGAGAGAGACTGCATCCTCGCTGCCTTCACCCCAGTACACCAGTGTCACCTGGGTCTCCAGTGTCACCCCCAGTTCAGTCTCCAGTAGCTCCAGTGTCACCCCCGGTTCAGTCCCCAGTAGCTCCAGTGTCACCCCCGGTTCAGTCCCCAGTAGCTCCAGTGTCACCCCCGGTTCAGTCCCCAGTAGCTCCAGTGTCGCCTGTAGCGCAGGCCCCAGTAGCTCCAGTGCCGCCTGTAGCGCAGGCCCCAGTAGCTCCAGTGCCGCCTGTAGCGCAGGCCCCAGTAGCTCCAGTGCCGCCTGTAGCGCAGGCCCCAGTAGCTCCAGTGCCGCCTGTAGCGCAGGCCCCAGTAGCTCCAGTGCCGCCTGTAGCGCAGGCCCCAGTAGCTCCAGTGCCGCCTGTAGCGCAGGCCCCAGTAGCTCCAGTGCCGCCTGTAGCGCAGGCCCCAGTAGCTCCAGTGCCGCCTGTAGCGCAGGCCCCAGTAGCTCCAGTGCCGCCTGTAGCGCAGGCCCCAGTAGCTCCAGTGCCGCCTGTAGCGCAGGCCCCAGTAGCTCCAGTGCCGCCTGTAGCGCAGGCCCCAGTAGCTCCAGTGCCGCCTGTAGCGCAGGCCCCAGTAGCTCCAGTGCCGCCTGTAGCGCAGGCCCCAGTAGCTCCAGTGCCGCCTGTAGCGCAGGCCCCAGTAGCTCCAGTGCCGCCTGTAGCGCAGGCCCCAGTAGCTCCAGTGCCGCCTGTAGCGCAGGCCCCAGTAGCTCCAGTGCCGCCTGTAGCGCAGGTCCCAGTAGCTCCAGTGCCGCCTGTAGCGCAGGTCCCAGTAGCTCCAGTGCCGCCTGTAGCGCAGGTCCCAGTAGCTCCAGTGCCGCCTGTAGCGCAGGTCCCAGTAGCTCCAGTGCCGCCTGTAGCGCAGGTCCCAGTAGCTCCAGTGCCGCCTGTAGCGCAGGTCCCAGTAGCTCCAGTGCCGCCTGTAGCGCAGGTCCCAGTAGCTCCTGTAGCCCAGTCCCCGATAGCAGTACGGTCCGCTGGTCAGCTTAACATCCAGCCAGGGGTCTCAAATCTCTCTGGCTCTGCATCAGCTCCTGCTGGGAGCTCGGATGAGCTCATCCAGGACTCCGCGGCTCCCACGCCGCCATCTACCTCGTCAGCTGGAGGGTCCGAGGGGCCCGTTCAGCCTCCTGTCTCCGCTGGAGGGTCCGAGGGGCCCGTCCAGCCTCATGCCTCGTCAGCTGGAGGGTCCGAGGGGCCCGTCCAGCCTCATGCCTCGTCAGCTGGAGGGCCCGAGGAGCCTGTCCAGCCGCCACCTGCGACCGCCTCGTCGTCGCCTGGTCCGGCTGCATCTGCCTGTGCTTCTGCTACGCCTGGGCCAGCCTCTGCCTGTGCTTCTGCTACGCCTGGGCCAGCCTCTGCCTGTGCTTCTGCTACGCCTGGGCCAGCCTCTGCCTGTGCTTCTGCTACGCCTGGCCCAGCCTCAGAGTCTTCGTCCTCGCCTGGCCCAGCCTCAGAGTCTTCGTCCTCGCCTGGCCCAGCCTCAGAGTCTTCGTCCTCGCCTGGCCCAGCCTCAGAGTCTTCGTCCTCGCCTGGCCCAGCCTCAGAGTCTTCGTCCTCGCCTGGCCCAGCCTCAGAGTCTTCGTCCTCGCCTGGCCCAGCCTCTGAGTCTTCATCCTGTGCTTCGTCTGGCCCAGCCTCTGAGTCTTCAGCCTGTGCTTCGTCTGGTCCAGCCTCTGAGTCTTCAGCCTGTGCTTCGTCTGGTCCAGCCTCTGAGTCCTCAGCCTGTGCTTCGTCTGGTCCTGTGCCCACCGGGCCATGGCCAGCACGCCTGACACTGGAGAGCCGCCGCTGCCTTCGGCGCGGCCGGCCCCCTGAACTGCTCCGTCGTCTCCTTCGCCGCCGCCGCTGCCTTCGGCGCGGCCGGCCCCCTGAACTGCTCCGTCGTCTCCTTCGCCGCCGCCGCTGCCTTCGGCGCGGCCGGCCCCCTGAACTGCTCCGTCGTCTCCTTCGCCGCCGCCGCTGCCTTCGGCGCGGTCGGCCCCCTGAACTGCTCCGTCGTCTCCTTCGCCGCCGCCGCTGCCTTCGGCGCGGTCGGCCCCCTGAACTGCTCCGTCGTCTCCTTCGCCGCCGCCGCTGCCTTCCGCACGGCCGGCCTCCGGACCAGCTCTGTCACCTGTGCCACCCGCCTGGTCGGCCCCCCGACCGTGTGACCCGTGAACTCTTGTGCCTGTGGGCTCTGGGTCGGCCCCCTGAACTTTATTTGGACTATGGTCATGTGCTCCTGTGTTTTCTGTTGGTTGTTTTGTTTCCCGTTCTGGTCCCTCCGTCCTGGTCCCCCGCCTCCCGCCCTGGGTGGGTTGTTTTCTGTTTTTGTTTCTCGGGTTTGGGCTGTCGGGAGCCAGCCCTTTAGGGGGGGGTGGTGTCATGGTCCTGGGCCATGTGGGCCCAGTATTCTTAGTTTTCATGTATTTTTGTATTTTGTTCCTTATTTAGGCCATGTTTTCTGAGTTGCCCTGTTGTGTTGTTCCCTAAGTGTTTTCCCTTCATGGCTCTCTCCCCCCTGTGTGCCCTCTATGTATTTATGAGCCCTCGTCTCCCTTTGTGGTTGTTTCATGTTTCCCCAGCCTGTTACGTCTGTGTTTCCCCGTGCTCTCTCTCCTCCTGTCTGAACCTCTGTGCCTGTACATGTCATGTTCAGTTCACCCTGCCCTGTCTCGTTATGATTATCAGTGTCACCTGTGTTCCCCGTGTGTGCCCACTTTCCTCGTTTACCCTCTGTGTATTTCTGTCTGAGTCTCCCTCTGTTCGGCGTCGCGTTCTCCCTCATGTTGTGTGTGTTCCTCCCTGTGTTTCTTGGCGAGCTTTGTATTTAGTTTTCCCAGTTTAGTTTTGTATTTCCTACGTTCTGCCGTGCCAGCATTAAAGCTGTGTTCTTTAAGTTTATCCCCGTGTCTGTGAGTCTGCATCTTGGGTCCTTCTCCTGCCTGCCACACAACGAACCATGACAGTCTACAGTTGAAGTTCTTTCCTCCCCCCTTCTTAATTCAGTTGGTAAATTCCGAACAGACCTGTTAGTTTTAAAGTGGGCGTACTGCTACATCTGCGGTTTATGCAGATCAAGTAGGTCAGTGGAATTTTAGCTTATTTGCTTATCAAAGCTGGACTCAGTGCCGCCTGGAACTAAACCACACACGATACAGCAGTTGCAGCTGGGGTGGATATCTGAGCACAACCTAAATAAGACCTGTAAAAAGTTGGACACACTCATCCTCTGGTGTGTTTGGAAAGTTCAGATGTTTATGTGTTAAATAAAATTACTTAATCACTTATTGACAACTGCTGTGGTCTCCTTAGGCTTGGCATTAAAGCCACGACTGCTCCGGTGCTGTTGCTCACTTGCCAACACATCAGACTGCAGTTTATACAGGGCAGCTCTTAATGTGTGTCAGACTGTGAAGCTGTGTATGCCTGTAAATGAGCATTTGCACTTCAGGTAGGCAAATATGATACCACAGAAAATACCATTTTTTTGAAACCATGATATGACCAGGGTGTTTTATTTTAAATCCAGTTCAACTACAGTGTTCCATCTGAACATATTTGCTGTGCTCTTTAAGTCGGTGTAATATTAGCAGTCATTATATATACATTTTCTCTTTCAGTTTAAATGAATTTTAAAAAGATAAATGTTAACAGTAGGTCTGATTAGATATCATTATACAGTACAGTGAATTTCACTCCGCATCTTAAATTCCAATTGCCTGACAGCACCAAAGACAAGCGTAATGAGATGAACTTACAATGACCAAGAATGGCAGTGCAATCGGGGATGCACTGATGCGTATGTGGAGTTAGCACAAAACCTTTTTACTAATGCCTCACATGCATGGAGTAAGTGAAGTGATCATTGTAGAATAATCATGACAAGCCATTTGCATTCCCATTCTGCCTCAGAGGAAGAAAAAAAATCAGCAAGGTTAAAAAAGATATTTTAAAACAATACATCATTTTAAAAATGAAACCATTCTGAATTAAATACCGCAGAATGTCATAAAGTATCAGTAAAATTACTGCTATAGTTGTGGATCTGCGCAATTTGAACCCACCTATTTCTATTTGAAGTTGAATTCTACATTATTTACTCAAGATAAAATTATGTAGAGGTGGCAAGAAGGCCTGTAACTGTGACTGCAACAAGAAAAATTACATGACATTGGCATTTGTACAATAATGAGACAATATTGATGCCCAGTTACAAAATCTCATAGTGATTGTTAATTACATGGATACCAATAATTTTATGGAGTTCTTCTTTTCAGATTATGTTTTGTTGGTCACAACATAATCTAAATCATCTGAGCGACAGGACCACATCACGCAGGACCTGTCATGGTCCTGTCACATCAACACCGTGGTGAAAAAGGCCCGACAGCGTCTCTACCACCTCAGACGCTTGAGAGACTTCCAACTGCCCTCCAAGGTGCTCAGGAACTTTTACTCGTGCACCATAGAGAGCATCCTGGCGGGAAACATCTTAACCTGGTTCGGGAACAGCACCATGCAGGACAGACGAGCTCTACAGAGGGTTGTGCGGTCAGCTGAGCGCACCATCCGCTCCGAGCTCCCTGACCTGCACTCAATCTACAGCAGGCGGTGCTGGACCAAGGCCAGGAAGATCGTGAAGGACCTCAGCCATCCCAACAACAGACTGTTCTCTCTGTTGAGGTCAGGAAAGCGATTCCGCTCCCTGAAGACCAACACAGAGAGACTGAGGAGGAGCTTCTTCCCGCAGGCGATACGGTCTCTCAATCACACCACCACACAGTACTGACCCACACATACAGTTCTTACACACACACTGGACTTTCTGGACATTGTTTTTGCACAACACTGGTCACTATATTCTTCATTTCCAGTTAATACTTGTACAGCTGCTGTTATTGTGTATATATTTATTTATATTTAGATTTCTTCATACATTCTTATATAGTTCTATATTGTGTATTGTGTATTTTGTTGTACAGTTATTTTATTTTCAACTTTAATTTATATATTTATCTTTATCTTATTCTTCCCAGTTAAATTTACCCTTCATTCTAATTTGTGTTGTACAGTTATTTCATTTTTAACCTTAATTTATATTTTATTCCTTCCTAGTTAAATTTACCCTTTTTCATTTTGCATATTTATTTCCTATCTTATTCATAGCCTTTCCTTTTTTTGTTTTCTTTAGGTCACGAGCAGTTGTCCAAGCATTTCACTACATATCGTACTGTGTATGACTGTGTACGTGACAAATAAAATTTGAATTTGAATTTGAATTTGAGCGATTTACAGCTCAGTCAGTGTGGATTAAAAATAGAGTGGCTGCTTTGCTACTGGAGAAAACTGGTGATTGTAATGATTTCTTTTTGCATTTGGTAATCAGTTGGAAGTAATTTAGGTAATTTTTGAATGGATTCTGAATGTAATTAATTAACGTCAAATTCTCTTAAATTTCTGTAATTCTAATAAAATAATGTAAAAAACTTTATTTGCTTCTTTTTTTCTTCTTTTTTTTTTTTAACCAAATTTTGAAAATGTATTGTACATCACTATTTTTTAAGGAATTTCTGTTTCCACTTAAAGTCCTGGCTGTATTCCTAGTTTGTGTTGTTAATGTGAACTTCTGTGAAGATGGCAGTAGTAGATTTGTAGTTTTCTCTGATTTGCAAATTTAACATTATTATCAAATAAAGATTGCATGCACAGTGATGTGAAAAATGATTTGCCCTTTCCTGATGTAGACTTGCTACACTTATATTTTATTATTAGATAAACATAACCCAAGTAAATCCAGAATACAGATCTTAAATGATTATTTCATTTAATTTAAAGGTAAAAAGCTATAGAAACACGCCTGTTCTTATCTAAGGTTGGTCGTTTTTTTAGGTTATGATTGAACAATAAGAAAGACACTGGGAAAAAATGTCATTTCTGGGAGAATTCCAAAAAGATCACATTTGCCAAAAAACAATTCGATTATCCCCAAGACTTTTGGGAAAATATTCTGTGGACTGATGAGACAAAAGTTGTCTGTTACATCTGACATAAAGATAACACAGCATTGCTATGATGCTTCATGGACGACTTACTGTCAATGATGAAGCCATGAATTCCACTCTCCACCAGAAAATCCCAAAAGGGAATATCCAACCATCAAGTTGTATCCTGAAGCTCAAGTGTACTTAGGTTATGCAGCAGGACTATGATCCAAAACTAAATCCAGAAATAAAATGAGAAGCATTTTGTATTTATTTTTATTTACGTAATATATCCTTTATTTAAAACTGTTTGATGTGTGACAAATACTCAAACAAACTAAAAAAATCAAGAAAAGTACAAATATTTTTCTTTGAACTACCAGCTTGTCACCATTCAATTACAAACTTCAGTCTGGCTCAATTTTAGTTTTGTAGATGCCAAACGACCACAAGCAGTCACAGACATTGTGTCTGTCTTTGAAGAAACCCGTTTAAAGGCAATAAGATGACAACTTCATTACAGTGGCAAGATTTTGTTTGATATTTTCCCTACATGTAGTGTGACTTGAGCATTATTTGGTTTATTTTATAAGTGAAATTACTTTTCTTTGCCTGGATTTGTTTCTATACTACCAATTGTTTAAAATCACAAGTGTTAAATATAAAGTACAGTTGAACTAGAAGAACATTTTACCAGAATAACCCGGAAATACCCCCCCCACCAAATTTCAAATTATGAATAAAAAAAAATTAATTTATTCTGAATGGTGATGGCTTTATTAGGACATCCACCTTGAAATAAAAATGAGACCTTGGACCAACAATGGCAGAGAAAAGAGGACAGATTGCGGTAGGGATAGGTGGAGGGGGGTCGAAGCATGCTTCCGGAGAAGAGAGACTGAAACAGATGAGGAGAGACTTACATGAGTAGAATAACAAACAGCCTGCAGGGAGAAAAGATGTAGAATGTGAAGGGCACAGTGAATTAGTGTTAAGATAAAGACATCAGGGACCTGTTTTGCGACCCTGAAACTGTTTTCTCTTTGTCAGTGCAAGAGGACAGTGTAAAGAAGCCTATACAGTACATAAATAAAAACAGCACATTACCTGTCAGGCTTTTTGTGACAGCTGATGAGCGGATTAGCTCGTGTTACCTGTCTCTTTTTTGCTAAACCCTCTAAATTACCGTTTAGAATTGCTAAATAAAATGAAAAATTAGCTGCTCTGCACCAGCGTGCTGAATATTTAGTTTGATCACAGCATCTTCATGTGAGTTTAACAGCCCATGAATCATTTTGACAGTTTTTTTTCAGAGCTGTGATAGCGGCTCAGAAATGAGGGAGCCAAGTCATCAGATGTTGACATTTAAGGAGGGATTTTGGTCCTTTCCAATCAGCGATGCAGAAGCCATGACCCAAGAATGCAAATGAATATGTTGAAGCCAGTGACACAGCTTTGACATTCAGTCCTCTGAGGAATTTTATGAAGGCCACTGAAAAGTCACATATTACAGGGATTTACTCATAGTTGTAAATAGGAAATGGACGAATTAGCTTTTATTTTGAAGGTCTTCTGTTTTTACATTATTTTTTTTGAGCACAACTTTATTTGCTGAAGTTTATACCATAAGTTATATAGGTATGGATGGTTGTCTGTTTTATGTGTTAGCTCTGTGATAAACTGGCGACCAGGTGTACTCTGCCTCTCGCCCTATGGTAGCTGCGATAGGCTCCAGGCCCCCTACGACCCTGAACTGAATAAACTAAAGAGAATGCATGGATGAGCTTTAAATTTCTCAAAGTAGCCCTGTTTGAGCTTGATGACAGATTTGCACACTGTTTGTATTATCTTAGCTTCAGGAAGTTGTCACTCAGGATACTTTTCAGTGAACATCTGAGTCTTGTGTAAAGTTAAGATCTATTGCTAAGCTCTCCGCTGTCATGTCTGGGTCCCTTGGCATTTCAGCTATTCTTGCTGTTCCTTTTATTTGTGTCGTCTTCACACTGTCAAAGTCAATTCTGTCTTCATCAGTTTGTTCCAGCATTATTCTCTGATTATGACTTACACCACCCACCTCCTCACAATCTCTACCCTATCCTCGTTATTCAGAGAACTTTAGCCTCCATCATCAAGTCCATGGATCTTACGTACTTCCAACCAGTGTTTCAGAAACCACTTTATGATGTTTCAATGTAGCCCAGTCACCACAAGCTCAGTACATAAACTAATAATACATTTGAATTGATCATTCCTTATTGAACTAAGGCATTGTTGTAGTGTTTTGGAAGAAAAGTGCATGAATCAGAAAGACATCACCAGTGCCACAAGCTTTGGCCAAGGAGCAATGAAACCACACACTTTGGTCTGATGAGTCCAATTTTGGTTCCAAATGGTGTGTTTTTCTGAGATGCAGGTAAGCTAAACTGGTCAAACCTACATGTGTGGTTGGTTCCCACCATGAAGCACAGAGAAGAGGTGCGATGTAGTGTGGGGGCTTTGATGGTGAAAGTGACGCTCATTTACGGAGTTCAGCCAGCATATGCCACACATAACACTGAAATTATAAGCCATACTGTCTGCTTAGCGGAATCTGATTTGTTATTTAACGGGGGGGACTTAGTGAAAGTGGACTCCGGCCATTAAGCAGAAACTGATGTCTAGATTAAAGGAAAAGTGGTGAACTAGTGCTGATTGTATGTAGGAACACTTTAGGCACTCCAGGCGAACGCCTTAATAAAGAGAAATGAACACAAAGGATCAGAAAACTTCAAGATGAAGCTAATAATGACACTAAATTACATTTAAATACATTCAAATTATAATTATGGCTCATGGCATTTTCTTCTGCATGCTGCTGCGTTTAGAACAGCAGCATGCAGAAGTCAAGTCAAATCAAGCCATACATGCTTTGCTAAAAAAGCCTTTCTCTTTGAAATTCTAACACTTACGTTAAATGAAGGAAAACTTTGAAAACTGCCAGTGCTTTTCGACAGTTGTTATTTTCACTTAAAAATGTTCCGGCAAGTGTCCAAATGCCTCCTGTTGGTTTCAGAAAGTAGTAAAATGTTTGATGTCACTTAAAAGTTGTAAAGAACTCTTCATCAGAAGGATGCATCAATCTTGCAAAGCCACTCAACAATAGCAGGACAGCTTGGAACATCAGGGATAAATGAGAAGCTGACAGACATAAAGTGTTACTCACTATATCTTATCCTAAAGAGTGTGTACGTTTTCTCCAAAATTGAAATGTCAATCATGTGATAGAAATTCAGAGACAGTCTTCCAAACTGATTGATCACACAGGTATGACAGGTATGACACAACGGGAACAAATCCTTTACTGTCAAACTGCAGTGACTCTTTTGGACGTGTTTTGGATCTGAACCAAAGCCCTTAACAGCTACTAACAAGTGAAGTGTTTCAAGGACCGCCTGTGGCTGCAACTTTCTTGAATTCATCACTGTGATTAAGGCTGCCAAGTGTTAGAGACACAGGGAAACTAATCTTATTTTGTCTCGCAAACTTAATAGCACCTTGTTGGCAAACTAATCAGGCATCTGTTGAATTTCATTGATCTCTGAAAACAATTGACTACTTCTTGGCTGGGAAAGAATACAGAGCGCTCTGATACCTCCATCTTCTCCATCATATCAGTCATCTGCCTGATAAAACTCAAATATATCAAGACATTTTTTTTAAATGCAGAGCATGAGCGCACAGACTAATTAAAGGCAAAAACAGAAACAGAAAACAATGAATCCACTGTAGTTAATCATATGGTAAAGTGCCATGTGATAAAAACAAATGTGTCAAATACCAAATCGCGTAATCAGTTAAAGTATGCTATTTTATAATGTAAAGAAAGACAAGGACTAATAGCACTGCACTGCATCAGGGTATTAGTTCTTTTAATTAGCGCACTTAACGATTAAACTTTAACAAACAACTAGAGGTCTTCATTACAAAAAGCTAATTTCTCTTCTTCACCATTCCATTATAAACAACTATTAAAGTCTTCCTAATCAATTAAAAGTATCAGTGGCAGTATATTGTGAGTGCTCAACCTTTCTTTGAATGGGGGTGAACTACAGTTGTCGCTTCTGCAATTCCCCTGGCACTATTTAACAGTGTGTGTTTTAACAGCACTCTGAATAAAAACTGCTCATGCTTATACGACAGCACTCCTTGTGTTGTTCTGGTCCCTTAAAGTGACCTTAAGAGTATGCGCTCCTTATTCTCGCCACTGAAAGGTTTTCATTATCTGAACTGTTACTTGAAACTGAAGGACGGCACTTTCTTCTGATTGTTTCTCTATTTCTGTCAGTGTGTGGACCTTGATAGTCTCTGTATGTGTCCAAAAAATATTTTGCTTTTGCTTTCCAAATAATAATTCTTGGATGCAATTTCCTCACCCACAGCAATGATAAATCGGGTGCACTACATATTTATTTTAAACGTCCATTTCCAGCTACCTTAAAATCAATTTTTATTTTTTTGTCTTTGCATACTGTATCTTTTCAACACACGAACATTTCCCATGACCTTTCTCAAATGCCCCCATGACGTGTAGCAAATGAAATGTGTCATATATATATATATATATATATATATATATATATATATATATATATATATATATATATATATATATATATATATATATATATATATATAAATTAAGGAATAATCTGGTAAAATTTTTTCAACGCTTGCCTGTAAGGCAAAACAAGACTCTCTTCTGCTGCCTTGGTTATGCTTACCAGGCTAGCCAGAAAGCCAGACGGCTGTGAAATTAGTTTCCCTAATGATGAGTCACTTAGTTTGCTTACCATTGCTAGCAAAGCATAGTGTGTGGCACTTTATGGAAACACACTTTTTAAATCCTGTCATATAAAGAGCAAATTGAACCAATCACAGCTCAGGTTTCCAATGATTGGTCATTTAATTTAGAACTGGAAATAAGTCCATATCAGATTTATGTCACACAAGGTTTTCAAAATATTACTGCCTTCATCAGCATTCTGGAGTATAGAGACAACAACCTTGTTGTTAAAGATGGATGGATAAAGATAGCTAATGTTAGCAAACTTTTTAAGTAATGCAACCTGGTTAAAATGAGCATTTGAATGTAAAAGTTTTGCTCGATTGCTGAAGCCAGCATGCTTCAAAAGGAATAACTCTGAAGGTTGAATGTTCCCCTTTTCATATTCTTCAAAGCTTTATGAAGAATACAAAATACGAAACAGCTAAGCAACGCTTAGCGAGTTGCTGATTTAAAGAAAAATCTGTGTATTCAGCACAAACTACAGGCAACAATGGCAATCTGTTAGTGACAAAAGCAATCACATGAAGGGTTTTGTATATATATTTAAGACCAATTTCACCTAATGAGAGCACACAACCTCCTGTAGTCAGTCACCGGTATCAGTTTTCCCTACTGACCGATGGTTACCAGGGAGTCATTGACTGGTCCCTGGGCTTGCATGACTGGGGTGTCAGCAGTCAATACACTGGTCACTGCCAGTAAAAACATGCGACTGACCGGGGAGGTCACCAAGCAGTTTCTAGGGATTTGTGACTGACACTTTTGTGAACCAATCTAATGGTGTTTTCCATGGTAGTCACGTGACTTAAAACTGTGATTTAGCTCACCGACTGATAAATAGAAGTATGCATCAGCACAGGCAATGACTTTTAGTCAAGGCTACAAATATTGCACTTGTTTAGTTGCTTGTGTGTCCATATGTTGGAGGGATGACAACAGACAGGTTTTTCCCCCACGTCACACAGAGGCATGTTTTTCACATGAATGATTATGATTTCTTCTTAAGTCACGTTAAAGGCCCACACGTGATTTATTCTTCAAAATCTTACAAGTGCATTACTAGAAAAAAAACTTTAATTAAATTAACAAATTAATTTAAATTAACAGTGTTTTCGATCAGCATCTGTAAATTGGTCCTTCATTTACCTATAAACCTGCACATTTGGCACGTGTTGAACGTTAATTTAACAGACAAGGTAATGAATTCAATTAGCACACTTTATCAAAGATGGTACAATCTCTTTCTTGCCAGTCTGAGTCATAGTAAAGACATTAAGATAGATGGGGACTCAAGAGAAGCTGAAAGAAGATGAAAGATTCTGGTTACCAGTGTGGGATTAAATAAAAATCTAGCTCACATGCCTCAGTGTGCTCCTCTTAAGACACTAGTTATGAATGTTAATGTCTGTGTGAGAGAACAAAATATTGCTAGTCTGTGAGGATTACTGAAAGAGGTGAATTTTTTATGAAAACACTTTCAGATTGCTCTAGAGACAAAAGCGACGTGATCTGCAATCAATAAAACCACCACACTTACTTCTACAGTGCACCCTTTTTAGGCATTTTGGAGTGTCATTGAAACTTGACAACTATTGAAGTGTTATGAATAGGCCTAAGGGAAACTTTGGTTTAACATGGAAAAAATACTCCCCTGTTCCCATCTACCATGAATTATAGGAAACAGATTTTATGCCCTTTAAATCATTAGTTTCAAAATTAATTCATTTTTTTTTTACATACTGGACAAAGGATGTTTAAGATGGACCTGCCAGGCTGGAGGAAATGAGGAAGACCATGGGAAAGATTCATGGATGTAGTAAAGAAGGACATATAGAGGATTGACGGGACAGAGGAGGATTCAATGGATAGTGAAAGGTTGAGGCAGATGATCTGCTGTGGTAATCCCTAAAGGGAAAATTTAAAGAAGAAGATATTTTATTTATTTTGTTTTATTTATCTTCTGTTTGACCAGAGGCTTTCATTATAAAGCAGGATTTTGGCTTATCCAGGTATCCTTCAGGGATAACCCTGGGTTTTCTGTACTGCAAAGGGGGTTCAATTATTTTTGGGGTTTCTCGCCATGGTAACTTTAAGAAGTGAACTCTGGAACAGGTAAGGATCCAGATTAGAGATCACCAGGTATGAATTCACCATTTACAATTCTCCAAAAAATAGTGTCATCATTCTTGGAAGATCAGTCAGACCTCTGTGGGGAGTGCAGGCGTGTTTTTCATTAGCATCTAATGTCAGTGTTTTGACTGAGTGGACTCCTCTCATGGCCGAAATAACTTAAGGAGGCGACCAGGAAGCATTCTATTCAGAAGGTGAAACTCCTCAGCTGGCTCCTTTTGATGTTTATGAGTACTGAACAGTTCTCTCTTTAAGGCTGATTCCCTTTGAAGGAAGCTTATTTTCTCTGCTTGTTTCCAAGTTTTTATTCTTTTGGTCATTACCCAGAGCTCATGGTTGTAGGTGAGGGCAGGAACATAGATCAACCTGTAAATTGACAGCTTTGCTTTCATGCTTAGCTCTCTCTTCAATACAGTGGATTGGTACTGTATCCCAATCTCCCACTCCCAAGATATTAAACTCCTCCACTCCTCCACAACAACTTTTTCCCAACATGAGGTGGTGCTCCACCTTTTTCAGAAAGAGAGAAAACTGCCCTAATTTAAGCTGGGCCATTGTTTGCATTACCCAAAATAAGTCAGACTCATTCCCAGAGCTCTTACTGTGTTTCTACTGGGTCCATGCACAACTAAAATCAAACTACACGCAGTTTACAATTTGCCTCATGCTTTGTTTAGAGC